>NC_140581.1:357278961-357910669 GCF_964204655.1 Triturus cristatus
GGTTTTTACGCGTTGGTTTGACGCGTTGTCGTGGGACTATCACATGTTGCCGCCGGCTTGGGAGTACCATGTTGACACAGATTTATTTTCCCACGATGGACAGTGATGTGGTTAGTTGCGATAAGCTACTCTTGCGGTAGTTATCACATGTTCTTGAGAATATACCCCCAAACATATTACTCTCCATTACATACTATATATTGGAATGCTGTCTGTAATTGTATAATCAGAAACATTTCACCCCAGGACCCATTATAAGTGTATAAATGTTAGTGTATGGTCCAACCCAAATGCATGTTGCCAACAGGTATGTTACACTAACCGTTTGTCAAGTGTTGGTAGGTTGAGATAGAAATGACTACAACTACCATGAGGCCCTGTGACTGTAACTCTAACCAAGATGCAATAGTCATTTTGCCTCTGCTCACTTGTATGCCATGTTACAACTGAAGTTCACTTATCATGCAGGTCAACATTTAACAAGTGTTGGTAAGTCAATATAGAAATGTCCTCGACTACCATGATATATATGTACCAAGTGCGAGTGGCATCATTCAGTAGGCAGGAATCACATCCTTAGTAAGTGATCCCTCACTTAATGTAATCACTCCTATATATATAGATAAAACACAAACAAAAAGGTCTGACAAGGGTTTATTTTGCTGATATAAATTATCCTAACAGATCTCAGTGCTCACCCGTGTACCTATTATATACAAGTGCAAAGGACGTATGGCCCAAGTGAATGTGAGAATATATAAAAGTGAACACAAGAAACTGTACAATCCTGGCCCATCCAACACATTATATAGAAAAAATATGATAGAGATTATTGCACATTCATAATTAACACAATAGAAAAGTGAGCCAGGAATGAGATGTTGGCGTACGGGTAATTAACCTCCTCGCCTAAATCTTGTACTCCATGTGGCACATATATATGTATGTGCTTATAGCATGACTAACTATCGTGCTTCCATAAATGTAAGGCATGTGCATGCTGCTTGGAATTTATGACTGAGATGATGCAGTTCTTTGATTGGCTTTGACACTAGAAATAATCCTCGACACTGGCATGGCTCACGTATGTGCCTAGAGTATGACTCATCCCCGAGATTTTACAAATGCTATGCATGCACTTGCCACATGACGTACATGATTTAGGTGATGTAATGCCTCCAATTTTGTAAGCATTATAAATAATCCCTCCCACTTGTTTCCCTCAATAGGATAATATTACCTATGAGAGATACCCAGTGAGTCTTAAAACAGGTTTGAACTACTTAGCCCCTATTTTTCCTAAATATTTGATGTCCAAATGGATGAAAAATGTGTGATTCATGAGATGTTAAAGACAATCAGCAGTGAATGGTTCCTCTAACTACCTTAGCCTTCCAAGCCAGAAGAGAGCTACTCTCGCCTTAGGAAAAATGCTGCAGCTTACTGACTTTCCATCTGTCCTGGATTCTTCTTGCGATCAGAGCCTCATACTCTGCCTGGGAATATTCAAGTTCTCTACAGAGGGTTGATACCCTAGGTGATCCCTCTAAAGAGACCTTCTAGAGTTCAGTTTCTGTCATCTTAATTTTTGCTATATAATACTTACTCCAGTCCTGGTGGGTGTATAGGGTGGTCCTTGTTATTACGTACATACAACTACCATGAGGCCCTGTGACTCTTACGAAGATGCAATAGTCCTTTTGCCCTGCTCACTTGTCTGCCATGTTCCAACTGATGTTCACTTATCATGGACTGTACAATGTACATACAATGCTCTACCCAAAACATGTCTGACTACTTTGATTGATGGTGTCCTGGTCTCCTCAACTGAAACTACTGATGGCATGAGTGACACCATACCAAGTGTGTACCTCAAATATATTAAAGCCATGAAGGTAACTCAGCTAATTAGAAGTGGCAGTTGACCCGTTGACTCTCCACTGCACACATGATCAATAATGCTAAATATACAACCCAGGGGCACATTTACAAGTCCCCATCGCCACAAAAACATCACTTAAAGTGGCTTAACTCTGCCTTGTAAATAAGGCCCCCTTCCATGCTGTACTCAGTGTGAAAGGGGAGGGGAATGGGTGTTGCGGTGGGCGTTCCACCGCAATACCCATTGATTTCGACGCTGCACCCTATTTATAAGGGTGGCGTAAATAGCAGTTTGCGCCAAAGTTAAGACCAGGGAAAACCTGGTCTTAAACAGGCGAAACAAGGAGAAATGCTCTATTTCTCCTCGTTTTTGCTGGTTCCATGTGTGCTTCATTGTGCAGCACACATAGAAACAGCAAATTGCCATTGATTGTTTATTTGCAGGAAGGTGACCCTTCCTGCACATAAACAATCCCAAAAAATGACGTTTTGCAACTTCTATGTGTTCTGCATTACGCAACACACATAAAAGTTACAAAATGTCATTTAAAGATTGTTTATCTGCAGGAAGGGAGACCTTCCATCACATAAACAATATTCCCCTCAGCGCAAACGTCTTGGCACTATGTTACAAGGGTGCCTGCATTGACGCTAGGCTGGTAAGTTTATCTCCCATGCAGGGGGAAATGCAAGGCTGCACCAAGTGGCAAAGTGCGGTGTTAAGCCAAGAAGGCTAACGCTGCATTCCGTCACCTCATTGTAAATATTCCCCCAAGTTGTGTGTTTGCCTGTATTCTACACAAATAGGCCTTGGAATGGTCACATACATGTTATGTCTACTCTGTGTTGGCTGAAATGTTTTGGAGATGTCATGTTTATCCCTCAATCCAAAATGATACATATCAGCACATCTAATGAGCTGCTCAATTCTACTACATGTATTGTATGTCTCCAAATGTCTTGTAACCAACTCCATTACTACGAAACAGATCACAATATTAATCTCTACCTATTTTGTGTCATCCTAGGTCTCTACATACTGTGACACAAAAGATGTGGATGTATTGCCACACTTCCACCAATAACATTGTTCTCTGTTTATCAACAGGTCGATCTGGTAAAGCAGCTGACCAGAGCTTGGCCACCAAACAAACTGCCACGCCACACCAGGATCAAGCCCTCAGTGATGACAACACTCATAGAGATGTGGACGTGGATAACCTTCCTGGCCCATCTGGTCAGCCTGGGCAGACAACAACAGTGGGGCCCACTGTGCCCACATCAGAACCTCCCACCACAGCTGCAACAACACAGCCAACCCCTTCCCCCCAAACCTATGTACCTAGCACAGTGACTAATATCTTGTGCCCCACAGTCCTAGATACTGAGGTGCCAAACACCAACCCAGTCACAGAGGAACCAGGAACCAGTGGGAGGGTGCAGTCTGGACCAAGGGCACAGGCCCGTGGAGTTATGGTCCGTGGGAGGGTAACTGTGGGTCCGCTGAGTGAGCCCACTGGAGCCACTGACACCCAGGTCACCATCATCCAAGTCTTGGGAGTCTATCAGGACTCCAAAGGGGTGAGGGGCCAGGTACTTACGGAAATCCGGAAGATGAAGCAGCTGCAAAAGGACACATACCAGGAGACGGCTAGCATACACATCAACATGGCCTCCCGTTTGGGGTGCTGCAGAACATCAACACCGCCCTCTGCAGGGCTTTTCCCCCTGCATCTATTCCTTACTGTGGTCCAAGTACATCCAGGGCAACAGCATCTGCGGCAGCCACAGAAAGGGAGGCCGTGTCAGAGGAAGGCACACCCCTGGCTCAAAAGCAGCGGATCCCCCCACCCCAAAATGAGGAAATGTCCACCCAAAGATCCTGGAGGTCGGGATTGCAAGACACCCACCACTGCCAGTAAGAAACCTCACACCTCATGTCTTCCAGTGTATGCAACACATTCACTTTGTGGATTATTTCTGGACACTTTTACATTTCTGATGGGAGTAGTATGTTGGACTTCAGACATTTTGGCATCTATAACTATGATTTCATTCACTATGACTCACTTCTTCACTGTTGGTTTTCCCTAATTGGTTTTGAACATTGTTAATGTTCTCCATAGTCACTGCAATAAATGCAGTAATCACAAACTAATTGCCTCCTGTAGAATCTCTCACATCTAGCTATGCATATATACTCCCATGTGAACTTTACGAACTTTACGCCCCCTTACTCGACCGGCCGCTATTTAAATAACCGGATGCAAGCGCGCAGCGGTCTTCTGTGATCTCCGTCCGCTGCCGCTGAGCCAACCATTTCTTGCCCGCATACTTGCACTTAAAAGTTTTAACCACAGGAACCTTGTTCCTTACTTTTAATTTGTTGACCAGAGTGTTCTGTTGTGTGTGGTTGTGGGGACTAACATTGAGGCACTTGCTGTCACCTGTGTTGTGTTGCCATGACGCCCCTAACACTCGCTCCTAATTCGCGAGTGCAGTAGGAGGGTCTCTTCTGCATTTGGCCACGCCCCCTTACTCGACCGGCCGCTATTTAAATAACCGGATGCAAGCGCGCAGCGGGCGTGCCGGAGGTGCGCCAGAGGCAAGCCCGTCTGCGCCCGTCTGCGCCCGTCCACGCCCCAGAGCGCCCAGCGGCCAGTAATTATGTTCCTGACGAGTGGGTTAGCAGAACACGCCGCAATTACTCTGCTGGTGAACTGCATCAGCTACGGGGTAAGGAATGCGCCTGTACACCCCTTGATTTGTCAATCAAACCTTTGGTTATATGCAAAGGCTGTGATTTCATATTTGGCTGTAACAGAGGCAAAACTCAATCTGAACCCTGTACAACTAAAGCCTCATTAGGGTCACTAAGCTCCACTTTTAATTTTTGGAGTATTAACTGCAGGTCCCTCACTAAAAATAAGGAACATATTTTTGATTTTTTAAGCACCGCTCTCCCGGATGCATTATTTCTTACAGAAACTTGGCTTCACTCTAGTTCCTGTGCGGATGTGGCCAGTGCCCTTCCATCTGGCTATGTAATACTGAGAAGAGACCGCAGTTCTGGGAGAGGTGGTGGGATCACAATTATATTTAAAGACATCTATACATGCCGGTTAGAAGCTTTGCCATTTCCCGACTGTGAAGCTGGGCTGTTCAAATTAGCACTTTCACCCCACCTGGCCCTATTGGGTATTCTTCTTTATCGTCCCCCAGATAAATCCACCCATTGGCTCTCTTCATTCTCAGAGCTGATAGCTCCTTATGTTTTGAAGGCTGCAAATTTTGTTATCCTAGGAGATCTCAATCTTCATTTAGAAGACGTTAATAACAACTTGAGCAAAGCGTTCCTTGCTGACTGTGAGGCAATTAATCTGGTTTTATGCAATCGTGGACCTACCCATCAGGCAGGACACTTACTTGACCCAGTTCTATCCAATATTTTGCTTGACTGCAGTATCCCGCCTCTTCCCCTCATTTGGTCGGACCACTTTGCCGTTCATTTCAGTTTTACTTCAGACAGTGTTGTCTCACCAGCCTTGCCCCTTAATGCTGTTAGGTTCAGAGTTTGGTCTAAATTGAATTTGGATAATTTCAATGCTGAGCTGACATCTACATGCCCTGACACCTCTCTTTCTGTGTCCTCTCTGAATTTGGAGGTGTCTCAGTGGCTGTCGTCTACAATTGACCACCATCTACCTTTATGCTCTAAGCGTCCTCTTGTACACCTGCCCCCTGCCCCTTGGTTCACACAGGACCTTAAAATAATGAAGGCTAAGTGTAAACACCTGGAAAGATGTTGGAGGAAAACCTACTCAGCAGACAGTAAATTAACTTATAGGTTAGCTGTAAAACACTACCATCTAGCCTGTAGGAAAACGAAAGGGACCTTCATCTCTGACTCTATTTCTATGGCCAGCAATCGCCCTAAGGCACTTTTCTCCATGATAAAGAAGCTGGCAGGGGCTGACACATCCCCAGCCCCTCCAACATTTGTGGAATCCCAATGTAATGAGATCGCTGACTTTTTTTACCATCAAAGTCGAAACTATCCACAATTCCTTGGCAGCTAGTTTGCCACTGCCCAGAAGTGAGTTTTCTCCCACTATCCATGGTGAGAGCCCTTCTCCCAAGGAAGTGATCTCTGACTGGCCTCTATTGGATCGAGAGTCTTTACGCCTCTGTCTCTCTAAGGTGAAATCTGGCTCCCCTTTAGATCCTATGCCTATTACCATTCTTGGCCAGCTCGCACCTGCTCCCCTCCTTGTGATTCAAGAATTGCTTAACGCCTCTCTTCGGGAGTCCATTGTCCCCGTTGAATGGAAGAGGGCTATGGTGATCCCTCTTCTGAAAAAACCTGGGGCGGATCCTACAGTTTTTGCTAACTTTCGGCCTATTTCCCTGCTACCCATGTTTTCAAAAATCTTGGAGAAGCATGTTAACACTCATCTAACTGCCCATGTGGAGGCAACAGGCAATCTTCATTCCTCTCAGTCAGGTTTCCGCACAAATGTTTCCACGGAAACTGCCCTACTGGGGGTCACAGAGACTCTTCGTGCTCATTTGGATCAAGGCGAAACCATGGCGATGATCCTGCTTGACTTGAGCGCCGCTTTCGACACGGTGTCCCATTCTATTCTCCTCACCGCACTACAAAATGCTGGGGTGGTTGGGTCCGCTCTGTCTTGGTTAGTCTATTTTTTATGTCAGCGCTCATTTCAGGTCTGCTCCTCAAGTTGCTCCTCCTCTATTCGTGCATCTGCTTATGGGGTTCCCCAGGGGTCCACGTTAAGCTCTATGCTTTTTAACATCTACGTACGACCCCTGGCCTCGATTGTGGAGGATGCGGGACTATCCCTCTACTCTTACGCAGATGATACGCAGATTATCTTCTCCTTATCCTCAAACAAGGAGTGTTCCTTTTCAACATTACAGGAGGGACTTGGTCGCGTGGCAGAATGGATGCAGGTGAATCTATTAAAACTCAACGGCGATAAAACCGAAGTAGTTATTTTGGGCAAGGACAAACATCTTTGGGGCCCGAATCACTGGCCCTTGGTAATGGGCCCGTTACCTCAACCGGTTACGCATGTACGCAACCTGGGCTTCTTGCTGGATGATTCTCTATCTATGCGTCAACAAGCGGTCAGCATTTCAGCCATCTGTTTTACATCTAAAGGTGGCTTCGAAAAATCCTCTGGCTGCTTTCCGTTTCTACAAGACGTACTGTGGTCCAAGCACTTGTCACCTCCCGCCTTGACTATGGTAATGTACTCTATCTGAGTTGTAGCCAGGAGGTACGCAAGAAGCTCCAGTTGGTGCAGAATTCTGCCGCCCGGCTCCTTTGCAAGGTCCCTAAGAGATCTTCCATCTCTCCTTGTTTGCGCGACTTACATTGGCTGCGTATAGAGAGCCGTATTAAATTTAAGGCTCTCTGCTTTATGTTTAAAATCAAACAAGGCTTGGCACCCCTGTACTTGCGTTCATTGGTCTATCCCTATGCCCCTTCCCGTGCCCTTAGATCAGCCTCTCAGGGTAACTATGCGATCCCCAGATTTAGACTGGTTAGAATGGGTGGTCGCTCCTTCTCTTACCTTGCCCCTAAGCTTTGGAATTCTCTCCCTGTCTCTTTAAAATTGCAATCCGTTTTTACACAGTTCCGTAGGGACTTGAAAACTTGGCTCTTCTCTCAATAGACAGTTATCTCAGTTTGGCCTTTTCATTTATGGCGCCGGGAGACCCCATGGTGGGTAGCTGTGCGCCCACAAATTTATTTACAATACAATACAATACAATACAAAGCCAAAACAAGCTACTTGTGTAAGCATGGATGTGCAGCATGTACGCACTTTTGAGCTCAGGATCATAACCATGTCACACCAACCCATACATATAAGTGTCTGGTCTTATAACATCTTTATTCCACTGTTCCAATGATAGGCTGACATTATGTCAGAAACATAGCAAATCATACATGACTCAAATAATCTGTGTCAGTGATCAGACTTACATCTCCAGACAGTGACAACCTGGATGGATGGGACAAATCAGAAAATGTCCCAGAGAATCAGCAACATTGAAATAGGTTTCTGTCATCAGTTGGAGCCATATCACCTACCTCACAAAAGGAATCCCACATCATTTGAAAAAATAAACAGGCACATACCAGTACAACAGTTTCTGATCACAGGCTCATTCCAATCCAGTTTTGCGGCATCTGGAAGAATGTCACAAACAAACATCAGTGATGTACCACAAGTATTTTGGCCTACAACAAAGAGACACACCAACAGCTACATTAATTTCAGACACAAGGGGAATTTAGCCAATGTGAAGGCAGGATAGCATGATTTGGGCCCAACAAGTATTGTGTTGGAGCACATGACACACATATTGCATTACGACCACCACACCACAATGAAGAAGTCTAATGGAAACCTTGTAACTTCCATCCTATCAAGTTGTACAAGTTGGTACAGGTTTTGTACACCCAAAGTCTATGATAGAAATTCCCAGGAACAATCCATGTCCACGTAATACGTCTGAACGGCATCATATGCTAATGTCACAACTCTGACATGTCCAAATGAAGATGCCATAGTGAAGGCATCTAAAACAGACCAAAGCAAAGAGATTAGCTATGAAATCATACATATGGCACCATTAACATAGACAACTTCTAGAGAACACAGCCCAAGACTAAATTCAAAGCTAAACAAAGCTAAACTAACAAAACAAACATCTTTCACCATATTTTACCAGAGCTTCATACTCCTTGTATATTTCATGAGCATCCTCCTCACATCATGACGACAAGAGTTGCTATGATATTCAAAGTCATGACATCTCACACCATACTTACACTCATGAGAAGATGTTTTCAATGATATCTTCACGCAAGTCAGCTCCTTCCTCTTTATCACTAGCATCATCATTTAAAATGTCAGGTTCCTCACCCAGTGGCTCTTGATGGTCTTCAATCCTCTACTATATAAGGGATGATATGTCGCAGGGCAATGTTGTGGAGCATGCAGCAGGACATGGTGATTTGACACACCTTCCTGAGTGAGTAGAGGAGGGCTTCCCCAGTCTTGTCCAGACATCTGAATCTGGCATTCAGGATCCCAAACACCCACTCCACTGGCCTCTGTGTTCTTCCATGGGCCATGTGCCTCAATGAAGCAGACCTCCTGTGGTGTAGTTGGATTTCTCAGCAGTGCCAATAACAATGGCCAGTTGGGATAGTCCGAGCCTCCTAGATGGAAGACAGACAGACGTGCAACAATGAGTTACACACTTTGAGATTAAACTACCTGACATTACCCTACAAAGTTAGGACGGATCAAACTTACCAACAAGACAGGCCCTCTCTGGTAGTAGTTGTGATATCAGCTGGAGTATGGTGCTTGTTGGACTTGGCCCTTTTGGCAGGTTCACCCGTAAACTTTTTGCCTTTTCTGTGACCTGATATTGGTAGTTTTTGGCCTCTGTGCACTTTACTACTGTGGCCCAGTGTAAAGTGTGTGCACTCTCTGAGTGCATGTGGTGAGATTGACCTGCCCTCCCATAGGAATGAATGGGGGATATGTGTGTCCATGGTAATTCCTGGTATGAGAGGAGTGCAGGGGCATGTATGAGATCGTGAGAATAAATGCTGCGCAACGGTGTGCGCAGATTTATGGTGACTGTTGGAGAAGTGCCACTTTTAGAAGTTGGCATTTCTGTGTGCTATGTGTCTGCCTGCCTGATGTGGAGTGCACGTCTGGCTTGTGAGTGACAGGAGCTGAGGGGTGTGGGTGGCTCCAGGAGACAGGGTGAGTCAGCCCACTGGTGACTAGAGAGATCTGCATCTAGATGGGAGGGAGGAGTTGCACCTGGGACCTGAATAGGGCTGTGCCTTCCATCCCCAATGCTGGCTCCACCCCCTGTGGTGCGTCTAATCACTGAGCCCCCACCTGACAAAGGGGAAAGGAGCCGGGCAAAACAAAGTGCTCCAAATCCCACCTGAACCAGTTGCATATGGTTTTCCCCCAGCTCTGTGCTTTTAGACAAAGGAAATTGTCCTATAAAAGAAGGGGCTGTGACCCCATGAAAATGTTGTGCTGTTCCTGTGCTTGTCCTGATGCTGGGGGCTGCTGCTGCTGGGCTCCAGGAGGAACCGCCACTAGGGACTGCCTCCTTTCTGGAGGACCCTGTGAGCTGGCCTGCCTGGTCCCAGCCTTTGCCCCCCTTGCATCCTAAAGGGCTTCCTTTGGACTATAGCGCCTGTGAGCGCTTTATTTTGCATTTGGAAGAGCGCTTTACTTATTTTTGCAGAGCGCTTGACTTTTGCCCTTGTGAGCGCTATATTTCTGCCCAGGAGAACTGCTGGTGGCCTGCAGCGCAAAGCTGCCTTGTGTGGGATTCCCCTACTTGGCGTGGGGAAAGCGGGAGCCCACCCCGCGTTATTGCTGCTAATTTAACGCTAAAACCGAGCGGGAGCCCACCCCGCATCGGTACCTTCTAGTGGGAGCGCACCCCGCTTTATGATAAATACCGCGGGTGCCCACCCCGCATTGAGAGGAAGTTCGGCGGGTGCCCACCCTGCATTGAAAGGATGTTCGGCGGGTGCCCACCCCGCATATTGCCGTGAAAGCATCCCAAGATTCCTGAGATCACCGCCGCCAGCCCGGAGTCCGCTGACGTCACCCCCGCTGCGCTGGGTTTGGCCCAGTAGTAGCGGTTGCCCGGCAACGCGAGGAAGCTTCCTCGAGATTCACCGCCGCGGCCCAAGTGACTAGGGCACCATTTCCGCCTTTCCTGCAGCAGCAACTGAGGAAGGAGGAGTCTGCCCGGCAAGCGGGGCTCCAGTGGTGAAGGGAGTCCCCCGAGTGTTGCTACACCAGCCCGGGTGAAGTGAGGAGAAGCCGCAGAGGAGCGAGGACCGGTCCGCCCGCCTTCCGGCAGCAACAGAGACCCGCGAAGCTGAAGGGAGAGCAGAGGCGTCCGGAACAGCCCCGGTGAGTGGGACTGTATAGTGCATCTGGGGGGGTGCGATCGAGGCCCATTGACGGTGCCTCCCCCCTCGGGGATGCTGTCCCGAGGCACAGGGGGTGCCAGTGCTTGTTGGTTGCCTCCAGCTGCCCTGCATGACAGTGGGCAGCTGCAACATTTTTGGGGGGCATTTATGTTGAGAAGTCCCGGAGTGGGGCTTTACAAGGGCACAGTGGTGCCGATTGGGCTAAATTCATTAGGAGAGCCCCAGAGCAGGGCCCCAAGCCCAGATCCATTGTTCCAGTGAGTGCCTGTATTTTTGCCTACACAGCTGCACCGCAATTAGCGGGCAGCTGCAACGTTTAGGCCCTGTTAGGTTTGAGTCCCAAAGGGGAGCTCCCCTGGCACATTGGTGCCTGTATCTTTGGTGTTGACCTCAGCTGCCCTGAGAGAGCGCAGGTAGCTGCAACGTTGGGGCATTTGCTGATTAAAGAGTCCGAGAGAGGGGCTCAGGGGGTACGTGGGTGCCTGTGCTCATTTTCACAGCTGCCCAGCAATTAGTGGGCAGCTGCCACGTTTAGGCTGTGCATTTGCGCACTTTTGGCAGCCAGCCCTGACATTGTTGGACATACGGCGTTGGAGCCCCTGAGAGAGGCCAGTTGGCCTGGGGCCAGTTTCAGTGCATTGTGCTCCCGATTGGGGCACACTGTGTTTATGCTTGCGAGGCCTATTGCCTCATATGAGTACTACATAATGTGGTTGGGTGCTAATGAGGCCTAACCTAAGGTTATGTGGTCTATGCTAATGTGATTCATGCCTGATATGATTTAGGTGTCCCACCTTTTATGTTGCAGGATAATGCTGAGTACAGTGGTGGCCCGTAGTTACTGGTTGTGCTCTACATTTACTATTTGTGCTACAATTACTGGTTGTGTTCTACGTTTATGATAAATCTTACTTTTACAATTTCTACTAAGTGATGATTCTGACGGTGGTCCATGTGGCCCTGTCATGTGTATATAATTCCCTGTAAATATTGCCCAGTGCCAGTTGGCACAGTGTATATTGTGTGATTACCATCTAATGTGTTTTATGATCATACAAAGGCTATTTTTAATATAACCTTGTGTGGAGTTCCTTTTGTGGTGTGCCTAGTGTGTTACTGCTGTGAGTGTGTGTTGCGCAAATGCTTTACACATTGCCTCCGGGATAAGCTTGACTGCTCGTGCCAAGCTACCAAGGGGGTGAGCAGGGGTTCTCTTTGGCGTGTAACTCCCTTGCCCTGACTAGAGTGGTGGTCTCTGCCTGGCTTTGGCGCAAGCCTTAGCCAACCAGGGATCCCATTTCTAACAGTGCTGTTCTGCTGTATGGATGAATCATGCTCAGATCCTGGGAACCGGGCACAGACGTTTGAGATGTAGAAATCCGGTAAGCAGACAACTTGCATGTTGATAGAATGGAAGTGATTCCTGTTATGGTACACTTGTTCCCTGGTGTGCGGTGGTACTAAGGCAATATGAGTACCATCAATTGATCCAACCACATGTGGGATGCAACCAAATTGGTAGAAATTACCCTTCACAGTGGCTAAATCCTCACGTCTGGGGAAGTGGATGTGGCTGTCCAAGTGTCTCATCATTTCTGAAATGACGTCTCGTAGTACACGACTGAACATTGGTTGTGACATACCACCAGAAATAGCCACAGTGAATTGAAAGGAGCCTGTGGCTAGAAAATGCAATACTGACATAAGTTTCGCAATTGGTGTGAAAGATGCAGGATAAGTGATTTGAGGAAGGAGTTCAGGCTCCAACTGATGACATAAATCCTGTATTGTTTGCCTATTCAAACGAAATTTCTTTATCACATTTCTTTCTTCCTGGGTCTGAAGGTCTGTAAATGGGCAGTACACTGGAGGCTGTCGACTCCACCCCGTCCCAGGGTACCTATGTGAACATGGATTTGCACATTGGTCATAGTGTCTAGAGTAAAATATAAGCCAAAATGCATGTGACATAACAGAACATAGGTGATTCATAATGCATTACGTATAGTTCACATTATTATTGTCTACTGTTCAACATCTACCACTAATCCCCTATGTGGCCTTCACATGTGTCTCTAACAGAAATGTGCACATTACCAATTCAGAAATGTTAGAGTTACACTAAACTAAGGTTTTCGTGACATTTTAGGCCAAAAACCACCAAACTCTGTGTATAGTGCACTGCGCACAATTTGCATTTATCCACAGTAACGCACCACACAGATGACTTTTGTAGTGGACATTACATGGGGAGGGAGTTTTTCAAATCTAAACAGGCTAGCCCTCATTTATTGTGGTGGTAACGCACTTCACATTCACCAATACTGTTAGTTCCAACTGCTAAAAAGGCATATGCTTGACCTCGCATCTGGGACATTTGGCAAGACTGCCGTTAGTGGAAGTCGACTGCGCGGTGGGTGGCTGCATCCACTTCGGACACAGCCATAAGCTAACGTTGTTGATTGTGACATTCTCACTTGCCACCAGACACTGCTGCTATCAACACTTCCTCTGCTTTAGCTACCGTTTCCCACTAAAGGGAGCAATCATGCTCGGCCAAGCAGGTGAGAGGGCACGTTCCTTCTCTCCAGATGAACTGGAGACCCTGGTTGGAGAGGTTATTCCACTGTATGGCCAGCTCTATGGCTCTCCAGAGAAACAGGTGCCTATTTCAAAACAATTATTTTCTCTCTTCAACGTCATCCTTTCAATTCCCATTGGCTACAATGTGCCGCTGAGTCCCAGAGTGAAAACATGCTAGTGTTTGGTGAATTTGGGTGATCCTACATAGGACAATCATGTAATGGATTATGGGGCACTGTACTTTGTGGAGTGAACATCAGAATTGCAATGTGTAATAAACCCTATATCCTACTTGTGTTGCATGCACATATCTATGCTTGCCTACATTTCATGGTACCTATGATAAGTCACCAAATCAGATCATGGTATATGTGTAAAGAAATGTATAGGCTTTACAGCATGAGCTGTGTCCGTATACTTTAGGAAGCAGTTGAGGATGATGTTAGCCATGTGTACAGTCCCACAGATCACTCACCCTACATTAGCCTTTGCAAAACTGTTGACTGGGAGCTAGCTATATCTCACAGACCCCTTCAGAGTGCCATAGAACCTTGAGGACACATATTTGATGGCCAGAAGATTCACACTTATTTATTGAATTGGTGAAAAATGTGATGTTTATGTGTTGATCAGTAGGCACAGCCTGCAGAGAGCCAGGCCTGACAATGACTTGTAGCCATTCTGGGCTATGGACCAGGCTGAGGCAGAGTTACTGTGGCAAGACAACTAATGCACAGAGTAATCTCTCTCTAGACCTGCAGATCTATGGATGTTACCACAATGCGTTTTATTAAGCAATGGTAGCCCTGATTGCTTTTACATGTACATTATTTGGACTGATGACTGAGGTAACCCCCTGACCTGATACTTCTTTCTATTGACCCACATTGTCGATGTGTGTCTTTGACTTATCACAGTCCCCTTACCTCCATAGGTCTGCTGCCACTTTTCCATATGTCATCCTTCCACTGTACAGTCCTATTGCACATCTGACACATTACCAGTGTACATGGCTAGTTACTGCTGAAGAGATTTTACAATATTATTCACCAGTTTTGTTAAATTCAATCCAATGAAACAAAGCATACAATGGTATATTGAATGCCATCCTTGTAACAGTGCCACATATGGCAAAAGGTGTGTCCTGTGATGGCAGTACATATCACACAAACTCATTCTGACGTAGTATGAGATCAGATTAAGTAATCCACATGTCCACACATTCCCAGAGAGGAACCTCTCAGAGACACACATGCTAAGCCTTACATTGTGACTTAAGTCTCAGGATGTAGTCTATACTATGGTAATAGGCTCTATGGACCGTATGCATCAAGTCACTAGGCCTGGCTGTAAAGGTGTCTGTACAGTCATGCACTAGTAGTTCACCCTTCAGAGGGTCTCAATGGTGCGTTGTGTGTAATAGTACCTCACATCACAGCATATGTAGGATGGCCAGGGTTGAGGGTAGTCAGCAGATGACCACACAAGAGTGTATTCATGCTTTTGTAGTGCTCACCAGGTGACATTCACACATGTATTGTGTTGATTATTGAGGAATGCTTGTGCTAGGTGTCAACAAAATGTGTATCAAACAAACAGAAACTCTAAAGCTTCTAGTTACAATCTGTTTCTTCATCTAGTGCATCTGTACAGGTCAATGCCCATCAGAAGAAAGCCCTTTGGCGAGCCATCACACAGAAGGTGTGGGTCCTGGGGTCTTTAACTGGTGTAGTGTTCATTGGAGGAAGAGATGGGAGGACTTGAGGCATTGGACCAGGAAGATCGTGGAGTTCCAGCTGGGGAAGTCCTCCCAATGTGAATGGGGCACGCGTCGGACCCTGACTTCACTAATGGCACGCATACCGGCGGAGGCCTACTTGCAGTTGAGGGCCCTACAGCAGCTACAAGCAGGTGAGTCCTGACCAGAGTAATAGTCCTGCATTTCCAACTTTGGGGCATATTTACAAGCCCCTAGCGTCACCAGAGCGTCATGTTTATTTTTTGACACTCTGGTGGCACTGTGTGCCGGGCCATATTTACAAGGCCGTGCAAAGCCACTTTGCATGGCTTTACATGGCCTTGTAAATATGGCACTCTTTCCCGAAGTATGCTGTGTTAAAAGGGGCGCATCAAGGGTGTTGCTGTGTGTGTTCACATGAAACACTCATGGCTTTTTGACACTGCCCCAGATTTACAAGGATGGGTAAATCTAAGGCAGCGCCAACAACTAAAGCTTTTCAAGGGGAGGCGTTACAGTGGCGCAACAAGGAGAAATCATTTTTATTCCTCCTTGTGTTTTGCTTTTCTATGTGTGCTGCATTCTGCAGCACACATAGAAGGAGTACAATGCCATTAATGAAGGTGTCCCTTCCTGCACAAACAAAATCATCCCTGGTGTAAGGGTGCCTTCTTTGGTGCATGGCTGCTGTTTTGAGCGTCGCCAAACCTCTACCAAGCAGGATTGGGGATGTACAGATGGCAATATGAAGTCTTGTGCTGTGTGAATTTGGAGTATCATAGCTAAACTACTTCAGTACAGATTTCAGTCCAGGTAGTGGACATATGATGAAGTTTGGAGTCAAAAGTCTCATCAGTGTGCAATGTGCATTTGCATGCAACATGCTTTCTGCCACAACACATATTGATGGAAGATTGGTCTTTAAGTTGACCTTCATTGCATCATGATGTGTCATGAGGCAAAGGAAGGTCTGTTGAAATCTGGGCCTGGTGTGAACAGTGTGGAAATGTAAAAATTGTAACCATCGTATTTGGTAACACCATTTTACTATGGTATACCGCTAGTGCCCAAGTATGCAAGGTGATGAACAACTATCCTAGTTTGGATATAATGATGGTGTATAGACAAGTCCATCAATGAATTTGGAGCTGTCTGGAGTTTTGACAAGAGTAGAACCAACTGTTTTCAGGTTAAATAGCATGCATGCATGTGCTCACTCTACATTTAAAGCCTATAAAGTGAACCATGAAGCTGGTGTGATATGTGCACTAAATAAATCTGTTGATTTTTGATGGTCAGGTGTGGAAAAGCAGTTGCAATAAACCCATGTTACATGTCATTACAGATTCATCCAGGGCAGGCGAAGAAGAAGGGGCCAATGTCATTGGGGACACAGCTGATCACTGTCGTTCAGGACGTGACACCTCAGACACGGGGGGACCCAGGGACCAGTAGAGTGTGGGGAGTTCCATGGAGGACGGTAGTTCATCATCATCATCAGAGTCATCCTCCGGTACACACTCCAGAGTGGTGGTGGACCCCACATGATTAGTACCACCTTCATCCTTGTCCCCCACCCTCAGTTTCATCGACACCCTCCCTGTTGTCCCCCAACCAGCTGTCCGGCCCTGCTCCCCTAAGAGGAGCGGCCTCCTTGGCTGCAGGCACCTCATCCTCTGCCCTTGTTGCCCCTGCATCCTCGAGTGAGGAGGCTATTGACCTCACGAGGACCATCTCTGTGGGTCAGACTGCACTCCTGAGTGCCATCCAGGGGCAAGGCAACCAGCTGACACAGATGGTGGCCTACCTGGAAAGCATTAACAGTGCAATACCTAGCCTACGGAGGTCCTTTCAGCCTCCCTCATGGCAGCCCTCCTCCCATCCCAACCTTCTACCCCACCTCCTGCCCCTTCCCCTTCCCCATCCAAATGCCATATTCCCATGCCTGTCCCAAACACACACACACATACGCACGCACAGACGTCCTCAAACTCAAGCACCGCACACAAATAAAAACCATACAACACATGCAACCACTCACCAGACACACACCTCTCACCACCCTACCACACTCATAACCTCACATACCACACCAACACCCACAGACCCCTCCACCACACCCATACCACCAGACACCACCCCAACACCCATAGACCACTCATAACACCCATACCCCCAGACACCACACCAAGACCTACAGACCCCTCCACGACACCCAGCATTTACGCAGACACTACAGCAACTGCCACAGACCCCTCAACAACACCCAGCATACACGCAGAGTCTACAGCAACAGTCCAAGACCCCTCTACAATACCCAGCATACATGCAGATATCACAGCAACAGCCACAGACCCACAGCATGTCCACAGCACACACAACCAAAAAACACAAATGCTCCCAGTCACCCAACAACACATACCGGCACAGCACACAGTTCATAGAGCACACACACATCTCACTTCCACTTCCTCTACCTCCCAAACCCAACTCTATCCCGAACATCCGACCCATTTTCCCCATGAAGATGTGTTGTTTGCCCTTGCCCTTCGACCTATGAAAACTGACCCCCCCAAAGTCCCAAAGACCCCTCCTAAAGCACAACCCATACTTTCCAAATCCCACTCCACCCCTGAGAAACCAGATCCCCACCCCACTAAAACCAGTCCAAAGTCCAAAAATAAAATTAAACAACTCCCAAAGACCTACCCATCCCTTCCACATCTCACTCCACCCCTGAGAAACCAGATCCCCATCCCACTAAAACCAGCCCAAAGACCAAAAAAACTCTCCCAAAGACCAACCCATCCCTTCCGCATTCCACTTCATCCCTGAGAAACTGGATCCCCACCCCACTAAAACCAGCCCAAAAGCCAAAAAGACCCCAAACAACCCTCCCAAAAACAAACCCATCCCTCCCTAAGCCGCAGCCCCCCACCCCCAAGGACTATCTTTGAGGTTCCTGCTATGCCCAATAGATGTCCCTTTGTGAGGTGGTTCCTTGACAGTGTCAGCCAGGGCAAGTTTGGTGGCACAGCATTGTGCTGCAGCACATGGTTACACAATAGACTGGCCATTAGCCATTCTTTTAAAAACCTTTCAAAATCTGGAAGACATTGGGCCTACCATTACTTTTCTAACTATTTGATGTTATTGTATAGTTAGTAATGTGTGACTATAGTTGGGTTTCTTTCACCCCTGATTGCTGATCCAGTTGAAGTGGTTAGTATGATCTGAACTTGTACCCCGTGCTGGAGATAAACAGGATGAGGGGAAATGGTGGATGAATGTCTATGTGGGATGAAATCCAATTGGGGCAGACATTGCACTGGGTGTTATATTAAATGGTAAGTATTTCAGCTCGGCCTGGCCACTGTCCACATCATTTAGGTTGCACTTCTCCCTTTGATGTAGGTTGGATATGTGTTTTGTTCAAGTGAGATATTTGTTTTTCCACACATGGAGGGCATTAAATGTCATACCTTTGTGGAATTTTGTATGGACACGTGTCCATTTTCCTGTGTGTACCTTACCCTACTGTATCTAGATGTGTGACAAATGCTGTTAGTGCTGTGTTTGCTTTCATGACTTGCACCAACACATTACCTACACATGCATGGCACTTGGTTATGCTATTGATTGTTCCCGATATACTTCAATCAACAGTTCCTGTGCACATTGAGTTTTCCAGCATGTGCAAAATGTTCTATGCCCCCAGGCCTCAGCCTTTCAGGATTACCCTAGTAGAGGCATACATATTCTGCAGAAAGTATTTACATTGTGTCCTTAGAATGCTTCTCACTATGATTCTTTGTAATCCCATTTACTGACATTGTTTTTTCATGTGGGTGAGAGTCCAATACAGAGTTGAAGTCGAGAAGGTGTGTTTCAGTCTCATGACTCAGCCATACAGATGTATCTTTGATATCAAAACAAGACCTGGGATGTGTGCAATGTGAGGGTCTCACAGAGAGTAATAAGTGTGATATTGATGAGGTGCTTTTATGTGACACAATTTAATGCACGCATCACTATCACTGATTATGAGTTGTGAACACGTGTGTACAGTGTGCCTGTGTTTTGTGAGTGACTTGGCCAAGGAGGAGTTTTGTGCATGCTCGCGCATTTAAAATAACTACATTTCCCATCACTACTCATGTTAGGGAGCGACCCGCATTTCGGCTCAACTCCACTACGTTTTTTTCCCAGCATGCTACTTGCATGCGTTATGACGCAATCACGCTGACCCTGGCTTTGGGCAACTCAACGCACCAAACAGAGAAATGGGTGCCTTTAAAAACAGCGCCGTCCGGTTCGTTGGTTCTCCAAGCGGCTGGGACCTAGGACTGACAGCGGGGCCAGACCCTTGATGGCGTGAGTAACCCTGACCTCAGAGGCTTGATACAGGTATGAATCAGCCCGTTTTCGCAAAGGAGCAGGACGGTCCGATTTTAACTCACTTGTTTTCATTCTTTTTATGTTCCCCTTTCCCTCCTTCTCTCCTCCATTACCTTGTCCTTCCCGTTGCTCTCTCACGTTGTCACGTCGACTATGGCGCCATATACTTTACTGGGTATATAATTTACGACATGCCTTGTGGAACCCGCGCACTTTATCAACTCCAGGGTCTGACTACAGGGCTACCCCTCTAAGTAAGGCCCAGCGTGGAGTGGATCCTCTCCCAAATTGGGGTAAGGATCACCAACAGAGTGGAAGGGACGAGTGTCTGATGTGGCGATTTTTATTGGCAAGAGTGTATGTGAGCGATTGACACATGAGTCTCACCTAATGCTACACAGACTAGTGTAATGCAAGATGACAGTATGCGACAAATTGCCGCCACCCCACGGGTATAACACAGACATAAGTGTTCGTCAGAGATACGTTATTCAATGGATACACGCACTCATAAGACAAGTAATGTTCATGATTGTGTCACCTTTGGAATGTCTATCCACGGGAATTCTGGCACAAATGCATGACACACAACCCTATATACTAGGAGCATATGATACTGAGGTGGTTATTACGTTGTCTCCCTTTTTGTCGTTCTATAGATGGAGAGACGGCAAAATCCATGCATTGATAAGGAGCAGCTTTCTGCCCTTACGAAAGTGAGAGTAGGGAAATCCCCTCATCTCTATATTTCCAGGGGGTCACAGCCTTTGCCCTGAAGAAAGTCCAGCACCCTTTATGGGGCACTATCGGACTGAAACATGTTGGCAGTAGGGTCTTAGGACCATAATATCCCAAACGACCCTATTTCCTTTTTCTTTTTAATATTCCTGCCAGATCCAAGAATAAAGGGAAACTGGGATCTGACAGAGGATTTTTAATCTTTATCCCCCTCTGGCCCAAAAATCTTTTAAGAGCTCCCTGAGATATGGTCGAGCCCACCCTGACTTCTAGGCGTCAGGGTGTCCCGATGAAGAAGCATGACACCACTAGGGAGAAAACAGTCAACAAACAGCTGACCCGCTACCTCGAGGAGAACAACATCCTGGACCTGTCCCAGTCCGGGTTCCTCAGCAACCACAGCACCGAAACTGCCCTCATCGCCGCCACCGATGACATCAGGGCCCTGCTGGACAACGGCAAAACCGCAACCCTCATCCTCCTGGACCTATCAGCCGCCTTCGACACGGTCTGCCACCACACCCTACGCACGTGCCTCCACAACGCAGGGATCCGAGACAAGGCTCTGGAATGGACCACCTCCTTCCTCTCCAGCAGAACCCAGAGCGTCCGCCTCCCCCTTTCCATTCCGTAGCCTCCAAGATCATCTGCGGCGTACCCCAAGGATCATCCCTCAGCCCGACATTGTTCAACATCTACATGGCCCCGCTCTCCCACGTCGCCAGACTGCACGACCTCAACATCATCTCCTATGCCGACGACACACAGCTGATCCTCTCCCTCACCAAGGACCCCCTCACCGCCAAGACCAACCTCCATGAAGGAATGAAAGCTGTCGCTGAATGGATGAAGAACAGCCATCTGAAGCTGAACTCGGACAAGACGGAGGTCCTCATCCTCGGCTCCACCCCCTCAGCCTGGGACGACTCCTGGTGTCCGACTGCCCTGGGAGCAGCACCAAGGCCCACCAACCACGCACGCAACCTGGGGTTCGTCCTCGACTCAACACTCTCCATGACCAAGCAAGTCAACGCCGTCTCATCCTCCTGCTTCAACACCCTCCGCATGCTCTGCAAGATCTACAGGTGGATCCCCACCAACACAAGAAAAACGGTCAGCCAGGCCCTCGTCAGCAGCAGGCTGGACTACGTAAACGGCCTCTATGCGGGAGCCCCAACCAAACTGCCAAAACGACTGCAACGCATACAGAACGCCTCGGCCCGCCTGATCCTCGACATCCCTCGACACAGCCACATCACATCCCACCGGAGAGACCTGCACTGGCTACCCGTCAACAAGAGGATCACCTTCAAGCTCCTCACCCACGCACACAAGGCACTCCACGACACCGGACCAGCATACCTCAACAGACGACTCACCTTCTACACCCCGAACAGCCAGTTCTGCTCCGCCGACCATGCCCTTGCCACCATCCCCCACATCTGAAGAGCGACCTCTGGCGGCAGATTGTTCTCCTACCTTGCCGCCAAGACCTGGAACACCCTCCCCCTCCTCCTACGGCAGACCCAAGACCCACTAACCTTCAGGAGGCTACTCAAGACCTGGCTGTTCGAGCAGTAGCAGCATCCCCCCCAGCGCCTTGAGACCCTCACGGGTGAGTAGTGCGCTCTACCAATTCCTTGATTGATTGATAAGGTGTGTGAGGGAATATAAAACAAAAGGGGTTGCCTCCTTCCTCACCTACCGGTGATGTACTATTCTGAAATTCACATAGGGACATTCCACCAGTGTCAAATAGGGTTTAGACGTTGAAATTATCCGGGATCGCCGGACTAACAACCAGGGGAGTACTTTTTGTGCAACAATGGTAGTCGGACCACCAGCGGTGCTAGGTCAAATCGATGTCTACGCTACGGCGGTCTTGGGACCGCCAAACGCATAATCAGTTTCATAGAGTACATCGACAGCCATTTACAAACACTAAATCTCAAACGCGACTAAGTCACACGTTAACCAAATAAACACCTTTTAAACTCTGCAATTCCCCTGCAGACACAGATAGAAAACAGATAACAGTCACATTAAATATGTAATACGTCGTAAAATACCGTGCAACCATACAAGACATGAGGATTCCCACACTTCACATCAAACAAAAGTGATGAGACTACAACTGGGTTTGCGACTTAACTTGTGTAACAGTCCAAGAAGCACAAGTCTAGTGACCTCCTCACACACGAGGCCCTGCCAACCCCTTTTTTTGCGCTCTAACAATGAATCTATGCCACATATATGCATGCAGGAAACATAGTTTCAGCCTCCCAGTCATGGTAAAGGCTGGGCAAAAAAAACCTTAGACCTTCTCTGGCAAGGGTTCTCTACATCAGCCCCAAATATGCACAGTTAGAGCACAAAGCAAAGCAATAATGAAAACTGTGACCAAACTTCATCTCAGATTAAAAAACTCTCCTGGCCAGACTGCACCACGTACTCCACACACACACATCAACATTCTACACATCTTCATTCACTCAGCAATCCAGACACCTGCTCAGACATGCAAGGTATGGGGGTCACAGAGATGTCACATGTTTTTGTACGAACTGCAGTGGAGTTGCAGAGTGGCATATTTACGTTTTTGAAAGAATAAATATTCTAAATAATTGCAGTTTACATTTTTTCCTTACTGTTCTCGTATTCCTGCGAATTAGAAACCCATTTAAGACCACAGTGCACCTTAGCTGAATACCATTTTGTCGTGTTTGGTCTTGAGCCTGCCTTGCAGCGGAATCTTCTATCGTAAAACCATCTGCTCTTTCTTCCTGTGAGAATTTCATTACAAGAGCTATGTTTTTTGTTAATATCTTGTACACTGCAGCTTTTGTGTGGTCTTAAAAGAACTACATACAGCTTTCAATAAACTGCGTACTTTCTAGACAGATCTAGTCACCATCGGATAAGACATTTACATTTTGAGCCATGTATTTTGATTTTTCTGGAAATCCAAGCTGGTGGATATTGTGGAGTGGTTTCAGGAGCCAGCTTTAGCCGTCAGCTCGAGAAGTCATTTGTTATACATGTGGGAATCAACACTAAAATTAATATTGGAACAGCGCAATTTAGATTCCACCCTTACATGTCACAGACATGCAATTGTGCATCCGACGTTATATTCACTGTGTGCCTTAACTTTATTATTGTGTATGAAGCATTTGAACGTAATAATGAAAATGTGTTCACTGCAGAAACTAGAGATTTATACATGTGCACTAATGTTCATTTTAAACATGAGGCATGTATTCTTTATTCATGTTTTACATTTACACTACAAGTTATATTTGCATTTATTGGCATGTATTCTTTTGTTCACATTTTGCATTTACTCCTAAAGGTTATTTGTGTGCATGTATAATCATGTATCTGAAGCGCACATTAAATGCTTCACTAAAGTTAGCCTAACCTCAGGCCTCAGTTAAAATACATTTTGCTTTGCCATTGTGTTTTTTTGTTTGCAGGTTTATTATTCGTTAGCTAGAGAAAGGCTCATTGTCTGTATTAGATGGCTGATAGAGAGGCTTGGAGAGAAACTTGGCAGAGAGCATGGACAAACAATGGTCCAAAGAAGCTTTCTGTTCATCATGTATCAGGAGGATGGCAAGATGTTCAAGGCTTTGAACCGCAGTCTCAGTCAGATGCTTAGGCCACTCAGAGTAACGTTGCAGAAACACTCAAGCAGTGTTGTGATTAGTCTGTTCTGGTGTGAACAGAGATAAGACGTTTCAGAATCTCCTGTTACTTTTAAAATGTCTGTTTGTCTGGTTAGAGTTAGGAGAGATTCCCTTTAGACTTTAAGAGGTACAGACCTCTCTGCTTGCCCTATTCTTGCAATGTGAAGCTTTATGCTAAACACTTATCTCCTTTTTCTTTGGATATTTTCTGAAGTCTGATTATGCTGACACATTCTTTATGCTCCCAAATTAGAGACCCTTGATAGATGACCCTTTCTGACCTATGTTTAGAAGAGAGAAGGGAAGTTTCTTTATGGAACACCTGTTCACCTTTATTTGTTACTGTATTATTGTGGCTATCTCAATTCTGTTTCTCATTCTATTGTGTCTCAATCAACTGAAATATTTCACTTTGCCTATTGAACTAATATACTAATTGAATTTACTTTTGACTAGATTGATTGGCAATCCAAATAAAACCCTTTAATCATATTCAGCATTTCTGGTCCTTATTGTGGAGTCACATGGGCTTCACAAGTTAGAAATGTATTGTTGATGTTTTCTCCATTCAATGCTTCATGTCAGTTATCAAAGGTCCATACGACTGATGGGGAAAAACTTTGATGACTTGACAAGGGGATTACGTAGTAAGGCTCAGCGCTCTATCAATAGTTAGTGGAACATGCCTAAGTACATTAAGAATATCCATTATGTGGAATCCAGTAACGTAAAATGATAAGATCCCCTACAGAGTGTGAAGAGGGGCCCCTGAGACTCACATAACTTACAGATATTCATTTTCTTGGGCAAGGTTTTATGTGGGATGAAAAAAGTGGGGGGTCTCTAATAAGTTTGTGGGTTTTAAACATGTAAACTACATTTCTCTGATTCCCATAGTGTGCCACCCTACCAGTATTTTGGTTCCTTTCTGAGCTTTCTGTTATTGTTTTCAGATATATAACGCAACAACCGACATGCTTCCAAAACCAGCCAGGACTATTGGCTTTGTCAATGGTGGTTAACTGTTTAAGATAAATGAGAAATAACAATGATATTGTTTTAAATTATTAATATTGGAAATGTTTCAATTCTGATGTTATGAGACTGTGAATTTAACATTAATGAGGCCTGTGGAAGGGATAGTGTTCTTCAGTGTCTCAATCACTCCTGTTATGTTCACTCTATGTTAGACATGTGCCCCCTTTTTATCTTCTCATGTCCTTCATCTACATATCACTCATCTCATCTTTCCTCTTCAGCAGGCTCTTTTCGCTCTCTCCTAAATGCATCTTACCGGCAACTCCTCCACTTCACCACCCCCTAAACACAGAGCACACCCACTTTGTCTTGTCAATATTTTGAGAGATGCATGTGTACCCCTTCACACACATCTGCACAGAATCACAATTGCAACTGACATACTTGGCCACTGCTGTGTGCGCTCTGCCAAAAGGCCAAGAATTGTATGAACATCTATTTTGAGTACCTTTCTGACCCACTGTGAGAAACTCACCCTGCCGTCAGCTTCAACTCCAGAGTGCGTTCAGTGGCCCATTATAAATACATGAAGGCGACTCAGTTAAAGTAAAACACAATACAGAAACACAACATCCCAGAAATAGCAAACACTCTCAGGGAATACAATAGTAAGTAGCCCTGGCCTTTGGGAGGAATGGGGTCCCCTAAAGCTTGCGTAACACACCCAGTGGAATCCCAGCAACAGACGCACATGAACACATACAATGCATATGAGAGGAGCTAGGCAACATTGCACGATTTTTCCATGTGTATTATGTGTAACATTTGCATAGATACACATATCACTCGAGTCACCCGTAGGCAATCGAATGAGTGGCAATTGTGCTCGAGGTAACTCTCAAGTACCACTCTTACCCAAGCCAGCCCTCCATTATCATCCATGCACAATGGGCCATGGCGCTATACTGTTTGTGTTTGCATCGCCGGTAATGTCATTTCATGATACTTTGAAGCATGAAGCATCCTTGCGCAGCGCAGCTACACTGTTTGCTTTTGCATCACCAGTAATGTCATCATTGCATGATGCTTTGAAGCATGAATCAGCCATGTGTAGTGCCGCTGCACTGTTTGCGTTTGCACTGCAAGTGATATCATCATTGCATGATGCTTTGCAGCATGAAGCAGCCATGTGCAGTGCCGCTGCACTGTTTGCTCTTGCATTGCACGTGATATCATCATTGCATGATGCTTTGCAGCATGAAGCAGCCATGTGTAGAGCCGCTGCACTGTTTGCGTTTGCATTGCAGGTGATATCATCATTGCATGATGCTTTGCAGCATGAAGCAGCCATGTGTAGAGCCGCTGTACTGTTTGCGTTTGCATTGCCAGTGATGTCATCATTACATGATGCTTTGCAGCATGAAGCAGCCATGTGTAGTGCCTCTGCACTGTTTGCTTGCATTGCAGGTGATATCATCATTGCATGGTGCTTTGCAGCATGAAGCAGCCATGTGCAGGGCCGCTGCACTGTTTGCTTGCATTGCAGGTGATATCATCATTGCATGGTGCTTTGCAGCATGAAGCATCCATGTGTAGTGCCGCTGCACTGTTTGTGTTTGCACTGCAAGTGATATCATCATTGCATAATGCTTTGCAGCATGAAGCATCCGTGCGCAGTGCCGCTGCACTGTTTGCTCTTGCATTGCACGTGATATCATCATTGCATGATGCTTTGCAGCATGAAGCAGCCATGTGCAGTGCTGCTGCACTGTTTGCGTTTGCATGGTAGGTGATATCATCATTGCATGGTGCTTTGCAGCATGAAGCAGCCATGTGTAGTGCCGCTGCACTGTTTGCATTTGCATTGCAGGTGATATCATTGCAGGATGCTTTGCAGCATGAAGCATCTGTGCGCAGTGCCGCTGCACTGTTTGCGTTTGCATTGCCAGTGATATCATCATTGCATGGTGCTTTGCAGCAAGAAGCAGCCATGTGGAGTGCTGCTGCACTGTTTGCGTTTGCATTGCAGGTGATATCATCATTGCATGATGCTTTGCAGCATGAAGCAGCCATGTGCAGTGCTGCTGCACTGTTTGCGTTTGCATGGTAGGTGATATCATCATTGCATGATGCTTTGCAGCATGAAGCAGCCATGTGTAGTGCCTCTGCACTGTTTGCATTTGCATTGCCAGTGATGTCATCATTACATGATGCTTTGCAGCATGAAGCAGCCATGTGTAGTGCCTCTGCACTGTTTGCTTGCATTGCAGGTGATATCATCATTGCATGGTGCTTTGCAGCATGAAGCAGCCATGTGTAGTGCCGCTGCACTGTTTGCATTTGCATTGCAGGTGATATCATCATTGCATGATGCTTTGCAGCATGAAGCATCTGTGCGCAGTGCCGCTGCACTGTTTGCGTTTGCATGGCAGGTGATATCATCATTGCATGGTGCTTTGCAGCATGAAGCAGCAATGTGTAGAGCCGCTGCACTGTTTGCGTTTGCATTGCAGGTGATATCATCATTGCATGATGCTTTGCAGCATGAAGCAGCCATGTGTAGAGCCGCTGCACTGTTTGCGTTTGCATGGTAGGTGATATCATCATTGCATGGTGCTTTGCAGCATGAAGCAGCCATGTGGAGTGCTGCTGCACTGTTTGTGTTTGCATTGCCAGTGATATCATCATTGCATGATGCTTTGCAGCATGAAGCAGCCATGTGTAGAGCCGCTGCACTGTTTGCGTTTGCATTGCAGGTGATATCATTGCAGGATGCTTTGCAGCATGAAGCAGTCATGTGTAGTGCCGCTGCACTGTTTGCATTGCAGGTGATATCATTGCAGGATGCTTTGCAGCATGAAGCAGCCATGTGTAGTGCCGCTGCACTGTTTGCGTTTGCATTGCAGGTGATATCATCATTGCATGATGCTTTGCAGCATGAATCAGCTATGTGTAGTGCCGCTGCACAGTTTGCGTTTGCAATGCAGGTGATATCATCATTGCATGATGCTTTGCAGCATGAAGCAGCCATGTGTAGTGCCGCTGCACTGTTTGCATTTGCATTGCAGGTGATATCATTGCAGGATGCTTTGCAGCATGAAGCAGTCATGTGTAGTGCCGCTGCACTGTTTGCGTTTGCATTGCAGGTGATATCATCATTGCATGATGCTTTGCAGCATGAAGCAGCTATGTGTAGTGCCGCTGCACTGTTTGCGTTTGCAATGCAAGGCTGCATGATGCTGTTGTACATAGGATGCTGCGCTATGTTTTCCTATTCATGCAGTACAGTGCTGCTGACTGTCATGCTGAACTGCGCTGCGCGACACACAGTGAACCTGGACCTGAGTGTGACAGTCAGTGAGATTAGGCTGGGTTTAGGTGGGGGTCAGTTTTTAAATGATCTCAGACACTGCTCCCCCTTCCGTGTCTGCTAAGGAGCACTAGTACATGTGATATTTGTGAGTAACCGGGCAACAGTTTACAGCAAACATGAGAGGAGAAAGAAACAGATGTTATTTTTATTTCATTCATGTGAGCAAATGCTGACCAAGAATAAATCTCAAACTGTAATAAAGTCTGTCTGCATTTCAGAGGTTTCATATTTATATTGTACAGTACAGCTGGGCTCATGCACTTCTGAGGCAAGGTACCTCTCATAAATTATTCACCTGGGAGAGTGAAAGGAAGTGAAATAATGAAACATAGCTGCAGGACTGAGGGGAAAGAAGGCTGCAAATATTTAGCAGTAAATGGAAATGGTGAATGAGTGAAAAAGCGCCATCATGGGGGTGCCGATTAAGGGATTTCTCCACTAACCAACATATTTCCCTGGGTGAAAAAAGGCAAACACCGTTTTAAGTGCAAATATCCATTGGCTTCCGCTTTCCCCATACCAGGTTGCACGTGTCCCCATTTTATGTGCAGACGTATGTAAGGATTCATTACCGATGGTTACCTACCAATGCCACAAATATCCAGGAGCGCTCTTGGAATTTCTAGAAAAATCCTAACTTTAAGATTTTCGGTATTCACAGAAGGCATTTAGGAGTCCTAAAGTTAGGACTCCTAACTTCTGTGAATATCGAAATGAGTAAGTGCCTTCTGTGAATACCAAAATGAGTAAGTGCCTTCTGTGAATACCAAAATGGTAGTGAGTTTAGGATTTTGTCTTAAGTTAGTTCTGTGAATCGGGCCCTATGTGTTTAGCCATGCAACAGTTGATGTTGTTGCACCAAGGATATTGTGCTGCATAACTACTTATAAGGTCCCAAAAGCGAGACCTATTGGCTATGCCAATGCTTGTTTTACATTGTTAGCCAATTACCCCTTAATGTTGTCATGTCTGGAAACCTGGTCTGTAATGCAGAAGCCGAAAACAGGTACCTATCGGAAGAGCACGCACTCCCTCCTGCCTTTCTCTTCGTGTTTACCATTCCTAGAAAGAATAAAATATTCATGATTTACGGAACTTTACCCCCGACCGCCGAACCTCTCTTCCAGGACCCCAGACTATGTTGAAAGCTAGGAGGCTGCTGTCCGGGAGCAGTGAAGTCCGAAGTTAGTGAGGAATGGGGAGAGGGGGGCAGGGAGTATAGAGGGAGGAAGAGAGGGAGAGAGAGAGAAGGCGGGTGAGCGACAGAGTGAGAGGCCAGAGGGCTGTGGCAAAGGAGAAAGGTAAGAGCGACAAAGGAAAATGGGCACAGAAAGAGAGGGGGTGAAGGGAGAGAGGAATGTAGGAAAGGGGGTGGTAGCTCCAATGGAGATAGGATAGAAGAAGCGCTGAGAGGACAGAGGTGAAGGAAGGAGGCATGGAGTGGTAGCAGGAAGGAGAGAACGTGAAGAGAGAGAGTGAGGTAGGGGTGGGAGAGGGAGGATGAGACAGTGAGGTAGGGGTGAGAGGGAGAGAGAGAGTGAGGTAGGGGTGAGAGACAGAGAGAGAGAGAGAGAGAGAGAGAGAGAGAGACAGTGAGGTAGGGGTGAGAGAGGGAGAGAGAGACAGTGAGGTAGTGGTGAGCGAGGGAAAGAGACAGTGAGGTAGTGGTGAGCGAGGGAAAGAGACAGTGAGGGAGGGGTGAGAGAGGGAGAGATGCAGGAGTGAGAGGGAAGATAAGAAAGAGGGAGGGATGATATAGGTAACACGTGGTGTAGGGGTACGAAACTGAGTTTTTGCCCCCTGCCCAAGCTGCCTTCCGTCCTTTACACAATACAGAGGCTGTTATACTAACGGTAGTAGATGATCTTAGATTCGATCGCGGAAAGACATTGCACTGGCTGTGCTCGATGTGTGAGCAGCTTGGCACACTGTTGATCACAAGATCTTTGTCAGCCGTGTGGAGGATGCATGGCAGTGGCTTGAATCTTTTCCGATGGATCGGACGCAAATCGGTTAGACTAGTATCTTTTACCCGTCAGGCTAAAGAACTGGGGCGCTGGGTCCCTCTAGAACCTGAACTTTAAAGAACATGGTATGTGTTTAAAGGCATTAAAATCAACGACAATACAACGGTACTTAACATCAATGATGAGGACACTATATGCTAAAAAGGGTAACATATAAAATAGCGGAAACTAGGGCATTTTGTAATTTAACTAGACACTAAACCTCGGCACCGCAGATGCTGGGTGGGCGACCGCGTCATGATAACTTTAGAACTTCTCTACAAGGTAATGCCGGGTTTGCACCGTGACGTCACCTTCTGTGCTCAACATGCCATAAGATGGGAGGGGGGTACTACAGAGCAGGGCAACAGGCGCGGGAAGGATGTTTGGGTAGACTGAGGTAGAGAAGCGTGCCCATGGAGGGGAAGGAGAGGAGTTGGAGGGAGGCCTACCGCTGGTTGTAGTACACACTGCTCATGTTAGGTACGGTACCATTACCTGGTACCGGGCTAGCGCGAATGTTGGTGGCTGTCTCCGCTTGCACTGGAGGGCCTCGGGATGCAGGAGCCACCACTTTCGGGTGCACCCAAGGAGCCCGCGACGCAGACACGCTGCAAACGGGCTGTAACCTGGCAAGAAGCAGTAAGCAAAACATGTGCCTTCAAAACGATTGCAAGGTTCTACTCGCTGCACTATAACCGCCGTCTACCCAGTGCACACTACAGACAGTACCCCGCCGCCCCTGGGGGATTTATTGCCACAGAGCACCAATTTAAGTAGAAAGAAGACTACAGTGGCTTGAATCTTTTCCGATGGATCGGACACAAATCGGTCAGGGAAACAAAGAGGCTACATCACGCCTCCCAGCTTTCACCGCCTGTTGCCAAGAGCCCTTTCATGCCTCCAACTGCACTCATTTAATAAACACAAACCGAAAAAACACATCAATTGTACACTTCCCTTGCTTGTCGCCTTTGTGATTTAAACACACATGCATGCAAAACGGACGTTGTCCAGAATTAAATTCAACTTGTAGAAAACTTTACTGCGAGAGACAATTATGAATTCGGGACTATTTAACAACTGAAATTGTATTCGAAACTGGAAGCGTTTGAAACATTTATCGAGCTGATGTAACCTACCTGAAAGTACAAATCACAAGTTCATAACAGACGTGACAAAATGTTGCCTTTTCATCTACGGGGTTCTTGACTTCCAACCAACCTGAACAAGCACGCGAAAATTTAAAAAAGGATGCGTGTGGTGGGCGTGCGCGCGCGACATAAAGGACGCGAGTGGTGCGCGCGCCAGGAAAATTGAAAGCAGACTGGCGAATGGTGTGCGATGTGCGCGCACCATGACGAGAGAGGAAAGCCTCTGCTCGTCATTGTGCACGTAACCGCACGCTCTATGCCACCCTGTCGCACTTTTGAAAACCCATTTACTAAATGTCTAGCCAGGGCAGCGCATGCGCTGGCTTAGACGAGACCTAAAAAGGAAAAAGGAGGAGAAATAAAGATATTACTCCTCGTTGTGCCTCCCTTACGCCTCCTCTGCCCCAGATTTACGGGAAATCGTAAATCTGGGGCAGTATCAAAAAGCCATGGATATTGCTGGGAACGCCCCCAGCAACACCCATTGCACGCCCCTTTAATGCAGAAAACTGCGTTAAAGGGAATGATATTTATGAGACAGCATTAAGCCAAAAAAAGTGGCTTAGTGCTACAAAAAGTGACGTTCCGGTGGCGTAAGGGGCCTCATAAAGGAGGCCCTCAATGCTTACATTTTATTAAATGTACTCATTGTATTTATTATTGTAACCACAAGCTGTGAACGACCAGAATCTTCACACATAGAATAGTTGTGAAATGAAAAGCTGTTTGTGACCTTTGCAGGGATAGATCTCAAGGAAGTGGCTGGGTAGATGGATGGCTTTCCGCCCACGCTTTACAACAATATTACAAAAGAAGGGGCGTATTACATCACTGAAGGTGCCAATATCACACACAAATGGTCTTCATCACAACTTTGCCCAAAAACTAGAATAGAGCTGGTATCACATTCAAGAGTGAAGCAAGACTGGAATATCAGTGGCAGATAATGACGTCCTGGAATTTATAATTAACTGCAACAGCGTACACTTTTGGTGTTTCCTGGCCACAAATATTATTTCCTGGTAAACTGAGTAGGGCTAATTTTCCCATGCTCTTTACTTCCGTGCCTAGTGAGTGAAAGATCCTGGTGACTAGAGTGTAAATCTAAAAGGCGCGCGGCTGTGGTACATGACCAGCGCTTCCTTCAGTATGAATTTCTGGCTTGTGCAGCACTACACCCTGTCTCGGGTCTGTGCCAGTGTCTGCCTTTATGTGAAAATTGTGGCTTAGCGGCGCTCCAGAAACTGTGACTCAAACTTGGTTTGGAGGAAGCTCGCACTTGTCTAGAAATGTTTTGTGTTTATAGAGTAACCGTAGAAAATACATGTGGAATACTTTTTTCCACCTGTTTTCTGAATAAAAATACTGGGGCTTATTTACAAGCACATTGCGCCTCCGGTCTGTCACTTTTTATGATGCTCTGGCAGAGCAGTGTGCCTACCCATGTTTACAAGACCACTGCCTGGCTTTTCATTGCCTTGTAAATATGGCGCCCTTTCAGACTTTACTCTGCGTGAAAGCGGTGTTCCATGGGTGCTGATGTGAGTGTTCCCACGCAACATCCATGTAAACCTGGGAATGTGTCATATTCCTACGCCTCCCCAGGGGAGGCAGAAGGGAGGCACGCACCAAGGAGAAATATCTTTATTTTTCGCAGAACACATAGAAAGAGAAAACACCTCCTGGACAAATACAATCACCCATACAATGCAGGTACCCTTTCACCATGGTGTACGAGTGCCTGCGTTGGCGCAGCAATGTGTCATATCTTGTAGATACAGCTCATTCCTGTTCTTTTCTTTTGACGCATGGCAGCGCAGCAGGAATGTTGCTGCACCTCAAAATATTGTAAAATGTAGTTTTTTGCGGTAAACATGCTATGTAAGTTATTTATCCATTTCTGTCACTTTGAGAGGTTTTTAAACTCCATTTTTCTTCATAGATGTCTAACTTACATGTTAAAAAGATTCAGAAACAGAAATTCAGCCAGAGGGTTTTAGTCCAGATTTTGCGTTTTGTCAGTGACAATGGAAATCAGCCTTTCTCTCTGCCTTGCCAGTTATGTGGGGCTCCAAACAAAATCCTGTGTTGCTCATTCAACGCTTTGTGGTTCCATCAACCTTTCCCGACCAAGGCCCTCAGTATGAGTGGCCCACTAAATGGGCTGGATTTTCCCCACCCCAGGAGTTACTGGGGTACCAGGGTACAAGTAGCTCCGGGGGTAGCGTTATTCCAGCCAATTGAATTCTGATGGTCCACTAAGAAATTAAGAAGTATTGGGAAATCTATCATTCCAAGTTTAATTTCCCAATTTATTCTTCATTTTGGTCAGAGCTTCCAACCGAAAGTTCTAAGTTAAGAGATCTGTGGTGTTTCTGCAGATCTCCAACCTCCCATCGGTCTGGTAGTTGGAGGGCCCTAATGTATGAAAAATTGTCAGACCGAAAAGGGAGAGACTAAAGCAATATGCGCTATTATCATGTGCTTCTATGTTATGTTATGGTATGTTATTTTATGTCATGTAATGCTATTCTGAGCTTTGCTGAGTTGAGGCATGTAGTGCTGGTATTTAAGGCTGTGCTTTCCAGTGATGTGTCTTGATAAGTTATGCTTGATAAGTCATGCTATGCAATTTAGTATTTTTCTTCTTTGTAAACAGTGAACACAATGCACAAAAGAAAGTTCGACTAGACAAAAATGCGTTGCTTTCCCGCAAAATGCACATTAAAAACATGCAAATGAAAATATAATGCAAAAATACAGGGTTAAAAGATACAGCTATTATAATACTACTCTAATAACATCAATTCCAATAAGAAAAAACATTTAACATTGTTTTAAAAATGGAGGAAGCATATCCCTAGTATTGATTGAGTGTCCGTGATTAATTTGTGCAGGTGTTTGCAGGTGGTGAGTAATTAATTTTTGGGGACTTGAACTCACTTTTCATCATTAGACTTTGACCTAGACCAATAGAGAGAAACAAAACAAGCACTGACAAAGCCAGTAGGTCTGGGTTTAATGTGTTAAGGAGTGCAGTGTTACGTAACAGATAAATACTCCACGGCCTGGAATAAAATTTGATTGATGAAATCTCAAGCCAATGGCTGAAGGAGGCTGGATAAAGAAAGCCAATGGGTGAAAGGACGTTTGTTATGGTGTCCATAAGGCCCCTACATTTTTTTTTGTCATCTGCGTACATGGAGACCACTATCTTGTAGGTAGGAAAACTCACTCCTCTAAGGCTATGGTATTCCCGGAGTGCACACGCTAAGGAATCAAGGAATATAGTATCGGGGATTAAGGCAGCCCTGACGTGTTCCCCTAGATATGGGGATAGCGTCTGTGACCAAGTCCCCCAGCCGTATCCGCGCAGTAGGCGCATTGTATAGCACCCCAATCATCTGCAAAAAGACCGGACCCAGTCCCATTCTAGTCAAAACCTGTCGCATAAAGGGCCATTCCACCGAGTCGAACGCCTTCTCCATGTCTAAGAAGACAGCAAGTGCCTTAGAATCCCGCCGAACATGTTGCATTGTACCAAACACCGTACGCAAAATATAAGTTAGGTTTCTACCGAGTACAAACCCTGCCTGCTCCGGAGCGACTAGCTCCGGGGTTAGCAGGGCCAGGCGCGTGGCTAAGACTTTCGCAAACAACTTAGTGTCCATGTTTAGCAAGGAGAGCAGACAGTAAGAGCTACATTCCTCCGGGGGCATACCGGGTTTGGGGATAGACACCAGAATAGCCTCATGCATTGACTGTGGCATGTGTCCCGTTACACACATGTCATCAAACAACTCCGATATATGTGGGAGCAAGAGATCTATGATGGTTTGGTAAAAAGTCACAGTAAGTCCATCCTCACTTGGGGCACTATTCGCCTTCATTCCAGCTAATGCCTCCAAGATCTCGTTCTTTTCTATGGGGAGAGCCAGGAATTCCTATGTGGATTAGTCAGGAAGGGTAACTTAATGTGCTCCAAATAATTCAGTATTTCCCCATCCATATCAATCTGGCGTGAAGCGTACAGGTTAGAATAATACAGTTTGAAGCGGTTAGCAATGTCTGCCTCCTCCGTAAGTAGCTCCCCCCTTTCCGATCTGACCATGGTTATGGAGGTCTTTCCCCACCTAGCTTTTAAGATATTAGCTAGTACTGATCCAGGCCTGTCACCCTCTCCATACACTCGTGCTGTGGCATATTTCCCCAAATGTTGCACTTCGCTGTCCGCTGCCTCATGATATTCTTCTAACGACGTCTTCAGCGCTTCTGTAGTTCCCTCTTCTATCCCTGACTGCTGTCTGGCCTCCAGATCCCCCAATTTGCGCTCCTAATTCGACAATCTCTGTCGGATATCTCGAAGCACCCCTGAGTGCTTGGTTATGGCCACCACTCTAATATACACCTTAAACGCTTCCCAAACCGTTTGGAAACTGTCTACCGAACCAATATTGGTGGCAAAAAACGTCTTTATCGCTTCCGCCATCTCTTCTTTAAAGAGGGGATCCAGTAGAGAGTATGGGGGAAAACGCCATGTGAATGGAGGTTTGGACTTCTTAGGAGTGGTCAAGACTAGTAGTATAGGAGAATGATCCAATAGGGTACCCGGCTGGACCTGACACGAACAGACCTGGGACATGAGTGACGTTAAAATGAGCCAGTAATCGATACGTGTGTGTAGGTTATAGTAAGCGGAGTACTGGGCGAAACCACCCTCCATAGGGTTTAGTGCTCTCCACACATCTGTGAGTGCCATACTGATCATTGCCCTATCTATTGTTTTAACCGCCGTCGCCGGCCTTCTGACCGGTCCCCCTGATCTGTCTAGGCTCGGGTTCCTAACCATATTGAAATCACATCCCCAGAGGATGTGAGACATCCCGCTTTCACTCACTATGTTGGCCAGTGCAGTGAAGAACTCCGGGCAGTCGTAGTTGGGGCCGTATACATTAACCAATTGCAAGTCTAGTCCCCTGCCCTGACAGCGCAAAATCACAAACCTACCGACGACATCGGCCGACAACAATTGCAGCTTATAGTCTGACCTGGGATTAGCCCAAATCATTACCCCCCCTAGCATGTGTTGTGAAGCCTGCAGCGTTAACATTTCCCACCAAGCCCCTAGATCGCATCATGGGTCTCTGGATCGGGAGGTGCGTCTCCTGTAGGAAAGCAATGTCAGTGTTATGCCTAGTGAGGTAGTTCAACACTTTACGTAGTTTTCGGTGGTCATTAAGGCCTCTTACGTTCCAAGTCACTGCTCTAAGGGAGTCCACCGGTCTCTGGGAAGTGGCTTCGCTAGTCATTACCCTCCTGTCTGTTGTACATTACGTATCGTCCTGAATCCTGCAAGTGACATGTGTACTGTGAGATATATGACAATTTGTCCGACCTGACTAACCTCTGAACAAAGAACTGCAACCCACCCCTTCCCCCCACCCCCCACCCATGGCTGACCACCCACAACACGGCCGCGCTGCATCCCGTATAGGGACTTTCCTCACCTCCCCCCACCCACCCCTAACAAGTTAAACAAAAAGTGGTGGTTTACACTTGCGGGCGGAGGTCGCTCCATACTCAACCGGTAAATAGATGTCAATTTGTACATAGTCTCAGCCTCCGAGCGCAGAATTGAATTCTAGCCCCCACCGCTAAACCATAATAGAGTACTACACTAATCAGTGTGTGACCCGCATCTCAGTGTCGTGTACCTTCTGAAATTGCACGCACTGCTGATTAAGTCCTGTGACCTCCACTAAAGCCGAAACCGAACCTCCTGCTTACTATCATTTGACCGCTTCTCCCATGGTAGTAGGCCTTCTAGCTGGAAATCTGCACAGCGATACATCAGTAATTGTCTGCTTTGGAACAGCATTATATACCATACCATCAAACTCCCCCCTCCCCCCACCCCACCTGCCCCCCCCAAAAAACTTTAGCAAATGCTTGCCGTCCAACCAGACTCAGTCTTGTTCCTCCAGCGATACCCCAGTGGCCTCTTTCCGTAACTGTCTCTCCGGGCTCCGCTTCCGCTCTTTGTTCCAGTCTTTTAGCGCCTTCTGCAGAGCCTTTGGTTCTATGAAGATGTGGGACCTCCCCTGCCTGTTCACCCGCAGCTTGACCGGATACAACATCGCATAGTCCAAACCCAAATCCCGCAGCTGCTTCTTTTGTGGGATAAATTGCCAATGAGCCTCCCGCACTCGGGCAGTGAAATCCGGATAGAATGAAATGTTCGACCCTTCATAAGACAGCGTCTGTTTGTCCCTCGCCGCACGTAGAGCCTCATCCCTGTCCCGATAGTTCAATAATTTTGCTATGATTGGAAACGCCGGGGCACCCGGCTGGGGCCGGGGTCCCAAGGATCTGTGCGCCCTCTCCACCACAAACATATTTGAAAACACCTCCGCGCCAAGTAGTTCAACCAGCAGTTTCTCCACAAAGCGTTCCATGTTCCCAGTTTGCGTTGTCTCCGGCAGGCCCGTGATCTTTAAGTTGCAGCATCATGAACGGGCCTCAAGGTCCTCAGTCTTATCCTGCAGCACCTGCATGATCCTTCCAAGCTTTTTATGATCCGTATTCAGCGTAGTCTGCGCTTCCTCGACTTCTGAAAGCCGTCGCTCGGACATGTCCAGTCTCTCAGCATGCTTGTCTAGCCGTTCCCCCATCCTATCCATCCTATATGAGTGGGCATCTATCTTTGTGCCCAGGGAAGAAATGCCACTCTGCAATCCTTTTTCCATTGATAGTAACAGACTCCGGATGTCCTGTTCGTCTTCCATCGGGGGAGTAGGTCTATTTTCTTCCCCCAAATTAGGGTCAAGGGATTTAGTGCGCTTCTGCTCAAATGTCAATTCCGACTGGGTCCTGTCTGATTTGCCCATCGTACCTACTGCTGCAGCTTGCCGATACACACAACACTGCCGACTACTCCCTCAGGAGCTAGATGATACAGGCTTACCGGGAGAATCCCCACAGGTGACAATCTTCCGGGTCCGCCTGTCCTAAGCTGTTGCGTGATATGTGATTGCGGTGCTGCAGAATGATCCCGCCGCAAACGTGCTCTACCTGTTAGTGCCCGCCACTCCTCCAGACCTCGCACCGTCTCAGCCCAGGCTCCGCCGGGGTCTGATACTCCACCTGTGTTTTCGCAGCTAGGCAAGTAAAGTTGTCCCACAATAGGCCCTGTGCCGCACCTGACCCCCAGCACACCACTCAGCTGGGGCCCAGAGCAGGGACACCGCTGTAGTCAGGCACGTCCCGGTTGCGGTGGTAGTCCGATTCTGACTGTGTCCCCCCACCGTGCCTCTACTTCATTCCAGCTCAGCTTAGCCCTCCATGCCGCATCCCAGAAGGAATGTCATATTTGAGCACGCACCTATACTTCTTCTGGGTAGGACCCCTGCCGCCTTTCCTTCAGCGTTATTCTTATGCAGAGCAGCCCTCCACAGAGTCGGCAGCCTCACCTCTTTCACAGTGCACGGAGTTGAACAGTGCAGAAGGCCCAATCGTGAGTACACCAGCCAGTCGCTTCAGTCGGAGCCCTCTCTCTGAACTGTGTCTTTGTGTCCCAGTCTCTGCAGCGGGAGTGCAGGGGTGACCCAGCGCCTCTTCTACTATATCCTTCTCGGCGCCACACTTTCAGCAGATTTAGCAAACTGTTTAGGACTGCCAAGCTCCTGCACACTTATGCTCCGCCCCAACCCTGTATCACTGCTAGCGCCTTCATCCACGTTATAACGTACCAGATTGCCGTGCTGGCCGTGGGGACACACGTGGTGGCTGACTGTGGTGTCCCTCTGGCTGCTAAGCCGAGCCCTGGCCTGCAGAGCACTGTCGGGATGCTGTGGCCCCTCTCGTCCGCTTGTCGCGCTCCTCCACTGAGCCCGTTATTGTATGCGTCGGCGCTCTTCTTTGCTGAAAGTGGCTCCAGCTGCCACACTAGCGCTGGGTGGGTGAAGAGGGGGTAAGAGGGCAGGCGAGCTCTCCGCTGTAGCCGGGGGATTAGGATGCGTGTCCCTCGCACCCTAAAAAGCATACTCCCCCGACCGCTGCCAGTCCGCAGCAGTGCCTCAACCGGTACTAGCGCTGTGCACACCAATAAGCTCAGGATTCGGGCCTTGATAATGGGAAGGTCCGTCCCATCGGGGGTTACTGTGCCGCATTCACGGCGACGTCGCTCCGCCCCGCTCCTTACTGCTGCCCGGGGATCAGAGGCCTCGCATTCCGCGGCCGTCCGCTGCTGGTTTCTCGGTCCAAAAGTGTCCCCAAGGTCCAGAATTTCAATCCCGGGTTGCCAACAAGTTCCGATGTTCGAGTCACAGCCACCAGTTGGACTGCGTGTGGTGTGAGGCAGGATATCTTCAGTATAATTGTTCTGTGCACTGGAGCCCGAGGTTCAAGCAGCCATCTTCGCCGCGAGCCAAGCTCTGCCCCCCAAGGCCACTACATTATTACAATCCTCTGATATCGATAACAATGTTCTTTGCAGAATGCTTCAGTGGCACAAGCACTCAGTGTTTTAAATAGTTCCTTTATGAGTTCATCTAATCACCTGTGGGGTCTACTCTTGTCAACTTAATGTTGTCTGGAGACCTAAAGGGGATGTACAGTCAATACCTAGGTGTTTGAGAATTTCTCATATTAATTGGTTATTAGACGGTACTGGTATTGGTGCTCTGCTGGGGTCAGTGCCATTGAACAAGGTGACAATCTGACCGTTATAATGATGGATAACTAATTCGGTGATATGCTGTCTGTTGAGACATTTGCCTAGCTCAGTCAATCTTTAAAGTTTCTTTGTCTCCATCAAAGCAATGGTACCTTCACCAGACCCGAAGATATCACAGAGATTTTACAAAACGTTCCTCTTCAGTAATCTCAACTTGTATGGATGCTTGGTTTCCTCGAGGGACTTTGATACCTCTGCCAATGCCTCCCTTATATTAATGTCTAATAGGGATACCACCATGGATGATGGTATTCTCATCAGATGGGAAATGCAGGGCTGCACTGTATTCTTGTAAATACGGTGCAGCCCTGCTTTCAGAAGTGGCGGAGCGCGGAGCTAAGACAAGGCGGCTAATGCTGCGCTTCGTTACTTCTTCGTAAATATGCCCCTAAGTGTCTTATCCTGCAAAACAAAGATGGTGGCAGATATCCAATCAAGTTCTAGGGATACAAAACAGACTGTCTTTATGGCATGAAGAACAGCTTTCAGAGTTCCCCATGGTTTGAATAAAGCAACCACAAATTAAATTAGAAGTGCTCTGTCCAAAGGTCTTTCAGTAACACAAACTACCTTTTAGGCTTCCATGGTCTGTATGCTGAATGACACAACTTGCTCGATTAATTCTTCTTACAATGCCATACATAGAATGTCTTGTAGTATGTCACATATCCTTATAGGGGCACAAGCCCTTTTCGGATTCAAATTCGGATTCATATGTAAATTTTCCTGTTGAAAGCCTGTTTCTCATGTATCAGTGGGTTGAAATATGTTGACTTAATTGGGCAAACCTGTTGGGAAGACTATTCCCTTGCATGGTACAATGTATTTCCTAACAGTGTGTATTTTCTTCTTTAAGTGTCACCTCCCTCCACTTTCACCCCCACCATGCAACGATGTTTAATATTTGTTTAAGATGCCCAGTTTGCTTGTTTTTGAGCTATGGTTTTATGTAGCATAACGTATATCCTATTGTGTCTCTCTGCATGCTGTATTCAATTGGTATCCAGGTGTTTAGATATGATGAAGAGTAACTTCACTCACAGCCAACGGATCATATGGGAATAATTTTTATGAATAATTAATTATTATTCACACTATTGGAACTGGTTCCCCTATTAGTTAGTTGATGCTCCGCTCCTTTTCCCTCCAGTAAACAGCAGAATATTGAAGGTTTTGCCATTGTTTCATTCTAAAGCAACCTGGGGTAAAAGGTTTACTCTCAACAGACCCCAATGGCTCTCTGAAGACTGTGATTGCTGGCCAACTATAATGCTTAAACTTGCAAACCTATGAGAAATGCTAGACATTTGTTACTCCATTTTGCAGAGATGTTACTAACATCAATCTTTCCAACTTCTAGTATCACAAACATGTTCCTGCTATTCTTATTCTCTAGGACCTATCCAGTTTAATTGATCATCCCTTACACAATCCTTGAAAGGCTCTACTACCTTTCCAAGCACTTCTTCTCTGCTTGTTGGTACTCATCACCCTCGGGATGGTATGTAGCATCGTCAGTACCGATCGGTTTCCAGTGCCTTAGCACATGGTGGTTCACAGAAACCCTTGTATGTTTCCCTGCTGTGCATGTCTTCACGTTATCCACCTAGACATGGGGAGAGGGGCTCGGGGGAAGTCTCTTTTGGCTCACACCACTTCAGCTTCCTCAAGAATAAATCTACCACGCTACCTGAGACTTGCCCTTTCATCGTGACCTTCATGAACTTTAACTCTGCCATCCTTATTTCCCACCCCTCATAGCACCCCCCTAAACTCATCTGACCTTACTTGATACATAGACTAATGCTGTGGCAGAAGCATGGAGGGCACGCCATAACTATTTAACTGTGTGGGTCCACTGATTATGTAATAACCTCAGGGCTTTCAATAGGATGGGTCCTGCCAGTGCTGAGCAAAGGAAGTTATTAAAAAACAGACTCTGAAACGGGTCCCTATTCGGCCCTAATTTGTTGCCAATAACTAAGGGACATATTATCAAGGGCCTTATCTCTGCTTTTTTAAAGCCAAAAAAGTGGAGATAATGTTTTCTCCCTATTAACAAGAGGGTGATAACATGCATTAGCGTATGTTAGCACCCTTTTACCCGAAGCCTCCCTTTGCATCTCTAATGAGATGCAAAGTGTGCGTCACTGGGCAGAACAATCTTGTAAATATCGCTGATGTGCACATCGCGATATTTACAAGGAGGCCCAGGCATTTTTGCTGACTTACCTATACTTTATGTTGGAGGTGGATTATGCTGATACGACCACAGGGTCGTATCAGCAAGGTTATCGCTGTTTTCCATGGAACTTCGCTGGTTTTCCAGCAATGTTCCATGGAAAACAACGCTATTGCAGGATTAATTATCGCCATTGCGCTATGTGTTGTTAATACAGCGCAAAGCGGTACAAAAGGGGGTGGTGATGGATGGAGCATCAGAACCAATCAAACACTCACACCCAGTCACCAGATCTGGGTTTGATCCATCACTGTTCTTTAGCCCACTCTGCCACCCCAGTTCAGACATGGCCATATGCAAATCAGTCTGACCTTGTGCCTCATGGGAACAGTCCAGCCCGAACTGCCAAGCCATGTCTTTCCTGGACCGGAAACAAGCTTCCTAGGACCGGTTTCTGGCATTTCAGCCGTATTCAGCCAGGCTTGCTTGAATCCAGTGGCAAAGTGAGCAAGGGACTCAACGTCTGAGCATACCCTGCCAACTTATGGCAAACAAAGCGGTACAAAAGGGGGTGGTGACGGACGGAGCATCAGAACCAATCAAACACTCACACCCAATCAACAGATCTGGGTTTGATCCATCACTGTTCTTTAGCCCACTCTGCCACCCCAGTTCAGACATGGCCATATGCAAATCAGTCTGACCTTTCTGCCTCATGGGAACAGTCCAGCCCGAACTGCCAAGCCATGTCTTTCTTGGACCGGAAACAAGCTTCCTAGGACCGGTTTCTGGCATTTCAGCCGTTTTCAGCCAGGCTTGCTTGAATCCAGTGGCAAAGTGAGCAAGGGACTCAACGTCTGAGCATACCCTGCCAACTTATGGCGAACAAAGCGGTACAAAAGGGGGTGGTGATGGACGGAGCATCAGAACCAATCAAACACTCACACCCAGTCAACAGATCTGGGCTTGATCCATCACTGTTCTTTAGCCCACTCTGCCACCCCAGTTCAGACATGGCCATATGCAAATCAGTCTGACCTTGTGCCTCATGGGAACAGTCCAGCCCGAACTGCCAAGCCATGTCTTTCCTGGACCGGAAACAAGCTTCCTAGGACCGGTTTCTGGCATTTCAGGCATCTTCAGCCAGGCTTGCTTGAATCCAGTGGCAAAGTGAGCAAGGGACTCAACGTCTGAACATACCCTGCCAACTTTTGGCGAACAAAGCGGTACAAAAGGGGGTGGTGATGGACGGAGCATCAGAACCAATCAAACACTCACACCCAGTCAACAGATCTGGGTTTGATCCATCACTGTTCTTTAGCCCACTCTGCCACCCCAGTTCAGACATGGCCATATGCAAATCAAATATTTGATTGGTTCTGATGCTCCGTCCATCACCACCCCCTTTTGTACCGCTTTGTTTGCCATAAGTTGGCAGGGTATGCTCAGACATTGAGTCCCTTGCTCACTTTGCCACTGGATTCAAGCAAGCCTGGCTGAAGACGGCTGAAATGCCAGAAACCGGTCCTAGGAAGCTTGTTTCCGGTCCAGGAAAGACATGGCTTGGCAGTTCGGGCTGGACTGTTCCCATGGGGCACAAGGTCAGACTGATTTGCATATGGCCATGTCTGAACTGGGGTGGCAGAGAGGGTTAAAGAACAGTGATGGATCAACCCAGATCTGTTGACTGGGTGTGAGTGTTTGATTGGTTCTGATGCTCCGTCCATCACCACCCCTTTTGTACCGCTTTGTTCGTCATACGTTGGCAGGGTATGCTCAGACGTTGAGTCCCTTGCTCACTTTGCCACTGGATTCAAACAAGCTTGTTTCTGGTCCAGGAAAGACATGGCTTGGCAGTTTGGGCTGGACTGTTCCCATGAGGCACAAGGTCAGACTGATTTGTATATAGCCATGTCTGAACTGGGGTGGCAGAGTGGGCTAAAGAACAGTGATGGTCAAACCCAGATCTGTTGATTGGGTGTGAGTGTTTGATTGGTTCTGATGCTCCGTCCATCACCACCCCCTTTTGTACCGCTTTGTTTGCCATAAGTTGGCAGGGTATGCTCAGAGGTTGAGTCCCTTGCTCACTTTGCCACTGGATTCAAACAAGCCTGGCTGTAGACGGCTGAAATGCCAGAAACCGGTCCTAGGAAGCTTGTTTCTGGTCCAGGAAAGACATGGCTTGGCAGTTCGGGCTGGACTGTTCCCATGAGGCACAAGGTCAGACTGATTTGCATATGGCCATGTCTGAACTGGGGTGGCAGAGTGGGCTAAAGAACAGTGATGAATCAAACCCAGATCTGTTGACTGGGTGTGAGTGTTTGACTGGTTCTGATGCTCCGTCCATCACCAACAGCTTTTGTACCGCTTTGTTCGCCATAAGTTGGCAGGGTATGCTCAGACGTTGAGTCCCTTGCTCACTTTGCCACTGGATTCAAGCAAGCCTGGCTGAAGACGGCTGAAATGCCAGAAACCGGTCCTAGGAAGCTTGTTTCCGGTCCAGGAAAGACATGGCTTGGCAGTTCGGGCTGGACAGCTCCCATGAGGCACAAGGTCAGACTGATTTGCATATGGCCATGTCTGAACTGGGGTGGCAGAGTGGGCTAAAGAACAGTGATGGATCAAACCCAGATCAGTTGACTGGGTGTGAGTGTTTGATTGGTTCTGATAATCCGTCCATCACCACCCCTTTTGTACCGCTTTGTTCGCCATAAGTTGGCAGGGTATGCTCTGACGTTGAGTCCCTTGCTAACTTTGTCACTGGATTCAAACAAGCTTGGCTGAAGACAGCTGAAATGCCAGAAACCGGTCCTAGGAAGCTTGTTTCCGATCCAGGAAAGACATGGCTTGGCAGTTCGGGCTGGATTGTTCCCATGAGGCACAAGGTCAGACTGATTTGCATATGGCCATATCTGAACAGGGGTGGCAGAGTGGGCTAAAGAACAGTGATGGATCAAACCTGTATCTGTTGACTAGGTGTGAGTGTTTGATTGGTTCTGATGCTCCGTCCATCACCACCCCCTTTTGTACCACTTTGTTCGCCATAATTTGGCAGGGTATGCTCAGACGTGAGTCCCTTGCTCACTTTGCCACTGGATTCAAGCAAGCCTGGCTGAAGACGGCTGAAATGCCAGAAACCTGTCCTAGGAAGCTTGTTTCCGGTCCAGGGAAGGCATGGCTTGGCAGTTCGGGGTGGACTGTTCCCATGAGGCACAGGGTCAGACTGATTTGCATATGGCCATGTCTGAACTGGGGTGACAGAGTGCGCTAAAAAACGGTGATGGATCAAACCCGGATCTGTTGACTGGGTGTGAGTGCTTGATTGGTTCTGATGCTCCGTCCATCACCACCCCCTTTTGTACTGCGTTAATACAGCGCAAGCATGGCGATAATTATCTGCGATGGCCGGCGATGACAATTCTCATGCACAGAACGGCCAGCGATAATTATCGTTGGCCGTTGATAATATGCCCCTGAATAGGCAAAAACACTGTGATTTCTTCCTTGAAAATGTGTGCACGAACCCATAAGGTAAGTCAATCCAGTGATGCATTTCCTGTTAGAGATCACGTTTTATTTTATGTTGCAAACTATACGTGCCTCAATTTACTTGGAATACTTTCTCTTCCCAATTGTCTTTCTGTAGTTTTATTTTGTATTCAACATATGAATCTTCTACAGAGCATCCTGCAGAATTGGTTTTTCTATGTTTAGGTGTTTGAGTTCCATGTGTGGATGAGTGCTCATGATGTGGCATGATGTCCTCCAGTTGAGGCTGAAAGAGTGAGTTTCTCACAGTGCTTGTCACTGTGTCAAAAAGGTGTCACTCATCCTTTCATTCATCCAATCTAATTGCCCATCTGCAATAAAACAGACACACAAACTCAACAAGCATTTGAAAGAAAAATGTAAAGAGTAAAAGTAGAAAAAAGAAAACATGCCACCACCTAAACCTAGTGGGCATATGCTAGCAACACAAAAATAAAATTAAACATAGGAGCATTAGGCCATCTTGCAATGGTATGAAACATAGCACATCATTGTTTTAAAGTTCCACCAAACCTCCTACCATTAGAAGCAACATGTCGGCCATCTTGGAGCAGTAAATAGAAAGATAAACTACAGTTAATACCATTCCACTGTGTAGTAGTAAGTTCCCTTTAGGGCCCACTTGTTCTCCTTTATTTTAACCTAACTGCACGGTTTGGGACACTTTTGCTTTTCACAGCCACAGATTACACATTTATTTTGTGCCATGATATTATTTTAGAAATACGCTGTACATGTTATTATTATTTATTTCTTCTTCTTTGGATTCAGTCTGAACATTTCGTACAAGGTGCCCTGTTTTGCTATGATCAGTCAGCAACATATCCTAAAGTTTAGACACAACACAAAGGCACAGCTGCTGTTTTCCAACCTGGGAGCTCTTCTCCGCGACCGGATTAGTTTCCGGTGTTTTCCGCTGCTTTGAGCATTTGCCTGCGGCTAGGGGTTGTTTTCTACCACAGCGGCTTGGAGAATCAAACAAGTTCCAAGGAGGTTACCGAAGATGGGGTAATTTATTACCCAACTGCTTACGAGTCTTTCTCTTGAGAGGTAGACCTGCGGCACCTCTTTCTCTTGTGAGCAGTTTATTTAAGATCTGTAGCGGTTTGCGTTTTCTTAATGCAACGCAGTGCTGCCATTTCCTTTTCCCATGTCCTGATGAGGTCCAAACCATTGGGCCGAAATGCGTCGACTTTACAGAACGGAGGAGTCTGACTGATTATTATTGCACAGATTAGAACTAGATACACACTCTTGGACTGTGTCGAGGGCCGAATTCTTCCCTCTTGGAGTGGTGTAATGGACCACCTCTAATGCGGATTGCTTATAAAGTGTTTTCTTTGCTATGTAACGGATTCGTAGAAAGGAATAATAGATTTGTCATAATTTTTTTCTGTTAATGCTTTGCTGTTTAAGATGTGTTTCTAAGATAAATCATTTTTGATACTTTGGTTCGGAGTTCGTCCATGAACTTTCATATGTGTTAATATACATAGGTGAGGACTAAGTTACCCGAAAGTAGGGATAATTAATTTTCTCTCTACAGGAATGTTCTTAAATTCGTTCCCCTACATCAACTTGTTGTTTCTTCAGCTGTTTTCCAACATGGCACTTTTGGTCATATATTTTACCATTTGAAAAACAGAGAGGAGGATTCTTTCAGAGGGACTGGTCATGGAGTGACTGAGTTTATATTTATGATACGGACCACCTAACTGCAAAATACTAGCTATGGGGTCTGGTCTTAATCCCTGAGATCATTGATGTATTCCTGTTCTCACGATGTGAGGGTAGGCTTAGACAAATACACAATTCACTACGATATGGCTTTTCATTATATACAGTTTGCTCGTTATGTTGATAACTTTGCTCAGTTATATATGTTTTCTAAACACAGCACAGTTGCTTCATAATATAGCATGATAGTTTCAATACATTTTGTAAACTTGCCTCATGTCTTTCTTTTGTTTATTATGGACATGCATGAGAGAAAAGCAAAAGGTGACAATCTGTTTCCACGGTTCCCTTGGCCACTAGAGTGTTGTGTTTTAGGCTGACAATTCACCTGTTACTCTGGTAAGGTTAGGAGGGCAAGTGGCGCTCTCTGAGCTAGTCGGATTTGGGCTGATAGGTACTGATGTGGTATGGTCCCTACATTCTGACATCATGTGATCCCAGGAACAGTTCTGTTTCCAAGCATAATCCCATCAACATGGCGCTACTAACGATGGTCTGGTACTTATTTAACAAGTCTGCTGAGTAGTGCTTGTGCGTATCCATAATAATCCTCACACCTACCACCGGAGACGTCCGTGGTGTTGGGGATTAATCCTCCACAGTATTTTAGGAAGCACCTCATTTTAACTGTTCGTTTTTCAAGCTTGAAATTTTAAAAGGGTTACCCATATTTGTGTTTGGATTTTGTTTCCATTACTGTTCTGGATATGGTGCAGGCTCAACCTGTCCCCATTGCAAACAACTGCAGACCTGCCGTCCATGCGCATGTAACTTTGCATGGACATACTAATATAGGTGGTGACTTTATTTTGGTGGTTGTAGCCCACGTGAGCTATCACTTTGAAGTCTTTTATATCTGGGTACATTTTCCGGCTGTGAATGCTAATACAAATACATTTCATGAATACACAACTGTTAACCCACCACAACAATACAGAGCATATGTGCTCCTAGAAATCCCACTATCACATTAGGCACCTCAAACTTGGTTCCACTGCACCCTTCCACATATACTTGTACCGGTATGCACAGATTCCCCTAGTAATAAAGGAGCCACCTGGCCAGCATTAGCTAGTTAAACACCATTCCCTAATTTAGTGAATCTCAATGCTCAAGAGCTACAACAATTATATATATAGTCTACTTACAGTAAATAGACGCTTGGCTCAATATGTTTTGTGCACCTTGTTGGCTGTTCCAGCAAGGGCTGGCGTGCCAGGACAAGCCTAGTTGCCTGCAGATCATACCATAAGTCTTTTAATTGTTCATTCAAATATGGGCAAAATTAACACCAATCGTGAGGAAATTCCATTTTGGATCGCCTAAAAAATCAACCAAATTGAAGCTGTGTTTCCCCTTATGGGACCACAAGACAAGCACAGAATATTGACTATATGCTTACCTCATGGAATGGTGCCTGGAAAAGCTGATTGTAACACTTATGGTACGGTTTTTGCTGCAGTCTATACCATTAGTCATGGTATTCCATCTACATCACTCTTGATAGCGGTGGTAAAACAAAAACAGAACAAACATGGGCCAGCTGGTGCCCTCGATTTGGGGATGAAACTAATGGGAAATGTTCCCAGGGTGTCGGCAATGATTCTGTCTAATATTAAATGCAAAGCAGCATCTCTGGCTATATGCCAATTGCTTGTAGTGGTAGCACAAACCGACCGAAAACGTTAGCTACCTATAATTATTGCAGATGTCTATACTTCGTTAGGATGCAATAATTTGGGAACTAGACATACTAAACCACCACTTGGCAAACCTAGTTCTGAGAAAGAAGCCAAGCAGAACCCTGAGGGCCTCATTTATGATGTTTTGACGTAGGGCAGCGAAGCAAGGAATCTTGCTGCGCTACACTACGTCAAAACAGAAGGACAGGAATGTGCCGTATCTTTGAGATATGGTGCATTTCTGTCCTTTTCCCCTGCACTGGCGCACAATGGGCTGCCATGTGCCAACGCAGGCATCCTTGCACCATGGTGCCAGAGTACCTGTATTGTGGAGCTGATTGATTTTCAATCAATCAATTTAGGTGATTTTGTCTTTCTATGTTTGCTGCACAATGCAGCACACATAGAAAAAGGAAAAAACAAGGAGAAATGAAAACATTTCTCCTAGCTGCGCCTCCCAAACACCACCCCTGGGGTGGCGTTAGATTCTACTGCCTGCCCAGGTTTACGATTTCTAGTAAATCTGGGAATGCGTCAGATTCCATGGGTGTTGCATGGGAACATCCACAACAACACCCATGGAACGCCCCTTTCACACAGTATTCTGCGTGAAAGGGGCACATATTGACAAGGCCATGAAAAGCCATGTAAAGTGGCTTCACGTGGCCTTGTAAATATGCTGGGGCACATTGCGCCACTGCAATGTAAAAAAAGTGACATTCCTGTGGCCCAAAAGTGCTCGTAAATGAGGCCCTGGGTTTGTTAGAAAAACAATGGTAAAATATCCAAACAAAAACATAGTTTCTTCGCCCCTGGAGCCCTCTGAGAGGCACTATAATTTGCGTGATCACACAGAAATCAAGGCTCCAGACAGGCATTAGATTTCTGATTACTCATTCTCCTCGTTCCTTTCAGGACTCAACTGACAAGCAGTACGAGAGAGGAGGGCATTCTGATCGAAGACAAGAAGAATAAGTGAAACCGAAGAGGGATTCACAACTCTCGCCTGACGTGAAGATTAACAAGCATTGGCATAGCCATTAGGTCTCGCCTTTGGGACCTTATAAGTGTTTAGCCATGCAACAGTTAATATTGTTGCAGTAAGGATATTGTGCTGCATTACTAAATACTTATAAGGTCCCAAAGGCGAGACCTATTGGGTATGCCAATGCTTGTTTCCCATTTATAGCACTGACTAACACACATCTCACACCCCGTGGGGTATGACGCTAAAGGTGCATCAGTAAAATAGTTTTTCTAATCCTTTTTATTTTGCCGTTTTATATACCTTAAACTTGCTGAAGAGCATGAAAGTACTTCATATAAGCACCAGATTGGATTGCACTTTTTTTAAGCACTAGGAGGATAAGTCATTTGCCCAGAGTCACACAATGTTATGCTGAGGCCTGGACTCGTTCCCGGTTCCACAGTTTCAAAATCGGCTGCTATAGGCCACACCTCCACACCTCCACCACGACTACATTTGCTTTTAAAATAATTCCTAGAAAAGTTTATTTATCAAAAGTAAAATATATTCTAAACAATTGAAGAAGATGGATGTCAAACCTTTGGCACAGGATTGTAAATAAATGAAATTCTTGAGTGTGGTTTTGCTGATTTTGGTCAGCTTTCTTAAAATTATATGTGGCAAAAAAATAGGATGAAATATCATATTAGATACAGCCATTAAATCCATTGGCTATAAGGACTTCCGATTGCTTCAAAAGCCACTGGAGTACATGGTAAGAACGTTTCTTGGACTATTCACGGATAAAATAGGATGGCTGATAATGTGAAAACACAATCTATGTCACACCTATAAACACATCATAAGGAAATGTCCCTTGGCTGGTCTAAGACGAGGGACATGTTGAACGGTATGGGCAAGAATATTATAGTATAGCACATTGCATCATCTGGACCATCTAAATAGCTATCACTAGATCAGGCTTATTATCAGAGAGGTAAATTAAGGCTATGTGAGGAATTAGGAAGCTTTCCTCATAATGGGTGCACAGGCACTTTGTGCCCATTACAAGCTAGAAATCACGACCTTGGGAAATAAAAATCGTATTCTGCTGTGATGACATCCACATGTTTTAACTCTATCTATATCCCCAGGAAACATTTCAAAATTAGAAAATGTATAGACTTTATACTTCCCACATAGTCGCAAGTTCGACGTCTCTTATCAAAAAAACAGAGCACCATAAACATTGATTCCATCACAATGTCATGATCAGTGCTAACATTACATGACTAGATTGCTAGGAAAATCCACACATATTCAGTATTTCCAGGCTCTTGACATTCAAGGCAACATTTTCTTGATTACTGTTCTGGCACTTATGTTTGTCCATTTGAAAAATGCAACAGAAAATTGGGCAATTTTAAAAGAAATTAAAATATCTTCACAAGTTTCTTTATATCATGAGGCTGCAATGAGATATTGATTTATTGTTCATAATAACACATATCCCTGAATGTTTTAAAAAAAACATGTTGTTTATTTGAGTGCACAAAAAGACCTAAGAGGAACATGTGCTTTAACAACCGGATGCCTAGTTTTTAAAAAAAAGGTCTAGCATAGAAGTGTGCAGACACTTGAGCAGTGAAAGGGTTAATTAAGTCTATAGCACAATGTGCTGCAAACATTCAGTTAGTGCAATAAATGGTTTCAAATTCCACAGGGGCATTTGTAGGGCAAAGCAGCATGAAGTTGCCCTGCAAGGCATAACCAGAGAGAAAATGCCCCAAAAAAGCAGATTTTTTTTTTCCTGTTGCAGAGTGACCAGGCGGGATAAGATTATCACATAGCCTAAGAGTTCATAAAAGAATTCTACAGACATAGATAATTTTAGACTATCAAATAGAGATGTAACATTGCTACAACTTTCTTTAAACTTTTCCACTCAAACCATGATGCTCTTCTGCAAGATGGCTCAGTGAGTAATGCACTCACTGCTGACATCTGAGTTGGTCTGAAATTCAAATGTTGGCATCATGGCATAGTCAGCTCACTTATATATTCTTCCATAATCATTACATTGAGTACCAGTGAATTGCCTAATATTAATACATATTATTTATAGTGGTTAACAACGACAGAAATTCGATAAGACGCACCTTAGGAAAGGTAGTTATCATTCTGTCTGGGCACAGTACACAAATGACAATACAGGCTGTAAAAAAAATTGAGCACCATAGTTTATGCAATTTTTGCGCTTGCCTTATGGAGTGACCGAGAACGGAAAATACGAGGGAAGTCGGTGTGATCCGTCTGCAGAATCTGCAAGACTTAAAAGTGTCTTGACCATCTGTGCAGAGACAACTAAAAAATTGTTGCTGAGAAGGTAATAGTCTGAGCCCGGACACTTCCTGGATGTAATGTAGGCCAAAACGGTAGACAACACCATCTTATATGATGAATGCTGGCGCGAACCCTGGACATGCTGTCAGATAATGGAGATTGGAGCCAGCTGTCAGGCAGAGGGCTCGTGAGCTGCCCTGATCCAAGAGCGTCTGGTCTTAGTTACAGCATGCTGTGTCCACAGCACCCGGGAAGAACGGAAAGTGTGACGTCATGAACGGAAAGGGGCAAATATCTGGCCTTGTAACAGAAGCTTTGCACTGGTGCAATACAATGTAATGCAAAACAAGCAAGAAAGCGATCTTTGGCGGGGGAGGGGGAGAAGCGGGAGTTGTGTGACAGAGGAAAGACAGATGGCGGCTGCGCGCGTGCACGCTCGCGTGCACGCAAGCTTGAAGCCACCAAAAGCCTGTGGTAGCACTTTCAAAAGCCACTTACTAAATGTCTTGCAGAGCAGCGCATGCGCTGGTTCAGCGAGACCTAAAAAGGAGGAAAAACTTCCTCAGTTTAAACCCCAATTTCAGAAAAAGAAAGTTGCAGCTATAACCACAAAGTGTGCCACAAATACTGAGAACTCTTCTCCTGAACATTAGTTGGGCAGTGACTCTCCTCAACAGCGTGGCAGAAGTCACTATAGTGGCCAGAATCTCCAGCAGTTTCTGGCAGCGAGAGCAACTGATAACTTTGTTATAGTTGAAACCCTAGTTAGGCACGTAGCCCCTCCGGACAGATTATGTGATTTGGATATAAATTGAGGGTGACATACAGCACACCATTCGAGTAACATTCTGGTAAAATTTCACAATCACATTGCCCTATGACATCCTTTTAGCAGAAGTCGATTGTCCCCCACAGTTTGTCCAAACATCCCCACAAGGTGAGGATGTAATTATTCCTTCATTGTCTGCGCTTGTCCCTGATGAGATCAGTGCTGCAGAATGGGCTCTTGCACAAGCCCCGGCTTTATACTGCAATCATGTCGGCTGGGATAAGGACTCTTCTTATCATATAATACCCATGTGGTCCAGCCTGCAAATGCAACCACAATACCCTATCAAACGTGATGGTAAAGCACCTGTTAGAGAAATACTCTGCCAATTGGAGTACCTTCGAGGAATTGAACCCTGTGTCTCTCAAATGAAAAATCTTCTTTTTCCTTTTTTGTAACTGGATCATTCATATTGCATCGTCTTAGACTACAGACATTTGAACAGTCATACACCCAATTTTGCAATACAAAATACACATAGTATGACACTCATTATTAATATAGTCTGTAAAAAATACAAAGCAACCTTGGATATTTACAATGGTTTTTCCACCAAAATCTAGTGCCTGAAAGCAGAGATTGGACGGCCTTCTCGGATTGTCTTTCAATGTCGCTTTGCACAACTAGCTATGGGATATAGGAACAGTCCAGCACTGTTTACTGCCTAAATAGTGTCAGTTAAACCCACATTTAGCCAGAGTAGATTGCGTAATATTGGGATTTGCTGAGATAGGCTACAAGTTCAACCTTAAGAAATCTAACATAGCATATAGCATTTCTAAATGTCCTTTTTTTGGGATATGAACTTAACGATGAGGGGAAGAGTCTTGCCCCTCACTTTTTGGAGAAATGTGCACAACTGCAGCCCTCAAACCGTATCAAGAAATTGCAATCCTTATTTGGAGTCCTTAATTTTTGCAGAATTTACATTTCTGATTATGAACAATGCATTAAATAACTTTATAAATGTATACACCCTGATATTTCCAGTTCATAGACCTGATAGGTTACAAACTTACACTTCATTAAGAGCACTCTTAGGGGCATATTTACAAGGAGTTAACGCTACCAGAACGCTGCCGTTTGTGGCGTTCTTGTGGTACTTCGCCTTATTTACAAGGCGGTGTTAAGCCACTTAACGTGGCTTAACGCCAGCTTGTAAATAACGTCCCTATTCATGAAGCACTTAGCGTGAAAGGAGCGTGCAACGGGTGTTGCAGTGGGCATTGTGCCGCAACACCCATTGTTTTTTGATGCTGCCCCATATTTACAAGGTATGGGGCAGCGGCAAAAATATCGCCAGCAAAATGTTCCATTTCTCCTCGTATTTTGCTCTTTCCATGTGTGCTGCAGATTGCATCCCTTCCTGCACATAAACCATCACCCCTGCAGTGCAGGCACCCTTGCAACATGGCACAGGGGTGCCTGAGCTCACGCTAGGCAGCTTCTTTAGCGCCAGCGCTAGGGAAAATGCAGGGGTGCATCGTGTTCTTGTAAATACGGAGCATCCCTGCATTTTTAAACTGACCGAGCGCGGCGTTACTAATTTTGGCATAATACCACGCTCCACCAGTTTCAAGTAAATATGCCCCTTTACTCTCTTAGCGAGGACTAGGTTTTTTCAGTTTAGGTTCTAACAAAATGCCATTTGATCCTTTTGGGCTTGAAACATGTCGACCAAGATAAAGATTACAGCAGAGTGGTGTATATTGGAGTGGTGTACAATGGAGTGGCATAGAGTGGAGTGAGGTGCAGCGTAGTGCCGTACAGTGGAATAACGTAGAGTGGAGTGGCGTAGAGAAGAGTGTAATACTGTGGAGTACAGTGGAATAGCATACAGTGGAATAGCATATATTGGAGTGGTGTAGAGTTGAGTGGCGTGGAGTGGAATAGAGTAGAGTGGAATAGTGTAGAGTGGAGTGGCGTACACTGGAGTGGCATAGAGTGGATAGAGGTACAGTGTAGTGGCATACAGTGGAATAGCGTACACTGGAGTGGTGTGGAGTGAAGTAGTGAAGATTGGAACAGCAAACATTGTAGTGGCATACAGGGTGTCGTGTACCATAGAGTGGAATGCTGTAGAGTGGAGCAGGCAGAGTGTATCGGGGTAGACTGTCTTTGCCTACAGTGTAATAGCGAACAGCGGAATGATGTACAGTGGAGTAGCATAGAGTGGAATTGTGTAGAGTGGAGTGCCGTAGAGCTGTGTGGCATATAGTGGAATAGTGCATAGAGGAGTCGTGTAGAGTGGAATAACGTTGAGCGTAGTGGTCTACAAAGTCTATGGAAAAATGCATTGGTACCCAAATGCATTTTGGGAGCCCCCTTTTATCTTTGCACCTCTTTGACCAATAACGGTGAAACGTTCCATCCTCCACCAATGCAGGAAAAGCAATTAGTCTTGAAAGATTTTTAGAGATTCATCAAACGGGGTCAAAGTTATCAGCAAGCAAAAGTCTGAGGAATTCCTATACCTGGGAAACCTAACTATAACTTAACTACAGAGTAGCTACCACCACTCTGTAATGTATATATATATCCGAAACGTGAAGCGACAAGCGACAGGTTCCGCTGCAGACAGCGAGCAGACTTCACGAAGCTCGAAGGTAGGAGACAACGACATTGCTAAGATTGCGGCATCGGCGAGTTAGAGGTGCCATAATAATTTGAAAAACACTGAAATGTTTAGTGAATCGGTTCGCCGGGAGGCGGCGATTGAGATGTTTAGAACCCGCTCTGCGGGGGATACGCAAAGTTCAACTCGAGCACAGGACACAGTGCAAAGTAATATCCGAGTGCAGTATCAACAATTTGAAAGGCTGCACGAAAGAGAGATAAGAAAATGGTGGGAGGCAACTTCGTTGCAACACTATGTCGATGCCAGAAGAGTTCCGCGAGGTCTTCGTATATACACGATACCATCTTATGAGAATCCGGACCCGGATTTATTGACTGAGTGGGCGGAATTCACAGCCCATACATCAGAAGGCATGCTGAAAATGTTAATAAAATATGCATGGAAGGACCGTGAGAAAGCATTGAGGGATATCGAGTCCTTGGAGAAAATAATCCTGGAGTCAACGGAACAAGTAAAACATGATGAAGAGAAGGAGCAGATGAAAAAAAAGACTAGCCACCTATGAGAAAAAGATACGACTAAGGAAACAACAAAAATTTGACCGGGATGCCCAAGATTATGAAAAAGGAAGGATTCTAACCTTCGCCAGGAGGTTTGATGTACCCCGTCGAAACCTGAGAGCACAGGCGGGCAAACCGATCGAGGCCACAGTCACTTCGGAATCGGAGGTGACCAGTGCGGAACAATCGGAGGAAGAAGACTCCGGTACCGCACCTCGACAAACCCAGCAACCTTCTTTTCACGAGGAGTTCGATCTCCTCAGGCAATCCTGGCTAAGAGGGGGGAAAGGTCGTCCCCCGGAACAATCTGCAAACACAACCGCATCCAAAGGAGGGGCGGAAGAAAACACAAGGGCTGGAGCAAGAGGTGCCAGGAATCGAAGGGGACGATACAATCGGAAATAGAAGACAGTCTGAACATTATTAATCTTTCACCTAGGACCTTGAGTACGGAAGAAGAAAAGGTACTCAAACTTGGTTTAACTTTTTGTCCCACCAGCTGCTATGAGTATACCCAAACGCGAATAGACTTATTCAAATTTGTACGAAAATTAAAACTAATGAAATTTTTCAAACAAAGAAATCCTGCGCAACAAAGCGAAACGATCCAAAAAGGGAGGCGGCTTGTAATAACAGAGCCATGTGAAATGAGTGTTCGCGATTTGGAAACATTGGCAATTTTGGAGCTGGGTGAAGAAAGCGGCTCCCAGTTACCACAAACAAAGGACAACCGACAACGTGCAACTGATATGGGAATAATCCAAGTTGGGGAAAAAAAACCCTTCAGACCACCTTCACGTTTCCTTCCACAACTACCTACGGATGCCATTGATATATTCTCTGAATCAGTAATTCAGGACCTCAAAGAACTCCGAAACAGAGAGGGAAGTTGCAAAAGCAAAAATCAACGACAATGGAACTTATCCTTGAACCAAAGAAAGGCAATACAGAATTTACAACAGGATGCTTCTATAATCATAAAACCTTCAGACAAGGGCGGTAATGTTGTCATACAGACTTACACAGGTTATTGTAAAGAAGCTCTCCGTCAATTACAGGATGAAGCTAACTATGCCCTAACAACTGAAAAAGAGTATAAGATCAGCATTCAGAACTATGCCAATTTGATTCAAAAGTGGTTCGAAAGAGGAACGTTGTCCAGGGAAGAATTATTGTTTTTACAAAACAAAAATCCAAAGATGCCTACATTTTATCACTTACCGAAGGTGCACAAAGACACTGTGAATCCACCTGGAAGGCCAATAGTGTCCTCTATTGGAGGTTTAACTGAGAACATGTCCAAATTTATCGATCATTTCTTAGCACCTTTGGTGGTTCAGACAAGTTCTTACACGAAGGATACCAAGGACTTTCTGAAACAGATGCAGGGCATTACATGGGAAAATGATTTTCTGATGATAACTATGGATGTTTGTAATTTATATACGAGCATAAAACATCAGGATGGCCTGATGGCTGTAAAATTCTTCTTAGGGCAACGACCAGCGAGGTTTCTAGATCACAATGAAATGTTACTGGAGTTTATTGATTTTTGCTTGAACAATAACATCTTTGTTTTCCAAGATCAGAGGTATCGACAGACAATGGGTACTACAATGGGCACCTGCTTCGCCCCCAGCTATGCGAATCTTTTCGTAGGCTGGTGGGAGAAGCAGGTAGCCTGGGCAGATGACAATAGCAATTGGGTGGACCAAGTTGTCTGCTGGCGTCGTTACATTGACGACCTCTTCGTTATTTGGAAGGGGTCCAAACAATCAGCAGAAGAATATATTACTGCTCTCAATGTAAACAATCTTAACCTGCGATTCACCCATGAAATGAGTGATAAGGAAATACACTTTCTAGACATAAAAGTCTTTGTAAAAGCAGGTATGATTCAGACATCACTGTATAGAAAGACCACAGCAGGCAACTCTATTTTGCATGGCGGGAGTAGCCATCCGAGAAACCTGATAAGTAGCATTCCGTATGGCGAATTGCTACGAATAAAAAGGAATTGCTCAATGGATGAGGATTTTGACCAAGCAGCTAATGACAGCGTTAGACGCTTTAAAGCTAGAGGATATTCACAAAAGGTATTGAATGAAGCACAATTGAAAGTCAAGGAAGTGACAAGACTAACCTTGTTAAAAGACAGTCCCAAGAAGAAAGATGAGGCAGGAAGCCTTAGGTTAATTACCACTTATTCTTCATCAGCCATGAGGATAAGGTCGATATTACGAAGGCATTGGAGGATTCTCAAAACGGACACTACTATAGGTAGTTCTTTGACTAATTATCCTCAGATTACTTTTAGGAAATCAAGATCCCTAAAAGATCTACTAGTACAAAGTCACCTAAAAAACCCATCTGTTTCTACCTTGGGACTGAGGGACCTTCAAGGTTTATTTCCCTGTGGGAAATGTAAGGCGTGCCAGGCAAGTAGAAAGACCATCATGTACACTATTCCGGGATGTAAAATTCCAAAAAAGATTACTAAGTTCATAACCTGCACTACACCTTTTGTGGTATATTGCCTCGAATGCCCCTGCAACTACCGTTATATAGGTAGTACGGTAAATGCGGTTAAGATGCGCATCCTAGAACATCAAAGGGCAATTGCAAATAGAGATGTCAATTACCCTGTTGCACGACACTTTGCCTCTCACCACAATAGTGATAGAACTCTCCTCAGTTTTTTCAGTCTGGATTGCATACCTAAAGATATCAGAGGTGGAGAAAGGGAAAAAGCTCTGAGGAGCCTGGAATCCAGGTATATCATTGAACTCCAAACAAAAACACCTGAGGGACTGAATTCAGGGGAGGAACTAATTACCCATTTATGAGAAACTATCTTGTCACTGTGTTCCTACATTTGAGCTGAATAGAAATTAAGGAAAAACTGTAAAACTTATATAAATGTGATTAATGAAGTAATGAGATGTCTCGTTTAAAAGTGCACTAATGATATTGTGAACATGCAATCTTGGGGTATGCCCATCCAGGGCTTTATACTTTTGGTATATGATGATAATGAGATGCCTCATCGAGAATGAATTGATGAATTGTTAAACATGCAATTTAAAGCTAAAGAATTGAATGAATTACGAGTTTAATTTGATTATAAGGAACGTGCAACATGAATGAAATGTAATTTTGCATGTTTAAAGATGGCGACCAAAGTTACATTGAATTGGTCCCTCGTTTATGTTTACAGAATAAGATATAAATCAATTTCCGTTTTTGAACGCGAGCCGACACTGACGAAAGCTACGGCTGAAACGCGTCTGTTTGCACCAATAAATCCGAATTGGGATTAAAATCTAACCGGAGTGCTGGTCCTTTGTTCGTTTTGTGGAACTTGGAGCGTGATATATATATATATATATATATATATATATATATATATATATATATATATATATTTCTTTTTTTTTGTTCAAGATATGTAAATGTGGAGTTAAGAATGATAACCCATACCTCCCTCTGTGCACTTACCTCATTGATATTTTGTGCCTTGATATTCTGGTTACAATATTATGATCCTTTGATATACTCCCTTTGATTCTACCTCCTACACTCACCATGGAAAATACCATTCCAAGATGGCCACCCAGTTAAGTAATAGTGGCCACACAGAATGCAGCACACCGCAAATGAAATGAGCCTCAAATGAGTGGTGTGGTAGGACTGTGTGTGGAACTACAAGACAAAAAACTTTTAAATGAAAAGGGATCTAAAATGGAAAAAATGGAAATGTAAAGGACTGACCGCCAGCTTAGACACTAAATCAAACTTCTTTTCAGGAGTATGTGAACCATTGATCAAGCAAATGCTCACAGGGCAATAGAGCCAATGGCCAAAAAGAGCCAAGGGGCAGATTTACAAGCCCCTTGCGACACATTTACGCCGCCGTTGCGTCACTTCTGTGACGCAGTGGCGGCATAAACCATGCGCCATGTTGCGCCTTATTTACAACGTGATGCATCTAGGGAGATCCATCACGTTGTAAAGCCCTGCGCCACATTAACCCTGCGTCAGGTTTAATGTATGCAGGGTGGGCGTTCCGTCGAAAAAAGCCTCGGAAAAGTGACGCAGTAAAATCTACAAGATTTCACTGAGTCACTTTTCCGATGCCGCTGCGTCAAAACCCTGCGCCTGCTTGAAGCAGGCGTAAGGCATGACGCAGCATGTTAGATATGGGCAGTCCCTGAGTATTGCTGGAGTTGCGTCGCTCTTGCGACACGACTCCAGCAATGCGCCACCCTTACGCCATCAGATGCGTCATGCAGCTGTTTATCCTTGCACCAGGATTTGCCACATTGTAAATGCAGCGCATTTGTGGTTGCGCAATGGTAAACTTGTGTGACGCATCTTGCCTGGCGCATCCCTGCTGATATGCAGGGATGCGCCAGTCCTTGTAAATCTGCCCCCAAGTCTTTACCCCATTCAGTATAATTACATGATACGACTTCCATTGCCATGGTGTGCGGAGTTGCTAAATATTTGGGCAGTGCATGGTTGTCACGCATGAGGCGTATTAAAGCCTTCTCCCACCCCATTTAATTGTTAGAAGGCTTTGGAAGGAGGCCTCCTTGAGATTTGACACTGTTCCTCTCGTATTGCTTACTAAATTAGTAATTGTGAAATAGGAGTTGTTGTTTGTACTTTAGGATTGGTGGGTTCTTGTTTTTATATCTGTATTGTATTGTAAATTGTACTCTTTTATGATGAATTCTTTTATCGAATAAAGTAAAGTATTTACTGCATAATTACATGGGGAGAAGCAGGATGCCAATGACAATCGAATTGACAGAAGAGAGCTAACCCAAAGTCTCTCTTCAAATGCGCATGCATGTAGAATTTTTATGCTGTTTTTTATTTACAAGGGCCTGGCAGCCGATGGCACATGTGAGACCCTCTTTAGAAATGCCCATGCCTCTGTCACTCACACGTTTTAGGGTATAATGTTCTCCATTGTCCTTCTGGGCCAGGCCAATGCTAGATGAATAACTTTTATAAATGCATGTTTCATTTTTAGATTTTCTTTTTATCTATATTTATGTTTATCAAGAATTGTATACCATTTTGATGTCCTCGGGGAGCGTGTTTACGCTTAAAGAAAAAACTATGCTGTCACAAAATAATTCCATCCCTCGAAGTAAGTAGTGAGTGCTGAAATGTGGGTGTGCCTCTACAGAGGGTGAAGATTAGAAAGGTAGAACATGAGTAAGCGGCCGGGCACTCGGCCAGACAGGATCTAGCCACTGAAATGAATATTTCATATTATAAATGGGTTTCCAAAGTGTGCCAAGATCCATAAACATTTTCATGTAGCTCTTAGTCCTTAACAGCACATTAATTTGTAGGTTCGCTGTGCAGTTACAAATCAATTCGTGAAAATGTGGTGTTCGCGACCCGCCCATGGCGGCCTCTCTGCGGTTTGTGCGTCTGGCAGACTTGCTTGAGATGCTCCGCCACCATCGGTTCTTACATCACAAAACCACGCCGAAACGTAAAAAGCATTTGGAAAGGGCAAAATAGTTGAGCTTTCGACGAAGGGGAGCGAACAGCTGAGATTGAGTTTGAAAATATTTTAGACAGGTCATAGTTTGAGAACTTTGGAACTTGTCAAGCCCTTTTTAAAGTTATGCCCGCTAGAAATGTTGAAGGAAAAGCATCCGCAGTATTTTAAAATGCCAGGAGGCACGTGCCAGCTGCAGACTTCTTGCTACTGCTTTGCAGAACCATAGAGTAAGTAGTTGTATGCAACTGCCAGTTCCACTCTGCCTCATCACAGCTAAAATTGGATCAATATTTTGATGCATGACAGTCATCTGAATGCTGCAGTCAGGATGGTTCTTGTTTTCAGGTAGGCACCTAACGTTGCCAACAGTATGGGCGCAACACGGTGGCTGCATGGTTAAAGTGACGCACTGGCCCAGTGTGACGCCGGTGTGTCATTTTTATTGACACATAGGCAGTGCAAGTGGCATTTTCATATTTACAAGACCACGTAAAGTCACACTGTGCAACTTTTCATGGCCTCTTAAATGTTTCCCTTGCACGCATAACTCTGCGTGAAAGGGGCGTTCCATGGGTGTTGCTGTGGGTGTTGCCACACAACATCCATGGAATGGGATGCATTACCAGATTGACAACATTTTGTAAGCCCAGCAATGTGAATACTTTTATTTCTCCTCGTTGTTTCCTCTTTCTATGTGTGCTGCATTCTGCAACATGCAGAGAAAGAGGGAAATGCCTTTAATGATTGCTTTTGTGCAGGAAGATGTCCCTTCCTGCACAAAAATAATCATACCCTCAAGGCAGGTACCGTTGCAAAATGATGCATGGTGTCTGCGCTGGCGCACAGCTGGTGTTTGTGCGCTGGCGCAGGGAAGAAGGACAGAAATGCGCTGCATATTGTAGATTTGGCGCATTCCTGCACTTTTATTGTGACGCACGGCAGTGCAGCAGGAAGGCTTGCTGGGCAGCCGTGCGTCAAAATATTTTAAACGAGGCCCTTGGTGCTTGGAAAATCTCACAAACTGGACAGAAGTGTCCCGTACACAGGTGGTCTGGCTGTGGTAGGGTCTCGGTGCAGGTGTGGCAAGCTGGACCTCAAGAATGGTCCAGATCTCAGCTCTTGAGGCCTGGGCCACTTGAGGAAGATCCATTCCCTAAAGTAGGAGGGGTAAACTCTTCCAGTTCAGTGTCACGACTGGTGTGTTCTTCAGGGTCAGTCTTTCAAACATCAGCCAGTAGCAGGAGAAAAGAGAGAAGGCTCATGCACCCAGCAGCCGGGGACTAGGAGGAGAACACCACAGGCCTGAAATAAGAAAACCCACCTGAAAAACGAGTATTTTGCTGTTGAAACTTCTTCTTCCATCATGATCTGTATCACGTAGCATAGGTTCTCTTCTTGACAGAAGAAATAGTCTAAATACTCGAAGCAGAAATCCCCATTCGGATAGGAAGCCACAAGGGCAGGATTGGCACTAGAACTGCAGGTGGCCCCTATATCCGGACCTGAAGCAAATGAGGCTTCACAGTTCAAAGAGAAGGGCTTGGGCTGGTTTTTAGCAGACAAAATAGCATCCTTCTTTGCCTCTGTGTTCAGAAAGTTCTTGCTTCCTTCATTCCAAGGCCCTGACTACAAGTTGAGGACTAAATTCCGATTCCTGTTCCACAGCTTTTGTACATAGGGGGCCCGATTCAAGAAGGTAAACTGAGACAAAAGTCCAACTTTACGAATTTCGGTATTCAAAAGGGCATTTAGGAGTGGTAAAGTTAGACTTTTGTCTCAGTTTAACTTAAGTTTTGGTCTTAAGTCTAACTGAAACCAAAACTGATACAAAAGTCTATGCCCTTTGTGAATACGGAAAGTCGTAAAGTTAGACTTTTGTCTCAGTTTACCTCAGTGAATCGGGACCTGGGATCGGAATTCTTAGTTGTGTGATAATTATCACACCCTCGCAGTTTTCCAATGATAGATTCCCGAAGGTCAAACCTTACAAAATTTATTGTGGGAAAAGGCACTTAAAAAGGCAGAACATGTGGAATTTAGTGCGTAAAATATTGGTTCCTTATGTTATGCCACATTTGCAAGTTGAAAACTTAGAATAGGAGGTATTTACGACACATGGTAAATACCTTACCCTGTGGCAATGGTACTTCCCAAGTGTGGTGATTTCATCACCCTATTCCACCTAACTTATACTGAGATCCTTAGGGGCGTATTAGATATTTCTCCTCGTCAGTCCTCCCCTTGGTACGTGTAACTTTTTGACACATTCCCAGGTTTACCAGTTCTGGTAAATCTGGGAATGTGTAAAAACCCATGGGAGTTGTGTGGGAACAACCGCGCAATGCGTAATGCAACGCAGAGATTTGTGCTGCGTTACTCCAGATTTATGAAGCCACTCAAGGCCACTCAAAGTGGCTTTGCGTGCCCTCATAAATCTTACTTAAGGTTTGCGTTGTGCATGTACCATGTTGCATGGTGCAAATGTGATGCAAACCTCCTCATAAGTATACCCCTTGCTCTTTGCGTCAATGTAAAGCGATGTGAAATGGTGCATACTATTTACAATGAAGGGATGAAGGAATTTTGCATTGAAAAGTTGTCCTTTTCTCTACACAGATATAGCTTTGCATTGTTTGGCCCAAGCTATTAAGCTAGCCAGACCAGGCATAAAGAAGAGGAAATGTATTCATTTCTAAAAAAAACAATGAGATACATGTGTGCTGCAATACACAACACAAACTCAATGAATAGTATCCTTCTTTGATTGTCTAGGTATAGGAATTTGTAATGGAAAGGTACGTTTTCAGTACAAATCCTGTGCTAGCCAGCACATACTCACCTCTGTACCATGATGAAAAGGCTGTGCATCAAGCAAGCTAGTTGTACTGCCTGGACATAGAGATGTTAGTCATTCATGTAAAAAGGGGGTCCATGTGGCTGAACCCACATCTCCATAAGAAGAGTAAAGCACTCTACTGTGGAGCAAAATATCCATATCCTATTGGAGCACATTGAAGTTGACTCCAGACACATGCCTTTTTTAACAGGAAAGCATTTCAGGGTTGTCATAGCCAATGAAACCAGGAGCAACAATAGATTCCTTTTGGCCTACAACCCATTTCAAAGAGGTTTGAGTGAAGATGGTATGTCACCCGAATGAATGCTACTGCCTCCAGAGTGTTTTTAGTTTGCTTTTTACAAATAACATTTGATTCTTTACTAATGTTATTAGTGAATTCACTCATAACCTGGGTGTAAGAAAATTGATTATTTTGGGAAGGGGTGAGAACCCACTTCAAATAATAATCACAATGCTTGTCGGGGCGAAACAATAACGCCACTAATAAAAGCCGTGATTAAACCTCTGGTAGCCTGACAGCAGGCAGTCAGGCTTAACTTCGAGGCAATGTGTACAGTATTTATGCTTCAATCAAACAATAATAACACAGAGAAAATCTCAATTGAAGTGATTAACCTCACTGCTCTCAACTGCACACCACACATCATTGATTCCACGAAATCACTGGGAGTTGTGCTAGATGAGAACCTAAACATGCAAGATCACATCAGAGCATCTACCAAAGGAGCGAACTTCAAGCTGAGCATACTAAGAAAACTTAAACCCTACCTTACCCAAGAGGATTTCAAATCGGCGGTGCAAGCACTAGTCATCTCCAGACTTGAATACGGCCGTGCTACTCTATGTGGACTGCCGATACTTAGTTTAGCCCCCATAAGAGCATCTCTAAAAACTGCAACCAGACTTTCACTGGTTCCAAGAAAACCAACCACATCTCGCCGGACCTGAAATTGCTCAACTGGATTCCATTTGAGGCTAGGATCCAGTTAAAAATTGTGTGTATGACCCATAGAGCACTACACTTCAACACCCCAATCTACCTGGCAAATAAGCTCAAAGTTTCTGGTAGCACCCGGCCCTCAAGGAGCACCGGCATACTGCTGATTAACCTGGAGAATTTTAAAAAACAGAGGGGCATATTAACAAGGGCTTTATCTCTGCTTTTTTGGCTTAAAAAGCCAAAAAAGCAGAGATAAAACTATTGCCCTATTTACAAGAGGGTTCTAACATGCAAAATCGCATGTTAGCACCCTTTTTTTTCGACGCCTCCCTTTGCATCTCTAATGAGATGCAAAATGGGCATCACTGGGCATACCCCAATGGACTACCTTGTAAAATATCCCTGATGTTCACATCGTGATATTTACAAGGCAGCCCACAGGATTTCAGCAGACGTTAGATTTTGGTGAAAACGGCGGTTTTTGCCAAAATCTAATGTCTGCTAAAATCCTGACTTAGCTATCCCTAACATAGGGGGTGGATTATGCTGATACGACCACAGGGTCGCATCAGCAAGGTTATTGCCGTTTTGCAGGGAATATCGCTGGAAAACCAGCGAGGTTCCCTGCAAAATGGCGATTTCCCCGCTATCGCAGGAATTTTTATCGCCTTGGAGATACGCGTTGCTAATAACACGATATCACCACAATAAAAACCTGCGATAGACGGCGTTAAAAAAATTAGTGCTAGGCGCGCTTTGCGATAGTTATCGCAAAGTGTTGCTAATATGCCCCTAAAAACCTACAACCGTACATTCTCTGGCATTGCCCTGAGAATCTGGACATCCCTACCCGTGGAAACAAGACTAATTTCCTCAACATTTGCCTTCAAAAGGGAAGTTAAAACCCTACTAAAGAACACGATGCTGAACTAGAAGTTTTTCTCCTCTTCCCTTCGTTCTTGCTTAGCTGTCTTAGCTATTACCTAACATCTGTTATAGCCCATTGTCGCCTGCCATTATGTCATCAATGCTCCTGTTGTATATTCCATTACTTTTGAACTTGTTCATGATGTATATTGCCTTTACTTGGATCCTGCAGATATCTGCCTTTGTTTTCCACAACCCGGGTGTAAAGCGCTCTGATACCCGCTTGGGTCATGTTCGCGCTATACAAAACTTTAAATAAATAAAAATTGAAGATTTTCTGAGGCAGGTTGTGTTCACACTCTCCTGATGGGAAGTAACTATGATGATCCTGTTCTTGGTCCATCTTGGGTGACGGTGCTCCCAAGGCCGCCTCAATTATCCAATGTGTGTTGAACCAGTCGCAGTCCTTGCGGCACCTGTTCACCTGCAAATCACCACCGTTCACTGTATATTTATGGGCAGCGGCCCGATCGACATGGCAAACTTATCCACATCAGCCCCTCCTGGCATACGGAGTTGCCCCACTGCTGTCACACAAGGCTTCACCCTTACCACATGGCAGTCTTTCACCTTGGCGGCCCCTCCTGTCATACATGGTCACTGCATCGCTACAGCATTAGGTTTCAGCCCTTCCTGCATGGCAGTATTTACCATGGCAGCCAGTACTGGAATATGGGATCACCCTACTGTTACAGCACAAATATTCAGCCTTAACTGCACTGCAGTCTTTAACATGACTATCTTCACAGTGACCATCCCCTGGCAAATGGGAGTCACCAACTCAATCATGCACATGGGCAATGACCTGGTTGGTGCAGCAGCTGTCTCCTCACACCTCGCACAGGCAGGGGCGGTGCATCCATTAGGGCGCTTGGGCGTTGCCCCACCAATTAATTTGAGGCACTCGACTCGAGTTGAGTAACAAGGAGGGTTGCCGTCCGTCTCTCACTCACATTAAATCCCAGGCCGCCGGAGGCAGTCAGCTGCAGCTCAGAAGGGGGCGGGGCACAGTTCAGTCCAAGTGTCTCTGTCATGAGTCATCATCATGACTCGATAATATGTATCAGCCAGGTGCCGGTCGGCGGAGCGCACAGCAAGAGTGTTTAGGGCTTCAAGAATTTTGCACCAGCCCGAACATGCACACTAGGCTGCTCATTAGAAGAGCGAGGGTTGTTCCATGCCGCTCTTCTAATGAGCAGCCTAGTGCGCATGTTCGGGCTGGTCGCAACATTTTTTAGCCCTAAACAGAACACGCGCACTACTACTGGAGCAGCGTCTGGATTGGCTGAGACCGAAACCTGAAACAATGGCGCTGGCAGTGACAGGAAGCCCTCTCTGCCCCATGTTAGGTGCTCGCTCGCGCTCACTCACCCACTCCTTACTTCTCCTTGGTGGTGGGGGCCCAGGGCGCCATGGTGACTGGACGGAGGGTCTCTGCTCAGGATTTGGATGCACCAGTTCCCCTTGGAGCCTTCGGCCTCACGCTTCCTCTTCAGAAAGTTATGCAGTAAGTAGACACACACTGCTCATGCGGCACGCACAGGCCTGAAGTGAAACCTCTACTAGCAGCCTGATACTTGTGAGGTACATTTTTTTGTTTGTACGCTTGGATTTGACCTATATTAAAAAGCACACTTTCTTTTGATTTTATTTCCTCCACAGTCCTGACTCTCCACAGCGCACTTTTTCTTAAACGTTCTTGAAACAGCTGCTCTCTGAACGTTACAAAAAAAGTTGACAGCTGTGTTAACTTTAACCATTTAACCAGGAGTAGCTTACTAGCTTTTGCGTTTTGTTTAAAATTCATACAAAGTTGCTGGAGGGCATTGTGAACTGCGGATAATCAATTGTAACCAAAATATTTTCTTCAGCTGGTGTTAAAAATTGCATGTTTTAAAGCATGATCTGAATTTTATTTCTCCCTGTTCTGTTACGTCAGCACCCTTTGTCTGTTTAATATTCAGAGCCTTGCTCTGCCCACTGTGTATTTATTACTGTTTTTTGTTCTGCTTGAATAGCAAGTCTTAATAGAGGTTGTCTCTGAACACAAAGCAATAGAGGAGAGATAAATGTTAAGTGCGTGTAGGGCATTGCACTGTTTATTACAGCACATGGGGTTTCTGGAGATTGTTAATAGCACTTAAAATCTGTGATGGATTTCATAATCTAGCACATGTAACTAAAATGGTGTCTAAATGAATATAGGTGCTGGGAATCAAGTATGTGGGTGACCGTGTCCCTGTTTCGGTGCATTATGCACAAGCCGTTATGCTAATTTAAAAGCTGTGGTCATACCCGATTGCTTTATTAAAAGATGAAAGGTCACTGACGACGTTATCTAAGAATTTACTGTCACTGCTTTTGATATTACCCTGTGAATAGAAATAAATAGAAGCGCGGCTACCCCTGGGAGAGAAATAAGTCGTCTTCGTTCAGAGAATCTGAGACGTAAATTTGCTTTGCAGCGTTTGCCCGTAAGTCCTGCCCTTATCTTTATCTGTGTAACTCGCACAGTGCGCTAAAGTACAGCTCAATATTGTAAACAATTTTATCAAATAGACCCAATTTAATTTTTTCAAATGGTGCTCTCTGAGGGCCGGATCACAAAGCATTTTCGACTGGCCCTGCTTCACGTCTTTGGTGGTAAATTAAGGCAGCCCTTGTTGCAAACAGTATAATAAACACAGGCCTCTAGAGATGTTCATATGTGAAAAGAATATTTGTGCACTTAGGTTATGTGGTCGTCGGTCACCTTCCTGCTTTCTCAAATTAGCTTGAAAATGCACCATTTGCACACTCTTTTTTCAAACTTTTCTTTGGTGGGAACCCCCAAACCCCTCGCAGGTGGTTCAAGCTCGCTCGCTACGCTCGCTCACTACAGTCCTGTACGGCAATTGTTTTACGCCTCACCACTTTCAAATGTCACCAGCCACCCCTGCGCACAGGAAGTCCACTTGAATTGGGTCCCCACTGGACCTTGAACCCGCTAACGCTCACCTCTTCATCACAGGGCATATTGGTTGTTAGAAATTGGGTTTTTGATTGGCAAAGGTATGCACCTTGTCCAAGAGGAAGCCGCAATTCTAGTCAGGGTAAGCTAGATAACCACTAAAAGACAACCTGTGCTCACCCTCTAGTAGCTTGGCACAGAGCAGTCAGGCTTATCTAAAGAGGCAATGTGTAAAGTATTTGTGTAACACAAACACAGTGACACAATGAATACATCACAAAAAGATTTCACACAGGTTCATAAAAGTAGGTTATTATATAATAAACAAAACAAAATCAGCACAACAAATATCAAATGTATAGATGTTGAGATACTGAATTTTAAAAGACTAAATGCAGTAAAGCGCTTGGAAGCAAGTAGCGCTAAAAGGTTACTTTAGGTCGTGCTGAACCGGACAAAGTCAAAGTTCGGCCTGACCACGTGGAAGCACAGCCCAGCTACATGACTCACGCACGCCCCGGTGAACAAAGTATGTTTTATGATTACAAGCAATGAGATGCACCGATCTTCTACACGTAGTGAAAGTGTTGTGTCAGTTACAAAGATGGGTACCGGAGTCAAGAGTTGGTGAGTGTTAGAACTGGGGATCTCTAGTTGGCTGAGATAGGTACCTTAGTCCAAATAGGGACCCTTTCTTCTAGTCAGGGAAAGGAGAAACACACTCTCAGATAACCACTGCTCACCCCCCGGTAGCTTGGCACGAGCAGCCAGGCTTATTTCCAAAGCAATGTGTAAAGTATTTGGAACAACACTCCCAGTAACACACCACAAATGGACACCACAGTGGTTTTATAAAAATAGCGGTATCTTTAGCAAAAGGAATACGATGAGACCAAACTATAGAAATCCAACATATGCGTATTCGTAATATTTTACTTTGCCGGTTATTAGACCAGCAATCACTTTTAGGTTCTTGCGGTATTAATGAGCAGTTCACGATGATCTAATGCAGTCCTAATGCAATGCTATGCAGTTCGTAATGCAATTCGTAATGTAGTAATAAGACAATACTTAATGCAAGTACTAATGAGGTTCGTAACACAGAAATAATGCAGTTCGTAATCCAAGAATAATGCAGTTCCTAATGCAAGAATCAGGCAGTTCGTAATGCAAGGAATAATGCTATTCGTAATGCAAGAATAATGCAGTTCCTAATGCAAGAATAATGTGGTTCGTAATGCAAGAATCAGGCAGTTCGTAATGCAAGGAATAATGCTGTTCATAATGCAAGAATAAGGCAGTTTGTAATGCAAGAAATAATGTAGTTCGTAATGCAAGAATAAGGCAATTCGTAATGAAAGAATCAGGCAGTTCGTAATGCAAGAATAATGCGGTTCATAATGCAATAATCAGGCAGTTCATAATGCAAGGAATAATGTGGTAAGCCAATCTGCACGGTCAACTCCGGCACCACTAGGCCCCAACAGCAGAGACAATGGTCGTACGCTTAAAGAAACAGGCCCCGGTACTGCTGGGCAGGTACAGGCCACTTGGGGACTGAGCGCGTCTAACACTGTGCAGCGGGAGAGAGATCGGAGCACTCCTGAACTCCTCCTGCACGCCTCCCCAGGCCACACACGCTTGCGGCTCCTGACCGGAGTCCAAGCCTTACCTGGGGGTGTGTTGCCTCGCTCTTTCTCTCCGCTCGTCGGATGTCCTGCTGGGCGGCCCAACGACGTTGCAGCTCTGTTGCTTAGGCGACACTGTAGCCGGACAGGTTACGGAGCTGCCTTCACCTTCGTCGACGATCTAGGGCAGATTCCTCTTGGCGAGCAATGATCACGATCCCTTTCACCTTGCAGCTTCCTTAGCTTCAAGAAATCCTTTAGCACGTTGCAGCTCGGGCCAGCGGCGGCGATCCTCACTCACAGCCTCAGTTACGATGGCGGCTCAAGCCACATAGCATGGACGATGTTTCACGCTGCGGGGTCACGGGGCACCTCGTAAACAGCACCCCGGACCACACAGCAGACTCAGGCGTGCAAAAGCACACGCACCAATCGTTGCTGAGACACGGTTGGAAACTTTGATGTTCCTGAGTTTCCACAACAGGGGACCAGCTCTCCTCGTTCCCTTGGAGACAAGTTACTTCAGGGCACAGCACACAGCAAAGTCCTCTCAAGCAGGGGGACACAACACACAGCAAAGTCCCCTGTCCTCTCCTTAGTCAAATCAGCAAACTGCAGGCCAGCTCCAGAACACACAGCAAGGGCATTCCTTTTCTTCAGTCTCTTCAGCTGTTCTCCTTTGGCAGAGGTTCCTCTTGAACATTAAGTAGCTTTAATCCTTTTTCAGTCTGGATTTCAGTCCTGAGTTCAGGAGTTTCAGCTCTTACATTGATACCCCTAAATGCCTTTGAAGTCTCTGTGTTCAGGGGGCTCTGAGCCCGGTACAAACCAGTTCTGGGTGTCTTCCTGCCAGTATACACCTTCTTCCTTTGATAGTGAGGGTCTAGGCCCCAGACACTCCGCAGAAGGTGGATCCATTCTTTTGTGGCAGCAGCACAGGCCTCTTCACATCAAAGGGGCTACTCATCCCACTACACCAAATGCAGGCCAGCCCGTGCTGTCTCACCTACTCCTCCCTGGTGTCAGGACACTCCCCAGACCCTGTCACATCCAAACCGAGACAGTCAATGCACAATCAGGCAGAGGCACACAGGATGGTCAGGACAAGAAACCAGCCACTTCTAAAAGTGTGTTTTTTAAACGCATAATTTAAAAAACATCTTCATAGAAAGATGTGTTATTAAATTCTGAATTCAGGCACACTAAACTTCATCTCTCCATCATGTGCCTATGGGAAGATATGCTGGAAACATGGGACCCAGAATTCCCCATTCTGTCCTATGGGCAAGATGGCCTTGCAACAGTAAAAAACTAATTTTGCAGTCTTTCACGATCATGACATGGTACACAACTCAGTACATGTCCTACCTTTCTCATACACTGCACCCTCCAGGGGGGGTACCTTGGGCCTACTATAGGGATGTCTATTGTGCATAAAAATGGAAGGGTAAGGCCTGGCAAGTGGGTGCACATGTCAGGACAACAAGGCAGTTAACAAACTGCACGCAGGCACTGCAGCGACAGGTCTGAGATCTCTCTTTAGGGCTACTTGTGTGGGTGGCACAATTAGTGCTGCAGGCCCACTAGTAGCATTTGCATTACCAGCCCTGGCACACAGTGCACTTTACTAGGGACTTTACTAGTAAGGCAAACATACCAATTATGGACAACCATTTACCATAACACTTTATACAGGGAGTATTTGCACTTTGAAACTGATCAGCAGTGGCAAAGTGCACGAAGCATCTAAGCCAGTAAAACGAAATCCATCACAGCATCAAAAATAGAGGAGGTAGAGGCAAAAAGTCAGGGGTAACCATGCCAAGAAATGCCAGGTCTAACAGCGAGCGATGTGCCCAATTCTGCCACTCAGTAGAGGGGATGCGTCGATCTCACCAAGCTGTAGAGGCGGCAATATGCTGTCCGATGCATCGATCTCCCGAGGCATGGTGCTGGTTCTGATACGATGAGCTGATTTTACTCCTGCAACCGGGTCGATGCGCCGGTTCTGTAACACAAAGACAGGAGATGCGTCAAAATCTGTGTTACAAGTATCTGGGCCACTTCCAGTGTGCCAGGCACAGGAGCTAGGGTAGAAGCTTTTATATCCCTAAGTCTCAAGCAACAGGAAGCAAGCCAACAAGCCCTTGGAGATCACTTGGAGGGAAGGCAGCGTCCAGCTATACTTCAGCAGAGTCAGAGAGCAGCAGGCATCAGGGCATCAAACAGAAAAGCAAGCTTCCAGATCAGTAGTCCAGTTGAGTCCTTTAAGCAGCACAGCAGTTCTTCTGTCAGAGATTCAGTTCAAGATCCAGAAGTGCCAAATTTTAGAGGGTCAGAGACCCAGAACTTATACCTAAAAGTGCCTTTGATGTGGGTGGTGACTTCAAAGCAGTGCTCTGAAGTGCACAGGTTCCCCTTTCAGTCCAGTCCTATCTGCCAGGCTATCTGTGGGGGGGTACTCATTCCTTTGTGTGGGGACAGGACACAGCCTTTTCAATTGATATGTTAGCCCCTCCCTTCCATCCTTCCCAGGCAAAGCCATCAGAATGCAGATGTGTGTAGATGGGTACTCAGCCACACCTATCCTACCTGTGTTTGTGGCTTTCTAGAGGGAATGCAAAAGGTGTAGATGTCACCCACCTCAGACGTGTATTGGAGACAGGCTGTCTGGCACACAGAGAAATAAATGCAGAGAAATGTCAACTTTCTAAAAGTAGCATTTCTTTAATAGTAAGGTTAAATCCAAATTCACCAGTACCTAATCTTTATCAAAACCATTCCAAACACATGAAACATGAAAAGGCTACTCTTCTGGACATGAAAAGGAATTCCCAATGCCAACCTATGAGAGGAGTAGGCCTCACAGTAGTGAAAAATGAACTAGGCTGTTTGTCACTACTATAACATGCAACGCATAAAAGTACATATCCTGCCTTTTATTTACATAGCACCCTGCCCTTAGGGCTACCTAGGGCCTACCTTAGGGGTGACTTATATGTAATAAAAGGAGAGTTGGAGGACTGGAAAGTAGTTTTAAATGCCAAGTCGATGTGGGAGTAAAACTGCTTACCCAGGCACTGCAGTTGCAGGCCCAAGACAGGTTTGAAAGGCTACTTCAGTGGGTGGCACAATTAGTTATGCGGCTCACTAGTATAATCTAACTTACAGGCCCTGAGTATATGGTATACCACCTTACATTGGACTTACAAGTAAATTAAATAGGTCAATCAGGTATACACAAATTGCACACATGTTTAGGGAAGAAGTACATTAGCACTGATTAGCAGTGGTAACAGTGTCAAAGTCCCAAGGCCAACAAAAAGAGCTCTCCAAAAGTAAGAAAGGCAAAAAGCTTGGGGTGACCCGCCAGAGAGGTCCATTTTCAAACACTGGTCTTGGCAATCAGGCACTGTTGCTTCAGGGCAGGTGGTCTTGGATTCTTTGGTTGATGTCCCCTCACCCAGCAGGGAGACTAGCATGCGTTAGCCCCCCAGTCCTGGTCAAAGACAGAAGTCTTGCAGAGTTTCCTCTACTCACGCAGCCCATGTGGCTGCTAGACAGATGACAATCTTTGGGATATCTCCTTCTTACAGTGCATTTCCAGACAACAATTGTGATTTAGGGTCTGAGTCTTTGACGTTTTATGTTAGGGTTCTTCTTCTTTTCAAGTGCATTCTCCTCTGTTCCTTCTTCCTCTTGAAAGGCAGTCTGTTACAGCAGGGATGTCTCCGAAGCTGATTGTCCCACAACACAGGCTGGCTGGTGTGACTAGAGTTCACACCTGGATGTCAGCCACAGTGATATATGCATCAAAAGGTTAGTCCGGGTTTCCCAGCCCTACTTCTTATGATTCTCTTATCAGCAAATCTCCTTTCTTGTGCCCTCTCACCAAATCCAAGAGCCCCCTTTGCATTGTACAGAGGAGTGCTGGCCTTCTCCTCCTCAGTGTGAGTCCCACCCAGTTTACAGAAATGCAGCAACCAACAAATCTGTCTGGGGAATCACTCTACCTCCTCTCCATTCTTCACCATGCAGGCCTGGGTTTCCCAAAATGGAACCTTGTGCCCTTCATTTATTGTACCATTTACAGGCACATATGCATCTATTGTATAAACAGCACACATTCACTGCAGAGTACCGTATCCTCCATGCACTGTGCCATTCAGAGACACACATACATCCAGCATTTGCATTCAACAGGTGTTTACTGCCCAGCACTGTATCCTTTATGTACTGTATCACTCATAGGCACACATGCACCAGGCACATGCACCTATCATGCTCCCACTGCATCCTTTATTTATTGTACCACTCACAGGTCCACATGCACCCAGCGTAGATGCATCACTTCTGTGCCAAGGGTGAAGGTAAGCACACAGCAGCAGAACTTTTTAAAGCGAGTGAGCATGCACTGTACAGCAGTACATCCTTCTAGTACTGTACCACTCAGACATATGAACATCCAGCACATGCATACATACATCATGTACCATTCATAAGCACACATACACCCAGCGTTGATGCATCACTTCTGTGCCAAGGGTGAAGGTAAGCACACAGCAGCAGAACTTTTTAAAAGCGAGTGAGCCTGTAGGCCTCACTCCAGTGACACAGGTTAAAAAGGACCTGTTCGGTGCTACTGCACACTAGACAGTATGCTGCCACCACTGCGCTTGTGCTGCTTAACTCCTGGTGAAGGCAGTAAACGTCCATCACTATCAGGCTAGCACTTTAGACGCCCTTCCCAGTCCAACAAGACCGTAATCCGTGAAACAGGCCTATCTAATGGGGCACATGCATGATCCGTGCTTGTCTAGGAGAACAAAAATTAGCATTAAGATCCAGCCGTCAGTACTATTGGGGTGCACGTCATTATCATGCAGAGGAATTTTCCGTCCCAACAAGTGGAAATATGCAGGGAATACTCAGATACAGTTAGTAAAATAGAAAGAACGGCAGCCTTTCTGCACCTTTACTAGTAGGGAGTAGTACGTTTTTGGGCTGATTCACAAAGGCACGTGAGAGTGTGTAAAACAAAAGTACTGCTGTAGATCTACTTCCCATACATACTTTTGTGAATCGGGCACTAAGTATTCAAAACAAGGTTTGATTTTACATGTATGTGGAAGAAATGCACACCTACTGCATTTTTATAAACAAGCAAGGAGAAAAAGATGATCCCACAAATTATTCATCACCCATGTGTGGACCCGCCATCCCGCACGCCTTCTGGTAGACTTACATCACTGGTAGTGAGATAAAAGGCCTGCTCCTGCGATCATTCCACGTGACATCATTCCCCATGGGTAGCACAGAGACAACGGATGTGAAACACATCACTGTCAATGGCTGCCTTCGGCGTTTGAAGTCTTAATGCACAGAGAGTAATTGTACCAGGAGCCCCCGGGGGACGCCTCGGTGTCTGGTAGAGCTGCATTAGGAGTGTCATGAGAATACATGCTTTCATTTCGCTAATGCTCTGCTTGTAATGAACAGGACTGCTCTCCGCGATGCTTGTCATGGCTGTGCTTTCGATATCGAGGGAAACAACATGCACAAAGAAAGAAAAACAAAGCCGAAGGGCCCGCATCTCTGTTAACAAAAAGTCACCTAGCTGGCTGGGAAATAAAGAAAAGACATCGACCAAGCTCTCCTGCTTAACTGTACAAAAATGAGGCATTCTAATGTCTGCCCTGGCCTCATGGACCTCAATTCCCCGAAATGCAGGGGTAGCGAAAGTGACTTCACAAGCCAAGCCTTGACCGTCACTTTTACTCTCACATACATATGTTTTTACATGCACATGCATACACACATACACACACTCACATATGCACACGCAATCTGCCTACACGTGCACACACATTCGCACATACAAACACTCACACATACACAAACTCTTCTTCCACATGCACACACATACACAGACTTTCTCTTACATAAACACACTCAAGACTGCAAGCAACATACATCCATTTAAAAACATTTTTTTTACTTACCTCAGCTGCTAGAGAAAGTCTTATTCCAGCTATTTGTACTCCATTATTTTTATTAAACTAATAGCTAATAATCTAATATTATTCACTATTAGTATATTCAAAAAATGACAAAATACGAGGTAAGTGAAGCTCCCACCAACATCCATAAGGACGAGCTGCTTCTGTTCCTGCCACCGATTTTGCCACTGCTGATGCTAGGGATTGCGAAGGCAGTGCAAGGGGTCCCGAGAGGCATGCCAGGGGTTGCAGCGACCCCCTAAATGACGTCATGCCTGCCCTAGGTGAGAGCCATTATAGACCCTATGGCACAAATGACTTGCAGTCTTGCAGTAGCAAAGGGAGGCCTGGCACATATTGTATCCACACGTTTGCAGTTGGCACGAGTGATGGCTTTAACAATTTTAATTCCATTTGGTCTTGAAGCAGTATGGCCAAGACTGTGTGCCCATTGGCAGCTGTAGAAGGGTAGCAAGTGGAAGCTGACATCGGTGTCTTATTCAGAGAGAGGACTGCAAATGGGCAAACACTCTAAAGATGCTTCACTTTCTTGTAAATCTGCCTCTAGGGGGTTTTAGGATGACCACATTAACTAGATAGAATCATGATTTGGATATTCATGTCCTGCCTCCGGATTTCCTTTGCTTTCTCTACGAAAGAAAGAAAGTAACCTGCCAGCAACTATATGATAGAACAAGGCCCAGAGTAGGGTCCAGGAGGATAAGTGCTCAAGACCAAAAAGGCAAACCAGGACAAAAGGCAACTCAGAAACAATGTGTCACAAAATTCATTGAATCATTTTTTTTTTTTTGTTATTTTGATTTGATTTGCTTGAAATTATACATAGATGTACACATACACAAATATTTTTATACTTTAGACGTATTAATAAATTACACCCAACAAAGTTGAAAGTAAGGAGCCTAACAAATTTCAAATATAAAACAAATAATCATCCCACACACTCCCTCAAATCAACACAGTCATACTACTACACATTCGACAACAACATCAAACCTCGGGTCATATTAATCCACATAAAAATAAAAACAATGGATAATTTGAAGGGAAATTCTGTAATTCAAGTCCCCTAAAGGGAATTTCAGCAGCCCGATAGGCTAAGGAACACCGGTAAATACGGTCTCAGGAGCCCAAGGGCTTACAAACGCCAACGCGCGTTTCGGTGTCACAACCAGATGGGGGCTACACCTTCATCAGGGCGAGGGAGGGCATGTGAGGTGGGACGAACACACCTAGGAATAAAAAACTGTATAAGTACATACAAGTATAAATACACATTAAGTTGCCCACAAAATATCTACGCATGGGGTGGAGGTTACATGATTATAGAATAGGCATTTTCTATGCGGAGAATCACTAGGCTTTATGTTGCATTTAATGGTCAAGTAGATATCCACCAAGGGGGCCTGCATTGAAGGGCTCAATTGTCACATAGGTTTGCCATCGGTCAGGAGAAGGGGATATAACATATTGCATGATAAAGATTAAAATTGGGAATATTGTGCAAGAACAGGGGAGTGAAAAAAGAACAGATAAGGCGACAATGAAAGATATATGAATGCGTTTTTAAAGAGATACAACATATATGTTAATGAACATATATCCAGACAAAAAAGATAAAGAAATATAGAAAGAGACCCTCAACAAGGACAAAACAGTTAAAAGAAGTGCACGATAATAAGCGCCAGATGTGCATCAAAGGGTAAACCATTAACGGCTGAAAGGGACAAGTAAATAACTTAGCCTAGCAACCTTACAGCCCGCATATGGAAAAAGAAGATAATTAAAGACCACAAAGCGTGGGAAGACATAAATGAGTGCTCAACAAGGCTAAAGATAAACATAAAGTCGAATGGGGAGGCAAAGGGATACCTCTCAATAAAAATGGCTCTCAGCAGCAATAAGGGTTCCCAAACGATGAACAAGGTTCAGGTAATAAGGAATCGCCTGGAATGTAAGTGCTTCTAAGAGATGGAGGGAACGTAGACAACAATAGAAAATTAGGTCCCACCAATGATTATGATCCAATATGAGTGGCCAAGAACGAATCCCAATTTTAATCTTTATCATGCAATATGTTATATCCCCTTCTCCTGACCGATGGCAAACCTATGTGACAATTGAGCCCTTCAATGCAGGCCCCCTTGGTGGATATCTACTTGACCATTAAATGCAACATAAAGCCTAGTGATTCTCAGCATAGAAAATGCCTATTCTATAATCATGTAACCTCCACCCCATGCGTAGATATTTTGTGGGCAACTTAATGTGTATTTATACTTGTATGTACTTATACAGTTTTTTATTCCTAGGTGTGTTCGTCCCACCTCACATGCCCTCCCTCGCCCTGATGAAGGTGTAGCCCCCATCTGGTTGTGACACCGAAACGCGCGTTGGCGTTTGTAAGCCCATTGGGCTCCTGAGACCGTATTTACCGGTGTTCCTTAGCCTATCGGGCTGCTGAAATTCCCTTTAGGGGACTTGAATTACAGAATTTCCCTTCAAATTATCCATTGTTTTTATTTTTATGTGGATTAATATGACCCGAGGTTTGATGTTGTTGTCGAATGTGTAGTAGTATGACTGTGTTGATTTGAGGGAGTGTGTGGGATGATTATTTGTTTTATATTTGAAATTTGTTAGGCTCCTTACTTTCAACTTTGTTGGGTGTAATTTATTAATACGTCTAAAGTATAAAAATATTTGTGTATGTGTACATCTATGTATAATTTCAAGCAAATCAAATCAAAATGACAAAAAAATAAAAAATGATTCAATGAATTTTGTGACACATTGTTTCTGAGTTGCCTTTTGTCCTGGTTTGCCTTTTTGGTCTTGAGCACTTATCCTCCTGGACCCTACTCTGGGCCTTGTTCTATCATACAGTTGTTGGCAGGTTACTTTCTTTCGTATAGATTCTCTGTTAGTCCCCCTGTTGTACCTGCCTTATCCCATTTCAGGGGTCCCCCTTCTTATTAGATGTTCCTTTGCTTTCTCACCAGGACACACATCTTCATCTTGTTCAGTTTTGCACTCCCCCAGCGTTCATGTTTTACGTTTTACTCGACAGTCATGTTTGGTTAATGTATGTATTGAGATTTGGACAAAGTTAATCTAGATGGCAAGCAATGAGGAGCTCTTCATTGATAAGAATATTTGCATCACAGTTGTGACACAGTAAACGGCACAGGGGGATATTCTCAACAAATGGCGAAAACTATGGCTAACTTCAGTTAGCGTGCGTTTTCTTATCGCCGTGTACTGCGGGAAAGTATCGCCGTATTAGCAGCTTATTCACAACACGACGCTAACAGGAGGTAGTTTCCCCTTACCGGGTCAAATGTTAGGTGATAAGATTAGCGTCACTGCGATAAAAATCGTCACGCTAACGTGAAAAAAGTGGCAATGGGCCAATTGGCGTCAAGAAACGCCACGCTATTTAGCGTCAGTGCACCTTTTTTCACGTTACGCGCGGAAACCATTATAAAACGCCCGCTATGCAGTCCAAACACAAAAAAAAAAAAGAAGAAACATTTAAGAGGAACCATGAAGGAAGCTGGACTCAGCACAGAGGCCAACATCAACCCCACAAACACTAAGGAGGACCAGCCAGAGACCCAGGGGAAGGGCAAGGAATAGAGGTAGACGCGGTACAGTCAGCAGGAAAACCAGGTCCTGATTGCAGAGGTGACAGAACACCAACAACAACTTTTTGTCAGCTCCACTGTGTCATAGGCAACCAAAAATGCAATATGGCAGTCCACCGTGGCCAAGGTGAATGCTGTCGGAGGGGTGAGGAGGACAGTGGATGACTGCAAGAAGCGCTGGCATGATGCTAAGCGCAAAACCAAGCAGAAACTTGTAGCCAACCTGAAAGCAGCAATGCAGACTGGAGGTGGGAGTCCAGCGCAACAGAAGGAGCTGGATGCGTTGGAGGAACAGGTGTCCCAAGTCATCAGTGATGAGTTGGTGGTTGCAGTTCTGGGACAGGATACTGCTCAACACAACCAGACACAACACCAACAGGGTGAGTACAAACCAGGGACTGGGGGACAGGGGGAGTTGGGCCCAATGGCACTCATGCACAATTAAATATATCACAGTGCACACCCACAATGACTGCGGAACATGTCCCGCACCCCGTTGGCCCTGGTGACATAGACACATGTCACCCTACTCAACCAATACATTGCAAGACACATATTGGTGGGCACACATACTGGGAAATGTGCACAAACATAGTCCAAATATCATATCAGACCACAAAGAGCAAAGGCCCACATTGATTGGAGATGAGGCAGGCTGTCAAAATTGCCCCCTTGCCTCAGCACCACGCATAGGCATGTGCCCGTATGTCGGAGTTGCGTACAAGATTGTGCATGTGCATCAAGGGTGACACAAGTGCACATACACAATCTTGTACACAACTCAGACATACGTGCACAATGCTGCATGTCTGCTGACATTGGTGGTGGCAGGCCCACTCATGCACATGATTAGTTACACAGACAGTGCATCCTCATGTTCAGTATCAGAGAGATGGGGCCCTGTGCAGATGATTTGTATATGTGTGCTGTTGAGGCAAGGGGGCCAGGTAGACATCCTGCCACATCTCCAGTAAATGTGTCCGCCTGCTTGTCCATGAGATGCAGTCCTGTGTACACAGTGATGGCTCACAGTGTGAGTCCTGCGGGGCGGTGGTGCAGGACGGTGGTGTGGGGTGGGGGAGGAGCAGGATGGGGGTAGTGGAGTTGGACACACAACGGGCTTAAGTTAGGAAAGTAAATACAAAATTCCAACTATTTACCTTGCACTTGCTGCATCGCAAACTCAGCGATGCAGCAAGTGCAAGGTAAATAGTTTAATTCATTTATTTACTTACCCAACTCCAGCATGTCATGTGTTCAACTCCACTACCCCCCATCCTGCCCCTCCCCCACTCTGCACCACCGCCCCACAGGACTCACACTGTGAGATGTTACTTTGTGTACACCAAGTAAGAAACCATCTAGTGAGTCTGCACACCGGAAACACATGCAATGCCGCAACAAACTGATCATGCAGCCTACTGGCTCAAAGGTGCATATCCCACAATGCACACAAACAGTAGACTTCACTCAAAAGGTGATGTAATACAATGAACAGGGGGGCTATGCCTACAACACCACAGTGCAGGGACAATGCATATTAGGAATGTGTCAAATAAATCTGTACTGCATGACTTGCCTGTGCGCCAGACTCTCAGAACTACAATGTCACTGTAAAGAAGTAAGACAACCAAAGTAGGACAACAAGCAGGGATATCAAAGTTGCTACAAATAATGACAACTAGCCAAATTGCACACTCACCCCTTAGGTCACTTTACACATCTACACTCTCAAGTGCCATGCTGAAAACACCATTCCACCTCCGTCCTTTTGTGATTTGCCCATTACACCACAATGTGCATGTAAACCTGTCTGTTTGGTAAGTCAACTGTTTCAGTGAACAAATATGCAGTCATGGTTGTCATCACCCACACGAAAAGCCCTGCATTGAGTATTCGAAATCAGGACAGCGTGTATCACCCATGTGATCAGCTGCGTGGCACATACACAAACACACATCACCCTGCCATTTGGGAGGGTGGCGGTGACAAGGCCTGAGCACCACAAATACGCATTAAGAAATCCACATCCATCAAATCCAGCCCCACTTACACACCACACGTGGGGTCAACGTTGAGGGTAATGGGTGTTGACACTGTCTGGCCAGCCAGCAACAACAATAGAAACTCACGCAGCACCATACTCACAACGGGTAAGCCAACAGGAGGGCAGCAAGCAATGCATGCAAGAGAAATCACAATAGACAAAGATACCTGGATGCACATGTGTACAGCACATTGCAGCACACATTGAAACAACAACTAGGCCTTAGTAGCCAATGTGCCTAAAGGGGGCCCTCCTCACACATAACTAATCTCGCAAAAAACACATGCACATGTGCAGTATACAGCAAAGTGCGGGTCTGTGAGCCACACTGACAAGGCAAGTGATAGTGCATGGTGAATAGCATGCCTGCACCCCAAACATCTCAACATGGTGCAGGCCACGTCACTGAGGAGGATGAGTGTGGACCACATCCCTAAAGGAGCATGTCACACTCTGACACATCCTCGTGTACATACAACCCCGGACATAAACAAGACATCTGCTGACAAACAATGCACAAGTGTTCCAAGTCTGACCAAGACACATATATACCCCATCTTGCAACATCTCAGGATTGTAAATGCACAGGAGTGAAGGCTCACTGCCTGAATGGGATAAGGGGTAGTAAAACCAAAGCTGCATGGGCGAGTATCCCACAATGCAGCACACACACATAAAAATTGGAGCTCATCAACATTGACTACAATGTGGGACAAACTGCATCACTTTCACAAATGAACAGAGGACACAACTGGTGACGCTTGTGTGTACAAACTGGCCAATCACATTTGTCATAGCTGTAAACTGTGAGATGACAATGTACAGGTACAACCTCATATCCGTGATGTAGTAGAAAAAGTCAACATCCCTCAACAAATAGGCATCTCCTCACAAACAGTCACAATTTACATTGTCCTGCAGTCTGCTTGTAAACTCATCAAATGAATGATCATAAATTAAACACACAGTTAAACTGCATCTCCCATTTACATTGCAGAGGGAGAAACATCGCCTCCTGAACAGCAGCCTTTCCCACTCTTCACTGATGAAGACGAGGAATTCGCCACCATCAACACCGACACACTCCAACAGCTGCTAGACTCCATCAGCACTAAGGGTGGGCAGTAAATTCCGTTCCGCTCGCGTAATTTGCGAAATTTCGGCAATTCTGCATTCCGTGCAGGAACGTGCAATTGCTGAAAATTCCATGATCCGCGGTATAGCGGAATTAGTGGGCATGGTGAGAAAGTAGAGGTAGTGCACAAAACGGTGGCAACATGGAGGGGGGCTTTTGTTACTATGGTGCACGAAGAAAAATACAGAAACACAACATCCTGGACATAGCTGACATTCTTAGGAGATGGAAGATTCAGTAAAAGGTGAAAAATAAACAGAACTGCATCGCTTGCATGGATCCCCTCGGCGTGTTTTACATTCACTCTTCAGAAATCACTCAGTGTCATTCGCCAGTAAAGTTAAGGACATCAATGTGGGGCCTACAGGGACCCCTTTGGAGGGGTTGTTTTTTCATCACTACCGGGTGCAAGATCCAGAGGGGCCCCGCCCATTCAAGGCGCTGCCCGAGGGTGTAAGCACATCACAAGGGACTGAAGACGTTACCATACGAGGAATGCAGAGGGCGTGTACTCGCCCGACCTCAGTGCTGAGACTGATGCTTGGGAGCCACGGATGCGCAGAGCCATGTGCACCCCACCCCTGGAGTCTGGGATGAAACCCCTAAATAGAGCGCCCGGGGGGTTGTGGGGCCCAGATCCCCAGAGTGAATGTCTGGGTGCCTTTACAAGAGGCAGACCAGGCTGACCCGCAGCAGCTAGGAGGGGGTGCCCTCCCACACAGGAGGAGTACAGCAGCCGGAAGCCTGGAAAGAGGCCTCCTAGGAGCTGAGGAGTGGGGGGCAGGATGCAGAGGCCTCCTCAGTGTTGAGGAGGGGGGGGCCGGATGCAGTGCAGAGGCCTCCTTGGCGCTGAGGAGAGGGGGCAGGATGCAGAGGCCTCCTCGGTGCTGAGGAGGGGAGGGCAGGATGTAGTGCAGAGGCCTCCTCGGCGCTGAGGAAGAGGGGAGGGTGGGGCAAGATTCAAAGGCCTCCCTCCCAGGCTCTCTGGCTTCCGGCGGATGAGGGGATTTCTGCAACACTAGCCGCGGTTCCGGGATTAGTGCCGCAGCTTCAAAGGCAGCTTCTGGGCACCGCGGGTGTGGGGACAGCAGCGCGGCCGCCGCGGTATAATTACATAGAAGCTTTACTGGAAGGAGCGGAGGCGGCAGCTGTCCCCCTTCGGGGCTGCAGGGGATTTATGTCTTTCTAAGGGGATTTACAAAGCTCCAATTGCGCCTTACAGCCTCCTTGGAGCACTATAGGAACCAGATCACATTCTAAAGGCACGGAGAGAGTCAAGGTATGCGCTTGAAGCTCCACGGCAATGGTGAAAATGTGTTACAAAGTGCCAACGGCGCCTTGAAGCCTCCTGGAAGCACTATTGCAACCAGATCACATACTAAAGGCAACAACTAAACAGGAAGCACTTACAGATATAAAGCAGGTGCCCGAGTTAAAGCTAAAATTCGGTAACGTATTAATCAACCCAAAGAAATTGTGCGCTCTGTCGAGGCTGGGCAGGTGTGCTTCCTCCCATAGCTACAGTCAAAAATTAGCTGTGATGCTTGATGGAGGTCTTTGCACCCATGACTTTCTCTAGCACAATCCCCGTGTAGTTCCTGTGACCAGGAGGTTCTCTCTCCTCATCTGCTGCTCTGATCGATCTCTGATCTTTTATAAACAAGAGGCATGTGAACTCGCATAGATGCACCGCCCCACACACACTAGCGATATGCAGCCTCTTCCCGCCCTTTACCCACTATGATGGACAGCTCACTCATGGGACCCCGGCGCCTTTCGGCGCGGTGGCAAAGTTACAGACACACATGGTCACTGGGACAAAAATTCTTCTGCGAGCTCGCGGAGATTTTTTGCCGTTTCGTGCAGCTTTCTGTAGCGTGACTATGCAAATTCGGCCCACCCCTAAGATGCACCCCATCTCCAGGAGCAGGGCAACCCAGCTGCATTGTGCAAATTCCACCCCCTGCACAAACCACACAGCAGCAAGCACTTACCACCAAGGCTGTCTCCCAGGACACCCAGGACCCACACCTGGCATTCCAATGGCGTGTGTTAGAGGTCCAGCAGGAGAGGGCTCATCAGGTGTGGGTGGGGTTTAACAGCCTGACAGCCAAACTTGATTCCATAAGTGGGTGTCTGAGTTACATCCGGGACCACCTACAAAAACTCACATACACCCACAGTCCGCTCAATGCTCTCCAAAACTCCCTTCCTGACATCGCCGTCATGACTCAGAGACAGGAAGAACTGTCCATTCAGAGTGGCTCCAGCGATGGCAGCCAGGAGTCGGGCCTTATGCGGATGATAATGGAGAACATGGAGTGGATGCAGGTGGAACTAATGGCTGCCACGGCTACACACCAGCAAGATGTAGCTGGAATCTTCCATGCCCTACAGATCATCATCACTGCATTGCTGCAGCAAGGTCTGGCGCAGATGAATGCTGCTGCTGCTGTTTCTACATCCACATCTCCGCTCCCTGATGTGTCAGTGCCTCACAGTGCTGCTGCCAATCTACCACAACCCACATGTGGGGCACATGACACATCCGAGGATGAAGATGTGGATAAATCTGCCTTATTGCAAAGGAGGAAGCGGTAGCATTCATCTATGCCAAATGGACAGTTTCTATTTGGTTCTGTGTTCAGCATCTTGCCCTGGAATTTCACCTTCCACTGTCCCTCGATACACTCTGTGACACTCACCTTGGACCTCGACATGGACTGTCATATTTTGTATGGTTACCAATGACACAGCAATCAGACTGCTGAATGAATTCTTCCTCATCCTTGGGACTACTCAACCCTAAAGGACTCTGACTGGCCCTCCACTGGACATCAATGTGATGTGGGGATTGCAAGGCCAAGTACTGGTCCAGTCTCCAACTATGTCAACGTACATGTGAATAAACATGTTTAACTCACACAGATGTCTGTTTTCCATGACTAATCCAGTATAGAAGTCTGTTAAAATGTAGGAGCAGTCCTTCCACCAAAAGGTACACCCAGGGGAATGATAAAAAATGTACATGTTTTACTGTGATCCAGATAGGCAGTCAGATGAGCTGGTATGTGTGAACCAGCTGTGCCTCCATTGCTCCAATACCACAATCTAGCAGTATCCCAACTTAGCCCCACATGCATGAAGGAAATAGGAATGTGTGTAAAAAAGGTAAAGTCTGTTGCAGGCCACAAGTAGTGTCCCCTTTTACAATTGCGAAAAGAAAATCTCTTGAATTGTATTGTATTGTATTGATTCTTATATAGCACTGCTGTGACCCTACGGGTATCCTGGCACTCTGATATAGCACAAATATTACCGGTGCGAGAGATTAAGCTGGTTGGAAGGGTTAGGCTTTCGGAAAGAGCCATGTTTTAAGGCTCTTTCTGAAATCAGTTACTGAGTTGAGTTGTCTAATCTCCTGTGGCAACTCATTCCACAGCCGGGCACCCACCGCGCTGAACGCCCTCCTGCCCATCCTAGACCGTTTGAATCTAGGAATTACCAGCAAGTTGGCGCTGGAGGAGCGGAGCTGTCTCTGCGGGAGGTACCAGGTGAACTTTTCTTGAAGGGGGATTGGACCCATCCCGTGTGTTGCTCTGTATACCAGACAGAGAGATTTAAAAAGGACCCTTTCTCTGATTGGCAGCCAGTGAAGCTCTCTCAGAGCCTGAGTAGAGGATGAGACACGTCTGCGGTTTAGCACTAGTTTAGCCGCGGCCGATTGGACTCGTTGCAGCCCCTGGAAGATGTATTGAGGGGCCCCCAAATACAGAGAGTTACAATAGTCCATCCTACTCAACACTGTGCTGCTCACAACCAGGGGACGCATCTCCTTCGGTAGAATCGGTAAGATCCGGCGCAACAGGCGCAGTAGCCCAAAGCACACTCTGGCTGTCTTGCCTGCCTGAGATTCCATTTGGAGGTTTTTATCTATAAGGACCCCCAGATTGCGTATTGTCTTAGCCGGGGCCAGCGAGTCCTCCTCTGGGGCAAGCCTGAACTCCACCGGTGAGTGCAGAGGCAACCTTGCTGGTGAATAATACAGTACCACGGTCTTCCCTCCATTGAACTGCAAGGAATTTCTCTGCAGCCAATTTGTGGTCAGACGCATTCACTCATGGAATCGTTCCATGGGGACAGCCTGTTTACCCTCTATAGAGAATGCCAATTGCGTGTCATCCGCATAGTTGACCAGTTCGACCCCAAATGCTTTGATAATAGAGAAAAGTGGTTGTAGATAAATGTTGAAAAGAATGGGGCTGATCCTGGAGCCCTGCGGTACTCCATGGGCTATGGAAGATGTTCTAGATGTAAATGGTCCCAAGGTTACCATCTGCTGTCTCCCTGTCAGATAGGATCGAAGCCACTGCAGTGCCCGTCCCTTTAACCCAATACCCTCCAATCTCTCAAGCAGAATTGCGGACGGGCTTGCCTCTGGCGCTTGCATTTCCCCGACTAAAATAGGCGTCCGTCGTATTCCTGAGCACTAGTGTGCTCACCAATATGGCGCCCTAGTGTGTCTCTACTACCCCCAAGATGGCGCTCAATGAGGGCGAGGAAGGAAAAACCCCGCTCAAACGGCAGGTGAGCAACTCAATTTAAGTGCGGGTATGCGGGTATGCGGAGGATAGTGCTGGGACACTTTAAAATGCAGTACTTTAAAATATAATACACACTTTAAAATATAACAAACTCAAACAATAAAAGACCTTGGTCTGTAAATAGCAGTAACAATTTCCCACTGATTGCCTGTAAAGCCCTCCCATGTCCTCTCAACTCGCCAGCTAGCGCGTTATACCAGTTAGTGGCATATCTACTCACACTCTACTGGGTGGACGAGGCCTGTTGTGAAGGTGCACATTGCATTTCACATCCCAAGATGGTGCACACCATATAAACATTGATGAAGATACGTAAGGGCACATGTCTACCAGGGGTGGGGGGCTGCACTTGGTGGGTACCTATGGTACCCCCTACATTGCCATACACAAGGTGGCAGGCACCACATGGTACCTGTCACGTTGTGCATGGCAATGCACAACATGCCTATTCAACATTGCAGCGGGTGCTGCTTACAGCACTGCTCGTCGCAATGTTAAAGTCCAGAATGCGCTCGTCAGTGTAGCGGGCGCATCCTAATTGGCCTTGCGGGACCGCCGCACCTCTGGCGGTCGGTCCCGTTCTCCGTTACGCCATCACAATGGGGCCCTTAGTGTCCAGCACCTTCCCTGACTTAATACTAACTGGAGTGGGAATAGTAAATTATATAGGTTTAGTGTCCAGCACCTTCCCTGACTTAATACTAACTGGAGTGGGAATAGTAAATTATATATCTTTAATGTCAAGCACCTTCCCTGAGTATATATTAATTAGAGTGGGAATAGTAAATTATATATGTTTAGTGTCTAGCACCTTCCCCGACTTAATACTAACTGAAGTGGGAATAGTAAATTATATTTCTTTAGTGTCAGCACCTTCTTTGACTTAATATTAACTGAGATGGGAATAGCAAATTATATAGGTTAAGGGCCCCATTACGATGGCGGGCAGACTGTCACGGAAAACGGGACCGACTGCCAGAGGTGCGATGGTCCCGCGGGGGCAATCAGGATGCGACCGCCACCCTGGCGGTCGCATCCTGCACCTTTTGCATTGCGGCAGGCGGTGCTGCAAGCACCCGCCGCAATGTAAAAGTGGCATGTTGTGCATTGACATGCACAACGTGACAGGCACCGCGCGGTGCCTGCCACCTTATGCATGCCAATGTAAGGGGCTACCATGGGTATCCCCGAAGTGAGCCCCCCACCCCCAACACCCCGGGGCCCGCAACGGGCCCCCAATGCAAAAGACCGCATGCCTTTCCATAGCGGCATCGCTGCCATGGAAAGGCCCCAATCCGCCCACATCATAATATGGCGGGTGGTGCCTGCTATGCACCGCCACCATATTATGGGCCAAGACCGCACGGCAGGCAACCGTAACGATTGCCTGCCTGCGGTAAAGCGGCTGATGGTCTTTCCGTCTGCTGCTGTACCCCCGGCCATTGTAATAGAGCGGGGGGTAATTGAAGGGTGGGCGGGGAAAGATTTAGGGTGGATCGCCACTGCCGGTTGGGCGGTGGTGATCCGCCCAACATCATAATTGCCCCCTTAGTGTCCAGCACCTTCCCTGAATTAATACTAGCTGGAGTGGGAATAGTAAATTATATATGTTTAGTGTCCAGCACCTTCCTTCACTTAATAGTAACTGGAGTGGGAATAGTAAATTATATATCTTTAATGTACAGCACCTTCCCTGAGTATATATTAATTGGAGTGGGAATAGTAAATTATATCTGTTTAGTATCCAGCACCTTCTCTGACTTATTACTAACTGGAGTGGGAATAGTAAAATATATTTTTTTAATGTCCAGCACCTTCCCTGAGTATATATTAACTGGAGTTGGAATAGAAAATTATATATGTTTAGTGTCCAGCACCTTCCTTGACTTCATTCTAACAGGAGTGGGAATAGTAAATTATATTTTTTAGTGTCCAGCACCTTCCCTGAGTTAATACTAACTGGAGTGGGAAGAGTAAGTTATGTATCTTTAATATCCAGCACTTTCCCTGAGTATATATTAATTGGAGTGAGAATAGTTAATTATATATGTGTAGCGTAGAGCACATTACTTTAGTTTATACTAATTGGTGTAGAAATATTATATTATATATGTTTATAGGTGTGTGACTTTAAAATATTTTTATAATCTGTAGTAGTAATGTGTATGTATAATATTTTATTTTATATTTACAATTACAATAAATATAACAGTATATTTTGATAATACATATTAGTTAAGAAAATATACATTGCATTAAAATATACATTTTAGGAAAATATTTAATAACAATAAATTAATAGAAAAATAATCAGACTTGTACATTTTTAAATGATCTTTATTTTTTTAATAATAAGATACATAGAGTAAAAAACATATTTTATTAAAGCAATATTATACACATGAAGAAACATACAAAATAAATACACATTTTTATTTTTGAAACAAAGTAATTTGGATATATGTTTATTCACATATGTTTTTGAACAAACATGTTTTTACATTGTTATATTTAAGGATACAGGTATTTATCTTTTGTAGCAGAATTTCTTTGTAAATTATTTTAGTTTAGAACATTTTTGTAACATAGAATAATTTTGCAATATCATTTTACAGTTTATTTTTGCATGTTTAACAGTTAGTAATTATATACATATTTTGTTTAAATTAAATAATATAACATTATACAGATTTAGTAAAAAAGAATTCACATTTTACGTGGTTAACTATTTTTGTACATGTCTAATATATGTTTAATTAATATTATTAATGTATGAAATATTAATATTATTAATTATTACATTGTTACATTTTATATAAACATGTTTTTGAAAAGGTAAGTTTTTATTTAACATTTGAAAACATTTAAAAAATTTTTTTGAAAAGTATTATAAATGATACAAATAAATAATTATAATAATCATTAATATATTTTATATGAATGATTATTATAATTTTACAATGTAGAACATTTTTCTCATTATTTTTAACATATAAGTACAATATTCTAATATTTTTAGAAAACATTTAAGTAATTTATTTATGACTGTATTACATGTTTTGAAATTAATTTCTATGTGTTTTATTATTTAACACGCCATTTCTGAGGGGACAAGCTCGCAGTTAGAAACTGCATCGCGTCGAGGAAGGTAAGTGTAATTTTCTTTAATTAAACTAAGTTTTCACTAGTATTTGAATGTAGTTAGGTGGTAGGTAGTGTGTCTAGTGTTAGGTGGTTATGTTTTTGGTGTGTTTTAGTTGTTAGTTATTTTTTAGCGAGATATCGATAGTTAATGTTTGAGGCGTCATGTAGAGAGGTTAGAATATGTACAGAAATGTGTGTATATAGTGGTAAAAGTGTTTTTAAATGTTTTTAATTATAGTGTTTGTGTATGTTTGTGTGGGTGGGTATGTTTCTTTACTTTTATACAGGTTTTCTTTTATCGAAGTCGCGTTTTGGAGATGATAGCGTTTTTTTAATTAATAAGTGTGTATTAGTGTTTGATACTAATATTTATTTAACACTTTCTTACTTTTTCGGGTTTTCCTGGTGCGTTTCTTTTTTTAAAATATATTTTCGGGTTTTTAATGGTTTAATCGAGTTGGATTTATCGAAGTCGCGTTTTGGAGAAGATAGCATTTATTTAATTAAGAAGTGTGTATTAGTATTTTTATACTAATATTTATTTAACACGTTTCCTAATTTTTCGGTTTTTCCCGGAGCGTTTCTTTTTTTTAAAACAATTTTTATTTTTTATGGCTTAATCGACTTGGATTTATCGACACTGGATTAATTTAGCAACAGTTGGATTTGTGCATTTTTTGGGGGGTTCATTTTTACATTGATTTGGATTGAGAGATACCTGGATGGATTAACAATGTTTGGAATATGTTTTCTTCAGCTACAGAAACCGTAAGTAATTTAATTAATGTGGGAGGGCAATGTTGAGAATAATATTTTAAATATGTGTTATATTTTGTAAAATTTAATTAAGATGTCAATATATATTTCTATTATTAAATTAAACATATATGACAACATATTTATATTTTACAACATTTAGAAAAATTATATGTATAGATACAGTTTGTGTTTTGCAAAAAACTATTTTTAATTACTGTAGATTAATATTTTAAAGTATGGTTTTTAGCTATTAGTGATAGGTATTCTAGGCCTCTTGTGCTTGGGTATAGTGTTACCTGGCTTTGTAGTAACTTGAAAAAAAATTTGGTTTGTTTGGTGAGTTTTGGGCCTATTTGGATCACAGATTGTCCCATTCTGACTTCCTGATAGCTTTGTTCTTTTTGGAGAGCTTGGAGTAGTTTGTGTAGGGTAGGTGTCCCTCTGCCTGTTGATGCTTGGAAGGCATTATGCCATCCTTCAACAGCATTGATGGTTTTGGCTTGTTTGTTTAGTGTGCTCAGGTACACATTAGACCATAGAATGTGGAATTTGGGTAGTCTTCCGTGCCCTGATCTGTGGAGTCTTCCCACCCAGGTATCTTTGAAGTAATCTAAAAGTGGGCTTAGTTTTTCTTCATTTCTTTTGTAGTAGGGGCTTTCTATTAGGATGTTATAATGTTCTGCTACCTCAGTTACTGGGACATAGGCCAGTGCTATAAGTTTTTTTTACTTGGTATGCAAAAGTGTTGTCAGTTGCATATTCAACACTTAGGGGTCTACTAGGATGGCAGTCGGAAAACCACACAGACAGCCATGGTAGTGGAAATCAACCGTCCGCTGGTACCACGGCAAAACCGGCGGTCCGATTAGGATCAACCGCCACAAAATTCCTACCGTGGCGGAACAAGGCCACGAAAGACCGCCGGTAGCGGGCGGAGCTGGCGACAATCCAATCTTGGCAGTTCGATTCACGACGGAAAGCCAAAAGCCCGACGCGAGGCTAGTGGAGTGACCGCACAGAAAATTAGAATTACATTGAGATGACAGCGGGACGATCCGCTGTTTCTGACCGCCGCGATCACAAACAGTGAAGAATGGGAGAGCCAGCGGAAGGGCTGCTGCATAGCCACCGCCGCGTATGCTCCGTGACAATTATGGCGGTCGACACAAAAAACATAGGCCACCAAGTGCACACATCAAACTAGCTCTGCCCCCAAAACACCAAACACACTCCAAGGACACACCCCCATGGCAACTAATAAAATACAAATCCCAGGACAACCCATACAACACACCTGACAGCAACACTCCATTTTGACACACCCACATAGCTGAGTATAAAACCAGCCCCTTTCCTGACGAGAATCATTTGCACTACTCCAGCCATGAAGGAACTAAACCCTGCAGCACATTGGATACGCAAAACACCATACATCTCACCAGCACAACAACACACACACACACACCACCTACACCACCCCCATCACCCTCACAACTACAACTCAAACCATTTGCACATCACACACCATGGCACAAAAGAAAATGCCCAGAATCACAGGGAGTGAGTTGTCAGTCATGGTAGATGAGATAATCAGAGTAGAACCACAAGTGTTTGGTACCCTGGTCCAACAGACACCATTAGCCACCAGAGCACAAATGTGGGAAAGGATAATCGACAAGGTCAATGTAGTAGAGTCCACCCGGTGCTCCCAGCAGGAAATCATGAAGCGGTGGCATGACCTTAAGAGGACGGTGAAAGAGAAGAACAACAAGAACTGTCAGCTGGCTCAGATGACTGGCGGTGGCCCTGCCATTCCACCAAGAATATTCACTGCATGGGAGGAGAAGGTGCTTGCCATACTGCATCCAGAGTCTCACAGGAATAGCCGGGGGAGTGCAGGTTGGTAAGTACAAACAAATGTATACCATTACACTGCCATGTACTGTCTTGCACAACTACAAAGCTACACCTCCTCGGCCCAATCCCATTCATCTGCACCACCATACCCAACACAGGTCTCACAGATGTAACATTCACCCCATTTGATTCACCCCAAAGGTAACCAGCTACATTTCCAGGGTTGTATGTGTACAGGCAGCCAGCACTACAACTACCAGCAGGCCCCCTGTCCCACCCCTGAGCAGGATGGAGCACTCCACACCCCCACAATCATCTGGCAGCCATTGAATCTCACCCATCAAACTTACAGGTTGGTAGCCATCTTCACTGAGAGGGTTGTTTGCTCACATCAAACTTACAGGTAGATAGCCATCTTAACAGGGAGGGGGTGTGTGTGTGTGGGAGGCCAGCACTACAACTCCGAACAGTCCCCCTTGTCCCACCTCTGAGCAGGATGGAGCACTCCCTCCCACCCAGAAGCATGTGGCAGGCATTCTAATTGTTCACCTTCACCCTACAGGTAGGTAGCCATTTTAACAGGGAGGCGTGTGTGTGTGCGGGAGGCCAGCACTACAACTCCCACCAGGTCACAATGATGCACAGCACTAAATGCTATCTGTAAGTTCCATGGGGCAGAGCTTGAAGGACCATATGAAAAAAAATCAAGCATGTTCTATAGAACAAAAAAAGCAAAGCACAGGACATGACAAAGGTATGCATGAGATAACAATGGCTAGTTCATGCACAGATGTAACGCCTGCCAGGCAGAGTAGTCAGGAAAGATGCTTCACATCAACTCGTAGTGCCACTAGTCGTTAGATGATAACATGTACTCGTAATCACAAAATCTGCACGTGGGTCATGGTATCCATTGACATGTCACACCATGGACGAATAATGTATATGCCTCCAAATCATGTCACGAGGCACATCACTGTGCAGACATACAATATGAGAACCAGGAAACTGTGTGGTGCATAACCTGTAAATAAGATACATCAAACACCAATCTTGAGGGGTGCACGTCAATGACCCTCTACCCTTTGTCCCACAGGTGACTAAGAACTGACTGCAAAGGATGACAACACCAACCTGCAGAACCAGTCTCCACCCCCGGAACATGGCCTCTCTGATGATGATTCCCTGGATTTCGATGATGCGGAGCATGAAGCCGGCCCATCTGGCATGCAAGGGTGCAACAGGTCCCAGGACCCCACTGTCCCCCCCACCACCACCTCAGCAACAACAACAACAATGCTGACCCCTGCTGTAATGACCTGTGCGGCCTCCACCACCACCACCACCTGCCTGCAACACTCTCCCTGCCCCAGAGGATGACCACCCCACCCCACCAACTGAGGAGGGCAGGGAGAGTAGGTGGGTGCGTACAATGGTGAGGCAACAGGTCCGTGACAGCAGGGCAAGTGGGAGGGCAAGGGGGAGTCAAAGCCAACCGGACACTGGGACCAAAGCCCTGGACAACCTCACCAGAGTTCTTGGGGCCTATGAATGGCTCAGGAAGATTCCCATGAGCTCCGCCTGCTGCTGAGGTCCATAGACATGCGCATGGGCCAAATCATGGACCTCCTTGGTCAGCTAGTGGCGGTTCTGAGGGACAGGCCTGTGGCCCAACCAACACCTTCACCTCCCTCTGGTGACCCGCAGGATGACAGTTCCACATCCTCCCCTGCAGCCACAGAGAGGGGGGACTCCTTGGAGTCCACTGGTCCCACAACAGAGGCCCAACCTGTCAAACGACCAAGGGGCGGTCCGAAGAAATCCAAGGGAGGATCTCGTAACAAAGCACCTGCCAAACGCCAGTCAAGGAGCCAGCCATGATGGCACACCTCTTCACCATTGCATTGACTTTGTTGACTGTCCTTCCTCACACTGCCATGTCAATGGCATCCGTCTGTTGGACTGGGTCACCACATCAATGGGGTAACTACTCAATTGCCTCACTGACAACTCATTGATTCACTATTCACTTGTTTGTAAATATTCACTCCCCTGTCACATGTACCCATTGTAAATAAAAACTCCTTACACACCTAGGTAGTTGTATCTGCTCCATGTTTATCACAGGATGTCCAATGTTCATCATGATTACAATGTTCCAGGAGCACAGATTGTTTGTAGGCAAGGAAAGGCTGAAGGGACCTAGGAAAACACAACAGAACAATATGCATTAGGCAGGCGGTGGCATTACAGCCATCACACAACACTTGTCATCAAGGTACCCCAATCTGCACACATTACAATGAGCAACAGTACCAACATAGACATCCTGTAGCTGTGCATAACTACCCTGTCCAAGAAACATTAGCAGCCAGCACAGAGCCAACAACAGGCAGCAGTCACAAAGCTATCCTAGGCCGTTTCACCAACAACAACATCAGCAGACAATGGTCCCGTTGTACGTTTCCACTCACCTTCAAAATAAGTAGCGGTTGATCAGCTGTTGATGCAGGTCAACACCTTCCTCCTCTCCACTATCCTCGTCACTGGACATGCGTTGGTTTGAAGGCGGGGGCCTCGGCTGCTCATCAGCATCCAGGAGCAGGGGGGATCTCCTTGCGTAAGGCCAGGTTGTGGAGCATGCAACATGCAACTACAATCTAACAAACCTATTTGGGCGAGTACATGAGTGCACCTCCGGTCTTGTCCAGGCAGCAAAATCGTGACTTCAGGAGACCAAATGTACGCTCCACCACACGACATGTCCTCCCATGGGCATCATTGTAGTGGACTTCACTTGGGGTCCTGGGATTCCGCAGTGGGCTCAGCAACCAAGGCCGGTTGGGATGTGCAGAGTCACCTAGGTGTGAGATACACAGACCAACTGTGTAATATGACTGTGGCCGAGGACAGCATGTCACAAACACAGCGCGCTACTTGACTCTGGGTACTCACCCACAATCCAGGCACGCTCCGAAAGAAGATTAACCATCAGCTGAGGCACAATGCTGTTACGCAGGATGTACGAGTCATGGGCTGAGCCAGGAAATTTGGTACATACGTGTGAGATGATCATATCCGCCTGGCACACCACTTGCACATTGATGGAATGGAAATGTTTCCTGTTCCTGTAGATGTGCTCATGTGTCTGTGGTGGAACAGGTGTGCAGTCAATGGCACCAACAACATTAGGGATGTGCCCAAGGGCAGAAAAATCTGCCTTCACAGCCGGCAATTCATGCCTCCTAGGGAAATGGATGTATCTGCCCTTGTAGGTCATCATAGCGGACAGGACATCACATAGCACCATGCTGATCATAGGCTGCGACATCCCACCTGCAATGGACACCGTGTACTGGAATGAACCAGTAGCAAAGAAATGCAGGGCCGCCATCACCTTACACATTGGTGTGAAAGCAGTCGGATACGTTCTGCGAGGCAGCAGGTGGGATTTAAACAGACCACATAGGTCTTGTAGGGTGGGTCGATCCAGACGGAATTTTCGAATGACATCCTTATCCTCCATGTCCGCCAGCACTGTGAAAGGACGATGCACATTTGGTCGCCTCCTAGGTGAGATGAAAGCAATCCACCATGTGAAGTGTCCAACATCTTACGTTTTCACTGACACAATGCCAACAATGACTGGCATCACACCTCAGCTTACAGCACAACTTACATGTAGGTACACCCTCAGCTACACTACTCGTACACTTGTCCACTGTTCACACAGTGAGTACAGAAAAAACAATATCTGACTATGTGAATGCCCGAAGGTATATGGCCCCATCTTGCATAACCAGCACTGACAGTAGTTCATAGAGCATGTGTGAAACTGTAACACTACTGTCTCCTACCTAGCTGCTGTACCTGCCACACCTTCTCGCGTAAGTCAAACAGGGCACACATCAACAACACAATGAGCACAGTCTGTGCATTAACAGCAAGTATGTGCATGAGCCAAGCAAAGTTGACAGTGAAATATGCACATTGTGAAGTCAGACATTCATCACTGTGAGTTGCTCATCCCTATCACACATTGACATGTGTTCCCATTGGAGAGTCCATCACAACAATGATCTGTGTACATGCCCAGGAAATTCACAAGTGACATGTGAGGGAGTACATGCCAATGTTTTCAAACATATACACCACCATGGCATGTGTGGTCAGCAGTGGGTAAAATGTTACATTGGCATTGTGTGCACTATCTTGTGCCATGAATCAGGTGGCCATTGACACAGCATGATGTGTCCATAGGTGCTGTCAACGTGCCACCCAAATCATGGTCATTTCCTGCAATGTATAGCAGCCATATTGCGGTAGCGACCGCATGGCCCCTGCGGTGTGTTATCGCCAATGCCCACTGCACTCGCGGTAGTGATATACACATTGGGAAATGGCAGTTGGCATGCTCCGCCACCCAAATCACAGTAATTTCCTGCAATGTATAGCAGCCATATCGCAGTAGCGACCACCTGGCCCCTGCGGTGTGCCACTGCCAATGCCAAAGCCGCACTCACGGTAGTGATATATATATATTTATGGTCAAATGGTGGTTGGCATGCTCCACCACCCAAATCACGGTCATTGGCTCCCATGGATAGCAGTCATTTTGCGGTAGCGACCGCCTGGCCCCTGTGGTGTGTCACTGCCAATGCCAAAGCCCGTACAGCCAATGGGAACCGCAATCGCGGTAGCCCAATGCATATTTGAAAGTCGCGGTAGGCGTGCTCGGCCACTGCGGGCCAGTCATTGGATGCAATTGAAAGATGCACAACCGCAGTTGTGATTGCCTGGCTCCTGCGGTGTGTCACCGCCAATGCCCAAGCCCTTACAGCCAATGGTAACCGCAATCGCGGTAGCCTAATGCAAATTTGAAAATCACGGTAGGCGTTTTCTGCCACCGCGGAGTCGGTGATTGGATGCATTTGAAAAAGTGGACCTGGAACACCAATTGCAGCAGCTCAGAACTACTGAAACTTCCCCAGGGGGTTATATATGTGTGGGAGAGAGCCTCACATTTCCACTGCTTCCAGACTCTACTGCCTGACACTCTTCACCACTAACTGCTGCTGTTCCTGTCTCCAGACACTGCTGCCTGACACCCCTCACCACCAACTGCTGCTGCTCCTGTCTCCAGACACTGCTGCCTGATACCCCTCACCACCAACTGCTGCTACTCCTGTCTCCTGGACCCAGTGATGGCAAGGACTGAGAAGATCAGGGCCCATCCCTTCACCACCGAGGAGCTGGAGGTCCTGGTGGAAGAGATGCTCACACAGTATGGGAGGCTATATGGTGCTCCAGATGTCATGGTAAGTGTTTCAGAATGGAAGTGAGAGTGCAGGGAGTGCACACATGAAGTTGATCTGCTGCAGTATGTGCCTGAGAGTGGGGGGTTGTGTCATACACTTCCTAGCATGCAGACTCCAGGGGAAAGGCGTGTGTAGCATATTTTACACGTTTCCCTGGCTGCACATCAGAATGGGAGGGACAGCCATTGTTTTTTCAGCCACACAGTGACACAGAAAGTTTGTTAAGTGAGAGTCAGGACAGAAATTCCCTGTGTGAATAGATGTGGGGGTACATGGTGTTCTTCACAGGCTCATCTGTGACATTACCAAGGCTTTACGTCCAGAGGACACTGATGGAAGTGTGTCTGACTCAATATTGACAGCATGTATAGGTCAGCACTATGCACCAGACTTAAATGCCAGAGGGTGACACTCTTGGTGGTAATTCACCTATGACACATCAGATTGTTGTACTTTTGTACAGAGCCCCTTCCATTTTCATCAGCATGTGTACTGACTTGTATGTGTAGGCACTGTTTGCCCTCTCATATTGTCCCTGCATGTGACATTTCTGATGCCCCACTTTGGACCTCAGTGTGAGCCCCCCTGGCCTGCACAGTCACTGCACAATCTGACAAGGAGACATCACTGAATGTACACAGTGAAACATATGGGTTGTCTGCTAGACTATCCATCAAAGAGCTATCTCAGCCCTGTAGATTGCACTCGACAGACCTTGTGAGAAGGGTGTGAGATTGTAAGATCATGTCCCTAAATGTGACCTCTATGACACAGTGAGCCATTCACAGGGCAAGGACATTGAGGGCTGCGCAGTGTTGGACACAGTGATTCTGCCCCGAAACATAATTTCCCATGTAATGTATGTCTTGCTCACCCACAAACTGGATAGCAGATGTGGACTCCCTACACATAGCTTTCTGTGCTGGCATCCTGCATGTGTATGAGATGGGCAAGTACTGTGTCCGTCCTCATACCTGCATGCATTTTTGCATGATTCTCCCATGCTTATGTACTATGTAAAATGCTGTATTGTCTCTGCTAGACATATCTGTGAAGTAGTGCTGAGTTAGTATCATGCTCCTGTACTGAGACATAGTGGTACATAACTGTGTCACTGATTTTTACCCTCTTGTCTCCCATGCCTGCAGCTCAAAGTCCACCAGTGTAAGGCCTTGTGGAGGGCCATTGCACGCAAGGTGAGGGCTCTGGGTGTCTCCAACCGACGGTGCACACACTGTCACAAGAGTGGGATGACATTTGCCGGCTGAGCAAAAACGTGGCAGAGATGAAGCTGGGGCGGTTCCCTCGGACTGGAAGGTTGGGCAGCAGGAGCTTGACACCACTAATGGCCCACATCTTAGCTGTGACACAGCCTGAGCTGGATGCACATTTGAAAGGCCATCAGCAGCAAGCTGGGGGTGAGTATTCTGGGAAGGGAGACTTTGGTTGTGAGTGACTGCATGTATTCCAACACAGAGCCCGTGCTGAACTCTGTGATGTTGCTAATGTGATGCAATGGCTTGTAAGTGCAGCTGTCATGCATTTTCCCTACCTGAACTTTCTTATGTCATTGAAGTAATGGCCCTTGACATTGCATTCTGAGTTGTGGCCTTCTGGCATCGGCTGCATTGTGGGAGTCAGGGACATCACATGGAAGGGAACGGCAGTGTGCCTCATCTGAGTGTGCTTACATCAATGTGTGCAGTGCCTGATCTCAGATTTGTGAGAACTACACATCTGACACAAATGTGCAACTGTAGTTGTGCCACAAAGTACGACATGGTTGAGAGCATGAGCTCATGGCCATTGTGAACTGATGTTTTGGAGTCTGTATCTGTGTTGTCCCCTTAAGCTGGCTCCAGATGTGACTGTGGCAACATGTTTGGGAGGTATTTACAATTACTCCAGCCTTGAGATATTCAATTTAAAATTTGGCATGCAATTCTGTCCGAATTACTTTCTTTTTCAAATTTAAAATCATAATTATTTGCTCATGGCTAATGTTGCTCATCAATTCTGTGTTCCCCTTACGTGGATTTTGATTTTATCAGTCTATTAAATTGGTCTTCAGTGAATCCGAAGGTTTTAAAATCATCAATGTTTGACACCAATAGTTCTAGGCTACTGCTCTAGATGATTCTGAAAAGATCCAGAAAGAACCTCTCCAACCCAAAGGTTGTGCAAATGATATATTTAAAATAGAGAGAGACCCCTTGTCGTGCACCAAGGGAATGGAGTACTGCCAGTACTGAAAACAAGTTATCCCTTGATACACTCAATCAAAGAAACATCCTACAAATTATAGAATTCATATCTAGCACAATACGAATGAATAGACCTTTTTATATAAAAAGAAAAAAATCTCACTCGAGATCCTTACTATGATTAAACATAAACTACCACTTAATCACGCAGTGCAAAAATAAAAATGTATTCATTTGGTATATACACTACTTGTAAAAACACACTTTGTGTAATAAAATACATATATTCAGACATAACAAATCAATTCAACATGATTAAAAACCATAAAATTGGTCTAATCAGGACATAACATAACATTAAATAACACTTATATCACAGAGGACCCTACTATATAGGGGAAGAACGATAATAAACAATACACTTTGGGGCATATTAGCAACAACCAGCGATAATTATCGCTAAGCGCACTTGGCGCTAGGATAATTATCGCCGGCTATCGCCGAATTTTATCACTGAGATAGCATGCTATTAGCAACGGTTATCTCAAAAGTGATAAAATTCCAGGCGCAAGCTGGCAATTGTGCGATTATCGCTGGAAATACAGCGATAATCGCACAACGTTTGGCGATAGCTTGCTGATAGGGCAGGGCAGACTCATCCATGATGTCCACCTTCCATTGGATATCATGGTTAAGTCAAACTAAAAGCAGGTGTAAGGAAAGTAGCGATAACCAAGGTTAGCGCTACTTTTCTTATCGCTATGCTTGTTAGCGTTCCCATTGATAATTGGAGACATGTGAGTTAGCGACATTTCTCCAGTTATTTTGAGCTGGAACGCCCACTTTACATCTCATTAGAGATGCAAAGGTGGGCGTTACGGGAAACGGCACTAAGGCAAGGATTCACGCGATTCATGCTGATATAGCAATAAAATTATCGCCGCTTTTTGGCTGAAAACGGCCGCAAAAGCGGCGATAATTTTTTATCGCCGCCTTGTTGATATGCCCCCTTGTCTTTTAGTACCACATGTCCCTAGGAGTGATTTCTACAAGCTTAGCCTGGATACACAGACTGTAATTTGTATCTGCAGGTCCAACTTTTCCTCTGGATAATGTACAGAAATGCGTTGACAATCCAGGCACGCTCCGAAAGCAGATTAACCATCAGCTGTGGCACAATGCTGTTACGCAGGATGTACGAGTCATGGGCTGAGCCAGGAAATTTGGTACATACGTGTGAGATGATCATATCCGCCTGGCACACCACTTGCACATTGATGGAATGGAAATGTTTCCTGTTCCTGTAGATGTGCTCACGTGTCTGTGGTGGAACAGGTGTGCAGTCAATGGCACCAACAACATTAGGGATGTGCCCAAGGGCAGAAAAATCTGCCTTCACAGCCGGCAATTCATGCCTCCTGGGGAAATGGATGTATCTGCCCTTGTAGGTCATCATAGCGGACAGGACATCACATAGCACCATGCTGATCATAGGCTGCGACATCCCACCTGCAATGGACACCGTGTACTGGAATGAACCAGTAGCAAACAAATGCAGGGCCGCCATCACCTTACACATTGGTGTGAAAGCAGTCGGATACGTTCTGTGAGGCAGTAGGTGGGATTCAAACAGACCACATAGGTCTTGTAGGGTGGGTCGATCCAGACGGAATTTTCGAATGACATCCTTATCCTCCATGTCCGCCAGCACTGTGAAAGGACGATGCACATTTGGTCGCCTCCTAGGTGAGATGAAAGCAATCCACCATGTGACGTGTCCAACATCTTACGTTTTCACTGACACAATGCCAACAATGACTGGCCTCACACCTCAGCTTACAGCACAACTTACATGTAGGTACACCCTCAGCTACACTACTCGTACACTTGTCCACTGTTCACACAGTGAGTACAGAAAAAACAATATCTGACTATGTGAATGCCCGAAGGTATGTGGCCCCATCTTGCATAACCAGCACTGACAGTAGTTCATAGAGCATGTGTGAAACTGTAACACTACGGTCTCCTACCTAGCTGCTGTACCTGCCACACCTTCTCGCGTAAGTCAAACAGGGCACACATCAACAACACAATGAGCACAGTCTGTGCATTAACAGCAAGTATGTGCATGAGCCAAGCAAAGTTGACAGTGAAATATGCACATTGTGAAGTCAGACATTCATCACTGTGAGTTGCTCATCCCTATCACACATTGACATGTGTTCCCATTGGAGAGTCCATCACAACAATGATCTGTGTACATGCCCAGGAAATTCACAAGTGACATGTGAGGGAGTACATGCCAATGTTTTCAAACATATACACCACCATGGCATGTGTGGTCAGCAGTGGGTAAAATGTTACATTGGCATTGTGTGCACTATCTTGTGCCATGAATCAGGTGGCCATTGACACAGCATGATGTGTCCATAGGTGCTGTCTACGTGCCACCCAAATCACGGTCATTTCCTGCAATGTATAGCAGCCATATTGCGGTAGCGACCGCATGGCCCCTGCGGTGTGTTATCGCCAATGCCCACCGCACTCGCGGTAGTGATATACACATTGGGAAATGGCAGTTGGCATGCTCCGCCACCCAAATCACAGTAATTTCCTGCAATGTATAGCAGCCATATTGCGGTAGCGACCACCTGGCCCCTGCGGTGTGTCACTGCCAATGCCAAAGCCGCACTCACGGTAGTGATATATATATATTTATGGTCAAATGGTGGTTGGCATGCTCCACCACCCAAATCACGGTCATTGGCTTCCATGGATAGCAGTCATTTTGCTGTAGCGACTGCCTGGCCCCTGCGGTGTGTCACTGCCAATGCCAAAGCCCGTACAGCCAATGGGAACCGCAATCGCGGTAGCCCAATGCATATTTGAAAGTCGCGGTAGGCGTGCTCGGCCACTGCGGGCCAGTCATTGGATGCAATTGAAAGATGCACAACCGCAGTTGTGATTGCCTGGCTCCTGCGGTGTGTCACCGCCAATGCCCAAGCCCTTACAGCCAATGGTAACCGCAATCGCGGTAGCCTAATGCAAATTTGAAAATCACGGTAGGCGTTCTCTGCCACCGCGGAGCCGGTGATTGGATGCATTTGAAAAGAGTGGACCTGGAACACCAATTGCAGCAGCTCAGAACTACTGAAACTACCCCAGGGGGTTATATATGTGTGGGAGAGAGTCTCACATTTCCACTGCTTCCAGACACTACTGCCTGACACTCTTCACCACTAACTGCTGCTGTTCCTGTCTCCAGACACTGCTGCCTGACACCCCTCACCACCAACTGCTGCTGCTCCTGTCTCCAGACACTGCTGCCTGATACCCCTCACCACCAACTGCTGCTACTCCTGTCTCCTTGACCCAGTGATGGCAAGGACTGAGAAGATCAGGGCCCATCCCTTCACCACCGAGGAGCTGGAGATACTGGTGGAAGAGGTGCTCACACAGTATGGGAGGCTATATGGTGCTCCAGATGTCATGGTAAGTGTTTCAGAGTGGAAGTGAGAGTGCAGGGAGTGCACACATGAAGTTGATCTGCTGCAGTATGTGCCTGAGAGTGGGGGGTTGTGTCATACACTTCCTAGCATGCAGACTCCAGGGGAGAGGCGTGTGTAGCATATTTTACACGTTTCCCTGGCTGCACATCAGAATGGGAGGGACATGCATTGTTTTTTCAGCCACACAGTGACACAGAACGTTTGTTAAGTGAGAGTCAGGACAGAAATTCCCTGTGTGAATGGATGTGGGGGTACATGGTGTTCTTCACAGGCTCATCTGTGACATTACCAAGGCTTTACGTCCAGAGGACACTGATGGAAGTGTGTCTGACTCAATATTGACAGCATGTATAGGTCAGCACTATGCACCAGACTTAAATGCCAGAGGGTGACACTCTTGGTGGTAATTCACCTATGACACATAAGATTGTTGTACTTTTGTACAGAGCCCCTCCCATTTTCATCAGCATGTGTACTGACTTGTATGTGTAGGCACTGTTTGCCCTCTCATATTGTCCCTGCATGTGACATTTCTGATGCCCCACTTTGGACCTCAGTGTGAGCCCCCCTGGTCTGCACAGTCACTGCCCAATCTGACAAGGAGACATCACTGAATGTACACAGTGAAACATATGGGTTGTCTGCTAGACTATCCATCAAAGAGCTATCTCAGCCCTGTAGATTGCACTCGACAGACCTTGTGAGAAGGGTGTGAGATTGTATGATCATGTCCCTAAATGTGACCTCCATGACACAGTGAGCCATTCACAGGGCAAGGACATTGAGGGCTGCGCAGTGTTGGACACAGTGATTCTGCCCCGAAACATAATTTCCCATGTAATGTATGTCTTGCTCACCCACAAACTGGATAGCAGATGTGGACTCCCTACACATAGCTTTCTGTGCTGGCATCCTGCATGTGTATGAGATGGGCAAGTACTGTGTCCTCATACCTGCATGCATTTTTGCATGATTCTCCCATGCTTATGTACTATGTAAAATGCTGTATTGTCTCTGCTAGACATATCTGTGAAGTAGTGCTGAGTTAGTATCATGCTCCTGTACTGAGACATAGTGGTACATAACCGTGTCACTGATTTTTACCCTCTTGTCTCCCATGCCTGCAGCTCAAAGTCCACCAGTGTAAGGCCTTGTGGAGGGCCATTGCACGCAAGGTGCGGGCTCTGGGTGTCTCCAACCGACGGTGCACACACTGTCACAAGAGTGGGATGACATTTACCGGCTGAGCAAAAACGTGGCAGAGATGAAGCTGGGGCTGTTCCCTCGGACTGGAAGGTTGGACAGCAGGAGCTTGACACCACTAATGGCCCACATCTTAGCTGTGACACAGCCTGAGCTAGATGCACATTTGAAAGGCCATCAGCAGCAAGCTGGGGGTGAGTATTCTGGGAAGGGAGACTTTGGTTGTGAGTGACTGCATGTATTCCAACACGGAGCCCGTGCTGAACTCTGTGATGTTGCTAATGTGATGCAATGGCTTGTAAGTGCAGCTGTCATGCATTTTCCCTACCTGAACTTTCTCATGTCATTGAAGTAATGGCCCTTGACATTGCATTCTGAGTTGTGGCCTTCTGGCATCGGCTGCATTGTGGGAGTCAGGGACATCACATGGAAGGGAACGGCAGTGTGCCTCATCTGAGTGTGCTTACATCAATGTGTGCAGTGCCTGATCTCAGATTTGTGAGAACTACACATCTGACACAAATGTGCAACTGTAGTTGTGCCACAAAGTACGACATGGTTGAGAGCATGAGCTCATGGCCATTGTGAACTGATGTTTTGGAGTCTGTATCTGTGTTGTCCCCTTAAGCTGGCTCCAGATGTGACTGTGGCAACATGTTTGGGAGGTATTTACAATTACTCCAGCCTTGAGATATTCAATTTAAAATTTGGCATGCAATTCTGTCCGAATTACTTTCTTTTTCAAATTTAAAATCATAATTATTTGCTCATGGCTAGTGTTGCTCATCAATTCTGTGTTCCCCTTACGTGGATTTTGATTTATCAGTCTATTAAATTGGTCTTCAGTGAATCCGAAGGTTTTAAAATTATCAATGTTTGACACCAATAGTTCTAGGCTACTGCTCTAGATGATTCTGAAAAGATCCAGAAATAACCTCTCCAACCCAAAGGTTGTGCAAATGATATATTTAAAATAGAGAGAGACCCCTTGTCGAGCACCAAGGGAATGGAGTACAGCCAGTACTGAAAACTAATTATCCCTTGATACACTCAATCAAAGAAACATCCTACAAATTATAGAATTCATATCTAGCACAATACAAATGAATAGACCTTTTTATATAAAAAGAAAAAAATCTCACTCGAGATCCTTACTATGATTAAACATAAACTACCACTTAATCATGCAGTGCAAAAATAAAAATGTATTCATTTGGTATATACACTACTTGTAAAAACACACTTTGTGTAATAAAATACATATATTCAGACATAACAAATCAATTCAACATGATTACAAACCATAAAATTGATCTAATCAGGACATAACATAACATTAAATAACACTTATATCACAGAGGACCCTACTATATAGGGGAAGAACGATAATAAACAATACACTTTGGGGCATATCAGCAACAACCAGCGATAATTATCGCTAAGCGCACTTAGCGCTAGGATAATTATCGCCGGCTATCGCCGAATTTTATCACTGAGATAGCGTGCTATTAGCAACGGTTATCTCAAAAGCGATAAAATTCCAGGCGCAAGCTGGCAATTGTGCGATTATCGCTGGAAATACAGCGATAATCGCACAACGTTTGGCGACAGCTTGCTGATAGGGCAGGGCAGACTCATCCATGATGTCCACCTTCCATTGGATATCATGGTTAAGTCAAACTAAAAGCAGGTGTAAGGAAAGTAGCGATAACCAAGGTTAGCGCTACTTTTCTTATCGCTATGCTTGTTAGCGTGCCCATTGATAATTGGAGACATGTCAGTTAGCGGCATTTCTCCAGTTATTTTGAGCTGGAACGCCCACTTTACATCTCATTAGAGATGCAAAGGTGGGCGTTACGGGAAAGGGCACTAAGGCAAGGATTCACGCGATTCATGCTGATATAGCAATAAAATTATCGCCGCTTTTTGGCTGAAAACGGCCGCAAAAGCGGCGATAATTTTTTATCGCCGCCTTGTTGATATGCCCCCTTGTCTTTTAGTACCACATGTCCCTAGGAGGGATTTCTACAAGCTTAGCCTGGATACACAGACTGTAATTTGTATCTGCAGGTCCAACTTATCCTCTGGATAATGTACAGAAATGCATTGACGCGTTTTGATGGATGTCTGGTTATTCCATCTTTGTCAAGACAACAAAATACGTTCACTTTTCTTTGTGGTATTTTTGATTATTATACCCTGTATGACAAATATATAAAAAATACATTTAAAACCTAAGAATAATTGTGCTGTAAACATGATTTGCAAGAACATGCTACTCACATCTGGCTAATGTCTCAAAAATTCATTTTAAATATATCCCAATTTGTATTGCAACTGGATTTCTTATCCTTTTGGTGTTCCACTAATGTCACGAACATATAATGTATTTCACCAGTTATATAATATATTTCACCAGGTGTTTACAACACATATGAACATTTCATAAGGATATTTCAAACTTATCCCTTCTACACAAGATGTTACTGTTTCCTCAAACCTTCATACTCATGGTTGACCAACAATTAAACGACATTCTCACAATATTTATTTTTAAATAATTTGTTACTGAGAAACAAGTCCACTGTGCCTGACCGCACAGTTAGCCGACTTAGATACGGGAAGAAAGTCAATTCTGGCACAATGCACCATTATTACTATAAGCATCTCTTTTATATTAAACTCCGTCCCGAGACACCTATCTCAATTTCTACACTTATTTATGTGCTTACAGGGGCATTTTCAAAGCTCCTACCTTAATTAAATAAAGTGGTAACTGCACTCGTTCTTGTTCTTCTTTTTTAGATTCGAAAACTGGTTTGCTTATAGAGACCCTAATAAAAGAGAATATTTTCTTATTTTATTTTTTCTTTCTAAAACAAAGCATGCCCGCCCTATGTTTAAACTGAGCACACTACACCTGCTCTGGTATTATATTTCTATTGTACCTTTATAAAGAGAATGAAATCACCGCCGCTTCCCAAGTTTTGTGTGTTCTGAAAAGGTTTAAACTGGGACCCCAGGTTTCTGTGTCTGCGTCCAAAGACTCCGCATGTATTTCCACAAAGTGGGGGCTCTAATATATACACCTCCTCACCTCGCGTCGCGCTTACGTCGCGTTCTAAAATTGAGAAACCACCCCTTTAAGTTACATTGTATAATACGGGTAGGGGAAACTGTGTTTGGGTTAGTAATTCATTTGTCAACCCAATCCCTCTCGTGGCGGCTCCCTTTCACACCTAATTATCTCACGGATTCCCCGTCCTGCTTCGTCCTTTCACAAAGTAGAAATGAGGGACCGCTGGGTTGTCTTCATTTAAATGTCGTCTCGCGATCTCTCATTGGTTACCACACCCCCAGTGGCCAGTACGCATTGCTTGTGCTGATCTGCCACTCAAATCCCGGAAGACAAACCCATTATCGTTTGGAATTGTACACCCAACTTTATTCATTGGTCTGGATGCGTGTGGTCTCAATGCGTATCACAGACTAAAGTGCATGTTGTCCTAACTTGCACAAGTGTGGCCGGTGTTGCAAAATGCGCTACATGTACTGTCATATCTCTCACTTCGTGAAGTATCTCGCAGGACTAATACATTGACCTAAAGAAATGTGCCTCAATGGAAATCTAATTCCCAATCGGTATCTCGTATCTATATAACCACTGGTGGGTCACATTTGGACTTTGCAATCATCTCTCTTTCCCTCCTGGCTGTAACATTGTTATATTTGCCTTATGGTGTGGTCTACCTAATCTCTGTGCCCACTTCACGGAAGCTATTTAATATATACAAGATATCAGTAGGTCTAAAATTCATGCTATTCATTGATTGGCCACTATTTTCATCTACTCTTCTTGTGTATTTAATCCTTTCTCTATTGTATTCAGGTAGCACATAAACCACTGTTCACGTGTTTTTCTTTTGCTATCTATATCTCCTCCCCTTCTATCCATACCGATTTTTTCCAAAATCAACCATTTAATTTGATCGCAATCATGGTTCAGTTTAGAAAAATGATCGGAAAGAGGGGCATTGATTTTCTTAGTTCTTATTGCTGGTTTGTGTTCACCGACATAACCTAGTGCGCACGAACAGGTCAGTAGGTAAATGATATTTTTACTCCAGCAGTTATTAAGGGTTGATGCCATTATCTTTCAGCTGACAGATGCTCTGTGTGTGATGTTCTATTTGCATGTCATTGTGTGTGAGTTGTTTGTGCATTGTGATACATTCAGATGTGTGTTGCAAGTGTAGTGTGGATTACTTGTATGTCTGTCACATGCACTTAGGAGTATTCTTGTTCGTGAGCTTGTTTTCAATGCACCTTGGTGGTTTCTCCTCTCATATTTAACCTGTCACTTGTCAGGATTGTGCATGTGCATGCATGTGGTACACTATTACACCATGTTGACTTGATGGGTGGTGTGGTATGTCTGTCTGTGTTTTCTTATTGAACCATTGCTCCCAGTTTGTGTCCATGATTGTTTTGAGATGATACACTTCTTCTCTGTGTTGGGGTATGGTGTCTGTGCATTGGTCCTGAGTGATGGTGTTGTGTACTCCTGTTCTGTCTGTGATCCCATTGCCTTTCCACTCTTTGTCTGCACATGTCTGGGCTTGTTGAACTTCTGTGTCTGTTATTTGTGAAGTTTGTGTTTGGCTATTGTTTTTGTGCCAGCATTGGTTCAGGTATCCCTGAATGAGTGTGTGATGTTTGTGGATGCACTGCAGGGAGTGTGATTCTTTGTCAGTGTATTCACAGGACATTATTTGCACCATTCTGTGTGTTTGACACTAGTGTTGAGTGGTGCAGGTGTGAGGTGTGTGGAGGAGGGGTATGTGTGAAGGGTGCAAGTTGTGTTTGACAGTCATGAAGTGTGCCAATGGTCCCTGTGTGTTGTGCTAATGATATACGCATGTCAAATAAGTAGGTACAGATGTGTAGCTGATCACTATTTGACTTCAGACACTTCCTATAATCCCTGTGCCTATGCATGGCTTGTATTGCTATATCACTGAGTTTTTGCACAGAGATCATTGTGGTTTGATTTCACTTACTGTGTCAGCCATGTGTTTTTGGTTGGCCTAAGGGTGTTGTGATCTGTTCCTTCTCTTGCATGTGATGTACAGATGCTTTGTGACTAGCTCCTTGTGTTTCCATCACTGTCCACCTCACTTTTGTCTTCCCCATTTATTGTCCTCCATTTCTGCTGCCATCTGGTATGTGTATGTGGCTGTGTGTCAGTGTGGGGTGTGTCTGGGTGGCTTGACAGGCATTGTGTACAGTGTGAATGTTCATTTTGTGATATTGGACTCAGTTTGCTTGACATAAGTGGAGTGTGGGTGTGGGGAAGAGGGTTGCCCTGGCCCTGAGCTTCTGTGCTGTGTGTTCCTCCTCAGCCCCACCTGCTGCAACTGGCTCCCTGGTTGTTTGGTGTGTGTGGTGCAGGGTCTGGGTTCACCTGGATGGTTAATTGCGCAGGGTGGAGCACAGGAGGGGCACACAGCATGTCCCCTGATGGGTGTGGGGGGCCTAGTGTGTTAAGGGTTTAGTTGTGGCCCTGTGAATCTTTATGGACTGCCCATGCCTGGCGCTGGCACTGCCTACTACATTGTGCGCATGTTTTCCCGCGTCTTCACTACTGCGGTGATGTGACTGGGAGATTGCTGTGATTTCACGGTTAACCGGAGACCTGGATACGGAGGGGTGATTTTGTGACAGGTAGGACGTGTGTGGGTACACTTGCAGATGTGTTCCTGTCCCCACTAGAGTGTCTGGTGTCGACAGGAACCGTATATCAGCCCAGGAGTTGTGTGTTGTGATTGTGTGCGGAGTAGTATCATTGCTAACCTGCAGCATTGTCCACGACGGTGCATTACTTGCTGGTAGTGTATCAGGTACAGCACCGGGAAGACGTGTAGAGCTGGGTCCATTGCGGTCGAGACCGGGTGGAGGGGACCGGGAGTCTGGTTTGGCGCTCCGCTGTCATGCTTCCGCCGTCTCCGGTTGGGTGGTTTCTCCGCAGCGGTGTGACGGGTTGTTTGGGGCATCCTGATTTGTACGGCGGTTGGGACGTCGTTCCACACGGTGGTCTCTGTTGGCTCCCACCGCCGCAGTGGTGGCCTCATTTTTATGGCGGTTCACGTCACACCAAGGCAGACGGGAAATTGGCTATGTTTGCCCTTGTAATATGGCGGGCGTGAGGACCGCTGCTGGTGTGCGGCAAATGACATTTTCCGCCACCTCCGGCACCGCGGTGGTGCCTCTGCCTGCCTTCCTAATGGGCCCTTCCTAATGGGCCCCTTACAGTTGACTTTTGCAGGTGTCTCCATAGACATTGGTTAAAATGGTAATAACAACCCTGGATTGCTGTATGTGGGTAGCATTTAAGTATAGAATTAATCATGGCTTGTTCAAAATCTATAATTATTTTCTGAGGAAAATAATTATTTGTTTCTTCTTTTATTTTGCTTAGAATTTCAAGGTAGGTAGGATGTTGTTTATTGGGGAGTAGGGTATAGATAAATGGAATATTAGTATTTTGAAATAGACCATGGACTGTGTACAACTGATAAAATGGTTTGGGACAAATTGTGACGGCCCCATCCATCATCCATGTGTCGCATTGTTGTAATTTGAGTAAATTGTTTGCAGTAGCAAACATAATCATTCTTTTATCTTTCCTTTTATTATCAAATAATATAAATGGTTCATTATTGTGTGTTATACTTAGTTCAGGGGGAATCTCTATCTCTTGAAATCTTTTAGGGACACGTATCGTAGTTGTAGTGGCTTTCTTTTGTCTAGCTATTGTTCTTTTTAAGGAATCAATAGAGGGTAAATGGCTAGATGCATGTTGGGGTACTGATAGTAACTGTTTTAGTATTTCTGTGGTAGGTCTATCTAGGTCTATCTGTACTAGTGCTAGCTTCTTTTATTGATTCAAGAGCCTCCCTTACTTCAATCTCAGTCACATTTGGGGGTGGTTATGTTCTTTTACAGATACAACAGTGGTTTCTTGTGTTATAGCTCTTCCATAACATTTGTTTGAATAATATTTGCTGCATTTCCAAAAGACTTTTAAACCAGTTTGTTTTTCTTGTGTATATACATAACTCATGTAACATAATAACATTTTCAGTTTTTGAGACGTAATAAATTGTACGCCTTCAGTCATGGTGGTCTTTTTAGTGCTAAGGAAAATATACATAAAAATTAATTTAAAAAATACAGTATAGTTTTTAAGTAAATAAACATACATTGTTTTAGATATACTTACAATGTTGCTGTTGATGTCAATAAAAAGTCTGTTGAAATCTTTTCAAGCTTGTATTTTTGTTTTATTGAAGATGTGTCTGTTGGGAAGAAAAACTATAATTTTTATATTTTTGTTTTTTTGTTGTAGGTGGTGGGGACATTGTGAATAAGTGGGTTTTTGGTTTGTCTGTAAAATATGAACAATGGCAATTTGTGAGTCATTTGGACTATGTCAATGTTTTCCATACAAATCTGGCATACAAGATCACACAAAAACGGGAGCCTACACTCTGGCATAACTATGTGTATTCAGAGAGTGACCAGCACAAAAAAATCTAGAATCCAGGATCAGTGACTACATGCTGGGGAGACTGACAAGCCAGTGCATGGCATGGGACATATACAGTCACATACAAATGAGACTGTCAATGATCGTGCTGTGACATACCCTGACTGAGGGTGACATGTACAAGGAATCGGAGTAGGGAGGCATTCTCACTCCGTGTGTAGCGCCACCCTCATCCTCTCTTGCAACACAGTGCAGCATCATATGTACGATGCTCATGTGCAGCCATGCGTGTCCCCCAGCGGCTGTGTGCAGTGCCTCAAGTCTGTGTAAACACAGGCAATCTTGTACAAAAGTGCAAGGGTGTCTGTGTGCAGGGACACAGGAGCAATCGTGGGACAGCCCCACTCACACTTTCATCTGTGCTGCATCATGCAGCACACATGGAAACACGTCAGGTGGCTGAACCTGACTTTGACATGAGGCTTGGGCCTCTCTCCAAAGCTACTTCACAATAAGTGACACTTTGCTGCCCAGAGGGGTAAACATTGTTTCATATGAATTGTCAGTCATGCATGTTTTGTATCCACTATTGTCACTCTGTAGTAAATTTCACTACGCAGTCCTTCACAACGCAAAATCTTACAGGGCATTCCCCATTGTTACATCAACCTGGAGTCATAATGGTTCTTGTGTTATAGTGGGCAATGCATCCTCACAGATAGCGTTGTGGAGGCCTGCATTGTTAAATATATGGCACTGCAATAATTGCAGGACATAAGCATGCGTGGTCAATGCATGTGGAGTCATGTCACCAAATTGTACAGAGGGGCTCATTCACCTAAGCCAGAGCTGACCAGGGATTTACCCCAAGGAGGAAGCATGACAACACCATTGCAGTGGCCAAACATGCCTATGTGATTCTTTGGGCCATCTTTGCTAGTCGTGTGGGGAATGTGCCATTGATATGTTTGGCTCAGAACTACGCACTGCTACTTCTGTGAAGCTGGTATGCAGCATACCTGCGAAATAATTTTGACAACCTGTGTCTGAGCATGCACAGCCTGAAAACCACAGCCTCCTTGTGCATGATCAGTCCGACTTGCACAGTCATCTCAGGCAAGGATGAACATGCATTCCATGCCTGCTGTTACTCATCAGCTGCACTACTTATATGTCTCCTATCCGATCAGTGTGCTCTTTCATCCACATGCATGTGCTGTAGTGACAGAACCCATAGACCTAATTCACATGTGTATCACTGACTGGGGATATGCAAAGTTATGACTGGAAGACAAATGCACAGCTCCACCGTAACCTACTGATTCATACACACTTATGACTCCAACAAAACATCATCACACTTTAGCCAAGGTACATTGGATACATACCCATACTGCATACTACGCCATCGCTTGTTTTAGCCACCCATACATGACACCGCACTATGCCAATATATGATGTCCAAACTCACCAGTGGCGTGTGGGTCCTTGAACTTCTTGATGTCCCCCTGCGTGATGAGAGGTTGTCCAGCTGTGAGACATAAAACCCAATATGTGTTGGTACTAGACATTAAATTACACGTGTCATATTCATCTTACATATCATCACCATTACAGACAATGTTCCGTAACTGTACAGTTGCATTAGATGTTTGCTAAATGATTGGGTCTACTTTGCCTGCCATTCACACAAGACCTGTGAATGCTGAGTCGGGCCAAACAAGACGACAATGCTAGCAAGCTTGCACATTCTAGTTGAGTAACACATTCACAAGGCCCCATTTCTACACGCAACATGATGTAATACATGCTTTGTGTAAGATTGCATAGCTGCAGATTGCACAAGGCTGTTTCACAGGTGTTGGTGGTGTATGACACTCTGGAGATGTCTTTTTTCCTTTGATCTATTGTTCATGTTTCAGACATTATCACACATAGCCTATGTACAACGGAAGTGTAGCAAATGTACCACTATTCATGTGCACAGTATTTTTACACTTCTTTTGTGCAGCACACAGGTTCCCAAAACCTTGGATTGTTCATGGACAGTCACCCTTACTGTGCACAAACAATCTTTGTCTTGCACGCGGTATTGCACAATGGTGCCAGCCTTGGCACTACAGTTCTAAGTGTTGCACAAGCGCAGTGGATAAATCCAACCTGCACCCTATGTTTGTCAATATGATGCAGCTTTGTGTTACTGATGTGCCAACGTTAGACGTGAACGCATTACGTCTCCCGCCTCACTCTGGCACATTCTTGCACTTGGACACCAGTGTGTCACACACCTAAACCCTGGTTTCAACTACAGTATTCATAATTAAATTTGGAGTTTAAACTTACCACACTGTAGGCCAATGATGACTCCAAGGTGGTCCAGCAGGTCACCCTCACGGGCCAGTCAATCCTGCCAGCGGTGCTTCCATTGGTGCACAATCCTATCCACCCCAAAGACACGCACCATCCGTACCCGGAAAAAATATATCATCCAGAAGAAGCTCCCCAATGCCTCCTCGGACATCCTGCCCTCCCTGCCCACAATCACCATCTCCCTGCACACACCTAAACCCACTGCAACAAATCAATACCCAATATAACAGACCAAACAACTACTAAGTAAGTTAACTACCCCAAGACAAAGTCCGACAAGAGACTATAAAACACCTAAAAACAAGTACATCAAACTTCACAGGGACACTATCGACAGGACACAGGACACAGCAACACTCTCCAAATAACCAATCTGCAGCACAGACCACCAAACACCTACAGAACTCTCCACAATCACCAGCAATGTGCTCAAAAGAGAAAGTAAAAGTGCACAGCACTCCTTAAGTAAACAGGAAGCATGCAGACATCACTTCCTGTGTGTTTGCGGCCCGTTTTATGACTTAGCTATGAAAATCTAGGCTTTGGGGTAACATTTCGTATAGTTCTATGTGTTTAGCGATGTTTTTTCCATCACTAGTGTGAAAAATCCATCGCAATTTCGGAATTGCAGGCAGTTTTTAACGCTAAGTGCAAGTTCTTACACAGATGAACAGTCTTAGGTGAAATTTCATTTCTTGGCCCAGAGAACACCATGAAAAGCTTGTTTTCAGCCCAAATCACACCCTTAATTTCATAATTGACCCCCAGATGACACCCTTAATTTCATAATTAATCCCAAATGACACCCCAACTTCATAATTGACCTCAAATGACACCCACATTTTGTTTTTGGAACCCAAATGACGACCTGATATTCATAGTTTACCACTATTGACACCCTATATGTAAATTTTATCAACATAGGACACGCTGAACAGTAGAATTTCATACAACATTTGACACCCTAACATGTCTAGTTTAGGACAAATGTCACCCTAAACAGCATCTCTGTTCAGAGGTGACATATCCACCATTATGTTGTAATTGTGATGTTGTTACCACTTAATGTTACACTTACACTTGTCAGAGTGATGTACTCATGCGGAGGAGAAACATGCACACAGTAGTATGTAGTGTGTAGTGTTTTTAATTTACATATACTGTGCTTGTTGTCACTTAGAAGAGATATATGATTGCTAAGGACATTCACGATGTGACGTGCTCAGGTGAAGAAATTGTTTATGATTCTGTTCCTGTTCGGAAGCCCCCCCCCCCCCACAACTCTAGGTACTCGACTCCTCCCTCTCCATGTACACACAGGACTACGCAGCTTCGACAGACTCTGCATCCTCCATGCTACCTTTAATTGGTCCCACCACTGTCAGGTAGGTCAGTCACCAACGCTGTCATTGCCATCAGGCTGGACAACAGAAACGCACTGTATGCCCACAAGAACATGTCTGTGCTCTGCACACTCAAGACTGTCCAGCACACCACTGCCACACTCGGCCTTGTGTACATTCTTTCTTCGTAGGTCGAGTACCTCCATCACACATACTTGGTTCCCACCTTTCCCCACATTTATAATTGTGTGGCAGAGTGGATGTGGCTTTGGGGATGGTTTGTCTACATGGCTGGCCCCAGTTACCACAGTTACTTGTGTTGTTGTGTCTGGTAGGTGGGCATGTTGATTGGCATGTTGTATGTGAGTCTGGAACGTGTGCATTCTCACAGTTGGGAGTTCCATGATTGTGGGGTTGAAGTGTGTGGTGTGTTCATTTAGTACTTACCAACAAGCAGTGCATTTCCATAAGTGCCATCCTGAAAGCGCTGGTTGATGATGGACTGGCGGAAAATGTATGAATTATGCACACTGCCTGGAAACTTGGTTATGACATTAGTGAGCAGGCCCCAGTGGTCCACTATTGCCTGCACATTGATGGATTGTGTGTGCTTTCTGTTGTGGTATATGTGTGCAGTGTCGGCAGGAGGCACAAGTAGGACATGTGTACAGTCAATTGCCCCCAAAACATGCGGGAAGCCAGCTATGGCGTAGAACTCTTGCTTGGTCTCCAGCTGTTCCTGCGCAGTGTTGGGTGAAATTGGGGAAGTGAAGGTGCTGGGGTATCAGGCTGATGATGCCATCCAAGACAGTTGTGAGGAACTTTGATAGGGCTGGCTGTGAAACTTCTCCGACTCTGGCAGTTGTTGGTTGGAAGGTGCCAGAGGCCAACATGTGCAGCACAGCCATCAGCTTTGCTTGCGGAGGGATGTTGGTTATCCACTGTGTTGGTGCCATCTGCTTGTGGGCTATGTGGGTCAGAATGCGGTGGATGGATGTCCTTTTGAGCCTGTAGTGGGCAATGACATTCTCTGGCGTTAGGTCTGTGAGGTTGAGGCGTCAGTGATGGACCCGCTGTCTTATTCGGCGCAGCCTCAGGGGTGGTCCTGGTGGAGGTAGCAGTGGCAGTGGTAGTTGTGGCCTTCTTGATGCTCCAAGCTGCATGATTAGTACCTCCATGGCATCAGTGGGATTTCAGAGGAGTCTCTGGGTTAGTCTCTCTTATATACTGCTATTTATCACCATTTTTAAGACCTCTTTTTTCCTGGTCTTAAGTTCCAACAGCTAACGGGCTTTAGTGTAGGTTTTTTTATCGCATCGCAGGCCTGGACGATCGTTGAGAATATCGCGAAGTGGTGTTAGCGTGCATTTTAACACAGGAATGCCTACATTGCATATGATTATCGTTAGTTGTCGCTAACATCGTTGGTGATGTTAATAGCGGCCACTATCGCCTGAAAGCTGACGCTAACGGCTGTTAGCAACAGCTTGAGAATATGGCGATAAAAATATCGCTGCTTTAGCGGCAGAAAAGTGCTGCTAACTTGGCGATATCGCTTTGTGAATATGCCCCACAGTTCTTAGTCCTTGTTTAAGATTGGTACAATGGATTGTGTATAATGCTAAAGGGGTTCATTCACGTGGGCACATGGGGTGCTTCTTAAGTAGACATGTTTTAAGTTCCTCCCGAAATACAGGACAAAAAGACTGAAGCTAACAGGCGGCGCGGTGCTGTTCCATAGGCACCTACTTAACTTGAGGAGGCCTGCTTCCGGGTATTTTCTGAGCTTCGTTTCCAGCACAGAGATGTCATGGAAACTCTCTAGGAGCAACCCATGCATTGCACTGCTTCCGCTCGTACTGTCAGTCTGCAACCAACAAAACCTAGTGGAGAAAGGAGATGTTGTCCACCGTGGACGGAAACACCGTAAAACTAAAACCAAGTATAAGCACTTGGCCCTGTCCCTAAACCCCCTCTACCTTGATGGCTGCGCCATTGACCAGTTGCATTAATGGAGGTTACCATAAGATGTTTTTATTGCACAACTACTTAAAATCATTGCAATTGGTTACCTAAAAGGACGGTAAAAAAAACGTATAGCAATTTATTATCCTATTACTCTTAAAATCAACACTTCACGAGCATGGTTCCCAATGTTGCTGTCATTCAGCGACAGTGGCAGAAAAAGCAATGGAAGGTTCAAGAAGAGAGAGGGTCTCTGACACTTAAGCAGTTGAAGCAGTTGAAGTTTATTAATTGAATAGTTCATTAAAACCATCTCAATACATAATTTACAAAGAAAATACTTCTGAAGAAAATAAAACAGAACTTAAAAATATGCTGTCAGTATCCTCCGGTCATCTCCCAGCATCATTACATAAACTGAAAACTGTGTTAGTCCTGGGAATCTGAGGTGCAGAGATTCAGCACTAATTCAATGGATGAAAAGAATAGGATCAGCTTTGGTAGGCTGCAACACTAATATTTACTACAGACATACATTTTTTTTTAAATCACTTAATAATTTCACATTATGATAATTGAAACACGTTTATATGGTACTAGTTCAATCTCGTGTTTGGATTCTAAGGGCAGAGGGTGTTGAGTACAATCTCTATTTCGTGGTGAAACTTAAACTACACAGAGCATGTTGGATGGTTTCCATTCTACAGCTGCAGAATCTGGACCCATTTGTGGGGGCATAATATATCCAGTATTGTTGCACAGCCGCACCAAAAACAGACCCATTCTAAACCTGAGCTAACCAATTTTGCTTGCCAGAGGAATGTGCTTAAAAAGGTAGGGACATGTTATCTACATGGGAAGAAGTTTCCAGGACCAATGTCAGTGAGGTCAGCCCTTCTAGATAGAAAAAACAACTATTTCCCCAGACGTTTCTTAAAACATGAATGGTGTTAAAAAGACTTTATTGAATTCAGTATATAATACATGTCAACCAAATACAAGAACAATATTGATAAACCAAAATGAATATGCAGTATTAGAAATCTATAAGAGAAACCATAAAAAGTATTTATACATTTTGAGACGGGGAGAGGAAAAGGAAAGAAGAGAGAGGAAGGAAGGGAGGACATAGGAAAGATCATATTATGAGTCAACAATAATAACAATACTGACAGCAAGTTGCCTCAAAGATAATTTCACATTAATATATCCAATGAAGGGGCATATCTACAATGACGGCGATAAATAAATGCAAAGCGTCTATCTCTGGAATTTCTCGCCCTGGTAACGCGTTATTAACAACATGTTACTCCAGGGCGATAAACATTCCAGAGATAGCGGGGAAATCGCCGTTTTGCAGGGAACATCGCTGGTTTTCCAGCGATGTTCCCTGCAAAACCTCGATAACCTTGCTGGTACGACCCACAGGGTCATATCAGCATAATCCACCCCAATGTTAGGGATAGGTAAGTCTGCTTTTTAGCAGATGTTAGTTTTTGGAGAAAACAGCGTTTTTCTCCAAAAACTAACGTGTGCTAAAATGCTGGGGCAGCCTTGTAAATTTCGCAATGTGAACATCAGCGATATTTACAAGGTTGTCCTGCCCAGTGACGCCCACTTTGCATCTCATTAGAGATGCAAAGGGAGGCGTTGGGTAAAAGGGTGCTAACATGTGCTAATGCACGTTAGCACCCTCTTGTTAATAGAGCGATCATTTTATCTCCGCTTTTTTGGCTTGTAAATATGCCCCGAAGTAATTAAAGTTTGAAAGAAAGACAGATAGATTTAATGGAGGACGAAAAATCTCAGAAGATACATGAATGGACTAGTCAAATGTCTGGAAAAATGGGTCAATGAACGCGTGCCTTAAATAGGAACTCCAAAAACAGTTTCCAGAAGTTAGCAGAGACTGCATTTCCTTCTAAAAAAAGAAACTTCAAGCAGCCTGTTTGGTGGTATGCCATGTACCCAGATAGATTGTTAGTGATGACAATTGTTTAAGGGTTCTTCAACCGGTATCACAGGACCTCTCCAGCTGCCAGTAGATACCTCTTGGACATGGAACCCAGCCTAATTATAATTCAGTGATCCTGAAACAGTCCGCTCCCGCATTGAGTTGAAGTCAGCACCACTAAGTGTTATATCCTAGAAGTGGCAGTCGGCCTAATCAGTCTTGAAGACCCAAGCCCAAACCCACTTATAATGTGATTGACAGCAGGAGGTCGTCCACATAACCAATCACCATGCAGCTAGGCCCTGCTGAAGAGGACCCTGGCAATGTGAGCCGCGCTGTGTGTAAGCTCTGGTCTGGAAAGAAAGAGCAGAGTATCTCACGAGATTTGGACTGCAAGAGTTGAAGTGTCCAAACTTAAAAAATACATCTGATGACCATGTCAGATGTGGTAACTAGGAGCTCGAGATGATTTCTAGTGATCAAAAGTAGCTCTCATTCGCTTCCCCTATCCTAGACTTTTTTTGTTTTTTCTATTCTACATATCCTTTTGCCTGATTTCCTTCCTATTCTCTTTATAGTGCCTTTTACTTATTCTTCTTCCTCTCCTTCCTTTCCTTTTTCCTTCTTTTCTCTCTTCCCCCCCCCCCCCCTCTTTTTCTCTATAAAAACTTTTTATAAAATGCTTTTTGGGTTTCGTTTGCTGCGAATATTGATCTATTGTTTTTCTTTTTAATGTAACATGGACTATGTTTATTTGAATGATCTGTATTTCGCTGTTTCTTCTATTTTTTCTCTAATAAAGCATTTTCAAAAAAAAAAAAAAAAAAGTAGCTCTCATTACTGAAGAGGTTGGCGAGCCTTGGTCTAATAGGACACCATTCAAGCCTGATTTGGGTCTGTGGAACGGAGTTCGGCAGGTGGAACATCAGACTGAAGAGCCTCGCACCCATATGTTACAGAAAGAAGATGTTTAGCCTTAACAACTTGGAATAACAGATCAAGGAAGGCCCTGCTAAAACCTTAAGCCGTTACCAAAGACTGTGGGGCAGATTTACAAGCCCCTTGCGAGACATTTACGCCGCCGTTGCGTCACTTCTGTGACGCAGCGGCGGCGTAAACCATGCTCCATGTTGTGCCTTATTTACAACGTGACGCATCTAGGGAGATGCTTCACGTTGTAAAACCCTGCGCTTCATTAAACCTGCGTTAGGTTTAATGTATGCAGGGTGGGCGTTCCGTCAGAAAAAGCCTCGGAAAAGTGCCGCAGTGAAATCTACAAGATTTCACTGAGTCACTTTTCTGACGCTGCTGCATCAAAACCCTGCGCCTGCTTGAAGCAGGCGTAAGGCATGACGCAGCATGTTAGGTATGGGCAGCCCCTGAGCATTGCTGGAGTTGTGTCGTGCTTGCGACACGACTCCAGCAATGCGCCGCGATGCGCCACGATGCGCTGCATTGTAAATGCGGCACATCGGTGGTGGCGCAAGGGTAAACTTGCGTGACGCATCTATCCTGGCGCATCCCTGCTGATTTCCAGGGATGCGCCAGGAAACATAAATCTGCCCCAAAATGCTTAGGCGTGGGACTTTCAATTCCAGCTGTAAAGATGTTGTGCATGGCGTCCCCCGTGTGAAACTAAACGCCATGATATTCCTGAAAGATAGCCGTTTGCAGCTTCCTGCAATTGAGAAATTGTTAACTACTGAAAATGACCACATTGCTTTCGTCCATCTTAATGATAAGTTTATTTAATTTGCAGCAATTAAGTGCCACTAATTGCTGTGGGCCTATCTGTGTCCCATTCAGTAGCACTGCGTTATCCGCGTATTGCAAAGAGAGGGTACGAGTACCACTTAATTTAGGGGAACTGGAGTGGGTGTCAGTCAGAGAATGATTACGGTCAGCAATATATAAATTAAACAGCAGCGAGGCTAATTCACATCCTATTTTTAGACATCTATCAGTTTACATTTTTGGAGAAAGTGCAGCAGTGCCATTAAGGTTCCTCTGCACTCACATTTCCTCATATAGCTGACGTTTAGAACTCAGTAATTTTTCAGTTGAAGACCCAGTTCCGAAGTTCTGACCAAGATAACACCCTGTCAATGCAAGCGATTATGCTGTCTGAATTTCCTGATTCGGCTCTAAAACTAGTTTGAAAAAGCCGTAATAAGTTCTACTTATCTACATAATTGCATACATTTGCTAAAAGAACGTTGGCATAACATTTAGCTTCAGTGTTTCAAAGGTCAATTAACCTATAACCTTTAATTTATATACTCTATTAATCTATAACTGCTCGGGTGTTATGCGGGCCCTTCTTGTTTAATGTTTGTATATTTGGACCCTTCCAGGAATCTGAGTTCGCATAATTTAAGGTGGCATTTTTAAATAGAGGGAAACGGCATTCACCTCAGTGGGTCAAATCCTGTTTGAATAGTGTTGATAAAAAACTTTTTGGACCACTCGCACCATCTGACCGTGAGTTCTTCTTAATAGGCGTGATAATACACTGATTGCTCACTGGCTGTAAATCAACATTGGAAGGCCTAGCAAGGATGGTAGTCTATAGAAGGTGCTACCCACATACAAAGACTGGCTGTAGCAGTTCCAAGCTGTTACATTTACCACACAGCCCAGACTGTTCTTATTTGTTGACTCTAGGGAGTTCATGAATTCCCAGATTTTTTTCGAGGTTTTGAGTTGCAGATGTTAAAAATGTTTGCCCAGAGAAAATCATTGCACTTTTATTTAGATTCCAAAATTAATTATTTATTTTCTCGTAATTCAATAATTTTATCTATTGCATTACAAACATCACGATGCCCTGAAAATCGCCCACTGAATCTATTAAGTTATTAATTTTTTGATAAGAATGATTTGATAAACCATCTCTTTTTGTGATTGCGATAGGATGGTTGACTATTGTATGCTGGGAGCTGCAAGGTTAGCTGAGAACATGACTTGGGTAAGATTAATGAAACATTAATCCGTGGTGAAAATAATTTTCCAATTCCATGTAATGGGTGTTGTTGGAAAGTGAGGCAGTATCGGTGAGGCCTGCATAAATAACATGTCTACATTTGTCCTTCACTGGGATCCAAACACCCCATTGTAGCGCTTGACTCTCAGAGGGTAGCGTTGCCGAGCAGTCTGAGGCTTACTCAAGGGAGGTGGTGTGGGCTAGTAATCCCCATTTATCAGAACACAGAAATATCACTCAATAATTGAATGTCCAGTCTATACTTTTCTTTATAAAAAAGGAAGAGTATATTTATTACACACACACACACTACTCAATACTATGCATCAATTTACAAATGTACATAAACTGTTAGAATTACTTCGTGACATTGCATAACATTCCCACCCCTCCCATGTATGCACATCCTCTTGCCCCCTAATGCAGTAGATTGACCATCACCTGGAATGAGGGCCTTGCCCACTGCACCCTTCCAGTGGTGGCCTACCCCATTATCTCAACGAGCATTTAAAATGGGCACACCTGCCATGGTGACACATGACCCTGACTGAGCATCTCATACTGACCATACAATATAAACCTCTACATTTTAGTGGCTGACAGCCTAGGTTGTTCTTCACCTAAAGCAGTAGCAAGAACACATGTTTAGGCATCACTTAGAATGACAGTACTTATTATATCTGAGAACAGTTATAATGCATTGTAATTAAAGCCCCTAAAAGTGCTCCTGTCCACAGCAGGGCCGCCTTGTAAACAATTTTATCCTACAAAATGCCCGAAACCTTTGACACGGCACTCAGCAGCTACCCGACCATCTGGCCTTCATTCTCGACTCTCCAGTCATCTTGACAGATATTTCTGCATTGCATGACGCATTTCGATGTTTTCACATCTTAATCCTAGGCTTGCTAGTACTTAATGTTCCGGAAAGAAAACACTCTTTTATTTCTGTTTTTTTGCATGCTTGATTGTTTGATTGCCCTCAGTGGGCCCCGCATAGTGCGTGTTCTCCTCCGGCATGCTGGAACTTGTAGTCTCTCTTTGAGCGTAAGTATTCCCTTAGTATGCTTCTGTTCAAATTTTCATTTTAAAGCATTACATTGTTCTTAGTAGGATTTCGAAATGTCATGGAGGGACCTATTGTATTTGGTTTGCTGCGCTTCATGGTGCATGAAATGTTGCATACCACAGCCTCTCTTTAGTTGCCGAGATGGCGCTCCTGTCCACGGCAGGGCCGCCGTGTAAACAATTTTACCCTACAAAATGCCCGAAAGCTTTGACAGGGCACTCAGCAGCTCTCTGACCATCTGCCCTTCTTTGTTCACTCTCCAGTTATCTCAACAGATATTTCTGCATTGCCTGACGAGTGTCAATGTTTTCACATCTTAATCATAGGCTTGCTAGTACTTAATGTGCCGGAAACAAAGCTATCTTTCATTTATGTTTTTTTGCACGCTTGATTGTCTGATTGCCCTTAGAGGGCCCCGCATAGTGCGTGTTCTCCTCTGGTATGCTGGGACTTGTAGTCTCTCTTCGAGCATAAGTATTCCCTTAGTAGGCTTTCGTTCACATTTTCATTTTAAAGCATTAAAATTGTCCTTAATAGGATTTCGAAATGTCATGGAGGGTCCCATTGTATTTGGTTCGCTGAGCTTCATGGTGCATGAAAGGTTTCATACCACAGCCTCTCTTTAATTGCCGAGATGGTGCTCCTGTCCACGACAGCGCAGGAAGCCTCAAGCAATGTGACTCTTCTTAAACATCAGGGAGCCTACTAAGGAGAAAGAAAAAGCTTTTAGGAAGGGAACGGTAACAGAAACCCACTTAGGGAAGATTGAAAAGCTCGTCAAGTGACCACATGTCCCAGCATGCCATGTAATTCCCACTAAGGGAAATTAATCAATTAGGCATGCAGAAAATGGAAATAAAAGAGAGCTTCTTCTGACAGATGTTTTTGGATCAAGCCTATGAATAAGATGTGCAAACATCGAAACGCGTCAGGCGACCATATTAAATGGCGCAATGACAAGGAGAGCTTGCGATGAAATCCGAATGGTCGGCTTCCTGCCGAGTGATCTCCCAAGCTTTCGGGCACATTGTTGGATAATATATATATATATTCACTGAAAAAATCATAGGTTTCAGGCCTGATATTGTTAGGAATTAGCATTTAAAAAACCTTTGAAATTCACTGAAAAAATCATAGGTTTCAGGCCTGATATAGTTAGGAATTAGCATTTAAAAAACCTTAGAAATTCACAGAAAAAACCATAGGTTTTAGGGGTGTTATAGTTAGCTGGACATTTCACTCGAACAAAACCATTGAAATTCCTCTGATATAGTTAGTTGTACTAACTACATCTCGCGCGCCCGCAATCCACTGCTGATGATGTCACATATTACATCATTCATGACATGGTCAGTGACATCACTGATGACATCTCAAATGACATCATTTTGGTTACAGTAGTGATTTTTAAGGAATATTATTGTATTTTAAAAGTTGACACTTAGAAATGTTTTCACATAGAATCACCAATGTTATCCTATGGCAGAAAATTCACTTAGCAGGTAAGTAGTGTTATTGTTACTTTTTCTTACTCAGTGGTGGATCCTGGATCCAGCACTGGTGAATCTCCTGTAAACAGTTGAAAGAATGTGTTTAAGTCATACAGACGAATTTTTAGGAATATTTTTAGTTTGTGAAAATAGACACAAAAACTTTTCTGCTGAAAACCACACAATGAATTCCTATGGTAGGAAATACAAGTTACTGGTAAGTACACTTAGAATTACTTTTCAGGGTCAGTGCTGGGCTAAAAGATGCAGCACTGGGTTCTCTCCTGATAACAGGTGAGTAGATCGGAATTCGTAGTTCGGCTGATTTTAGAGGAATATTTGTACAATGGTGAACGAATGGGGCGGGGCCTGTGGTGACGTGTGCAAACACGCCCTGTTGCGCGTTTTAAGTTGGGGAATTAATTCCTCTTCAATCCTGCGGTCCCCTTAGGGCCAACTAGCCCACCAGGTACCTCCAGTATACGCCAGGGAGCTGCTTTGCAGAGAGGTGTTCAGAGGCCACGCGCTTTTACAACACTTTGCAATGCAGCTCCGTGGCGCTTACTGGTGGTACCTGGTGGGCTAGTTGGCCCCTAGTGGACCTCTGGATTGAAGAGGAATTAATTCCCCAACTTAAAACGCGCCACAGGGTGTGTTTGTACACATATCACCTCAGGCCCCGCCCCCTACCTTCACCACTGTGCAAACGCGCCCCGTGGCGTGTTTTAAGTTGGGGGATTAAGTCCCCTTGAATCCTGAGGTCCCCTGGCGGCCAACTAGCCCACCAGGTACCTCCAGTATGCACCAGGGAGCTGCGTTGCAGAGAGGTGTTCAGAGGCTATGTCCCTTTTTACAACACTCTGCAGCGCAGCTCCGTGGCGCTTAGTGGAGGTACCTGATGGGCTAGTTGGCCCCTAGGGGACCTCTGGATTGAAGCGGAATGAATTCCCCAATTTAAAACGTGCCACAGGGCGTGTTTGCACACATATCACCTCAGGCCCCGCCCCCTACCTTCACCACTGAGCAAACACACCCTGTGGTGCTTTATAAGTTGGGGGATTAAGTCCCCTTGAATCCTGAGGTCCCCTGGGGGCTAACTAGCCCACCAGGTACCTCCAGTAAGCGCCACGGAGCTGCGTTGCAGAGAGGTGTAAAAAGGGGCGTGGCCTTATTATACCTCTCCGCAACGCAGCCCCCTGGCACATACTGGAGGTTCCTGGTGGGCTAGTTGGCCCCCAGTGACCCCCAGTATTCAAGGGAAATTAGTTCCCCCTCTGCAAACACACCAGGGGGCGTGTTTGCAGAGTGGTGTAAGGAGGGGGCGTGGTCTCTGGGCCGATCCCGTCTTTTTTATTTATTTATTTTTTTAGAAGGGAGGCTGTGTAGCCCCCCTTCTTTTTCTAAATTATTAGCCCTGGGGACCCCATCCCCCAGGGCCTGCCCCCAATTTAAAACATTTTTTTTACATCTTTTTCTATTTTGGAGGAGCCCCCTCCTCAGGCCACTTCAAGGCCCCGGTGACACCATCCCCTGGGGCCGGCCATTTTCTTTTTTTTCATGTTAATTGGGGAGGGGGGCCGCGTGGCCCCCTCCCGGGCCACTGGTAGCCCCGGGGACCCCATCCCCCGGGGCTGGCCCTCACAGTTGGGGACCGTGGGGGGGACCCCAATCCCCCCACAGTCCTGCTGGCTCCCCGCCTCCTGCGGGAGCCGGCATTGCTTTTTCACATGGGGAGCAGCTAACATGCTGCTGCCCATATGGAAAAGCAGTCTGTTTTGCTTCATTGAAGCGAGAGCAGGTTTCCCTGCTCTCGCTTCAATGAATCAAAGCACTGTGCAATGGCAGGGTGGGAGCCGCGAGGCTCCCGCCCTGCCATTGCAAACAGCAGTGTCCCGGGGTGGGCACCCCGGGACACTGCAGGAGCCTGCCCTGGGGGGTGGCGGTCCCCAGGCCCTATACAAGGCTTCAGGAGGGGGGGTGCACGGCCCCCTCCCACATTTTGAAGTTGCATCGGGGGGTGGCGGTCCCCGGGGCTGGGGGGGCCTGAGAGCCCCCCCACCCAATATTAATAAGCCCCGGGGGGTGGCGGTCCCTGGGGCAGTGTGGGGGGGATTGGGTCCCCCCACACAATTTTTTTTAAATGCACCCGGGATTTGGCCCCCCGGGGGCCAATTACCAAAGAAGCACTGGAGCCCGCTTCATTTTTTTAATTTTCGGCCTAAATTCGCGCTGGGTATGCAAATCTCGCTAATTTTATTATTTTTTTTAAAAGCTTTTTTTGGCCCTGGGGTTCCATGTGGGACCCCTGAGCAGGCCTAGGGGGTCAGGGTGTTTCTACCCTGCCCCCGTTTCGCGTTTGTTTCTTAGGTTTCTTGTGCCTCGGTTCTGCCGAGGCACAAGATGGCTGCCAACAATTCCTGATTTGGAGTGTTGACAGCCAATTAGTATACAGCTCGTGCTCGGATCCTCCGAGGCCATAGCTATATATGTACTTTTAAATGTAATTTTCTCACGAACTACTGAACGGATTTAATTCCCACTTCGAACCCCTGGTAGGGATTTCCTCGGTAACCTCGGATGAGGACTCCTGTTGGCAGATCCAGGAGTGTTTGATGTACCCAGCTAGGGGATTATCGATAGTGGCTTTGCAGATTAACAAACTTATGGTAGCCCACTCTCTCAGGGCCTGTAACAGCAGAATTTTTCCCGACGTCCCGGGGAACTTTACATTTAATAGAGTGGGAAAGCGTTCCACTATTGATTATATCATAGTAAATGTGGAATTCTGGTCCCAAATAAGGGCGTTTCGTGTCATCCAGAGGGCCGATAGCGATCACAATTTTCTCTCTCTGGAACTCAAACACAAACTGGGCCACTCCTCCGGAAGGGGGGAATTGGAGACCCTCGCTGACATGAATCTGACCCTAGTGGCAGGTGGCAGACGCATCAGATGGGCTAGGTTCGTGCTAGCTCCTGGTAAAGTGGCCGAGCTCTATTCTTGTGTAGCGTCCAAACTAGCTGAGGTTTTTGACCTCCCTGTTGGGATCTATGATCCGGCCTACTTTGAGAATCTGGACCATATTCACTCCAGCCTAACTAACAAATTGGTAGACTTTTTTCATATCCCAGTAAATAATAGGCCACGAGCAAAAAAACAGGCTCATTGGTTCCACAAAGCCTGTAGACTGGCGAAAAGAGCACTGGTCAATTCGGTTAAAACTGGCCTTGCCTCGAGCATTAGGCTGGCGAGAACTGCATATAAAGCCATAACTGTGGCGGCTAAGTCAGAGTGGGAGGAATTAAGATGGGACAACATAAAAGAAGCACTGGATAGGCATGACTATAGAGCATTTTGGAATTTAGTAAGATCAGGGTCGACAGAAGGGATTTCCGCTCTCTCACCAAACTTAAGTGAAGAGGTTTGGTGAGCCCATTTTAGGCCATTGTACGCCCTCCTGAATGCTCCCTCGGTGGTGGACCAAGGCCCTTCTGTTGGGAACCCATCGCCTCCAGATTCGCTGGGGGAGGATGAGTGCTTTCCATGTTCAATACATGAAATTAAATTGGCCCTCAAAAGTTTGGCCCCGGAGAAAGCCTCGGGATTGGATAGAATCCCTGGGGATTTATTCTTGAGTGAGCAGCGAGTTTGGGTTCCCTATATCTGGTTATTATTTAACGCCATTTTAAAAGGTATGGAAATCCCCGCAACCTGGTTGGGGGCCGAGATCATTCCTATTCATAAAAAGGCCTCCCCCCTTGATCTGGCCAATTACCGACCCATTAGTTTAATTGATGTCTTGCAGAAATTGCTTGCTCGCATTCTATTAACCAGGTTGCAGAGCTGGATCGATGACCAACAAATTCTGACCCCCCTGCAAGCGGGCTTTCGCCGTAAGGTCTCCACTATAGACCAACTGTTTAGACTCCAGCTGGTTTTTTGGAAAACGGTGACCCTTGGTGCCGGCAGTTTGTATTTAATCTTTGTTGACCTCCGGTCTGCATTTGATCTGGTTCAGCGGGACAAGCTCTGGGCCATCCTGAGGGCGATGGGAGTTCCTATCTACTTGTGTAATTTATTTAAACGGCTACATCATGGTACTTTCGCTAGGTTGAGGTACGGGAGAAATGGGGAGCTTACGGCCCCATTTCCAGTGGAAAGGGGAGTGAGGCAGGGGTGTGTGCTGGCCCCTACCCTTTTCTCCCTTTTCCTTAACGGTTTAATTGACCATCTCCTGGGGGCAAGGGATCTGGATTCCCCCAGTTTGGCAGCTCGGAAGATCCCTGCCCTGATGTTCGCTGATGACACCCTATTGTTATCAAAAACCTCCATGGGTGTACAGCGAACACTGGAGGCTTTTTGTTCATTTTGCAAATCTAGGAATTTGGAGATTAACCTGGCCAAAACCAAATTCATTGTTTTTAATGCAAAAATCTCAAGCTGTTCGCACCCCCATCTGGATGGAGTGGCGTTGGAGAGAGTATCCACCTTCGATTACCTAGGTGTAACACTTTTTTTTTTTTTTTAATTCTCTTTTTTATTTTACCATTTTGCACATATAATAAATCATATAACATACATTTCAGCAAATTCATAGAATTCTTTAACATCATTTACACACAGCAAATTCATTACAATTACAAATCAGATAAATCAAATACCCATAATGAGATTTTAAACATATACTATAATCAACCTTACTCGACTGCCTAGGATTAATTGAAACCTGCCTTCCACTTAGTAATAGGTTCCCATATTTTTAACCCAAGGTGTCTTTTTCTCTTTCCCTTCCTTTCGTATATACACTTTTCTAAATTATATACTTGCAAAAGATTAGCTAGCCATATTTGCCAGCCTGGGGGGTTCTTATCCAGCCATGCTCTGGCTATCATTAGTCTAAAGACTGCCATGGCTATAAACAAAAATTCCCTTTGCGGTAAGTCAGAGTCTGGGCTGATCCCCATTAGAATCCACAATGGCGTAAGTGTAAATTGTATACCTAAAGATCTATTTATAAATACCTCTATATCTTTTATCAATGTATACAATTGGGGACAAGTTGCGAAAACATGTACAATATCTGCTCCCAACATATTACAACGAGAGCAAGAAGTCCCTGTATTACCCCCCCACTTGGAAATTCTGGCAGGAGTGTAATATAATGAATATAGGGTTTTATAGTGTTGTGATTGCAAGGGAGCCGAACACAAAATTGTGTAGCCCAATTCCAGTGACTCCGAAAACCACTGTTCTTTCCCACTGAGAGCTACAGCCCATTTTTTGCTGTATTTCTCAATGTCATCTGGTTTCCCCTTTATCAGACTTGCATACAAACTCCTGATTGTGCAGTCCCCTAACGTCTTAATCTTCTCTAGGATTTCATTCTTTGCAAACCCAGCGGGTCCCCCCTTTTTATTATTCAAAAAACTTCTTACTTGAAGATACTTAAAAAACCCATGTCTATCAATACCAAATTTATTTGATAAGTCAGTGAACTGCAGCACTCCCTCAGAATCCATAATGTCACCTATCTGCGCTATTCCCTTATCTGCCCACTCCGCCATTGTCCTATCAGCAAAGACTACCGCTGGAAAAGACCTATTCTTATAGAGTAGGTAGGGAGGGAAAGCTGGGTGGGGGTTGGGGAGGTTGGGATGGATTAGGGGGGAACTCGGGGGGGGCGAAAATAGGCAAGAATCTGGAATAAACAACTCAGTCCAGCACAGTATTATGAATGGTAAAGCAAAATCATTGATCTGTTGGCAACACGTTTACGCTTTCATCACGGTATTCATACACAAAGTAATGGAAGTACTTATTGCTTTAAGATATGGCTTGTAGAATTGCTACAATGAATGTTTGTGGACTCAACGACCCCAATAAAAGAGTAAGAGTTGCTGCCCTATTAAAGTCATTCCGATTAGATGTTGTTTGCCTCCAGGAAACACACATAGAAGGCTCAAGGGATTACCTACTGGAGCAGCTTGGTTTTTCGTTATTGGCTCATTCTAAACAGGGGACAAGAACAAGAGGGGTTGCAATACTGGGGAGATGCGGGGGTGGGACTGCGGGAAGGAAACAGGAAGATCAGTGGGGTCGTTGGGTTATAACAGAAATAATCTTCAAGGGAGCAAGGTTTACGTTAGTTGGTATTTATGGTTCAACAGAGGATGACCCTGATATTTTCCAATATTTAGACATAGAGCTGGCACAGTGGCCAGAGCCAATTGTCTGCTGCGGTGACCTCAATATTCATGATTATACCAGTTCATTTTTAAAGCCAGGCGTGCAGTATAATGGGAGGAAGAAGAAGACACACAGGGCTCTCTCAGATATGGTATATCATAACTCCCTGGAAGACCCATGGATTAAACTACATCCACATATAGATGGTAGTACATTCTACTCAGCTCCCCATAAGGTCTTGGTTAGGCTCGATTATTTTCTAATTTCTAGATCCTTGATGCGGGGTTCGCGGATTGATAAATATCCCCGTGCTCTTTAGGATCACAATCCATTGGTTTTATCAGTTATTATAGGGAAGCTGCAAAATAAGGTCACCCAATGGACTGTTGAAAGAAAATTATTAAATGATGAGGTATATCGGGAGTTTATGGATTCTTGGATTAGGAATTATTGGGACACGAATCGGGGAACAGCACCTCCAGGGGTGGTATGGGATGCATTCAAGGCCGGGGTTAGGGGTGAGACTCTGAGTTTTGTTTTAGCAAGAAATAAAAAGGAGAGACTCAGGACCGAAGAAGCTCTAAACAGATTACTTAAGGAGGAAGAATTGATGGCCTTTGATATACAGAATCACCGTCCATTGGAGCAACAACTGCTTAAAATTGCAATACTCCGAGCTGAAATTACAGAATCTATTGCCAGGAAAGCTGCTGAGGACTTCCTCATTAGGAAAGAAAATGCTTATGAATTAAGTGAAAGGGTGGGCCATATTTTAGCTGTCCGGACTAGGCAGAAGTTAGCTACTACAGAGGTAAAAGAGATTACTGATAGTCAAGGTGCTACCTTTACGGAACCCGATAAAGTGAGGGAGGTTTTCAGGCAATTCTATGTGGAACTTTACACCTCTGATCCTGGAGATTGGACAAAGGAGATAGAGAGTTATCTTGAGGGTACTTCTTCCCCCTCACTATCAGAGGAAGCTAAAGATATGTTAGATGCTCCACTCGAAAGGGAAGAATTCACCATGGCATTGTCTAAATTACCTCCCGGTAAGGCAGCTGGACCGGACCAGATCCCGGTGGAATTTTATAAAGTCTTTCACAGGGTGTTGGAAAGGGACATGTTTGATATTATGGTGCAGGCACAGAAAGGGGATGCAAGTCCTGAATCATGGGGAGGGGCGGACATTATATTGATTTTTAAAAAAGGGAAGCCCGCGTCGTTACCAGGTTCATATCGGCCAATTACGTTAATGAACTCAGACGTCAAAGTCTATTAAAAATGTTGGCAAACAGATTGGCTGGCATCATTGAAACTCTGGTTAGCCCCGTACAACATGGCTTTATTCCAGGGAAGGGAACTACGTGTCATGTGAGACAGGTAATCACAGCGTTTGACGGAGCAGGTACTCTAGGAGACCCTATGGCAGCTCTCTTCTTAGACGCAGAGAAGGCGTTTGACCGGGTCTCCTGGAATTACTTGTGGTCGGTTTTAAAGTGGTGCGGTATAGGCGCAGGATATATAGCAGCCATCCAAACACTGTATAAAGATCCAACAGCTAAAATAAGAGTTAACAGGGGAAGTTCGCTCTCAGTTAAGATTACCAGGGGCACCTGGCAGGGATGTCCCTTGTCCCCCCTTCTTTATGCTTTATACTTAGATCCTCTTTTAAGAAGGTTGGAAGACAACCAGCGCATTTCTCCTATGAAGTGCAATACTATAGTGGTTAAAACGCTAGCATACGCTGACGACGTGGCCATCTTGACACCTAACCCCACATTGGCAATCACGGAGGTGGAAGCGACCGCACAAATGTTTGGACAAATATCAGGTTACAGATTGAATAGACCAAAGACTCAAATAGTTGAGAATAGATATTCTAACTGTAAAGACACAAGGGTGGTTAGATCAGCAGTATATCTCGGGGTAATAATTACAGCAGATTTAGAGAAATTGGTAGAGGGGAATATGACCCCACTACTTAATAAGGTAAAAATTGATTTGGAAAGATTGCACAATTTACATTTATCTCTGGTTGGTTGCACCAATGTTATCAAAATGTTAATTTTGCCCAGATTCCTTTACATCTTTAGGTCTATCCCCTTGTCTTTTGAGGCCATATGGTTTAATGCGCTGGAGGTAATATTAAATAGATTCATTTGGGCACAAGGGAAGACACGAAGGGCTTATAGGTTTATTTCACTTCCTAGAGAGAGGGGCGGGTGGGGAGCACCAGATTTTAGGTTATATTATTGGGCTGCAACACTGCAATATATCCAGGGATTGATCGGAGGGGGTGGAACTAATGTAAGAATCACCTCGAACTCAACTAAAATCTATGCCACCGTGCTCGGGGAGGATTCGGAAAACTGTTTTCTGAATTGTATCGAGTTTGGGTACTATAAAAGAACGCGCTTTAAGACTATCACTGGGGCTATTAAAGTATGGAAAGCTTTCCTTAAAAATGCTGGCTTGGGAAGACTTAATAGATACCTAGGTGTAACACTTAAGGACAAAATGGGGTGGAGGCCCCAGGTCGCCAAGGCTTATCTGATGCTCGCTCAATCCTCTGGTGGTATTTTAAAAGTTTTTAGTGAGTCTCCACTTAAATCTTTGGGCCCGCCTCTAGAAATTTATAGGTCCCAGGCGAGAGCCGGGGCCCTTTATGGGGTGGAGTTATGGGGCCATTTGACCGCTAATTCTCTGACGATCTCTGAGAATATATTTATTAGGCGCCTTATGGCCCTTCCGCAGAGCACACCATTACTCCCCTTGCGCCTAGATTTGGGTGTATCCCCCATTCAGGGGGTTATTTCGAATCGCCCTGTCTTGTATTGGAGGCGGCTCTGGTCTACCCCGGAGTTGCAAAGTTATAGGGATGATCTAAGGGATTTTTTGTCCCTAAGGGGGGCTGGGAAAATTCCCTGGCTAAATTACGTTATGAAAGCGTGCCAGTCACTGGGCAGGGGCGACATGTGGTCCACTCCCGAGCAGGTGTGCCCTTCACTGCCTAGGAGAGATTTGGTCACTTTACTTAATAAGCATCAATTGGATCTTCTCCTTACTAACCCGTCTTTGGGCAGGTTGACTAACAGGTTTCTGGAGGCAAAAGACCACTATTCCTATGAGAAATGTCTGGATGTCATTCAGCCTCCTTTGGCAAAGAAGTTGTATGTTCAACTGAGACATGGGTCACTTCCTCTGCGGGCTGTGACAAATAAGTGGTCGGCTGCTTCAGCGGACTCTAGCCTATGCGTAGGGTGTGTAGGGTGTGAGGAGACAGACTTGCAAGTCTTGCTTTTTTGCCCGTTTTATGCTAGGGCCAGCGCAAAATGGATTATCCCGCTCTGTAATCTATTGGGCTAGAGAGATTTTAGGGAAGCCTTTAGGATATTAAAATTTGACACCAGACCCCTAATTGTATTTGCAATTTCTAGATATCTGTGGGCCATGTGGTGCGCTGGAAGCGCCAAAATTAAACATCAACTACTTCCGTTATCTGCGTCCTTATAGACCCAGTACTAATATGGATTGATTTTATTATGTATATACTATGGGCCCGATTCACAGAACTAACTTAAGACAAAATCCTAAACTTACTACTTTTGGTATTCACAGAAGTTAGGATTTTGTCCTAAGTTTGACTTAAGACAAACTTAAGACAGACTTAAGACAAACTTAAGACAAACTTAAGACAAACTTAAGACAGACTTAAGACAGACTTAAGACAGACTTAAGACAAACTTAAGACAAACTTAAGACAAAATCCTAACTTAAGTCTGTCTTAAGTCTGTCTTAAGTTTGTCTTAAGTCAGTCTTAAGTCTGTCTTAAGTCTGTCTTAAGTCTGTCTTAAGTTTGTCTTAAGTTTGTCTTAAGACAAACTTAAGACAAAATCCTAACTTCTGTGAATACCAAAAGTAGTAAGTTTAGGATTTTGTCTTAAGTTAGTTCTGTGAATCAGGCCCTATGTTTTTATTGTATAGGATCATTTGGCCCTATTTTAACTTTTTTAAATGTACTTGTTATTCTTCTTTGTAATCCTTTGTGATGGTATGTTGGTATTGTTGTACTTTTTCTTTTTGTGTCTACATTGCTTTCATGGTCTATGGCCGATAATAAAGCTCTATTGACTGACTGAAATGTAATTTTCTCACGAACTACTGAACGGATTTACACCATTCAAGCAAAAGGCACGAGTCTGAACTAAGGACTACCTCTTTGCCAAATTTGGTGTACTTCCGTTCAGCAGTTCGGGCTGTAGCTGCGGCTAAAGGTCCTATGGGAAACTGCATGGGGAAAACGCGTTTTGGGACCCCCGCTTTTTTCTCGGCCCCTGATTGACGAGTCACCGTGAAACTTTCAGGATAGGAGCAGACCAGAGCTGGCCAAAGGTTTTGACAATTTTGCGAAGATTCGTCAATAGGCGCCAAAGTTATTCCAAATAGAATGTTGCGGATTTCCTATGGAAAATAGGTCCTAACTTTATCTACCTACCGCCAGTAGGTTATATATATATATATATAATATATATGTATTTTCCACACGAAACAGGATATAGAGGAAGCAAATCCACGAGCCCACTCAATCAGGTATGCAGAAGTTTATTTTCTCGTGGCAAAAGAATGCGTTTCGACCACGTTCGTGGTTTTGATCACCTGACCCCATCCTTGGTCATACACCTTTTAAAAGTTTTACTCGTGGTCAAACATACCACGTGACAGTAAATATAAAAGAAATAAGTGTCAATTAGAATAAGTGAAGATTGCAACATTACGGATTTCATCAATAAAAATAATGCTGATTCCTTAAATGTTAAATTAAATTGAAGAGTATGTTCAATCACATATGGTGTGCGGTAAGGTTAAAGAAAATTGTGAGCTTTGTTTGCGATTGTCTGGGAATGCCAGTTTCCTTTGTTACCTGACAGGGGTAAGTTAATGGGGTGTATCCCCTTGGAAAGGTGAGGACGGGTTTGCATGTAGGATCTAGTACCTAAACGTGTGCGCCCTGTCGTGTGACCAATGCAGTCAAATTAGTGAGGCTGTTGTGTTCACCAATGGTGTGCCGTGGGTCTCATCCAAGGTCAGTGCTTTTACAGTGTCCTAGATGTGCTTGTCTCACATACTGTGTGACAGGGGTGTGGTATTAAGTTGTGTCCCCTTTGAAAGCGGAGGACGGGTCCGCATGTAAATGTACAGTACCTCTGTGTGTGCGACTTGCCTTTTGACTAATCCAGTTTAGGCAATAATCTCAAGAAGTACCGGTATAGTACTATCGTTACAGTCAAGCTAGTAGACTGGTACGGTCTGGGTGATCTCTAATTGTGACCAGAGGTCTGTTTATCAAAAGGTAGGAGAATGTCAGGTTCGTCCATCCACTCCTGGTGCGCATACGTTTATCATAGGTGAGTGAGTCCCACGAGCACCAGCAACATTGTCTCCCTGTAATGAAGTATATAAAAACACATATTTTCAATGTTCACTAGAATCAACCTTCAGAAATACAGCTAATTTCTCTAGCATTCGGTAGGCATTTAAGACAAACAATCGAATAAAATTAAGGCTCATTATCCAACACATCAATATTTGTTGCAAAAATAAAGAGATATATGTATATACACGTGATAAAATTGTGGGTAAATGGTGAATTGGGTCGGTGGGAGAGGGGGAGGAAAGGGAAAAGGGCAGTGGGGTTGTGTGAGGCTTGTTGTGACTGTTACTGATTCTTACTACTCTATCAAAGATGTGCATGCATCTCTTCATCTAAATTCAATCCTCCTGGGAACTTACTACCGGCTTGTAAAATAAAATGTGATTCTAGTCTTCGGAGGGGCCCTACCCTGTTGCCACCCCTGGGATTTTGGTTCACGCAGTCAAGTCCAAAGTATTTGGCCTTGGTCCAATCCCCATTATGTTCGGCTGTAAAGTGCCTTGCTGTACTGTAACTGTGGTCTTTATTCGTTATTGCTCTCCAGTGTTCGAGAATTCTCTTTTTCACAGGGAATGTTGTGGAGCCAATGTGCCACAGGTTACAGGGGCACAATACAATATACACTACAAACTCGGTGTTGAACTTGGGGAGTCTCCAAGGGGCTTTGACCTTTCCCAGGGTGACCTCTGTTGTGTTGTTGCTGGGTCTGCATGGCTTGCAGTTTTTGTACTTGCGGAAACCTTTGGCTTGTTTGAGCCAATTGGATTCTTTGGCTTGTAGGTGGCTGTGTACCAGCATGTCCTTCAATGAGGTACTTCTTCTGTAGGATATGGAGGGGTTGGGTCCTATCTTGTTCCTTAGTATGGGGTCCTGTCTCACGATCCCCCAACTGTGTTTTAGGATTGTGCATAGTTGTGTTGCCTGACTGCAGTATCTCATAATAAAGCGGATTGGCTCAGGAATTGCCTGTTCGCTGCTGGTAATAGTGCTTACTTCAGGCATGAGTTCATCTCTCTGGAGTTCCCTAACACTCACTTCTGCCTGTGTCAGTGCCTTAGTTGTGTAGCCCCTCTCCTTGAACCTCGCTTTCATTGCCAATGTGGTCTGTTCAAATGCTTTGGTGGTACTGTAATTTCTCTTAGCTCTGAGGAACTCACTGTAGGGTATGCCCCATCGGAAAATGGGTGGATGGCTGCTAGCTGCATGCAGGATAGAATTCCCTGCAGTTTTCTTCATGAATAGATCGGTACAAATCTTTCCCTCATTGACTGATAATATATATATATATATATATATATATATATATATATATATATATATATATATATATATATATATATATATATATATATATATATATATATATATATATATATATATATATATATATATATATATATATATATATCATTTATTAGTCTTTATTTTGACCAATTTGGGAATAGAATGTTGAGAGATACAAAAGATTTTTTAACACATATAGACAAGATTTTTTAACACATATAGACAAAATTGAATGGCAAGCTAGTTACTGTCTCATGGTACTTGATATCACTAGCCTCTATACTTGCATCGCACACACTGATGGCCTAAAAGCTATACGATTTTTCTTAGAATCCCGTGATTTGAGGTTTTATGAACACAGCAGTATGATTCTGGAGTTTGTCAGTTTTTGCCTGACTCATAACATATTTTTGTTGTAAAAACATCTGTTCAGACAGATGTCGGGGACTGCGATGGGTACCTGCTTCGCCCCCAGCTATGCGAACTTGTTCGTTGACTGGTGGGAGGAGCAGTTAGCCTGGGCGGAGCCCAATGCATTTTGGAACTTGAGGATAAAGGCATGGTATTGTTATATTGACGATTTGTTCATTGTGTTTGACGGTCCACCAGATTTGGCAAAGTCATATATTGATGTTTTGAATTGTAACAATGTTAACCTAAGATTCTCAGGTGAAGTAAGTACTGAAGAGGTCAATTACTTGGATTTGACAGTGTATGTAATAGATGGGCAGTTACATACTAGACTCTATCGGAAAACAACTGCAGGGAATTCAACTCTCTTTGCTACTAGTAGCCATCCTAAGAAACTTATTGATAGCATCCCATATGGAGAGCTACTAAGGCTTAAAAGGAATAATACTAGCAATGAGGAATTCCAGAAGGCAGTAGAATCAAGCATGCAACGCTTTAGAGTGAGAGGCTACAGCGAAGCAGTCCTGTCACGAGCCTTAGATAGAGTCAATGATATCTCTAGGAGAGATTTACTTATGGAGAAAGCTACAAAAAAGTCTAACAATGGGACTTTTCGTATGATCACTACCTTTTCTGAAAATGCTAACCAACTCAAGAGGATATTGCGTAAAAACTGGCATATTCTTCTTACTGACCATATCATAAAAGAAGATTTACCATCGAATCCTTTGGTCACTTTCAGAAAAGCAAGGTCATTGAGAGACCATTTGGTCCACAGCTATCACAATGTAGAACCTAGTAGGGTATCTTTTAAAGCACTTAATGGATTTTATCCATGTGGTAAGTGCAAAGCCTGTAAAAAAAGTAAACGCACTTTGTCGTACGACGTCCCTGGCCTCAGTACACCTAGAAAGATCACCAAGTTTCTCACGTGCGCTACTCCCTATGCTATCTATTGTTTGGTGTGCCCATGTGGGCTCTGTTACATTGGGAGCACGATACATCCGGTCAAGATACGGATCCTAGAACACATGAGGGCGATCAATAATGTTGAGGAATCATACACAGTAGCGAGACATTACAACAAGATACATTGCCGTAATAAGGATCTTTTATCATATTTCTGTTTAGATCATGTACCGCAAAACCCCATGGGTGGGGACAGGATACAGAGATTAAGGCGTTTAGAATCACGCTACATTATAGAGCTGCAAAGCAAGAATCCACCGGGTCTGAATAGTAGTGAGGAGCTTGCTGTACATTTAGGATGAATGGGTTGTCATTTTTGACTAAGTAAATCTCCTCTTCAATTCTTTCTGTATTTTTTGTATTGGTTAGAACCATTCTGAAATATGTGTGCGAAATTGTATATCGGGTGTTGACTGATCATGTTTTGTTTAGATGTGGTGCCATGGGATCTCTGGTAGAAGGCAGAATTTTGGCCCATCTGTGGGCGAGATTTTGATAGTTATAATGATAACTATAAATTTATCATGTATAATTGATTTTCCCATTTAGGGTTGTATAAATTGTTATTAACGATTGATTAACTTACGTTATAATGTGGAAGTAACGCTATATTTATTGCATTGCGTTCCGCTTTTAGACATTCAAAGATGGCGGAATGATTTGTTGCCGTCTTATGAATAGTCCTTTTTCTGTTTTCACACCGGATATCATGAATGAATGCACATTTATAAATAAAATATGGCCGCAGCGTTTACGTGCAGAAATTGACAAAGGCTAAGTGCCGGAACGCGTCTGTTTGCCCGGAGTTCAGGAAATAAATCTTTTGAACTCTCCCCCGTGAGTGCTGTCTTCTGTTATGGGTACGAATACCCGATGGAACTGTGAGCCGAATATTGAAGCGGGAACACCCCCGCTTGGTGTGCACCCGTTCGAGAGTGCTACTGGCTGGTGTTGCGGAGCGAAAAAAAATAAAAAAAAATATATATATATATATATATATATTCACTGAAAAAACCAAAGGTTTCAGGGGCGTTATAGTTAGGAATTGGCATTTAAAAAACCTTAGAAATTCACTGAAAAAACCATTGGTTTCAGGGGTGTTATAGTTAGCTGGACATTTCCCTCGTACAAAACCCTAGAAATTCCCCTGTTATAGTTAGTTCAGCTAACTATAACTCGCGCCCCCGCAATGCACTGCTGATGACGTCACATATTACATCACTCATGACATGGTCAGTGACATCACTGATGACATCACTGATGACATCTCAAATGACATCACTGATGACATCAATGAACTAACTATAACAGGGGAATTTCTAGGGTTTTGTATGATGGAAATGTCCAGCTAACTATAACACCCCTGAAACCAATGGTTTTTTCAGTGAATTTCTAAGGTTTTTTAAATGCCGATTCCTAACTATAACGCCCCTGAAACCTTTGGTTTTTTCAGTGAATTTCAAAGGTTTTTTAAATGCCAATTCTTAACTATAACGTGCATGAAACCTATGGTTTTTTCAGTGAATTTCAAAGGTTTTTTAAATGCTAATTCCTATCTATTTACTTATCTCTGAAGATATCATGAAAAGCATTCTTTTTTAAAAGTAGGGTGCACATTAGTTTTGTGGAAAAGCATCTTTGTGATTGGTTAAGAAAAAGCAGTTTCAACGTGGTGTACATATCATAGGATAAAATTTGCTCAGCTCAACCACACCTGCTACTTGCATTTGGAAGGCACTGTTCGAACTTAAAACAATCGTCAACTTTTAACCTGCATGTGGCGTTAAATGTTCAAGAAAATGTTACAAAAAAATATCGTAAAGTTTTAAACAATTGATGAACTTTTAACCTGCACATATTGTAGTAAGTTCTAGAAAGTGTGTTGATAGAATACGTTGCACTTCTGACTTCTGTGTGTTGTTGAATATTAAAAAAAACGGTTCATATGGAAAATTAAAAAGAAACCAATAGAGAAGTTTTGAAACCTAAAAGAATCAAGGAACTATTCTAATTTATTCTTTACATGTATTTATGTGTCTAGCAACAAAATTATAGACACAACAGCACTAGGAAGAGGAAGAAGCAGGGTGTGGGGGGAGGGGGAGAGATGGGCAGAAGGGCACACATGCACAATTAAGTACAACACACATATAGACTAACAATGGCCGAAATGAAACACACCAACAAGGAGCACAAGTCACACAACCTGCCAACATCACACCACTGAACGAGCATAGAAGTGAAAACCACGCTGCATTTATTGGGGTGTTAGTGGGTCATCAGAGTCATCAGTGATGTCATCAGTGATGTCATCAGTAATGTCACTGACCATGTCATGAGTGATGTAATATGTGAGGTCATAAGCAGTGCATAAGCAGTGCATTGTGGGCATTGTGGGCCGCGAGTTATAGTTAGCTCAGCTAACTATAACTGCTGAATTTCTCTGGTTTTGTATGAGTAAAATATCAGCCTAATTATAACAACCCAGTAACCTTTGTTTTTTTCAGTGAATTTCTAAGGTTTTTTTAAATTCTATTTCCTAACTATAACGTCCCGATAACCTTTAGTTTCTTCAGTGAATTTCTAAGGTTTTTATAAATGCGAATTCTTAAGTATAACATCCCTGTAACCTTTGTTTTTTTCAGTGAATTTCTAAGGTTTTTTAAAATTCTATTTCTTAATTGTAACATTCAATTTTTTTAAGTGAGCCGCTAAGATTTTTATATTTTCTTTCTATAATTGAATATTGTATCTTATATACCACTCATTTTTTGATTTGGTATTTGTTTATCAGAATACACATTACGAATCGGTTTACTTTTTAAGAATTTTGTGAGTTGGCATGACATTGTTGCATTTACTGTGGAGAATCTGTGATCGGCAAATACATTTTAGATACTGAAAAATACACTACAAGACATTTTTAAAATCAGAGCCACCCAAGAGGCCCAAATGTAGTTCATTTTCATGTCAAATAAATTTTTATTTTTATTTATAAAATTCGCAACAACATCGCAATGATCGCGATTACTGCCACATTCAAAAATTGTAACAAAAAAAATTAATTCTATTACAATATACAAATTACTAACCACATCATTGCTTTAAAAACTTATTTGAACACATATTTTCTAGTAAGCTTTTTAAGAAAGTGTTTAAACCCTAATTCCTGTTTTCGCGATTACTCTGACAGTCACGACGACTCCGGTAACCACGACAATGGCGCCTTAATTAGTAGATGCAGAACAGAAATATGCACACATTTTACAGTATTTAGTACACTAAGGGGTTATTACTGCACTGTTTAAAGTCACATTTTTTAGGGAGTTTGCATAAAAACAGCCATTTAAGTTGATTTTCCGTTTTGCGGTGACGCCGAGCGTCGTGATAACTTCAGTAACCGCGATCACAGCGAATACGTTTCAAAATGATAAAACAAATGCAGGCATTCAATAGCCACCACCACATTCAAAACTTACAACTGCAAAATAGATGATTACCTACACACTAAACACATAACTATCTAAACAACTGTATAATAGCATGTACAACTCCCTTAATATCTCTATAACACAGTGCATAACCTTTTCAGTGTAATCTATGAATACATGCATCACTGTATCACTAAGTGTCTCTTTCACTGTATAAGTATTTGACAGGATTTGTGAGATGGTGCATCAGTCTATCAATACTTCAGTAAAAAAAATATGTGACTGCCTCAGTACGTCTATAAGTGGGTGCACTTTGGTCTGATCTGTCTACAGGAAAAATGGGACACCAAGGGTTGTTTGTATCTTGATGGTTATTTCTCCCACTCAGTTTTAGCCACCCGTTCCTCTACTGGACGCGCTCATGGTAGCCTCACTACCCTAAATAAACTAGAATATAACTGTAAAGTTCAGGTGATGAATTCCAAATGTTAAACTATTTTGGGCACCCTTTTAATATTCCCCAACAAACGTAGACTACTCCTCATCAATTTTTATAATGCAGTTCCCCTGCAAGACGAAATAGAAGCGATGGCTAGTCATAAATGTTTTATGGATGATTTGTTTCTGTCAGAACCCCTTTTACTCTAACCATGTTGGTGGGAGATTTTAATTTGCACCCATGCCGCTCCTGTTCAATCAGATTTAAAGGGGCCATTTGTAACCCAGGCATATTTGAAACACTCACACCAAGGGGTAGCGGCAAAAAACCTTCTCTCTGTGTTTAATTTGGTGAACTTATTGGTGCGCAAACATGATCCCGTGGAGGCCTACACGCCCACCTTTGTGGGGGGAGGGCATTGTAGTGTGATTGATTATATCTTTGTCTCCGGTTGTCTGTTTCCCAAACTTTTAGACTTTGAGGTTTTTCAACACCATCTGAGCGACCATAACCCATTAACTGCATCATTCAATAGGGACAATAAAGTGGTGAGCTCCACACCTGCTTACCAGGCACCCACTGCACTGGCTGATCAGGGGCGTAAGTTAAAGTGGTCCAGCATTGTCCAGTCAAGCTTGTCAAGTGACCACATGTCCCAGCATGCCATGTAATGGACTATGCATTAAGCGAAACCCACTAAGGGAAATTAATCAATTAGGCACGCAGAAAATGGAAATAAAAGAGAGCTTCTTCTGACAGATGTTTTTGGATCAAGCCTATGAATAAGATGTGCAAACATCGAAGCGCGTCAGGCGAGGATATTAAATGGTGCAATGTCAAGAAGAGCTTGCGATGAAGTCCGAATGGTCGGTTTCCTGCCGAGTGATCTCCCAAGCTTTCGGGCACATTGTTGGATAATATATATATATATATTCACTGAAAAAAACATAGGTTTCAGGGGCGTTATAGTTAGCTGGACATTTCCCTCGTACAAAACCCTAGAAATTCCCCTGTTATAGTTAGTTCAGCTAACTATAACTCGCGCCCCCGCAATGCACTGCTGATGACGTCACATATTACATCACTCATGACATGGTCAGTGACATCACTGATGACATCACTGATGACATCTCAAATGACATCACTGATGACATCACTGATGACATCATCCATTGAGTATGTGTTTCTGAACAGTTTTAATATGTTTAATATATATAGGGAAAGGCCTGTTGAAAAATAAGTGGGTGTACAAGTGTGTGAATGGATGATTTTCTAGGTGTGTAACTGACTCTATAAGTGAGTCATTAAATGTATCTTACCGCAGACTAGTGACTAAACTGTGTGAATGTCTGTATGTGTCTGTGTGTTGGTGTATAAGTGGCTGCATGGTTTTGTAAATAGCTATATGAGTGTCCATATGGGTTATTGATCTGTATGGGTGCCTGAGTGTTTGTGTGGGTAGGGTGTGTGTGACTCTGTGACTATATGTGTGAGTGGGTGATTCAGTGGGTGCATGGTTTTAATAGTGCATCTGTGATGGACTATATGGTTGGGTGAGTGTATGTATGGGTGTGTTAGTGATTGAATGTATATCTCAGTTGTACATGTGTCAGTAACTACATATGTGAAACGCAGTGTATATGTGTGTAAGAGTATATAACTATCTATATGGGAGAGTGTGTGATTTTGGGAGTGGCTGTATGCCCCATAGTGCAAGGATATCTGTGTCATGTGCTGTTTGTTTTTCTGCAGGAAGACACAGAATTTGTTTGTATTTTTATGAGTAAGTGAACTTAAGTGTGTTTAACTGTATAGGTGAGTAAATTGGACTGTGATTATTTATTTGCATGACTGACTAGATGTGTCAGTACCTCAATGGATGATTGGCGATGTGTGAGTGTCTATATAGGTGTATAAATGCACAGGGTGACTGTAAGTATGAGTGACTGTACAGGTGAGTGAGTGGACATATATGTAGACCTAAAAGTCAATGGGCCCGATTCACAGAATTAACTTAAGACAAAATCCTAAACTTACTACTTTTGGTATTCACAGAATGCACTTACTACTTTTGGTATTCACAGAATGCACTTACTACTTTTGGTATTCACAGAATGGATTTACGACTACTAACTTTACGTCCGCATTTGGGTCTGAAATTCCGACCTGGAGGCGGAGCTTCCGGCCCGGAGGCGGAGTGTCCGGGCCAGAGGCGGGGCTTCCGGGCCAGAGGCGGAGCTTCCGGCCCGGAGGTGGGGGTTCCGGCCAGTGGCGGAGATTTAGCCATGGCCAAAATCTCCACCTCCGGGGTGGAGTACATATCATAGGATAAAATTTGCTCAGCTCAACCACACCTGCTACTTGCATTTGGAAGGCACTGTTGGAACTTAAAGCAATCATGAACTTTTAACCTGCACGTGTCGTTAAATGTTCAAGAAAATGTTGCAAAAAAATATCGTTAAGTTTTAAAAAATTGATGAACTTTTAACCTGCACGTGTTGTAGAATGTTCTAGAAAGTGTGTTGCACTTCTGACTTCTATGTGTTGTTGAATATTAAAAAAATGGTTCATATGGAAAATTAAAAAGAAACCAATAGAGACGTTTTGAAACCTAAAAGAATCAAGGAACTATTCTAATTTATTCTTTACATGTATTTATGTGTGCAGCAACAAAATTATAGACACAACAGCACTAGGAAGAGGAAGAAGCAGGGAGTGGGGGGAGGGGGAGATGGGCAGAATGGCACACATGCACAATTGAGTACAACACACATATAGACTAACAATGGCCAAAATGAAACACACCAACAAGGAGCACAAGTCACACAACCCACCAACATCACACCACTAAACGAGCATAGAAGTGAAAACCACACTGCATTCATACAGGATGTGTAGAAAGGCCAGTCGTTGGTGTTGTGGGATGTCTGCGACCGTGGTCATCATGGATGAGATGCCCAGCATGTGGCACATGGTCGAGTTCACTGTGTGTTATATTGCCAAACGGCTGCTCCTCCCTCCCACGAGCCCCCACACTTTTGTACGGTGAGCTGTTGTATCTCGTGCACTCGTACAGCACGCCATTGTAATGCCTATTTGCGCATGTCCTGCTACAATCCTACAACAACATCACAGTGCCGTTTAGAGGTGGTGCATGCCACTTTACAACATCGACTGCTGCGGCTCTTGTAACAGGCCACACCAGAACACAGAGACACACTTACCGCACTTCCTGTACACGGACATGTCCGAGACAACCCTTGCCGGATAGGCACACCCCTGCACTGACCTGTGAACAACAGACCAGCACACGCCAGTTGTGCATGCAGGAGGATGCGTACGTAGCTACACATCCAGGCTCACTGCCAACGCTGAGGTGACAGCACACTGTGACGTTGCAGGGCTCGTGCCTATCATGCTATGACATTGACCACAGGGACACACTTACTAAGATGTGGATCTGGGGACATTGGCGGTCCTGGAGTTGTTGAGATGAGTCTTCTGGCCCTCATGGGTATCCCTGTATCATGCTCATTGACTCTATGGCACCTGTGGGTGTTCTGGTGTAGCTCTTGGCTGTGTTCCCTTTCATGGTGCAGGTAGTTGTCCTGCTTAACACCAGCAGAAAGCAGGTGTAAAATCCCTGGTGCTAACGTGTCTTATCGCCGGAATTTGTTTCGCATTGCAATTGGTGTGAAAGTTGTGATGTGATTTTTTTCGTGTGCACAACAATATACGAACTGAGCAGTGTATCTCGTCAAGATCCAGCACCTGACGCACTGTTCCCAATCAATATAAATACAATGAGATTTCTTAATAGATTTTGTGTGTACACTGTAAGTGTAGCCAATACCTCAGTGCAATACAATACAGGATTTTAGTATTTAGAATAAATCGCAAAGGTGCACCTCATGTCTTTTTGCACAGGAATGGCTACTCTCTATTTCATTATCAGCACTTTAACGGAAGTAAAGTTGAGATAAATCTAACACACTATTCAGAAGTTGGTGCAAACTGCAGATATCACTAGTATTCCAGTGATAAGTGCCCCAAAATTTAACACCATGGTGGACTCCATCAAATAACAGTAATAAGAACAAGAAAGAGTCACACAGCAGATAAGAGAACAACCAAAAACATTGTTAATTTTTTTTTTCAAAATGTATTTTTTATAATAATAAATATATAAACGATAAACTATTTTCAAACTTTCTTTTTTTATTAACATAAATATAAACAATAAACTAATAAACAAAATGTAACAACAATAATACAAAACAACAAGGCGGAACACTCCTGTGGGAACCACGGATGTCGACGACAGACCTGGAAAATCAAAAAGATTGTTAAAAAAAACAACATAGTATTCTCAACAAAATACCACAAGAAACAAATCACAGATATATAAAATGTATACAGCTAACAAAATTTTATAAGTTTAACTTACAACAACTTTAAATGTTATTTGTACTGTTTGTTAAGTTTGTATGGGATGTGGCGCTGTTGGCATGGTCTTCTACATACGGGTCGGGGGTGGCGTTTGTACTATATTGCTGGGTGTGAGTCTTTTGGTCTTCCATGAGTGATCCGCAAACACATAGGGTCTCTACTGGGCAGCTTAACTTTTTATCCTGGAATGTGAGGGGCTTGGGGGACCACAGGAAACGCAGGCACGTCCTAGCATACCTGGACAGGCATCACGTGGGTGTGGCCTTTCTTCAGGAGACGCACTTAGATCCCTCCAGGCCGGTTCTATTTGCCTCGCGCTGGGCGGTGCACCGTACCTTCTCCTCCTACTCCACCTACTCACGTGGGGTGGCCATCCTCATTAGGAAACATACCCCGTTTGTGCACATGGGCGAGCGTATAGACCGAGAGGGCAGGTATTGTATTGTTTGGGGGCGCATGGGCACGGATACGCTCACTTTAGCGTGCTATTATGGTCCTAACACTGATGATCCGTCTTGTCTTCAGGCGCTGTGGGGAGAGATTCTGCGTATCGGTTCCACCCACCTAGTGTGGGGGGGTGATTTTAACATAGCTGTTGACCCCGGGAGTGATAGGTCGAAACCGAACCCACACCACTACTCCCGCTCGCAAGCATATGTGCATGACCTTCTTACTGAGCGTCATCTATTAGACACGTGGCGCTCTAGGCACCCGGTGACAAGGGAGGGCACGCACTGGACTGCCGCGCACTCCACATGGGCGAGACTGGACTATATCCTGGTTTCACCGGGGCTTGCCCCCGCGATAGGCTGGGTAAAACACCTCGCTCGCACGTACTCCGATCACGCCCCGGTCCTGCTGAACTTTGTCATGACTGACCTCGCCGGGTCTCCAATGGCGTGGAGATTGCAGCCCACTGCCCTGCTGGATGACGTCTTCAGATCAGAAATAGCGCAGGAAATTGAGAGCTTCTTCCAACGCAACGGTGGCACGGTGGATAGTGTTGCCGTGGTGTGGGAGGCCTTTAAAGTCACGATTAGAGGACTATGCATCTCTAAGGGGGTGGGGGTCCTCAAGGTTTTACGTAGCACCCTTTGTAAACTTGAAACTGACTTGAAAGACTTGGAGAGTGCCCCCACGTTTCATACTGATGCTGGGGCTCAAGCCCGCTTTCGGGAACTGCTGACAGAATATAAAGACACAGCGGACAGAGAGGTCCGATTCAGGGGGAAACACTTTCAAGCTCGTAGATACGGGGAGGGGGAGCGCCCGGGTAAATACCTCGCTTGGGCAATCCGACCGCCCCGCTTTAACAACCAAATCCTCGAGATTCAGGATGGGTCGGGGGAGCTCCACAGAGACACCCGGTCTATTATGCAAACATTCGTCACTCATTATACTGACCTGTACTCCTCCGCTCACACGGCACCGCCGGAGCTGGCTCCCTATTTAGGGGAGACCACATTGGGATGGCTATCTGATAAGCAGAGGAAGTTCCTCATGGCACCGCTCGGGATTGACGAAATTCGTGAGGCCATCATGCAAATGGCCTCGGGGAAAGCCCCTGGCCTCGACGGGCTCCCGATCGAGTTTTATAAGTCATACATAGATATCCTTGCCCCGATCTTGAAAGAGGTGTTTGAGGAGGCCCACACGCTGGGAAAGCTCCCCCCTACCATGAGAGAGGCATTGATTACTTCCCTTTTGAAGCCGGGTAAACCGGCGGCCTCCCCTGACTCCTACCGGCCTCTGTCCCTCCTTAACTGTGACGTAAAGATCCTCTCTAAAACTCTGGCTAACCGGCTGTCGCTCCTTATGCAGGGGCTAGTACTCCCGGATCAGTCGGGTTTCATACCGGGCAGGGCGACGTCGCACAACCTGCGCACGCTATTCGCCACTCTGCAGAACGTTGACCCCAGCCTCCAGATGGTGGCCGTCTTTTTGGACGCGACGAAAGCGTTCGACTCCCTGGAGTGGGATTACCTTGTGGCGGTGCTGACTAGTATGGGTTTCCCCCTAGTTTTCCTGGGCTGGATAGCTATCCTTTACGGTGGCCCCCGTGCCAGGGTATTGATCAACGGTAGGACGTCGGAACCCTTTGGAATCGCCCGGGGGACCAGGCAGGGGTGCCCCTTATCCCCTCTCTTGTTCGCACTGGCGGTGGAGCCCCTTGCTTCGCGGTTGCGACAGCGTCATCAACATAGGGCGCTGATCTGCGAGCAGAGGCAGCTTCTGCTGTCGCTCTATGCAGATGACATAACTTTGTATGTGCGGGACCCCCGACACAACCTGAACCCGCTACTCAGGGAATTCATCACGTATGGGGAAATGTCAGGCGTGCGAATCAATTGGGCCAAGTCTCAGATCCTCCATTTGACGGATGGATGTCGGAGGTTCTCACTTGACTATCCCATAGAATGGTGTGAGTCTGACGTAAAATATCTAGGCGTCAGGATATCTCGCGACAGGGACGAACTGATGCGCTCTAACTATGGTACGGCACTGACACAGGTCTCCTCCTGCGTAGACCGCTGGATAGCGCTCCCCCTCTCGATGGCAGGACGTGCTGCCTTGATTAAGATGGTGGTGCTCCCCCGACTTTTGTATCTGTTCATGAACATTCCCTTCCCACCGGGTCGGCACTTTTTCAATCGACTGCGCTCGGAACTGATTCGGCTAGTTTGGGGCGGGAAGAGACCTCGGCTGAAGTGGGAGGTGATGACCTCCCCCTACTCCCGGGGGGGTTTGGACATACCGGACCTGGAGCTGTACTACTATTGCGCTCAAGCACACTATGCATATTACTGGTTCCACCCCATTGCATTTATGCCCCAACTCGCTGCGGAGGACTGGCTGGCGGCTCCCCTGCCTCTGCACGGTCTGCTGCATAGTACTCTCCCTTATAATACCTCGGACTATAATGCGTTGCAGGGAACGGTACGGGCATGGCTGGAGATATCTAAGCGAGTTGCGAGCTCGTTCTTGTACTCGCCCCTTCTCCCCATTGCCTACCACCCGCAGCTGCCTCTTCTACAGGAAAGACTGTTTCAAGACTTGATCCACAAACTGGGGATTCAAAGGTGGGGTGATCTATTCTCGGCTGGGCGCTTTCGAGATCGGGAACACTTCTTTGATGGGTACGCGCCTACCCCCTTGGAGCTATTCACCTACATGAGACTGAGGCACGGCATGCGGTCCATATTACAGACATTCCCGGAGGAACCCGAAATCACTGACCCATTGCACAGAGTCTTACAGGCGTCCTCGCCCTCCCACCTGGTCTCCATACTATACCACACAATCCGATCTGACACTGCACTTGACGCCTCGCGGGCTCGTGGGGAGTGGGAGCGGGAGTTGGGGCTAGAGCTGGGAGATGACAGGTGGTCATACTGTTGCATACAGACAGAGCAAATCTCTGCAAGCAGCAGACATCGTATCATACACTTTAAGTTCCTAAATCGTCTGTACTGCACACCGGTCACCAAACACAAATTCAAACTGCAAAACTCGGATAATTGCGAGAGATGTCATGCCCCACATGCGGACTTCCTGCACTTGTCCTGGGGTTGCCCCGCAATTCAGACCTACTGGACCCAAGTGTTCTCCGCTGTCTCACAGATGGTGGACTTACTCCTTGAGCCCGACCCGGTGCAGGCCCTATTGGGGTATACCAAACACATTCCGCGGGCAAGCCGCAGGTTTGTCACGGCGGCGCTGTTGTTGGCGAAGCGGAGGATAGCGTGCCGTTGGGGGCGGGGGAGGGCTCCGAAATTTAAGGAATGGCTTAAAGACCTTGTCTACTGCCAAGAACAGATCCTGGCATACTCCGACCTGCTCCCGGCTCGATCCCGCCCCGCCGATATAGGGGGCCCACTACAATGTTACCTACTGCAATACCCAGAGGCCCTGACCGGGGATGCCCCTCCCCCGGCCCTTGATGGCGTTGCTTCTGCTGCTCATGATTCACAAACTACGCAAGGGATCGGTTGAGCTGTTGCGGTGCTGTGGGGGCGGGAGTTCTTCCACGATTGCCAGGCTGGGATGATCGGGTTGCATATCTGTTACACGTGTCTTAAGGATTGCGGTCATGCCCTGGGAGAGGTATACTGTATGGGGAAGGTCCGCTGAAGAACCCCTCAGGACTACACTGTTCGCTTTTCTTGTGTGTGGCTCTGTTGCCGGTTTTTCCTGCCCAGGGTCCCTGTGCTAAGACTCATGATAATGTCTATTTTGCTGTTCCCGCCCCCCCCGGACATGCATTGGATATACTGATGTAATGATTCAGACCTTGAAATGCCACCGAAGTTTGATTATGATAACTGTGTGATTGTATTGTTTTGATGCAAAATCCAATAAATAAAGTTTAAAAAAAAAAAAAAAAAAAAAAAAAACTTTAAATGTTGCCGCTTTAAAATATTTACCGAATCTGAGGACATTTTTTTGCAGAAGGCACCACGCCCACAACGTTTTTCTTCAGTGGTGAAGACATTTTTTACTTTTTCCAAGGGGCAAACAAAGACCAATGCCACCTTCTTCATTCGCAAGATTTGCCAAAGAGATCTGTTACGAGGGGATCCTAACAAAAAATACTCGTGTGGCACAGCAAGTATGATGAAACACCTAAGGACCCTTCATCCAAACAATCTTGCACGAGAAGAGTGCAAACAGATGAGAAACACTCCTGTTCTGTATCTGTAAAAAAGAAACACAAATAAATGTATATTAATAACTTTCAAATTTATACTATTCCATTACTGTACAAACACATTTTATATAAAAACTGACTAAGTAACTATAGCCCTGAACCACAAGTGTGACGATCGTTAAAACACTACATGCATAGTGCATACTACTTTGAAGCAGTTCATGCCCTAAAGCCTACCTCACTAAAAGACTACATGCTAACTGACTAACAGCCTCATGCATCAAGCCAAAATCCAGTCGGTAAAATACCGATTCGCTAATAGCTCCCGGTATTGAGTTAAAAATACCCAATCCCAATGCATCAACCCAAAAGCAAAAATCGCTATTTAAGGAATCCTTAAATAGCGATTCCTTAAATAGTGATAGCATTGAAGGAATCCCAAATTGAGATTCCTTAATTTAAGGAATCTCAATTTGGGATTCCTTAAATGCAATGCATGAAAGTTAAAAAATTAGCGAATTCGCTAATAGGGGGAGCAAATTACCATGAAGATGAACTGCATGGTAATTTGCTAAAAGTTTGAAAAATGCACTTTTTTGCATTTTTCAAAGTTTCATGTTGCGCACACACATGCCCTTAGAGCATGTGTGTGTGCAACATATGTGCACATATCAATTTCAGGGGTGCAATAGGGTGTCATTTTGACACCCTTGCACCCTTGAAATTGCATGAGCAATTTGCGAGAACCTACTGGTACTCGCTATTTGCTCATGCAATCTCCAATTCATTCCTATGGGCCTGGAGGCCCATAGGAATGATTGGGATGGCATTCCTTAATTGCTACTCGCAATTTGCTAGTAGCAATTAAGGAAAGTTAAGGAATCGCTATTTGAATAGCGATTCCTACATGCATAGCCTTTTGCTATTCCTTATTAGCGATTCCTTATTTTTCGCTAATAAGGAATCGCAAATGGCATTGTTGATGCATGTGCCCCTAAATGATTACAGTACTATAAGGAGGCACACTGTGTGAGTGACAGGGTGTTTGCTAGAAGAGTATGAATACTAACTAGGGAATTGAAGGTGTGAAACACAACTGTGTAGGTGATTAGAGGACTGCATCCATACTGCATAGGCATATAAAGCAGTCCATGTGCTAAGGCCTGGCTCACTGCATGACTACTTGGGTACTGACTGAATGATTAGAGTACAGCAAGGAGAGTGCCTAGGTGAAATTATAAGTGCTAGGCTTTTCGCACAGGGAATGGATTAGTACTTGGTACTGAATGGGTCACTAGAGGAGTGCATAGGCAGTCACAAGTGCTGGACTGTATGGATACTGACTAGGAAATTGAAAGTGTGAAAGACAAGTGTCTAGGTGGTTAGAAGACTGCATGCATAGTGCATAGGGGTTTGAAGCAGTCCATGTGCTAAGGCCTGGCTCTGTGCATGAATACTTAGGCAGTGACTGAATAATTAGAGTGCTGGAAAGAGAGTGTCTTGGTGAATTTATAAGTGTTTGGGTTTTAGCACAGTGAATGGATTAGTACATGCTGTTGAATGGGTCTCTAGAGGACTGCAAAGGTAGTGACAGGGTGTTTCCTGGAAGTGTATGGATACTGACTAGGGAATTGAAGGTGTAAAAGACAAGTGTATAGTATGTTAGAACACTACATGCATACTGCATAGACATTTGAAGCAGTCTATTTTGTACTTAGAAACTGACTAAATAATCAGACTACTTCTAGGACAGTGCTTAGGTAAAACTTTTACATTTTCAGTTCTGCCACAGTGAACAGAATAGTACATGGTACTGCACCTTAGTGTCAAACTCTGACTCATTTTATCAATGCATAAGCAAAGACTACCTTCTAATGCTACTAAAACTTGACAACATGACAGGTTTTAAAAGAGTTATCTGCTAAAAAATACACAATGTTACCAAATCCTTCTCTCACAGTGCTTCCCATATGTACACAGACTCACAGTGTGATTCTAGACAACAACCACTATACCTAGGAGTTTGCCAAAAATCATTCACTACTGTGGAAGTGGTAAGGGAACTGCACACAATCTTCATATTTCAGGACGGCACTTTCATGTCAAAGCCTGACTCATTTAATCAAAGCATAGGCAAAGACTGGCTTCTAATGCTACTAAAACTTGACAAAATGACTGGTTTTTTAAAACAGTTATCTGTCAGCAAATACAAGATGTTACCAAATGCTTCTCTCACAATCCTTACCCAAATGCACACAGACTCACAGTGCGATTTTAGACAAGCAACACTATCCTAGGAGTTTACCAAAACTCATTCACTAGTCTGGAAGAGTTAATGGTACTGCACACAATGTACATATTTCACGACTGCAATTTACTGTAAATGCCTGACTCATTTAATGAAAGCATAAGCCATGACTGTCTTCTAATGCTACTAAAACTTGACAACATGACATGTTTTAAAACAGTTATCTGTGCAAGGGGTAAGGGGACTGAACATAATCTACATATTTAAGTACTGCACTTTAGTGTCAAAGCCTAACTCATTTTATCAAAGCATAAGCAAAGACTGGCTTCTAACGCTACTAAAACTTGACAACATGGCAGGTTTTAAAACAGTTATCAGTCAGCAAATACATGATGTTCCCAAATGCTTCTCTCACAGTAGTTCCCAAATGCACACAGACTCACAGTGTGATTCTATACAAGCAACACTATCCCTAGGAGCTTACCAAAACCCATTCACTACTATGGAAGGGGTAAGGGGACTGCACACAATCTACATATTTCAGGACTCCACTTTAGTGTCAATGCCTGACTCATTTAATCAAAGCATAAGCAAAGACTGGCTTCTAATGCTACTAAAACTTCACAACAATACAGGTTTTAAAACAGTTATCTGTCAGCAAATACACGATGCTACAAAATCCTTGTCTCAGAATCCTTACACAAATGCACACAGACTCACAGTGTGATTTTAGGCAAGCAACACTATCATAGGAGTTTACCAAAACTCATTCAGTAATGTAGAAGGCGTAAGAGTACTGTACACAATCTACATATTTAAGTAATGCACTTTAGTGTCAAAGCTTGACTCATTTTACCAATCCATGAGCAAACACTGGCTTCTAATGCTAGTAAAACTTGACAACATGGCAGGTTTTAAAACAGTTATCTGTCAGCAAATACATAATGTTACCAAATGCTTCTCTCACAGTGGTTCCCAAATGCACACAGACTCACAGTGTGATTCTAGACAAGCAACACTATCCCTAGGAGTTTACCAAAACTCATTCACTACAGTGCAAGGGGTAAGGGGACTGCACATAATCTACATATTTAAGTACTGCACTTTAGTGTTAACCTCTTCTGTGCCCATGACGAGATAGTCTCGTCATGGAGCACGGTCGCGCTGTGCCCATGACGAGACTATCTCGTCATGAACCCCACCCACTAATGAAACGCCCGGCACAGGAGGGGGAAAGGGCGTGGCACAGAAGGGGTTAAAGCCTAACTCATTTTATCAAAGCATAAACAATGACTGGCTTCTAATGCCACTAAAACTTGACAGCATGGCAGGTTTTAAAACAGTTATCTGTCAGCAAATACATGATGTTCCCAAATGCTTCTCTCACAATGGTTCCCAAATGCACACAGACTCACAGTGTGATTCTAGACAAGCAACACTATCCCTAGGAGTTTACCAAAACTCATTCACTACTATGGAAGAGGTAAGGGGACTGCACACAATCTACATATTTCAGGACTCCACTTTAGTGTCAATGCCTGACTCATTTAATCAAAGCATAAACAAAGACTGGCTTCTAATGCTACTAAAACTTGACAACAAGACAGGTTTTAAAAAAGTTATCTGTCAGCAAATACACGATGCTACAAAATCCTTGTCTCACAATCCTTACCCAAATGCACACAGACTCACAGTGTGATTTTAGGCAAGCAACACTATGATAGGAGTTTACCAAAACTCATTCAGTAGTGTAGAAGGCGTAAGAGTACTGTACACAATCTACATATTTAAGTACTGCACTTTAGTGTCAAAGCCTGACTCATTTTATCAATCCATAAGCAAACACTGGCTTCTAATCCTACTAAAACTTGACAACGTGACAGGTTTTAAAACAGTTATGTGACAGCAAATACATGATGTTACCAAATGCTTCTCTCACAGTGGTTCCCAAATGCACACAGACTCACATTGTGATTCTAGACAAGCAACACTATACCTAAGAGTTTACCAAAACTCATTCACTACTGTGCAAGGGGTAAGGGGACTACACACAATCTACATATTTAAGTACTGCACTTTAGTGTCAAAGCCTAACTCATTTTATCAAAGCATAAGCAAAGACTAGCTTCTAATGGTACTAAAACTTGACAACATGGCAGGTTTTAAAACAGTTATCTGTTCGCAAATACATGATGTTCCCAAATGCTTCTCTCACAGTGGTTTCCAAATGCACACAGACTCACGGTGTGATTCTATACAAGCAACACTATCCCAAGGAGTTTACAAAAACTCATTCACTACTATGGAAGGGGTAAGGGGACTGCACACAATCTACATATTTCAGGACTCCACTTTAGTGTCAATGCCTGACTCATTTAATCAAAGCATAAACAAAGACTGGCTTCTAATGCTACTAAAACTTGACAACAAGACAGGTTTTAAAAAAGTTATCTGTCAGCAAATACACGATGCTACAAAATCCTTGTCTCACAATCCTTACCCAAATGCACACAGACTCACAGTGTGATTTTAGGCAAGCAACACTATGATAGGAGTTTACCAAAACTCAATCAGTAGTGTAGAAGGCGTAAGAGTACTGTACACAATCTACATATTTAAGTACTGCACTTTAGTGTCAAAGCCTGACTCATTTTATCAATCCATAAGCAAACACTGGCTTCTAATCCTACTAAAACTTGACAACGTGACAGGTTTTAAAACAGTTATGTGACAGCAAATACATGATGTTACCAAATGCTTCTCTCACAGTGGTTCCCAAATGCACACAGACTCACATTGTGATTCTAGACAAGCAACACTATACCTAAGAGTTTACCAAAACTCATTCACTACTGTGCAAGGGGTAAGGGGACTACACACAATCTACATATTTAAGTACTGCACTTTAGTGTCAAAGCCTAACTCATTTTATCAAAGCATAAGCAAAGACTAGCTTCTAATGGTACTAAAACTTGACAACATGACAGGTTTTAAAACAGTTATCTGTTCGCAAATACATGATGTTCCCAAATGCTTCTCTCACAGTGGTTTCCAAATGCACACAGACTCACGGTGTGATTCTATACAAGCAACACTATCCCAAGGAGTTTACAAAAACTCATTCACTACTATGGAAGGGGTAAGGGGACTGCACACAATCTACATATTTAAGTACTGCACTTTAGTGTCAATGCCTGACTCATTTAATCAAAGCATAAGCCATGACTGGCTTGTAATGCTACTAAAACCTCACAACATGACAGGTTTTAAAACACTTATCTGTCAGCAAATACATAATGTTAGCAAATGCTTCTCTCACAATCCTTGCCCAAATGCACACAGACTCACAGTGTGATTTTAGACAAGCAACACTATCCTAGGAGTTTACCAAAACTCATTCACTAGTATAGAAGAGGTAAGGGTACTGCACACAATCTACATATTTAAGTACTGCACTTTAGTGTCAAAGACTGACTCATTTTATTAATGCATATGCAAAGACTGGCTTATAATGCTACTAAAACTTGACAACATGGCAGGTTTTAAAACAGTTATCTGTCAGCAAATACATGATGTTCCCAAATGCTTCTCTCACAGTGGTTCCCAAATGCACACCGACTCACAGTGTGATTCTAGACAAACAACACTATCCCTAGGAGTTTACCAAAACACATTTCCTAATCTACGAGTACTACATTTCAGTGTTCAAACATGACTCATTTTGCAAATTCCTAAACAATGACTGATTTCTAATTGTACCAAAATATAAAAACAGCACAGTTATCTGTCTGCAAACACATGAAAAACACAAATGCTTATCACAGAATGGTTTCTACATGCACACACACTGTCAATAAGATTGTAGACAAAAAAAGTACTCCCTACACTGTAGCAGGAGAAATACATTAGTCTGATTAAAATCAAAATAGTCTACATACATCCCCTCACAATTAAATAACTCATCTTTCAAGTTGTTTTGTAGATTAAGCAGTATATCAGTCACACACCAGATATCAGTCACATACCAGATTTTCTTATACAGAATCTCTGCACTGTGCACCTGTCAGCAAAACCAAAGAATGGCAAAGTTTCCCTCTCATTTTCCACACATATACATGTAAACATCAAATCACATTCCTTCCCACATAAATTCAAAAGCAAACACACATTTCTATTGGTTAAACATTTCAACCCTTTCCAAATGACATAAATTTGAACCCTACCCCCATTCTACCTTCTGCCTGTTACCATAGCAACAAGTCATGGAACACTGAACTGAGCACACAGGTCACATGTTCAGCACACAATGTTGCTAATCAAAACAGCAAGTGTGCTTGACTTTTCAACATATCAGCTTATCATATAATGTTCCTTTCACGCACTTTTTGTTAACCAATAAGAATCATGCGTTTAAAAAACAGAAACATGCACCCTACCTTTCAGTGTAGAAGGTTGTCAAACAACCAATGATTTCATGTCTTTTTTCAAAACTGCATCTTAGCCACCATTTTAGAAAAATCTTACTTTTCAAACTGCCATTTCATTTACAGAGACCATCTGAGTGCATCCAGACCTCCCTTCAAAATGCTTAGAGTGTGGATTGTGGGACACAGCTATATTTTCTGGAGCCAAAGGTATGCAGAAAACAAAGGCATTCACAAAGTCCTAGGTTTACCAAATGTAGACATTAAATGGATTGGACAGAGAGGGTTAAAGTGGCACCAATTGATGCCATTGGTAAAAACCTTTATGCATATCCAACACCCTGGCCTCATAATAGTGCACTGTGGTGGCAATGACCTAGGCACTTTGACTGGGGTAGGTCTGGAAATGCTTATGAAGGACACCTTTGCAGAATTGTTTTCACTTTTTCCCAAAACTGCCTTTGTGTATTCTAACATATGCCAAAGGCAGAAGTGGAACTGGTCCAATCATTTTTGTCCACAGATTGAGAAAGCTAGGAGAAATGTGAATAAATCTGTTTCTGCTTTTCTCCGAGACTATAGAATTGGGTCCATTTACAATAACAATCTGCGCTTTGCATATGCAAGAGATGTATAGGAGAGATGGAGTACACTTTACGGATGAAGGAAACAGAGTCTTCCTCAACAACTTTAGACTCTGTATAGGTACTTACTTATAAGTACCAAAAACTCTCAATGAACACAACGGCTCTTTTTAGAGCCACTCAAGAACAAAACACTTAAGCTAGATGTTTATCTCCCAAAAATTGCTGTTTTTTTCCCTTAGATCTGCGCACCCAACGCGTTAGGACCCGCGCACCCAATGCGAGAGGAACCCTGCACCCAACGCGTTAGGATGCGCGACTCCTAATTTTACCATAAAAAAAATTCCCCCCCCATCCTCTCATAGCAAACAACAGTGTCCTGGGGATGGGCACCCCAGGACACTGTAGGAGCCGGCCCTGGGGGGTGGCGGTCCCCAGGGCCCTCGAGGGCTCCAGGAGGGGGGCCACGCAGCCCCCCTCCCCTATTAAGATATAAACATTTTGCCCCCAGGATTTGGCCCACCCAGGGGCTAATTATTAATGAAGCACGGAAGCGCGCGCTTCAGGTTTTTTAATTTTTTCGTACGGATCCACGCACCCTGCGCGCATTTCGCCGATTTTTTTATTTTTATAAAGGGGGCCCCAGGGGGTACATCTGGGACCCCCTGAGCAACACTAGAGGGTCAGAGAATTTCTACCCTGCCCCCTTTATATGTTTTAAACACTTATTCCCCTTACTTCTTCAGCCTCGCTTCTACAGAGGCACAAAATGGCTGCCAACAGTTCCTGGTTTCGAATGTAGACAGACACTCGACAGCCAATTAGCATTCAGCACGTGATCGGGAGGGTGCGCGCTCGGTTCGGGGAGGGTGCGCTTAGGGTGCGCTTAGGGTGCGAGGATCCTCTGAGGCCATAGATATATATGTACTTTTAACTCTAATTTTCTCAGGGACTACGGAAGTTTTTTCAGTGAATATATATATATATATATATATATATTCACTGAAAAAACCATAGGTTTCAGGGGAGTTATAGTTAGCTGGACTTTTCACTCATACAAAACCATTGAAATTCCCCCGTTATAGTTAGTTCAGCTAACTATAACTCTTGCGCCCACAATGCACTTCTGATGACGTCACATATTACATCACTCATGACATGGTCAGTGACATCACTCATGACATCACTGATGACATCTCAAATGACATCACTGATGACCTCATCCTTGTGATAGAACCTTCTTCACATCTGATACTGATCCACGCAAAAAAGCACTGTTCAACTCATTTAACTTTAGTACTGGACTTTTTGCATAATACAATCTTCTCACTAACTTCCGCATTTGAGTATGATGTACTGCCAGCATCCTGAAATGGTGAAAAACACTTTGACAAACTTTCCTAGAAAGACAAGCCAGAGAATGACCTTGCAAACCAGTATTTGTTCTCACTCTGCAAGGGTCTAGTCCTTGCAACACCTTAATCATTTTTTTAACACTTTTTTTAATATATACTCGTAAAAAACTACATAATTTATCAATAGATTCCTGTCGTACACTACAAATACTACTGCAATCCTAAGTGTACACAGGGTGTTTAGGACGTCTCCCTAGAACTTCATCAGCTATCACTTCTTCTGCATTTCTTTCAACCATTTTCTCTTTCTCAATTGGACAACCATCTCTAACCTCATAACCTCTACCACTGGTGTCAACTGCATACAATAATTTTTTGCTCTGTAAATAACTCTCTTCATTAAAGAAAGGCTCTGAACTGGAACTGTGTTTCCATTCTCCCAAAAAAAATCACAAACTTTTCTTTTATTAATTACTCTTTTCCTCCTACTTTTGGCCTTCATTAAATGGATTGGTTTATCTAGTGATCAAATAGTGTTTAATACTAAAATTAATAGTTTCCTTTGTACTTCAAAAGCCTTTTCAACAATGTTTTCAATATGCTTCTTCTTTTTATAAAATAGAGCTCTCTTTTTATATTTCTTCACATCTTTCAGCAAATTATGTACTACTCTCGAGTAAAATATTTTTTTGCGTAATTCCTTATACTGATTTTGCCTTCTTTTACCATACTTTGTCTCCTTTGACTGACCATTTGCTTTCTTGCTTTTCCTCTTATTTTGATTTTTTTTTCTAGTTGAAGCATTCTCAGTGGTTTCAGCATTCTGTACATTCTGTTTGGTCCTACAAACATTTTTAATAAATTGCTTTGTGATCTTACCAGAAGATTTTTTCTTTTTAGCCACATTATCTTGTTCATTCAATACTTGTGGTTGATGTTTCTTCAAGTAATTCTCCTGTCTCTGTTCTTTTCTTTTTATTTTTTTTCTGGCATGATTTCTCTATTTTAACATTGAAAACCAGTATCTGTAAGAAAGAATCACAAATAAAAGTATATTAATAACTTTCAAATGTATACTATTCTATTACTGTAGAAACACACTTTATATAAAAACTGACTAAGAAACTATAGCCCTGAAGCACAATTGGGACGATGGTTAAAAGACTACATGCATAGTGCGTACTACTTTGAAGCAGTTCATGCCCTAAAGCCTGCCTCACTAAAACACTACATGCTAACTGACTGAATGATTACAGTACTATAAGGAGGCACATTGGGTGAGTGACAGGGTGTTTGCTAGAAGTGTATGAATACTGACATGGATATTGATGGTGTGAAAGCCAAGTGTGTAGGTGATTAGAGACCTACATGCATAGTGGATACGTGCTTGAATCCATCCATATGTTAAGGCCTGTCTCAGTCCAATAGTACTTGGATACTGACTGAATGTTTTCAGTATTGCAAGCAGAGTGCCAGGATGAATTTATGAGTATTTGTATTTTGGTGCAGTATATACATTAGTACATGGTGCTGAATAAGTCACTGGAGTAGTATAAGGAGAGTGACAGAGTGTTTGCAGGAACTGTATGAATACTATCTGGGATATTGAAGGTGTGAAAGACAAGTATGTAGGTGGCTATAGACCTACATGCATAGTGGATAGACATTTGAAACAGTCCATAGAGTAACACTTGGATCACTGCAAAACTACCTGAGTACTGACTGAATCATTAGAGTACTACAAAAAGAGTGACTGGGTGAATCTTTTTAAGATTTTGGATTCTAGTGCAGTGAATAGATTAGTAATTACTGCCAAATGAGTCAGTGGAGGTGTGCAATTAAAGTGACAGAGTGTTTATTGGAGTTTATAGACAGAGAAATTGAAGGTCTGAAAGGCAATTGTGTTCGTAGTTAGAGGCCTCCATGCATAGTGGAAACACGTTTGAATCAATCCATGTGCTAAGGCCTGCCTCACTCCATTAGTACGTAGGTACTGACTGAATGATTAGACTATTGCAAGAAGCGTACCTGGGTGAATTTATAAGTGTTTCAGTTTTGGCACAGCGAATGCATTACTACATGGTGCTGAATAAGTCACTGGAACAGTGCAAGGGGAGTGACAGGATGTTTGCTGGAAGTACATGGATACTGACTGGGGAATTGAGGCTGTTAAAGACAAGTGTATAGTATGTTAGAAGACTGCATGCATACTGCATAGACATTTGAAGCAGTCTATGTGGTAATGCATGGTTCACTACATGAGTACCTGGAAACTGACTGAATCATTAGACTACTGCTAGGAGAGTGCCTGGGTAAAACATTTAAGTTTTTCAGTTTTGGCGCAGTGAAGAGATTAGTACATGGTACTGGATCAGTCACTGGATGAGTGCAAGATGAGTGACAGGATGTTTATTGAAGTATATAGATACTGACTAGTTAATTAAAGAAGTCAAAGACAAGTGTGTAGGTGACTAGAGGCCTGTATGCATATTGGATAGATGTTTAAACAGTCCATGAGCTAAAACCTCAGACACTGCATGATTACTTCGGTACTGACTGAATCATTACACTACTGCAAGGAGAGTGCTTGGGTTAATCATTTTAAGTTTTTGTGTTTTGGTGCAGTGAATAGATTATTACATAGTGCCAGATGAGTCAGTAGAGGAGTGGAAGTGGACTGAAAGGGTGTTTAATGGAGTTTCTAAATACTGACTAGTTAATTGATAAAGCAAAAGACAAATGTGTAGGTGACTAGAGGCCTGCATGCCTACTGGACAGACATTTGAAGCAGTCCATGGCCTAAGGCATGGGTCACTGCATGAGTACCTGGGTACTGACTGAATCATTAGAGTACTGCAAGGAGAGTGCCTGGATAAATCTTTTAAGTTTTTGGGTTTTGGCGCAGTGAATAGATTAGTACATGCTGCTGAATGAGTCACTGGAGGTGTGCAAGGAGAGTGACAGGGTGTTTATTGGAGTATATAGATACTGACTGGGCAAATGAAGGTGTGAAAGACAATTCTGTAGGTGGTTAGAGGCCTGCATGCATTATGGATAGTCATTTGAAGTAGCCCATGTGGTAAAACCGGGTTCACTACATAAGTACCTGGGTATTGACTGAATCATTAGAGAAGTACAAGGAGAGAGCCTCAGCAAATTTATAAGTGTTTGGCTTTTGGCGCAGTAAATGGATTAGTACATGGTACTGAATGGGTCACTGGAGAAGTGTAAGGGGAGTAACAGGGCGTTTGCGGAAACTGTATAAATACTGACTGGGATATTGAAGTTGTGAAAGACAAGTGTGTAGGTGGTTAGAGGCCGGCATGCATAGTGGATAGGGGTTTGTAGCAGTCTATGTACTAAGGCCTGCCTCACTCCATTAGTACTTGGATATTAACTGAATGTTTACAGTATTACAAGGACAGTTCCTGGGTGAATACATAAGCAATGACTGCCTTCTAATTCTACCAAAACTTGAGAACAGGAAAGGTTTTTAAGCAGTTATGCGTATGCAAAGATATCAAGTACTCAAATGCTTCTCTCACAGTGGTTCCCAAATGAACACAGACTTACAGTGTGTTTCTAGACAAGCAACACTATCCTAGGAGTTTACCAAAACTCATTCACTAGTCTGGAAGGGGTAAGGGTACTGCACACAATCTACATATCTCAGTGCTGCACTTTAATGTCAAAGCCTTACTCATTTTATCAATGCATAAGCAAAGACTGGCTTGTAATGCCAGTAAAACTTGACAACATGACAGGTTTTAAAACAGTTATCTGTCAGCAAATACATGATGTTACCAAATGCTTCTCTCACAATGGCTACCCAAATGCACACAGACACACAGTGTGATTCTAGACAAGCAACATTATCCTTAGGAGTTCATCAAAACTCATTCGCTACTGTGGAAGGGGTAAGGGGACTGCACACAATCTACATATTTAAGTACTGCACTTTAGTGTCAAAGCCTAACTCATTTTACCAATGCATAAGCAAAGACTGGCTTTTAATGCTACTAAAACTTGATAACATGACACGTTTTAAAACAGTTATCTGTCAACAAATACACAATGTTACCAAATGCTTCTCTCACAATACTTACCCAAATGCACACAGACTCACAGTGTGATTTTAGACAAGCAACACTATCCTAGGAGTTTACCAAAACTCATTCACTAGTCTGGAAGGGGTAAGGGTACTGCACACAATCTACATATTTAAGTACTGCACTTCAGTGTCAAAGCCTGACTCATTTTATTAATGCATATGCAAAGACTGGCTTCTAATGCTACTATAACTTGACAACATGGCAGGTTTTAAAACAGTTATCTGTCAGCAAATACATGATGTTCCCAAATGCTTCTCTCACAATACTTACCCAAATGCACACAGACTCACAGTGTGATTTTAGACAAGCAACACTATCCTAGGAGTTTACCAAAACTCATTCACTAGTCTGGAAGGGGTAAGGGTACTGCACACAATCTACATATTTAAGTACTGCACTTTAGTGTCAAAGCCTGACTCATTTTATCAATGCACAAGCAAAGACTGCCTTTTAATGCTACTAAAACTTGACAACATGACAGGTTTTAAAACAATTATCTGCAAGCAAATACATAATTTTACCAAATGCTTCTCTCACAATGCTTACCCAAATACACACAGACTCACAGTGTGATTGTAGACAGACAACTATCCCTTGTACAAAATACATTTCCTAGTCTACAAGATCTAAGGTGACTTCACACATTGCAGAAAATCTATTACTACAGATTAGTACCAAAATGTTTCTCTCAAAATTATTCCTAAATGCACACAGACTCACTGTGTGATTCTAGACAAACAACACTATCCCTTGCACTATACCAAAACACATTTCTTAATCTACGAATACTACATTTTAGTGTAGAAACATGACTCATTTTGCAAATTCATAAACAATGACTTATTTCTAATTGTACCAAAATATAAAAACAGTACAGTTATCTGTCTGCAAACACATGAAAAACACAAATGCTTATCACAGAATGATTTCTACATGCACACACGCTGTAAATAAGATTGTAGACAAAAAAAGTACTCCCTGCACTTTAGCAGAAGAAATACATTAGTCTGATTAAAATCAAAATAGACCACATACATCCCCTCACAATTAAATAACTCACTTTTCAAGTTGTTTTATAGATTAAGAAGTATATCAGTCACACGCCAGATTTTCTTATACAGAATCTCTGCACTGTGCACCTGTCAGCAAAACCAAAGAATGGCAAAGTTTCCCTCTCATCCACACATATACATGTAAACATCAAATAACATTCCTTCTCACATAAATTCAAAATCTAACACATTTATATTGGTTAAACATTTCAACAGTTTCCAAATGACATAAATTTGTACCCAACCCCCAATCTGCCTTCTGCCTGTTACCATAGAAACAGGTCATGGAACACTGAACTGAGCACACAGGTCACTAGTTCAGCACACAATGTTGCTAATCAAAACAGCAAGTGTGCTTGACTTTTCAACATATCAGCTTATCATATATAATGTTCCTTTCAATCAGTTTTTGTTAACCAATAAGAATCATGCCACCATTTTAGAAAAATCTTACTTTTCAAACTGCCATTTCATTTACAGAAACCATCTGAGTGCATCCAGACCTCCCTTCAAGATGCTTAGAGTGTGGATTGTGGGACACAGCTTATGTTAAATCCTTTTATAGCGCGCAATAGCTACTCCAAAGAGTGTCCCAGCGCGGAGCCAAGAGTAGAGACAACAAAAGTGAATGACTATGGGAACAGATGTGTTTTTAGTAGTTTCTTGAAGCAAAGTGGGTCTTGAGTGTTACGCAGAAGAAAAAGGAAGAGCTTTCCAAACCTGGGAGGCTTTAACAGCGAGCGAACCGCCCCCCACCTTAGAACAGGAGAAGCGCGGCACTATAGCCAACAGAAGAGCTGAAGAGCGCAATACTCTAGACGGAACGTAGAAGGAAAACTGCCTCTGCAGATAGAAGGGACCCAGATTGTAAAGGGCCCTGTGGGCAATTACCAAAGCTTTAAATTCGACACTCTCCACCATGGGCAACCAATGCAGGGGGCGAAGATGAGCACGTACACTACTTCTTCTGGCGATTCCAAGAAGCAGCCTTGCGGCCGCATTCTGGATCACTTGCAGTTTATTCATGGAGTAGCCAGGTATGCCACCATACAGGGCATTAGCATAGTCCAAACGAGACAAAACTAACGCCCGAATAACCGTTTCCTTGGCAGACCTTGGGAGGAGAGGGAGAAAACTCCTAAGTGTCTTAAGAAGACCAAAACAACAGCCTGAGATCTTATTCACCTGGACAGAGAATGAGAGATTATCGTCAAACCAAACTCCTAGGTTTTTTGCGAGTTTCCCATTAGATGAAGGAGGGGGGAAATCAGGGGGCCAGATCCTACTTCTAAAATCCGAGGGGAAGTTGCCGTACAGAAGGATCTCAGATTTGTCTTCGTTGCACTTGAGTTGAGCTCTAGCAAGCCACCCAAATACCGAAGACAAGCACTTCTGCACAGGCAGAACTGAATCTTCACCCTTGCCCCATGTAAAAAGGAACTGGGTGTCATCAGCATAAGCTATCACCTTAGCCCCCAACTCCTCGGACAAAAAGACCAAAGGGGAAACATAGATGTTAAAAAGAAGGGGGCTAAGGGAAGAGCCCTGGGGAACACCTGTAGAGACCTCCTGCAAGGACGAGGCCGCCAGTGGCAGCCAAACCTGTTGGACTCGCCACTCCAGGAAAGACCTCAGCCAGGCCAAGGCCAACCCAGAGACCCCAATCTCTGAGAGGCGGGTAAGCAACTTGGAGTGCGACACCATGTCAAAAGCTGCTGACAGATCAAGCATAACCAAAGCTGCTCTGCCACCAGCGTCTAAGCAATCCCGGATTGCTTCAGAGATCTCAACTAGCGCTGTCTCCGTGCTGTAGGAAGCCCGAAACCCAGACTGAGCTAGATGCAAAGCATCAGATTTTTCCACAAACTCAGTGAGTTGTCTGGTCACCACCTTCTCACAGACTTTGGCTAAGCTGGGAATAGAGAAATTGGGCGATAGTTCCCGGGAATCAAGGGGTCAAGAGTAGGCTTCTTCAATAAAGAAAGGATTTTGGCCTGTTTCCTCTCCAGCGGAACCCGAGCCTCACCAAGGGAGGCATTAATAATAGCGTTAACCTCGGGGTTAATGATCTCCGCTACTGCTGCCAGCAGTCTTGCCGAGCAGGGATCCGAGGGAGAACCGGACTTTAGGCCCTTAAGTATTTTCAAAGAACTGGCGAGATCCACAGGGGAAAAAGCTAACAATGCGTGTTTTGGAGGACCCTGTGGTGGCACAGTCGGCCCATCACCCGCAGGAGAGTCCGCACACAGAGTCAAAGTCTGCTGGATCAAACAGATTTTGTCAAGGAAGAAACTAGAAAGGGTGTTTCACCAGCCAACCGTGGTCGGGCAAATACAGGTTAGAACAGCAGGAGACGTGAAACTCTGAACTATATGGAAAATCTCCTTAGTATTGTTGCGAGTCTGCTCGATGCGGTCTGTAAAATATTGTTTTTTGGCCTATAAAATGGCTGAATAATAGATTTTTTTGTCTTTCCCTCAGAGCAGCCTTAGCCAGAGGACAATAGCCGCAGCGACGCCAGATCCGTTCAAGCAGAAAACAAAGGCATTCACAAAGACCTAGGTTTGCCAAATGTAGACATTAAATGGATTGGACACAGAGGGTTAAAGTGGCACCAATTGATGCCATTGGTAAAATCCTTTATGCATATCCAACATCCTGACCTCATAATAGTGCACTGTGGTGGCAATGACCTAGGCACTTTGACTGGGGTAGGTCTGGAAATACTTATGAAGGACATCTTTGCAGAATTGATTTCACTTTTTCCCAAAACTGCCTTTGTGTATTCTAACATATGCCAAAGGCAGAAATGGAACTGGTCCGATCATTTTTGTCCACAAATTGAGAAAGCTAGGAAACATGTGAATAAATCTGTTTCTGCTTTTCTCCGAGACTATAGAATGGGGTCCATTTACAATAACAATCTGCGCTTTCATATGCAAGAGATGTATAGGAGATGGAGTACACTTTACTGATGAAGGAAACAGAGTCTTCCTCAACAACTTTAGACTCTGTATAGGTACTTACTTATAAGTACCAAAAACTCTCAATTAACACAACAGCTCTTTTTAGAGCCATTCAAGAATAAAACACTTAAGCTTGATGTTTATCTCCCCAAAATGTCAGTTTTTTTCCCTTGGATCCGCGCACCCAACGCGTTAGGAACTGCGCACCCAACGCGAGAGAAATCGTGCACCCAGCGCGTTAGGATGCGCGACTCCTAATTTTACCGTAAAAAAAAAAATAGCCCCTATCACTAATTTTTACTATCCCCGGGGACCCCAACCAGCTTATAAAAAAGCATTGGAGACCGTGGGGGGAGCCCCAACACCCCCCACGGTCCCAGCCAGCTCCCCGCGTCCTTCGGGAGCCGGCGTTGCTTTTTCACATGGGGAGCAGCTGACATGCAGCTCCCCGTGTGGAAAAGCAATATCATTTGGATACTTGGAGACTCCTGCCCTCTCATAGCAAACAACAGTGTCCTGGGGGTGGGCACCCCAGGACACTGTAGGAGCCGGCCCTGGGGGGTGGCGGTCCCCAGGGCCCTCGAGGGCTCCAGGAGGGGGGCCACGCAGCCCCCCTCCCCCATTAATTTATAAAGATTTTGCCCCCGGGATTTGGCCCACCCGGGGGCTAATTATTATTCGGGGGGGGGTTTCGTCCGGATGCGCTCACCCTGCGCGCATTTTGCCGTTTAAAAAAAAAAAAGGGGAGCCGAGGGGTTCCTTCTGGGACCCCCTAAGCAACACTACAGGGTCAGAGTATTTCTACCCTGCACCCTTTACATCTTTCACAGCCCCCGCTTGACGAATCACCACAAAACTTTCCGGATAGGAGCGGACCGGAGCTGGCCAAAAGTTTGGAAAATTTCACGAAGATACGTCAACCACCGCCAGACTTATTGGGAATAGAATGTTGCGGATTTGCTATGGAAAATAGGTCCTAACTATAACTACCTACTGGCGACCACCAGTAGGTAATATATATATACAGGTACACTGATTCTCGTTTCGTTTTCTCCTCCATGCGAAAGTATGAGCACGGACCACAGGAATTCTTTCCTTTTGCTATTTTATTACTGCTCCCCACAGATCGCAGTCGCCATGACACATTTCGTCCCTCACAAGGGACTTGATCACATGACGCACATTTAGCTAGACCAGTTATTTAAATACCATTTTTTTAAAACTTTTTGACGCGTGATTTACTTAAAGTGACCAGTGCATTATAACAACAGGGTTGATCATAGACATGAAAATAGTAGTAACGCCTGAATGGCATGCATTTTGAGCAATTGCAAGTTTGTAAAGGTTTCAGTTGCGACGTGTGCTTAAATTTATAATTAAATGAATACATATATAACTCTGTTTGTAAAATGTAGAAATAGCAATAAATAAATAATTGTATACATTCGCATACTGAATTGCTTTTTATACAATTACGGTGCCTAATATCGCACTTAAAAATCATCTGTTTCATTGCCATTGAAACCATAAATCAAGAAAACATTGCTATATACCATTTTTCAATCTAGGTACAAATACCTTTTCTATTATTGTCAAACATTCTATAGAGTGTATTGGAATATGATGGACCTCCCTGTTTATAATAAAGTGCTCCTATGTGCAAATGACGTGTACAAAAGTGTCTTGTGCTAATGAATTAAAACCATATGTGCAAACTTATCAAGCTAAGTGTGTAAATATATATAGCAAACAGGACAACGCCATTGGAAAGATTTTCAGAAAAAGCTGCCCACTCATCTTAGATGACCCCATTATCGGTCACATCCTTCCTAAAAGAGCTGCCATCACATACACAAGGGCAACATTGATGAAGTACGTCCTAGTCCATAATGACCCTTTTAGTCAAACCAAAGGCACATGGTTGTCTCAAAGAAAGGGTTTCCATCGGTGTAAAGTATGTAAGGCATGTCAATTTGGAATAAATAAAACTTCCTATAACACCACTTTTGGTGACCGAGAAAAGCTAATAGGGAAAGCCTTAACCTGTAAATCTGACCATGTGGTCTATGTGCTGGAGTGTCCATGTGCCCTATGACATGTAGGTAGCACTATACTACAGGGGCACAAAAGGATACTCCAGCACATTAGAGCCAGCAAAAACAAAGACATCACATATCCAGTAGCGCAGCACTTTGGGGAAATGCATAATGCAGACCCCAAAGATCTCGAATATTTTATAATTGTTGCTATCCCACCCTGTAAAATAGGTGGGGATAGGGAAAAGACCCTTAGACGTCTTGAAACAAGATATATTCTAGACCTCGATACAAAATCTCCGGGTGGCCTTAACATTACAGAGGAACTTTACACTTGCCTCTAATAACATTCCCTATAGGTCGAACTCTGCATATGTATCAAATATTTTACATCATTATGAATCTTTTTATTAAATCAAATGAATTTACTATTACCGCCCAAATCCCACTTTTTAAAGATTTTACACACATTTGTACACGGTTTTAGATGGGTTTTAGATTTTATACACAGTAAAATAAAATTGCGTATTTTGCACGGGTTTTAGATATGTGCCAATATTAACATGTATTAGGTGCAAGGTTTACATAAAAGCTTCTACCTTATCAATAGTACTGTAGGTTGCATTTGCACTTTAAGAGACCTTATCGGTAAAGATATATAGATGTGATAAATATAAACAATGGTATTCAAACCAGAATTAAGTTGTCAATAAGGAGGTCAAAACGAAACACCCCCAATTAAACCAGATATTTGGTTGGTGGTTATCGATACTTACAGTACCTTTGATTTCATGGTTTTGAGAAAAAATGCACAGTTTTCGTGATGTGTGAGAATAAAATGGCAAAATGCACTGAATTGGTATTTAAACCTGGATGCTAGAATATCAACCAATAATGTGTGTATTTTTTTGAACTGGTACTTAAACCTGAATGTATGAATTTTGAATTCAATTTCAAAACAGTCAGTATGTCTTCTATTTCTATGATTTACCTTGCACAACCACTGACACTTGTCACTTTAAGGATAGAAAAAGAAAAAAAGGAAAAATATGTTAGAAAAAACAACCATGTACCGCGTCATGCTCGTGGTGCCTGTTTTATAAATATAAATTTGAATCTGCACCTACTTGTGATCCATGCTCCTATTCCCGGGAGATTGAGGAAGGGTGGAGTGCTGCTGAGGCTAACTCATTATTGTGCACAGTTATTAAATGAGGGGTTAGGAGATAAGCATCCCAGAAGCTATGGACATGAAGGCAGTTATTTGCTATATTATGACCACACAAATGGCCTTGATGCTAGCAGGAAATAGACACCCAAAGAGTAAAATAAAATACCCCCTGTGGCTCCTCAATCCAAGGCTGATAGCTATTGATATTTTTATTATTTATTTGTAGGTGTGACATGATGACTCTAGTGCCATTTATGGCAGTTATCAATGCACATAACATACAAGAACGGACTAGGTGGTTGGTATTGTCAAATCCCATGCACCAATCTCTGGTCCTTAGTCTTGCAGGAATTACGTAAATCCCACCGCAATCCTCTTGCTTGTGCTAACCTGCCACTTCGGGCCATATCTATGAGCCTAGTTGTGTCGCTCTTGCCCCAGGCAAAGTGGTGCAAGAGGGACGCAACTCAAAAACAAGATTTACGAAGCCACAGAAGGCCAAGTTGTGTTGTCCTGAGTAGCTTTATAAATTTGGAGTAACTCAATGCAGCGCAAATTGCTGGTTTGTGAAACTCTGCCCTGGGAAGGCATTCCACGTACTAGCGAGGGTGTTCCCACAAAATTCCCGTGGTTTTTGACACATTCCCAGAATTACCAAGAGTGGTAGATCTGGGTATGCACAAAAAAGATATGCCTTCTCAGTGGATGAGTAACGAGGAGAAAAATCTTTATTTCTCCTTGCTATTTCCTCTTTCTATGTTTGCTGCACGCTAAAGCACACACAGAAAGAGGACTATGCCTCTCAGGATTGTTTTTGTGCAACTCAAAAATAAAATTAATAAAGCCACTCAAGGCCACTTTGCGTACCTCTGAGTAGCTTAAAAAATCAGGAGTAACGCAACGCAAGTCACTGCATTGTGTTACTCTGCCCTGGGAAGGCATTCCATGGGCATTGCATGGGTGCACCCAAGCAGCTACCATGGTTTTTGACACATTCCCAGATTTATCAGAAGTGGTATACTTGGGAATGCGGCACAAAGATATGACATCTTAGAGGTGGAGTAATGAGGAGAAACATCTTTCTGTCTCCTCATTACTTCCTCTTTCTATGTGTGCTGTATTTTGCAGCACAACGTCACGATCCTACTCAGACGATGTATGCATGTGGGTAGGTAGGAGTACTACACCACCCAGCATGCATCTGGCAGGCAACCGGTTATTCCCTGGTGGCTGGGCTGACATATATAGCCTACCTCTAGGGGGATCCGGTGCTTGTCCCCTGATTTTATTCCTGAATGCTGGATTCTGCGTTAGAGCCATTACTGGAGGCTGCACTCGACTCGTAGCGAGGAGGTCGCAGCAGAAGCCTGGTAAGGCTCGTTTCTGGCTGTGTTTCACCCACAGACACTCGGAAGCGGCCGACAATTCCCTGCTTCTCTCCCGCTCACCAATACTGTCGGACCTTTACTGAACTGCTCAGGGTCCCACGCGTGTGCGGTAGGAACCGGGTGCTCGGTACCCTTTCCGAGTAAATTGTTGTCCTGCTTGTGTGCCTTAGGAATTAGTGTTCAAGACTTTCGCTACTGGCGTGTGTTCGAGAGGAGTGCTTCCTCTCTGCTCGCTCTCGCTAGCAGTTATCCCTGACCTGGTTCAACCTTCTAGGGGAGAGACATTCTTTGAGCAGTGCTTCTACCCTCCACAGAGTGTGCCTAGGCTCTGCACTGTATCCCTACACTACTGAGCTCTTCCAACATCGTGCCTGCACGTGTGAGACGTAATACACTGTTAGACCTGGCATCTTTGGCGTGGTTTCCCCTGACTTTTTGCCTCTACCTCCTGTATTTTTGACGCTATGCTGGATTTCGTTTTTGCTGGTTTAGATGCTTTGGGCACTTTGCCACTGCTGATCAGTGTCAAAGTGCAAGTGCTCCCTAGGTAAATTGTTATATTGTAATTGGTTATCCATGATTGACATATTTGTTTCACCTGTCAGCCCCTAGTAAAGTGCACTGACTGTGCCAGGGCTGGTGATTCAAATGCTACTAGTGGGCCTGCAGCACTGATTGTGCCACCCACATAAGTAGCCCTAAAATGATGTCTTAGGCCTGCTTGCCGTGCCTATGTGCAGTCCAGGACTGCCATGTCGACCTGGCCAGTGCAACCACTGACCAGGCCGTATCCTTCCCTTTCTGTACATGTCAGGCATCCCTATGGTGGCCCTAGGTACCCCCCTGGGCTGGGTGCAGTGTATCTGAAAGGTAGGGCATGTACTGAGGTGTGTAACATGCCCTGGTAGTGAATAACAGCCATTTTCGTTTTTCACTGCTGAGAGGCTAACTTGCCCATAGGACAGAATGGGGGAGGCTGTTTACATGCCTATCTTCCCCTAAAGGCAAGATAGAAAATCCAAGTTTGGTATCTTTGTGTTCAGAATTTAATTATACATCTATTTAGCAAGATGGTTTTTAAATTCACTGTGTGAGAATAGCACTTTTTAGAAAGTAGCTATTCTCCTGTTTAACCTTCCTGTGTGCCTGTGTGCAGATTGGCTGACTGGTGTCATGTGATGGGCTAGGTGGCTCCAGGAGTCTAGATGAGTCAGCAGCAGGGTGAATAGGGAGATCTGCTCTAGATGGGTGGGAGGAGTAGCCCCTGGGTTTGAGTAGGGCTGCCTCTGCCAGCACAATGCTGGCTCCACCCCCTGCTGGCCAGGCTGAGGACTCTGCCTCTGCCAGCACAAAGAAGGCTCCTCCTCCTGCTGAGCGTCTAACGACCCTGCCCCTCACTCTGAAAGGAACCAGGTGCTCCAGGGCAGAGCACACCCAGGAACCGGTTTGAGCAGGGGAATCCCCCCACTGAAACAAAGAGAGACAAAAACTTGGAGGGGTATAAGAAGAGGACCCCAGACAACTAAACTTTATATCACTGTGGAACTAGGAAGGAACCTCTGCCAAGGAGAAAGCTGGAAGGAACTGAAGAGGAGAAAACTGCCTGCTTGCTGTTTTGCTTTGCTGCCAAGGAGAGGGGAAGGACTTTGCTGTGCCCCCTTCTTTTGATTCTGATCTCCAAGGGCCTGAGAAGAGCTGGCTCCCTGTTAAGAAGTCCCAGGAACAAAAGGACTTCACCACCAGCTCCCCTGGAACTCTGCTGAGGGAGTTCTGACCTGCCTTGGAGTGCTTGCCCAGTCTTGGGGCCTCAGGAGGTCGTTTTGCTGTGTTTGGGAGCTGGAAAGCAGAAGCGTGAACAAGAGTAACTGGTACCCAACGCATCATCCGATTGCGAGTCGCAAGAACGAGAGTGCGAGGAGAATTTCATCGCGGCGTCATCGCAGCACCCGGAGTCCCTGCATCGCCGAGTGCGTCGAGCATCGTCCCGGTGCGTGAAAATTCCTGACGCTGCGAGGGTCGTCGCAGAACCAGTTTGCGGGCCGCACCACTGCCGGTGCGTGAAAGTATCCAGTCGCTGCGTGTGTCGACGCAGAGTCCCGTCCCGTGACGCATCGAGGGTTGCGGCGCCAGAAGTCAACGCCGAGCCACGCACCGTGATGCATCGAGGGTTGCAGCACCAGAAGTCAGCGCTGCGCATCTCGCCGCATCGAAGATCGTCGCATCGTACCTGTGCGTGAAGCTTCCCCCTAAGAAACCTACGCAACGAAAGCCAAAGTCATCGCATCCTCCCCCTACAGATCAGAGCCGGCGCATCCACCTCTGCTGCGTGAAGCAGGGCTGCTGCAAAGCCTCCCCAAGGTCTCAGGAGTATCGCATCACCTTTGCCAATTTCCTTGTTATAGCTTTTGGGAACCTTAACGCAACTACAGGTACTGTTGGGCACGAGAGTGTCGCATTTTGTGCATTGAGAGTCGCATTGTGCACTTTCTGCAAACTCTTGAACTATCTTTAAAGTAACCTTTTTAATTGTATGTTGGTTTTTCTGTAGTATTTGGTCTTGTGAAGTTTTTAGTAAAGATACCTTATTTTTCTAAAACTGGTGTGGAGTAAATCTGTGGTGTTTTCACTGTGTTACTGTGAGTGTTGGTACAAAAACTTTACACATTGCCTTTGATAGCCTAGACTGCTCAGGCCAAGCTACCTAGAGGGTGAGCAGGGGTTATCTTAACAGTGTCCCTGACTAGAAGCAAGGGTCCCTACTTGGACAGTGGTACCCACCCTGCCAACTAGAGACCCCCAGATCTAACACACACCAACCGTACCTACTTTTGTTTTGTTCTTGGATATTGCGCACGCTCTCAGGGAGAGAGTTTTTCCGCGCTACCCGCAGTTGCTTGTTTTATTCTTGGATATTGCGCTAGCTCTCAGGGAGAGAGTTTTTCCCCGCTGACTTTGTTTTTTGCTTTCCTCCATTGTGCTACCTACTCTTCTTAGCTGCCAGTCACACTAGGATGTACCCACAGGAGCGTGTGCAAGTCCTCAGGCTGAAGAAAGGAAGAGGGAGGTCAGCTAACACTGTAGAGGGGGAGAGTGTGGGAGAGTGCCTAATGTAGTAATGTTTGTTTGTTGTTTCACCTACAGCATGCTGTGAGGAGCTGATGGGACTATACTAGTATACGTGTATTCCTAGCAGCCCAGAACCCGGAAGTTAGCTAAAAAGAGGGTAGCGGAGCTTTCTTTCTGTTATTCCTGGTTTTTTATCCCCCATCCCCTGCGTACTACTGCACAGGGCAGAGTGGTTGACATCCACCTGTGGAGTGGTGGAAAGGGGGTTAGGGATCTAAGCATCGCCCCCGCTGGATTTGTCTGAGCAGGTTAGTGTACCCACTGTGCAACCTGACACACACATAGAGAGAGGAAATATCTCTTAGGTTTGTTTTTGTGCAGGAAGGTGCCCCTTCCTGCACTAAAACAATCCTTCATGCAACACAGGCACCTTGCACCAAAGAGTGCCTGACATTCATGGCTGGTGTGACTCGCGGGGGGTGGGGCAGGTGATCGCGCCAGGAACGGTGTCACTCACGGGGGGGGTTTAATTTAATGGTAAAATAAAAAATTATCCTTCCTGGCATCTCTGCCCCACTCCTGCTGTCCTGCCTCTGGCAGAAACAGGAAGCAGGCAGTCAGGCTCCCTCCCGTAAGCCAATCACACCGCTACAAGCAACGTTGTGATTGGTTGGGATCCCGCCCAGCCAGGGGCTAATGGCCCGGCCATGTTCTCCATGCAAGCTGCATTGCAGCCTGCATGGAGAAGGGCAGAGTGCGCCTGACTGGTTTAGTTGGCCCCAGAGGGCTAACCAAACCAGTCATGCGTGCTCAGGAGTGGGCACACCACTCCTCCCCTGCCCAGCCCTGCTCGCAGAGCACCACCAACCAAACCCTTCTGCTTCTCACACTGTGAGAAAGAAGTGGGGCGATGCGCCTGCACCCTGGTGGAAGAGCCGCCACTGGTGCCTGCATTGGTGCCAGGCAGCCCATTATGCACAAGTCCTGGGTAAAGGACAGGAATGCGCCATATTGTGATAAATGAGGTGCACTCCCGCCCTTTTTTAGGTCTCGCCTATCTGCGCACCTGCGCTGCTCTGCGAGACTTATTGTAAGGGGGCTTCAAAAAGTTCACCACACGCTTGTGCGTGTTTGGCCTATTGCTTGCGGTTACCCGCACGGGCGCATTTGTTTTGAATTATCGTGCCCAGATACGGGTGCGATAATTCAAAACATATGGCCTGGGGCTCACTCTTGCACGCACAGGCTTGTTCAGCTTCGTGCTTGGAAAGGAATTCAATTGTTTTTTTTGCTCGTGCTTCTTGTTAATATAAAATTTGTGTCTTTCTCTAAAATAGGGGACGTGGAGTGCATACATGTTCTGTGTACATGGCGCAGACGCCTCCTAGGGTGCCAGCCTGGGCCAGAGCCCCTAATCCCCAGGCCCTCTCCCTTCACCCTCTGACGCCCAGAGCAGCCTCCGTGGCTGTCTCAGAGATAACTGGGTCCCAGCAGCAGACAGGGTGGCCGGAGAGCAGATGCGGCTCTCCCGGGCTCCCTGCGAGACAAGGCGGCGACATGTGTGCAGCTTTTGTCCCCTGCACAGACTGTTTGACAGCAGACGTAATCCTCAATGGAGTGACAGGTGAGGCTGGACACCCGAATGACAGCCCAGCTTTCACCTCTGTCCAAACACTCCAGTCAGACACACACAGGCTGACACACACACATTCCGTCTGCAGCACGCAGACCAGTACACTGTCAATGAGACACCCAGACGCGCACGAACACACATGCTCAGGCAGACACACATCACAAGAGTCTCTGACAAGCAGCCCAAAAACAAACACACGCCCATGATAACACACAGATACTATTATTGCATGCACACAGACACAAACACGCAGACTCTGTCAGTCACACTCACAAAGAATGGCACACATGCGCACACACTGAAGCACACAGGAATATAACAACCTACACAGTTGTGGAGATATGCACATGCATACAGGAATGCAAATCAAGCACAGACACACACCAGTACTCACAGTCTCACACACATACACAATGTCAGTCAGAAACTAAGAGAAAACACGGGCACATGCGTGCAATCAGATTCAGAGGTAGTCAAACAGTTGTGCATACATGCGCGCATAGCAACAAGCAAACATGCAAACATCCAGTAGGACATCCACATGCACACTCTCACCTCTCGCTCCGCTCACAAACCCACTCACACACACACACTCACCAACACACGAATGTGGACCTCAAAGAGGTGGGAACAGTAATCTTTGTGGGGCAGAGAAAGTATTCCGGCACAAAATATGGAGTGCGCCTCTTGCAATTTGGTGGCACGTTTTTAAACAAAAAACACAGTTGCCACTTGCATCTGCCAGGGTGCTCTAAATGTCCCTGTGCTGCTTTCAGTTCTGTCATTAATACATCACTGTGAACGCGCGCGGTACACGCTGCAGCCAAACGCCATACACACCATCGTACAGGCAATGAATCAGAGCGGAGTCCATGCCTCATCTCCGGTCACAGGAGCACAGGCATTGTAATAGGGGTGAGACAGTCCTTAATAACTTTAGAGATGGGTAGATAGACGGGTAAATGCCTGAGTAGGTAAACAGACCAACGGACAGAGGAGAAGACAGAACCTCCGAGGGATGGACGGATAGCTGGTGTAAACAGAAAAGAAGGTTGGAGAGGTAGATTGACTGACCAATAGACATATAGTCTGTGAAATGGCAGACATCCAAAGGTTTAATCCATTCTAATGTACCACTCCAGTAACACCTTTTTTGTGCTCTGGCAGATCTTGAAAGAATTTCCTGTGCAACAATGTGCACACCATAGCGTGGGACATATTTGTGCCTGTGATTGGATTATATTTTATATTTTTCAAATTTTTTCCTGTAGCACGAACCTTGTCCCGGAGGACGTCACAGCGCTTGACAGTCTAAGAGATTGACATTCCATTCAAGATGTACATATAGTGTGGCCAGGGCTTTAAGTGGGATCGAAAAACTGCTGGGGGGGTGGTCTCTCAAAGGGGCGTGGTCAATGTAATTAAGGGCGTGGCTTAAAAAAACTTTAACTAAAAATCTGTGCTTAGCATATAGTGTGCCGCCCGACTTGTATTTTGTTGTTTCTGTCATTGCATCCAGATATATGATACAACAAGTAACATCATACCTTCAACAAGTCAGGACTATTGGCTTTACCAATGGTTGTTAGATGCATCGGGATAAATAAGCAGCAGCTATGGTTTGTATTTAATATTGAAAAAGCTTCCACTTAAAGCCCTGGTGACACCATGCAATGTTGTTGCTCCAGAGTTTCAAAAAGAGAAGGTAAATCCAGAGAGAAACTGACTCTCTTTAACCCCTTCAGTGCCACGCCCTTTCCCCATCCTGTGCCGGGCGTTGCACTAGTGGGTGGGGTTCATGACGAGATAGTCTCGTCATGGGCACAGCGCAACCGTGCTCCATGACGAGACTATCTCGTCATGGGCACTGAAGAGGTTAAAGGATTCCCTTTACCCTACAACGCTCTCTTGGCATGACGTAATGCTGTAACTTCTCCACTAGTGAGGAGTGTGAGCACGCACATCGATGTGCCTGCTGTCACTGCATTCCAGTGACAGCAGGCACAAAACAGAGCCCGATAGAGACCCGTTTCGAGGCCCCCTTTAAAACAAGCATTGGCATAACTAATAGGCCTCGCTTTTGGGACCTTATAAGTATTTAGTTATGCAGCACAATATCCTTGGTGCAACAACATCAACTGTTGCATGGCTAAGCACTTATAAGGTCCCAAAGGCGAGACCAGTTGGCTGTGCCAGTGCTTGTCTGTAATGCATCTCAGCGCAGCAAGGTGACTTTCTCTGCTGCGTTTCGTTACAATCCCATAAATATGCCTCTTGGTGTTTAAGGAGGAGGACATACTCCAGCCAGGGGCATAACAGAAGCCCCTGCAGCGCAGGGGGTGGGGTACCCCTTCAGAAGGCCCCCAGTCAGGCCAAGGTGAATAAATATCTGTGAGATAAGGGAGAGCAGAGGCCCCTCATTATATTCTACAGGGGGCATCATCTTGCATTGCGACACAGACTTGAGCAGGCAGAGAGATGGTTGAGAATGTGAAAAACAGCACTGATACAGAGATTCAGACTACCTGCTGGAGGATCACAGTGCAAGTACAATTGCTAAGCACCAAAACGTTGTAGTGACAAACCAGGAGTACAAATGGAGAACTCCAGGTTATTATACAAATAGCCGGAGCGTGGATCGATTTTAGAAAATCTTAACACAGCACAAAGCATTGAATAAGCAGCTAAAATAACATAACAAATCTCTTGTCAGTGTATATGGCCAACTGCATGTCAGTTTCTTAATAGGTGTCTGTTGATCAACTGGTCTCTGTGTCCATTAGTTTTCTCTTCGTTGCTGTACTCTTGGCTTGCATAGATCTCTGCATGTTGTTCTGTCTATATATTTGCTTCTAGGTGTTACCTATTTCAATCTGTGTCAAGATGTTGTGTATACATGTGCAGTGAGCCAGAAGGGTACCTTCAGCCCTAATGTATGCCAGGTTAAAGAAATAAGGGATAGTTTGTGCTGCAGAAGGCCCCTTACACTCCTCGACCCTGGAGCCACTGTACCTGCTGCACTGCACTAATGCTAGCTACCCCTCAACCAACTTTAGGGATGTGGGTGTGACCATTCTGCTAGGCCTACCAGAAATCTAAGCAGCTGCACCAAAGAGCGCTGGCCTGGTCAATGCTAATAACTTTATATTTAAAAAACAGCATAAATTCACAAGGTGCAGTCCGATCCATGCACACTCAGGCTCATATTTATTAATATCTCACACAATTCAACGCAGCAAGCCACCTTGCTGCATTGTGTAAAATGGAGAGGGCAGGAATATGCCATATTTAATATTAAAAAGCACATTCCTACTCTCTGCCTGCGCTGGCGCATAAACTGCTGCCGAGCTCTAACACAGGGCACCCTTGTACCTTGGTGCAAGGGTGCCTGCATTGAGGGCAGGATTGTTTTTGTGCAGTAAGGGACACCTTCCAGCCCCAAACCAATCCTCTGAGCCATTTTCCTCTTTCCAAATGTGCTTAGAAAGAGGAAACAACAAGGAGAAATAAATATCTTTCTCCCCGTTGCACCTCTGGTGGGCAGGCATACAATGTTGACGCATTCCAGATCCACCTGACCACTGTTGGTAAATCTGAGAATGTGTCAGACTGTATGGGTGAATGTGTGGGAACACCCACACTTCACCCATGGCATTCCTTTCTGCCAGAAAGTAATGCAAGGCAGCGATTTGCACTGTGTTGCATTACTCTAAATTTATCAACCCCCGCAGGGCCACACAAGGTGGCCTTTAGTGGCTTGATAAATCTCACTTAGGTTTTGCATCGCCCTTGCACCCCCTCCTTGCGTGGCCAGGTGGTGCACAACACCTTGATACATCTGGCCCTATGTCCCTCGGTTCTCAGAGCAGTTTTTAGCCAAAGTGTTCATTATGTTTTCCTCGGGTGATCTCTCTGGAAAGTTGCCAACGTTCCAGATTAATAGAAATGTGTTCCACATACACATTTTATATATTCGTGTCCTTTCACGCACAACGGTGCCAGTTTTTAAAACGTGTTATTCAAATTCCACAGAAAATGAGTTAGTTTCCCAGCTGAAAGTATTTACATAATTACAAGCACATGCACCAGTTCATACTTTCCTTTATCCATTTGTTAAATAATATATGTATATAAATAACAATAAACCAGATGGAACAAATTATATATTTCGGGTGTTTGCCGGATAAAAATACTCACTACGCGCCCGATTCACAAAGAGTTTGCTGCGACATACTCTTGAAGTCCTGAATCCCAGAAGCGAGCCAGGACTGCTCTTGGATTACATACACAGTGGAAATCACACCTACCTAAAGCCCTCTGCACGTGAATCGGACGCCATCTTTGTTGAACACCTATTTGGCACACGATGACGTAGACGTTCAAGTTCACCACAATCCAGCCAGAACCGCTGCACTTCGAGGTTAAGAAATATAAATACAAAGCTTGCAGTTTTTGCACTTAGCTCAGCTGCCACCGCATTCTATGCCCAGGGCCTTTCTTTTAATGCACAGTTGGCAAGCCTTTTGTAATGCTTGTGTTTTTTATCAACCTTTTCAGACATCTGTTCTGCTTGCAGTACTGTACACACCACACTGATTCATCCTCTTGTAGTTTTTGAGTGAGCAGAGCATCAAAGGCTGCTGCTGCCTCCCACAAATAGAACAAAAGCACTGACAGAAAGATCCGCCTCGAGTAAGTGGAGGCAGCAGGTTGATGACTTCCTCCTCAGACAGCATCTCCAGGGCTTTGAAGTTCCTCTCCAGTGGAATGCCAGAGTTTCTAGCACGTATATTCATGGTAATGTGGGCCACATGTTCCAGGGTTTTGGACTACTGCAGCCCTCCTCCCCTCACTAGCTGCTCTCAAGAGTGCCCTGGAGGCGGATGACAATAGTCAAGTCGGTGACATGAAGCAAGATGTCAAAATCTTTGCAAAAATACGGTAATGAACGTGCTTTGCTGGCAGTGTCTGGGGCTAGGTCTGATTAACAAGCATTGGTAAATGCATTTGGTTTTGCCTATGAGATTAATAATAATAATTAGTTGTTTTTGTTGTAAGTTGTAGTTTGGTGAATAGTAGTGCAATATAAGTTATTGAATGTCTGTTGAAGTGTTAAGACTTGTTTTTTAAGAAAGGCAATATACTGTGCTGTTACTGGTTTTATTATAAAGTAGGCAAATCAGATAAATGGGGTAGTACTATGATAAAAATACATGTGCATGATGTGTAGGCTTGAATTGGGTGCTGCTATGGGGAGAATAAGTAAGAGGTAGATGTAAAACCAACCATTCATTGCACCCATAACTAGGATCATTGCCAATATATATTTGGCAAGTTAAACAAAGGCTTCATACATTTCTAAAAGAAATATGTCTCTAGAGCCATAGAGCATTCTTTTAAGAGGCCAAACACTCAAAGAAAGGGACAGAAAGTGGAAGAGAGAAAGGGAAGGAGGTTGGGAAGAACCGAGAAAGTAAGGGACAACAGAAGTTAGGTAGAAGAGAAGGGGCAGTAGAAAGAATTAAAGCAGAGTAGGGGTGGTAGAAAAAGAGGGTTGGAAGGAAGGGGGGAGTAAGAAAGAAGGGGAGAAAACAATAGAGATAAAAGGGAGGAAGAGAACGATTGGGAGGGATAGAAAGAAAGGGAGAAGGGCATGCCATTAAAGAAAGATACAGGGAGGGAGAAAGAAAGACAGACAGACAAGGAAAAAGAAAGAAAAGTAGTGAGAGAGAAAGAAAGAATGAGAAAGAAAAGTGGACAAAGGATAAAGAAAGGTAGTGGAAGGATGAAAAAGAAAGGGAGCTGCCTGTATGGGAGACCTAAGAATTAAATATGTGAATTAAAAATAGCAAAGCATTAATGTGTATGTCAATGAAATGTTAACGATAGTTGTTAGTATACCGCGCAGGAAAACACACATTGTAAATAAAATCAGACAGCATCTTACAGCAGTGTTACTTACAACAGCAGGACACTCAGGGCCCGAATAAGATGTCGGACGGACCGGAGTCCGTCCGACATCGTCTGGGAACTGGAACCGAATGACCCCCTGTCGGTGGTTCCAGCCCAGCAAGTAGGATGCGAACGCTATTCTTTACAATGGGAGCATGCATTCCGAATGGAATGCATGCTCTCATTGTAAAGAGCAGAGGTGCAGTTCATCCCTGCACCTCGTGGCAGGCACCTCCAGGTGCCTGCCACCAGGTGCAGTGATCAACAGGGGGCCACCATTGGTACCCCCTAGGCCTCCATCCGGAGGCCTTGCACCCATGGGGGCCCCAAAGTCGGATTTCCACAGCCTTTCTGTGTCGGAAAGCCGGCACAGAAAGGCTGTGGGAATCCTCCATCGAAAACCCTCGGCCAGAAAGAGCCTCCTGAGGAATTGATGTAGGATTTACGAATGGCAGCCAGGCTCCCAAAGCCCATCGCAAGCCATTCGGAAATCCGGTTCAGATTCCTTTCCGACTGACCCTATCAAAATGGGTCCGTTGGAAAGGAATCCGAACGGGACATTCCAATGCGGTCGGAACCATTTCCAACCACATCGGAATCGGCCCCTAAATGTAAATAAGACAACAGATGAATAAAGGATGCAAGTTATTGTCTGAAGCTTCAGCAAATGCTACACCATGTTCTCCAGAATAACTTGGCAAACTGAGTGGAGTTAACCTTTAAAACAATTATAATGATTAATGCATATAGTTTTAACAGATATTTAACATTTACACGAGAAAGAAAATATTTGCAGTGTTTATTGCTAAAGTAATTACACTGCACTCAAGCCGTGCAGATATATCCATTCGTAGTAAAGTGTCTTTATAAATGTACCCCAACACTGCAATGCGTTCCTGGCAAAAAAAAACACATTTGTGTTGATGGTTTGTGAACATTTTATTTTTGAAGAGGTCGACGATGAAAATGTCAATGCAAAATAAAATGCATGGAACAGTGTACAATTATCCAGCAGAAGTAAGACAAGTACAGCAATTCAATTTTGCCATTTTCAGTTTTTTTTAGATTTTTCTTCCCTTCCAAATTTGTCATTGGTAGTCCTGCATGACCCAAAAAAGGAACTTTCACGGTGATTGTAGTAATAATGTGGGTGGCAAGCACAACAAATTCATAAACCTGGGACGTTGAGATTATTTTATATAAGAAGCAGACTGAAGAAAACAAACAGGGAGAACCTGGCTGGCGACCTACACATTATTGGAGTTGTAGTCTTTATTTGCATCAAGAGAATACATTGTATTGAACTATTCAGTGTAGAATGGTGTGTAAAAAGAAAGCCTGTGACTATGGATGGGCTCACCATAGCTCGCGATGCAGCAAAAGGCGACCATGGGGAGTTAGTTATCAATAGTGCAGAAGGCCCAGTAACACTGGTACACAGGGGTATGAGGAGATCACTGCCCCTCAATTAGTGGCTGTTTTTTTACTGTAAAACCAGGGAGTTTGGCCCAAATGTAATTGCTCCCTCCAGGGCCAACTGCACTCTTACTACACCACTGGATGTAGGTCACTCAATATCTTGGCCGAAAGTAGTCTCTGTGCCTGTTAAATAATAGACTGCGTGGGTGCACTGTACACGATAGTGCTCTGTCACACAGTGGGACCCAACTGTCTTCACAAGCAGTAATTAGAAGAAGAAAGCATGTTAAAATGTGTTCTAGAGCTGCCTAATGAACCCTAATGGACAATTAAAGTAAACCAAAACAGAAAGGCCTTGTTATAAATAAAAACATATGATTTAGAGTTCTATTAAATATCACGTCTGGGCCTTTGTAGAAACTGAACAAATGGCAGGCATTTTTCTTTGAAAAAGATGGCAACCATGGTTTTCCAAATTATAGAATTTTGCCGCGAATGACACAGCGGCGTAATTTCGCAGTGGCCTCCGCATCAATCTTGAGGCATTACATAGAGTGTCATTTGAAGGGTAGCTCAGGTCTGACCATCTGCTGTCGACATTTTGCAAGTATATGCACATGAATCTTTTGATGTGTGCTAAACATTATTGATGGGGGATGAAACCCCCCCGTCTGTACTGTGAGTCCAATAGAAGCCCACTTGTATAAAGAATTTTATGAGTAGAAAAAAGTGTGTCACTTGAGAGCAACAAAAACTCTAGGTCCATAGCTGCCAAGGTTTCATATTGCTTATGTGTGACATTTTCATAATTTCAGTGTAATTATGAGTGACATTCAATGGCTATGAGTGACACTTTTTCATGAGCAAAATCAGCCATGGAAACAGATAAACATAAGAAATTACATCAATTTGAGCAAGAAGAAGCTCTAAAAAGATCTTGAAACGGATGCAAAGCACCTGAAATGGAAAGGCACTAATCTACTTTTGGGGGCATATTATCAAGAACAGCGTTAAAATTATCGCCGCTTTAGCGGCAAAACTGCTGCTAAAGCGGCAATAATGGGATTGATAATATGCCCTTGAGAATTCCAATAGACGCCCATGTTCACACCAGAACCTGGGCTTCTATTGGAATTCTCAAGAGCATATTATCAAGGCCATTATCGCCGCTTTAGCGGCAGTTTTGCCGCTAAACAGGCAATCATTTTAACGCTGTTCTTGATAATATGACCCTTGCTTTGTAAGCTGATCCTACTGTAAAACAATTGGGTGACCACACTCTACTCAAATCCTACATGATTTTATACTTGTTCTGTCTACGGCAGCTGCTTGCAGAACCACAGACAAATTACACAATTGAACAGTGTGAATTTGCCAGACCATGTTTGGCTATGGAACACCTCATAGCATCTTGGATTTGAAATCCATCTCTTTTCTTCATTTTAAACAGTACCATATTAAGTGATCTCTCTCCAGACACAAAAATCTCTGAACTCTGTAGTGCCTGCCCTGACTCTAACAGGCCACTTTGCTGGAAAAATGCTGACTAGGGCTGACGCTTTTCTAGTAGTTTATAAGTTGTGACAAGGCGTTATAAGTATCAATGATTTTACACTGTCAGTGAGTGAATCATCCACCCCTTCCCTTTCCAACAATATTATATTTCTGCAACTGCATACTTACTCTCTTCAGAATTATCATTTTAGTTGAAACTGTTTATTTGATGGTAATTGGCGGCAAAGCAACATCTGATGCTAACCTGTTAATACTTACCACAACTGCACAATGCGTGCACAACATAAATGCAAGGAGACGCATGGCACCTTAAAATCCAACAAATGCCATTAGTAGAATAGAAGCAGTGATTCATCCAGTAGACTGGAGAGTGGGCAACAATCTTCACAACAAGAGCCCAGTGTACAGATTGCTTTGCCAGACATCATTTTGCTAAATCACATTCAACACTTTAAAGGAAGGGTTCTTTTGGAGGTTAGGCTGCAATGGGGTGCTTTAGGCCTAGCAAGGGATATGGAAAGCGTAATATAAAAAACAATATATTAAAATACACTAGGCATCCTCAGGAGACAGTCTAAGGAGGCAGTAAAGATTTTGACATTGGAACGTCTTGCATTGAAGATGTGGTTTAGGAGATGGAATAATGACGCTCCAAAAAGTGGGGAAATCAGTTGTTTTTACTAAAAAAGTTTTCTTCTCAATTAACTAGTCAGAAGTTATTCTAGAGTGACGTCAAGCACGTGGCATCGCATTAAACCTTGTGAGTTTCAGATACCATGGAAAAGTCACTTGTGAGGTTAAACAAAATGTCACATGTTGTCCTGTTTTTGGATTGAAGGTGAATGGGGTGTGGTGCCCACAGCCCTCTTGCTTACCCGGGCATGAGCGGAGGTGGGATGTCGGTGGCATTTTTGTGGGTGACGAGGTTGCCAACGCTCCTGGAGGACATCTGCTGCTGCCTGTAGTGCACTGCGGTCTCAACTGCCTTTTCTCGTCTAGACGAGTCTGCCTGTACTGCTGCTGAGGCTCTGGAGAGTTTCTCACAGCTGATTCAGGCAATCCTGCCAGGTGAATGTGCAGCATCCCAGGCAACGCAACAGTAACCATTGCCGTCACCAGCCCTTCCCGCTACACATCACCTGCGAAGCATACCGCTGAAACGGAGAAAGGACAACTGCGATGACAGCACCATGCTGACATGCTGTCTCACTAGTGCCGCACCCCAGCCAGCCACGGCTGTGACACCGTCCAGCTCAGCTTGAGAGGCAAAGGAGAGCAGACTGGGCTGTAACAACAGGCTCAGCAGTGTCAAAACACTCTAAATTAAATATATGAGAGATAAATAGCTGATAGTCCATGACAGTCTGACAATGACTAGAGATCGAATCAAGGTAATGCCGCTCTTGGGGGCATATTAGCAACGCTTTGCGATAACTATCGCAAAGCGTGCTTAGCGGTCCTTTTCCCAATGCCTGCTATCGCAGGTTTTTATCGAGTTATTAGCAACGCTTATCTCCAAGGCAATAAAAATTCCTGCAATAGCGGGGAAATCGCCGTTTTGCAGGGAACACCGCTGGTGTTCCAGAGATGTTCCCTGCAAAATGGCATTAACCTTACTGATACGACCCTGTGGTCGTATCAGCAGAATCCACCCCCTATGTTAGGGGTGGCTAAGTCAGGATTTTAGCAGACGTTAGTTTTTGGAGAAAACAGCAGTTTTCTCCAGAAACTAACATCTGCTAAAATGCTAGGGCATCCTTGCTGATAGCGCAAAGCCGCTTTATGGATGTTCTGACATGTAGTGAATGTCAGGAACGCCCTCTTTGCATCACATTAGAGATGCAAAGGGAGGCATAGTGAAAAAGGGTGCTAACATGCAAATATGCATGTTAGCACCCTCTTGCTGATAGGGCGATCGTTTTATCGGAGATAAAGCCCTTGCTGATATGCCCCGTAATTTGTTTGTCGAAAAGAGTTTACGTCTGGCTAAAATGGTTATGTTTGATGTACAAGCCAGAGAGAGCCGTATCCCAAAGATCCATTTTTAAGGATATTTTTAGGGAATGTGGACACATTGAAGTGCAGCTAAATCACATTCAGCACTTTAAATGAATGAGCCAGCAGCTTACACAAAGCGCAATGAGAGACATAAAAAGAAAAAGTATATAGAGTGCCCCTCAACTATCAAGACAGGTAGAGACCATCCGTAAAACACAAAGAAACTGACCCCAGGGCTGGAAGCTGCCCCAGCTAGTAAGAATTTGAATGTGTTCATGCAAAGTAATGATGGCTCGATGTCAGAACCCTGGGGTGAGGCTCACGGCTAACAGCAAGGCTAGGAGAATGATGCGTTCCAAGCCTCGTGTAAGAAATAACATTTACAGAGCAAGTGAAACAGAAACCAGATTAAAGACACCAAATCAGATGGCAAACAATGTTCACAAACTAATTAAGCCCCCGAACAGAAATTCCTGCACTTTAAAAATAATAACAAGTGCTATGCAGGTAAAAACCTTTAAAAAATAGCTCCAGAAAAGTGGATCGAAACAGTAGGAGCAACAGAAAACAGTACGCTACAGCCAATAGAAGCAGAATAACAGTAAGTGGCAAGCATTGGAATCAATGAAAAGCTAGGAAAGCAAGGGGCCGGGATATAAGGCCCATTTAAGATTTATATTAAATACAATAGATTTAACAAGCACATGCAGTTGTAACTTAAAAAGGGGGACTGGCCTGCTGGAAGTGTCAGGGGCTCTGCTCAGAAGACCTACCAAGCCTTGGCCACTGAGGACAAGGGGGCAGTACAGACGTCTACTTCATACCCCTGGCATGATCGCCACATATTGGAATGCTGGATGCCAGGACCACATTTTCTTTTAACCAGACTTTTAGACCTGACATCCTTGGTGTGGTCTTCCTCTAAACATTTTGCCTTCTTCTATACCGTTGTCTGGATTTTGTTTTTGTTGGCATTAGGGCTCTGTGCACTTTTCCACTGCAAACATTTCTAAAGTGCTTGTGCTCTCTCCTTTAAACATGGCCAAATTGGCTTTTTCCCAATTGGCACATTTAGTTTACTTATTTTATTATTTTTTTATTTTTATTTATTTATTAACTTTTATTGAAAAGCAAAAAGAAAACAATTACAGTGACTCATTAACATTGCACAGTGTACACTATCATGAGTTGTTACAAAGCAACCTCACCTCATATGATACAAGAATATAGCAACACTTCCAGGGGCAAAAAGGCAGTACCAGGGGCCCACAAATCTCACTCCACCCCAGCTTAACATTACCCAGCAATAGCATTACTTCTCACAACGACACGACTCCTCGGGCAGGGGACAACCAATGATACCTTGCAATCCTCCCTCCAGATTATCAAAATTAAACAGGGCCTTCACCTTCAGCCTCTCCTGTTTCTTTCCCAACTAGGTACTGCTGGTAAAGATCCCAAAAACTCTTAGGGCAGCTCTAGGGAGGCAATAGGTCATTATATAATTCAGATTGTGTGTTATAATACACCATATCTTTGGACCAGTCAGTTACAGACGGCGCCGGTCCACGCACCCAGGGCATTGCAATCCTGCGCTTGGCAAGCAACAATCCCATGTCTATTAATCATCGCATCTCTTTCTGCAATTTCCCAGTGTACCACGGTAATGCCAGCACCGGGTCCAAGGGCAGCGAAAGACCCGTGATTTCACTTAGTGTTTGAATGATCTGTTCCCAGTACTTCGCAATCACTGGGCATGACTAGGTAATATTTAAGAACCCGGCCTAACCAACTCCACACCGCTCACAGTACGCGGAATCTCGAAGACCATATCTAAACAGCCTCTCCGGTGTATAATAAACTCTGTTGAGAAATTTAAAGTGGATAGGGCGATGCCTACCGTTTAACCTCACAACAGTACCGCCAAGTAGTGTCATTAAGAGCCACCACCAGTCTGCCATTTCAATCTAGCTTTAATGAAGTGGTTTCTTCCATAGTCCTGTGTTATATCATAGGCGATGGAGACAATCCTTCTGGGGGAGGCAGAACGCAAGAGGTGAGAGAGAGACACTAACTCAGGCGGCTCTGACAAATCCTCACCCAATATTTCACGAAGTGCACGTCTCACCCTGTGAAAGTGAAACCGAGCTAATGTCGTATATTTTTTCCTCTCGATCTCAATCTCAGCCCATCCACGGGCTTTGCCCTCAGAGAACAGGTCACCAATCTTGGTGATATCAAGCATCACAAGAGCCTGCATCACCACCCTTTCCTCGCAGACCGGTAGCCACTAACACCACTCTATCGGAGTCAGGGGGAAATACAGAATCATGCCCGCCTGTCTCTTCAATAGATTCTGTCAGGCATGCACTAAAGAGTTGAGAGAGTCTAGAATACTAGTCTGCCTGGAGGGAGTGTGAAAAAACAATAATAGCGGAAGAGGAGCAGGGGCCGCCGAAACCTTTTCAATCTGCAGGTGTTGGAGGCCCCTTTCATTGTGAATCCAATTGAAAGCGGGGGAATTATCTTAAACATATGTCCAGGGAGCACCATTGGGATGTTTAAAAATAAGAATAAAAATCTAGGCAGCACTACCATCTTCATAAGTGATAAGCGCCCCAATAAGGTCAAGAGTAGGCGGATCCACTGATCCACATCCTCCTCCAACCTAGCAATCACTTTGCTGTAGTTTTCACTAAGAACCAGCTCCGAGTCCGTATGGACTTGTTTGCCTAAATAAAGGACCGGGTCTGAAGTCCACTGGAGAGAGTAGTCCAGATCGATGGGCACCATAGCTAGAGATAGTGGGAAGATTTTCGATTTAGCCCTATTAATCTTGAGTCCAGATAATTCCCCATACCGCACCACCTCATCTAGGATTGGGGTAGATAAGTCCCCAGATCTCTAACATACAGAAGCATGTCGTCCACGTAGGCTGACACAATCAGGTTATATTTGGGGAATTGAATCCTCCTATGGCCGTGGTATTCCCTTAGGGCGCATGCAAGAGGCTCAGCCCCTAAGTCATATAGCAGTGGGGACAGCCGGTAACCCTGCCGGGTGCCTCTCGATATTTTGATAGGGGCCGTGACTATGTCGCCAACTCATATCTTACCAATGGGGGATTTATACAGCACTGCCACCAATTTAAGAAAAACTTCCCCTACCCCCATGCGTCTCAGCACAGCATACATAACGGTCCACTCTACAGAATCAAAGGCCTTTTCTGTGTCCAGAAAGACCGCAGACGCTTTAATCTCAGGCTTCACATGTTGTATCACACCGAACACAGTTCTCAGATTTCATGATAAGTTGCACTCTAGCACAAATTCTGACTGCTCCGGCCCAACCAGAGTCGGCACTAACGGGGCGAGCCGATTAGCCAATATTTTTGTGAAGAGCTTAGTATCAACATTCAGAAGCGATAAGGGCCTAAAGGACGAACATTCGTTCGGGAGTTTACCCGGCTTCAATAATGTCACTGTGAAGCTTCCCTCATTGAGAGGGGCATCATCCCATCCTGGCCCATCTCTTCGAAAAGAGTGATCAGATGCCGGAAAAGTAGCTCCTTAAACTCTTTATAAAATGCCACAGGAAGTCCGTCTAGTCCGGGAGCACTTCCGACTTGCATTGCATTAAATGCAGCTATCAACTCGCTGGAGTCCACCAGCTTCATTAGGTGTTCCCTATGCTCGTTGGACAGCTTTGGCATCTGAATATGCTCTAGATATTCTAGAATTGCTTATGTGAAACCTTGAAGCGGAAATATACAACATATCAGATCTTTCTGACTGTTGTTTTGAGACCCCGGGTAAGGGTTTGGATTGATATGAAATGCATTGTGTTGTGGATACGAAATATTTCGGTCTTTAATTGCAAATATGTATAGAAAAGCAATTACAAGCATCGATAAGAACAATTAATAAAGTAAAAGATGACGAACGATCCTTGATTCTGATGTCATTAAAAAGCACTGAAGGAGAGTGTTTGAAATTTGAAGAGGAACTCAACAGTTTCAAAGTTAAGTGTGCCTCTCAGCCAGGCAACGGCTGGTCCAAACCTGGCATTCTTGCTACGTTGTTTCCATTTGCGCTTTCAGACACAGTGCTATTGATAAGAGATGCACATTGAGGAATTCTAGTAGAAATTGAGTAACTGGGGATTTAATTGAGTGCACCGCAGTATTATTGAAGGTAGATACTCTAGAATTACTGCCACATCCGACTCAGTCCTAGTGCAATACAACTATGAATAATATTGGCTAAATCTATCTGCTATCTCAGCAGGTTCACTCAATAGCTCCCCTCCTGCAGCTCGTAACTCTATCACACTTCCCATCTCCCTCTTGCCACGCAACAGAACAGCACTGCGCCCGGCCGCTCTCTTTCCGCATATGTCCTAGCGACTTCCCTATATGCTTTACCGCACTCTCTGCAACCTCATGGTACTCCTCCAGAGATTCCTTCAAGTTTTCCAACGCACGGGCATTGTAACCAGCGAGAACCGCCTGCTCTAAGCCAGCCAATCGTTCCTCTAAAACAGTCAATCGCCTTCTGATTGCTCGGAGGACCCCTGAATGCTTAGACATGGCCACCCCCATAATAAAAAATGTAAACATCTCCCAGACAGTGGAAAACCCGCCGGATGGAACCAATATTCGTGTCGAAAAAGCTCTCTATAGCCTCAGCTAACTCAGACTTAAAAACGCTACCCATCAGGGAGTATGGAGGGAATCACCATGTGAAGGGAGCGGGGGTCTTCCTCGGGCTCTCAATGTCTAACATTATTAGGGAGTGATCAGAAAATTGAGCGGGGGAGTATCGTGCTGTGGAAACAGTAATCTAGAGATGAACCAATAATCAATTCTTGTGTGTAGCTCATGTGGGGCCGAATAATGGATGAAGCCCCCCACTCCCGGGGAACGATCTCTCTAGACATCTAGAAGATCCAGTTGAGTAGCGACATCACATATAGCTCTGGCCGCGGCTGAAGGGCATCGCACCGGACCCCCGGAGTGGTCCAATGACGGCTCCAAAACACAATTTAAATCGCCTCCCATCAGTAGCGGCAGATCGCCCTTCACACACATGCGTTCAAGCAATTCATGATAAAACTGTGCATTTTCATCATTAGGCCCATAAACGTTGACTATACGTAAGTCAACTCCCTTCCCAGAACACCTTGAGATCACATATCTGTCACATGGGTCCACCTCAAGCACCTCTAGCACAATCTCTGATCTCGGATTAACCCAAGTGATTACCCCACTGGAGTGTCTAGTGAACCTCGCAACATGGAAAAGGCCATGCATTCATCTGCGCATGAGCATATTTCTGTCTATAGGTTAATGGGTCTCTTGTAATAGAGCGATATCTATCTCATGTCGCATAAGATATGCTGCTACCTTGCGCAATTCTCTAAAATCGTTGAGGCCCCTAATATTCCAAGTTAGCAGCCGGACTCTGGTACCACTACGCTGTGCCATAACAAAGTACCCCAGTCAAGTTTGTGTAGTCTGCATTGGTCTTGGGCCTCCAAATCCCTCCCAGGCAATCATGATTCCTGAGTGTCAAATATACACTGTGCGCTCACTGCATGAACAAAAATAACAACATTTTGCCCCCTCCAACCCCATGTAAACCCCAACTAGACATAGACGATGCTTCCCCTCCCCTCGCATAGCCCAATGTATTCTAATGAAATTTACAAAATCAAAAGAGCAGTTACAGCATATCGCCATATAGCGGGTAACATATGAGGCAGATGTTACCGGCAATGAACTTGAATTTGTACAAGCAAAGCAAGAAATTGTAGCCATCTACACATATGGTGTACTTCAAATCGAGATCAGTTAGCTGGGCTCCAGAGGAGCAGAATTAGTTTGTCATCGACCATCAGGTAGGTCCCGCAGCAAGGCCAAGAGGGGTTCACAGCAACTGATGGTGCAAGCAATGTCACAGTTTAAGTCCCAATGCTATTAAAAGCCACATCGAGTAGTCATTGTTGGTACATCCCAGTGCCCCTCCGGCCGTCGGGCAGCTACAGCAATCCATCAGGCACAACAGCCAGCAAAATGTATATAAATTACCTGCATGGGCAAACATAAGCAGACCAACTTACAATCCTATCAGTCTACTTTTCCAGGTCGTCTCCAGTCGCTTCACGCTGCTCCTCCGCTGTTCGATTCTTGGCATCCGACTTGGTGCATTCCTTGAGGGCCTTCTGTAGAGACTTAGGGTCCGTGTATATTCTTGATTTTCCATTCCATTCCATTCCATGCTTAGCGACATTTCTCCCATTATCCTGGGGAGGAACAGCCACTTTGCATCTCATTAGAGATGCAAAGATGGGCGTTAAGGGAAATGGAGATAAGGCAAGGTTTCACGCGATAGCGTGACCTTGCAGATAAGGCGATAAAATTATCGCCGCTTTTCGTGCGAAAACGGACGCAAAAGTGGCAATAATTTTTTAAAGCCTGCTTGCTGATATGCCCCATAGTTCCCTCGCATATTTCAGTGCGGCATCTCTTTCTCTGTAGTTGAGCAGTTTAGCGATCACGGGGCGCGGCGGTGCGCCAGGCAGGGACCTAGGGCCGAGGAAGCAATGGGCGCGCTCAACCACAAACATGGCAGAGAATATGTCTCGGCCTACGAGTGTTACCAGAGGCTGCTCAACAAACAACTCAATGTTGCCCATAGCTGTCATTTCAGAGAGGCCCGTGATGCAAATATTGCAACGCCTTGACCTTGTCCTGGAAGCCTCTGGCTTCTCAGTAGTGCTATTCTGTTCAGTGACTGCCTTGTCTGCACCCTCCTCCCTGTGCCTCGATTTACGCTGCTCAAACTGCAGCTTAGACTGGGATTTGTCCACCTTGCCCATGGCTCCTCTGACCTAGCAACCTCAGCGATGACCACCGGCTCCCTCCGACCACGATGAGAAGCCCTTCTATAGCCAGAGGGGTACAGGGCTGTGCGCCACTTTCAACGCCACTTGCCTCAGATAACAGCGATGACCAGTAGTCCAAGGAAGAGTCACCCTCTCACTGGTCGAGCATGCTCTGCACATCTCACAGGACTGTAGGGAGACAAATGCACCGCTTATCAAGTCCCCAGCACAAAGTGCTAAGCAAGTAGCTCTGCTCCTCACCCCCAATTGCCAGTAATAAGCAGCCCTTACTAGTGTTCTCGTTTCATGCCACACACCGCAATGCTGCCTGCTTCAGTCGCTGGGGCCCAATCGCCTAGTTGCCTCTCTCCTCTGTCCCAGCTCAGGATGTACTCGCACTTGCAGGATCCACGCACACCGCTCCCCGTGGTGAATCAGCAATCGAGTGCAAGGTCTTGCACGCGGTAGGCCACAAGATGCGCCTCCTGCTAAGCCCTCTTGCGCAGTCTTCGGCTCACTCCAGGTTATGCTGTGCCACCCTCGTCAGACCCGGCCAGCCCAGCCAGTCACACTCACTGCATCTCAGTGATTACCAGCTGCAGGCTCTGGGACGTACTAGCTCCGCAGGAAGTGCCGCGGGCTCACCACGGCTACCGGCCACGCTGTGCCCTCCCACTGGGCCTCCTGCAATCGCGCTTTAGTGCTGCACTTAAACAGCATGGCCCACGGCAATAGAGACATCAGCAGAAAACATCCAGCTAGAGCTTCAAGTGGAGGTGAACGTCGGTCGAATCGATTAATGAAAAACACCAGGATTCCTTCAGGATACTGAAGATGGCTTCCGGAGCTCGCTCAATCAGCGGCCATCTTTGTGCCAATCAAGATCTGCCCTCTATTTAATTTACTTATAATTCCCTGGTAAAGTGGTATCTCAGGTGCCCAGCGCCTGTACATTACATGTTACTAGTGCGCCTGCAGCACTTATTGTGCCACTGTGAGAAATCGGATTGTTGGTTGATTGGGGTATAACCCTGGTCAAAAAACAGTCCCAATCCCTTCCAGGGTGAACCACAAAAAGTAACTAAATTAACCTGTGCTTGACCCTGGATAGCCAAGCATAAAAAGCAAAGCAATACCAAAGGGGATGATGGATGGAGTGTTGAACAATGCAAGCACTCACTCCCAGTCAACTGATCTGGGTTTAATCCATCATCATTCTTTGGCTCACTCCGCCATCCCAGTTCAGACATGGCTATATGCAAATCAGTCTGACCCTGTGCCTCATGGGAACAGTCCAGCCCGAACTGCCAAGCCATGTCTTCCCTGGACCGGACACAAGCATCCTGGGACCGGTTTCTGGTTAATCAGCCGTCATCAGCCAGGCTAGCTTGAATCCAGTGGCAAAGTGAGCAAGGGACCCACGTCTGGGCATACCCTGCCAACTTAGGGTAAACAAAGCAATACCAAAGGGGGTGATGGACAGAGTGTTGAACAATGCAAGCACTCACCCCCAGTCAACTGATCTGGGTTTAATCCATCGTCATTCTTTAGCTCACTGCGCCACACCAGCCCGAACTGCCAAGCCATGTCTTCCCTGGGACCGGAAACAAGCATCCTGGGATACACAGTGCATCCAGGGGAAGGTGATCACAAACTACTGACATGCTGAAAGTCAAATACCATCTTTGGGATAAAAAAAACTGTCTGGAATTAAACACCTAATTATGATGTGTCCTGTACTACTGTTTGAGTACTTATCATTAACTGTTGATTTTAGTTTAGTGTGTTAACATGTTTTTTCCCTGTTGCTGATCTTCGCATTAAGTGAGATAATGCAGTACACATATTTGCTGTGAATATTGTAACTTAATTCTTTTCTGAATTATGTCAATTTTTTCTAATGTGAACTTGAGTACACTAGTTTTGTATAAAATGGTTCTATTTGTTGCCTACTCTATTTCTCATTGAGTGACAGTCCACAAAGTCCTGCATACTTTACTCCCTCTATATAAAAGGCACCCTGGTGGCATTTTAGCAAAGGGCTGACTCTGTAAAGGGCATTACCTATTCTGGACTATGTGGGCCTAAAAGGGCCTAAGGGCTAAACCTCTGTCAGTTGAACATCCTGCAGATCAAGCCAGATACCTGACAAAAGAACTTTGATGTAAACCTAGCCTGCAGATAACTCCTACATTTTACCCACTAAAATAATGCAATCCATTGTTGCTTTACACTAGCATATATTTTCTGGCATACTGACAAACCTGATCATTCTTCTAAGAACACTAAAATCCAAATAGGTGATGTCAAGTAGGGGTTTAAGGTAATATCCTAATTTTCCAAGTTACAGTCTATGTGCGGCAATCCTCTAATGTCATTATATTTACTGATACATTCATGCTCTACTTTAGAAAATGTATGGTGAGAAAATTATTAGTTGGATGGGATGTTAGAGTAATAATGTCACAATTCTGTACCAGTTCCAGATAGGTCTCAGTAATTTAAACCTGAGCTCTTCGAAACATAACGACTGTTTGTCCCTGCTGGGTCCTACCTTTGCTGTTCCTTGTGTGGTGCCATATTAGCAGTTCCTGCCGCCTCCTCCCTCCCGCCGCCGCGTTTCCAATCCCGCGGCCGCAGTGTGGAGGGAGGTAGAGACTACAACATCCAGGCTCCCTCTTTGTTCCCACCCCGGAAGCAGCGCAAAGCCATCTGACGCGCACGGAGGAGTTTAAAAAACGGACACTACCTCGGCAGAGCGGGCGTCTTCGAAACATAACGACTGTTTGTCCCTGCTGGGTCCTACCTTTGCTGTTCCTTGTGTGGTGCCATATTAGCAGTTCCTGCCGCCTCCTCCCTCCCGCCGCCGCGTTTCCAATCCCGCGGCCGCAGTGTGGAGGGAGGTAGAGACTACAACATCCAGGCTCCCTCTTTGTTCCCACCCCGGAAGCAGCGCAAAGCCATCTGACGCGCACGGAGGAGTTTAAAAAACGGACACTACCTCGGCAGAGCGGGCGTCTTCGAAACATAACGACTGTTTGTCCCTGCTGGGTCCTACCTTTGCTGTTCCTTGTGTGGTGCCATATTAGCAGTTCCTGCCGCCTCCTCCCTCCCGCCGCCGCGTTTCCAATCCCGCGGCCGCAGTGTGGAGGGAGGTAGAGACTACAACATCCAGGCTCCCTCTTTGTTCCCACCCCGGAAGCAGCGCAAAGCCATCTGACGCGCACGGAGGAGTTTAAAAAACGGACACTACCCCCGCGATGCGGGACCGCGCGCGGGCTGAGCCCGGGCAGAGGCCGGGCCGTCTGTGGCCGTCAGGGGCCAAGGGAGGCCAGGCCGGGCCCCCCCCCTTGGCTTCGGAACTCTGGACTGAATGCAATACTGATAGTAAGACTTTTTCATCTTTGTCATAACATCCATACTGCTAATTACGCTTGTTAGCCATTTTGCTTATAGATTTCGTAAGCTATTATCACCTATCAATACCAATACCACTTTGTTTGCTATACGCCCCAAAATGGCCCTCAAACCGCTTGATAACGTAACTAAAGTGATATCTCCCCTATTAGGACCCCCACGGAAAGGTACCCTAGATCATTTTTTGGCAAAGGCTGTCTCGAAACTAGACCATCAAATAGCGGACACAGAGCGTCGTATGTCGCTTGGCCCACTTCCAAACAAACGTTCATCAATAGGCCCCATTCATACAACTCCTTCCCCCCCATTACTACCCATGACCAATACCTCTACTCAAATAAGTGATCCAGGCATTCTCTTGCTTCTACAAACTCAGCCACTGATAGCAGATACTCCAACAGAACCTGTGTTTATTAATATTAATTCGGGCCCTTCCGCACACTTCACCCCGTCAGAGGCCCCACTCACCATATCACCCAAAGAAAAATCAAAACCTAATAAAAATAACAATCCTCAAATTAAACCAAGACCTGGGGCAACAGCAAAGAGAAAGCGGGGGAGCGAGGGCATGAAAGGCAATCGACCAAAAACTCCAAGACTATACACTGCACAAGTTACTAAGGACCAACCATCTGCTGTCTCTGACTTGAATGACGACTTAATTAAGAGGATTGAACATTTAGTCAAATCCTTATTACTCCCACTCTCTGAGAGACTTAAAAGGCTAACCAATCAATTAGATACTTTAGCAGCAGAATCCTCCTCAAATACAATCCTTTTGAAAGATCTAGCAACTTCTAAAACAACTGATACTCATAAACCCCCTGCTACTATCATCCCAAGGGACCCTCCACCATCACCCAAAGCCAATGCACATCCTCTGCCCAAATCTAGAACTGCACTAGGCACCACAGGAGAGGGTAAACAAATACCCCCACCCAATATCTTAGGCTGTAAACCTACTAACAATGTTAGGGTAGTCTCTCCGAATAAGCCTCCAAACAGAATGGATGTGCGCATAGATCTACCACCTGAGGCGGCACCCTATGCCGTTATATTAACAGGAGTCCCAAAACTAGCATCGGGTAAGAAAGAGGGGTTCATAGAACTTAAAAATAAAGTAATTGATTGGTTAAGCAAGCATAGGCCTCTGCCTCCCAATATCAACGGTGAGATATTACACGTGAGAAGGCTGTCCTGGTTAGGATGTAGGCCCAAGGACATAGAGGGTGACATCATAATCACTAATTTTAAAGATCCAAGAGCAGTAACCCACATAGCGGACTGGTTCTCTGAGAGAGGAAGGGAAGGAATATCAACCCGTGTTTTGAGTTATTTCTATCCCCAATCTCTTCTCACCCCTTGTGACAATGAATCCACCTCTAAAACACTTAGAAATGTGAGACATTCGTCATTACCTTAACATCCTAGTACAACAAGACAGTGGACGGCCCACTTTCCCCCCCCACTCTCTCCACACAGGTCTTATTCTTATCAACATCTAAATACTCATAATCCACCTCAGTATTCCTTATGGCCTGTCCCCATTACTAACCGTTTCGAAGCACTGACAGATCTAGACGATCCGGACTGACAGATGGGAGTATTCCCGGAAATTCACTCCTATGAACAGTCTTTTGTGAATCCCAATCTCCACCCAAATATTGGAAACACTGATTTGGACGCTCACAACCACTGTGTCCAGGGAATCTTAATTAAAGAGGTAGCCAATGACCAGACCTATACTAATTCTGATAAACCTCCTTTGGAAATTATTCCCCAATTGGATCACATTACTGAGCCCAGTTCCCTTACAACTCTAAACTCTATACCTAGAGATGAAATTATCAATGATTCCCATACAAAGAAGCCACTGGCGACTCACAACATTATCTCATGGAACACTGCAGGTCTTATTAACAAAATATCCCATCAACCCTGGCTAGACATTGTATCTACTTTTAGTGTCATCTGCCTCCAGGAAACGTGGGCTGCTGATGAACTCCACATATTGGGATACCAGACTTTTCACGCACCTGCACAACTTACTCCACAGGGGAGAAATAAAGGAGGCCTGGCCATATATCTCTCTACGACACAGGATATAAAAGTTGTTAAATATTCCTTCACTGACTTCTATCAGATTTTAGTTATTAGTTGGGGCCACGTAAAATATGTGACCCTTATTAATTTTTATAATAATATTCCAATTAACAGCCTAGAAAGCCAGATCGATATACTCATTCAGAGTATAAATATTATTAAGACCCAGAAAGAAGACGAGTCGTGTTTGATTTGGGTGGGTGACTTCAATTGTACAATTTGCCCTTGTGGATCCAAAGGCATTTGCGGCCTTGGTAAACACAAGGACGACAACCCAACCCACTTTGTTCACTCTAAACTGGGAAATTTTCTTAATAATGTTCTCTTTCATTTTAACCTGTCTTTTATAAATGAACTATGTACCCCAAATATCCCCTTTCAACCAACTTTCCATGGGCGGGGTTGTAGCTCAATTATTGATTTTACTCTTATTTCCTTACCCAACGCAGGGTTAATTGTAGATTGGGTAACGCATGATGCCCTTTTTGGCGATCACTACCCCATCTCCTTCAATCTAAAAATCAAAAATATACACCAGACCTTCACAGAGAAGTTTACTTATCACCCTAACATTAATTTAGCCACAAAAAATGGCTACTCGATAAAATGGGATAGGGTAAATCCTGTAGATTTCCTTCATAAACTATTGGATATCTCTCGAAATGACATATCTGTCTGCTTAACTGAAAAAGAGGAGTCACTAGAAATTATGACTTCCTTCTCAAAAATCCAACTTGAGCTTAAAAAACTGTTAACCAGAGAATATCGCCCCAATTCTAAAAACAGCCACGGCTGGTTTGATAAAAATTGCACTCGAGCTCTTCAAGCTCTCAAAAGGGCGCTACATGAAACAAACAAATCACCAGTCGAGATTCGTAGCTGTAGAAAAGCATATAACTTGGCTGTAAAATCAAGGAAACAAATATTACGTAAAGAGGCCTGGCTGGCTCTAACTGAAGCTTCTAAAGCTAAGGACAACACCGCTTTCTGGAAAGCTGTCAATGTTCCTCATCTACGAAACAACCAGTCAGACACTATAGATATAGCCATTAATGGGGAAACCTGGGTGAATCATTTTAAACTTCTATATGATAAACATGAAGATCTCAACTATAGTAACTCATTGGCGGATGGGCTACTCATTCAAAAACCCACAATTTTATCTACCTCATTCCCAATAGACATAACTTTTTCTTGCCCGGAGATTACAAAGGCAATCAAAGATAGCCCTTCAGGCAAAGCTCCAGGACCTGATGGCGTTCCGACAGACGTGTACAAAGCCGAACCTGATTTGTGGGGCCCCCTGTTAACAAATGTCTTAAACCATTCTAATCGACATGGGTTCCCATCGTCTTGGTCTGAAGCCATAGTCGTTCCGATTTTTAAGAAAGGAGACAGAGACGACCCCACCTGTTATCGGCCAATATCGCTTTTAGACGCACTAATGAAGGTAGCAGCTCGGGCAATTTTAATCAGAATACAACTCTGGGCGGAACAGAACAAGATAGTGTCACACCTACAATATGGATTTAGCCCTGGTAAAGGCACTATAGAACAGAGCCTAAATCTGGCCTTAGTTTTATCAAAATATAATCAGGCAAAAAAGGGAAAACTTTTTATTACGTTTGTGGACCTGAGTTCCGCTTTTGATTGCGTGAACCACGAGATACTATGGTCCATTTTATCAGAGATGGGTATAGATTTAAACATTTTACATTTTATAAAAGCACTTTATAGCGATGCAGGAGCCAGAGTACGTTTTGGAAACACAGGGGAGTGCTCTGGCAAATTCTCTATTAAGAGAGGGGTGCGACAGGGGTGCATTCTAGCCCCCCTCCTTTTCACCCTATACATTAACTCCATTGGCAAACACTTAACGGAATCTCAGTATGACTACCCAACAATTCTCGGCACTCCTGCCCCATTATTTCTTTATGCTGATGACGCTGCCATCATGTCTAGAACTAATATCGGCCTCCAGAGGGCTGTCCAGAAATTCTCTAATTATATGAAAGAACGAGGGCTAAAAATTAATATCTCAAAAACCTTCACGATGGCCTGTGGACCCGGTACAAAGAAAATGTCTTGCCCAATCTTCTTAGACAACAAGAGGATAGAGACCACAGACCAATTTTCTTACCTAGGTATAAATTTTGATAGGAAGGGAAACTGGCTAGCAGCAATTAATGCCAGAAATTTAGCCTTCACACGAGAAATAGGCGCCCTAAAAAAGTTCTCCTCGAAAATAGGTGGCAGACCAGTGAAAGAGCTGATTGATATCTACAAAGCTAAATGCGTTTCCACTGCCACCTATGGAGCAGGCTTTTGGGGGATCGAAAATCCATCTCCGATACAACAAACAGAAAATCAGTTTTTACGCTACCTACTAGGAGTCCCCAAATCAACATCAACTTATTTTATACATATTGAGTTGGGCTTGCTGTACATCTCAGATCTTATCAAAATTGCGCCCATACTCTTGTGGCATAAAATCTGGGTTACTCCGGAGACCTCATTAAATAGAGATCTAATTACTGACTGTCTTAGTCTCGATGGTCTGACAAACATCAAATGGCTTGCGTATGTAAAAAATACGTTGATCGAACTTGGCCATTCGGAGTTCTTTGTGAGACCATCAAGTATGGAAATGGTGTCCAGAAAAACTTTAAGAGAGCTGGCTCTCAATCACCTAAATTCTAAGAGATGGACCTTAGAAAAAACTAAAACTACAGTCACTGATTTCCAAAAAGTAACTACCAATGAAGGCCTTCAAAGGTACCTCCTAACTCATCCAAACTGCTATGCCCGAACGCTATTGACCCCTCTTAGATTTGGTAACTTTTATCGTATGATTACATTCCCTGTCTGCAACCTTTGGTCTAATGAAATTTTATTGTGCCCCTGTGACAATATTTCTGCCCAATCAAATATACATTGTATTCTATTTTGTAAATTTTACCAGTTGCCCAGAGGAGCCTTCCTAAAACCGATTTTAAAAGCTTGGGGACTCCGCACCTGCAGACCTGCGATGACCAGGCTTCTACAATTAGAAGATGAATGTGTTACTTCTGCAGTAATCAGTTTTTTAAAACTGGTTATTAAATTTCGGAACTCAATGCAACCATCCTAAAAACCATATTATGTCTTTTTATCTTTTTTAACTGTTTTTACTTGTTTCAAATATGTAATGAACTTTTATTTATATGTATGTACGCTTTTATGATTCTACTCTGAAAATCGAATAAAGCTTTCATGACTGACAAACCTGAGCTCAAACGTTGGTAGCTGTAGCACAAAGCAGACAGGCTTAACTTAGAAGAAATGTGTAAAGCATTTATGGGTATCAAAAAATAAAAACAGCACAATGAAAATGCCTCTTGAATTTATTAAAACAATGACTAAAATGTAATAAATAAATAGACATCAAAACAACAAAAATCGCATTTAGGGAACCAGAGAAATGATTTTTAGAAGTTTTACGTCAAAATTCCGCCTAAAAGTGCAAAGCGCTTATTGCAGTTAGCGGGTCGTGCTAGACCGGGTCCAATTCAAAAGTTAAGGCTGACCTCCAGCTAATACCATTTGGATACAGGGACCAGGTTTGTCCCAGTGGAAAGTTTACCTTCTGACGTAAAAGATTTTCTGGAGAAACCGCCATGTCGACGGATCGTCGGCAAGTTGAGCTTCAGGCTGAATCCGAAGAGGGGTTCGATGACGGCAGCCTTGTGAAGCGTGTGTGAGCCTCAGCTGAAAACTTGGAGCCATTGACAGCGGAATAGCTCAGAGTGGGTAAAATCCAAGACCTGTACACAGTAAGGGCTTGTAGATGGCATGATGCTGTTGACGTCGGCCTCAGTAAACTTCCACTAAGTTTGGATTTAGAAACCTTTCTGGAAGTCAACGTTCTTTAAGTGGGGAAAACCAGCGAGTTGAATCCGACTGCCGATTTGACGTCGACGGCTGTGGCCTTGGTGTTAGTGCCAATCTCCATTGGTTCTCTGAAGGAAAAGTTCTGAAAACATTTCTAAGTGTCCAGTTATGAAGGTTTAAGGGTCAGAGGAGAACACTCTAACACCAGCAAAGGGTCTGAGCCATGTGGGCACCTCTTGGGGGGTTAGAACTACCAGTGGCAAACAGCAGGGTCCAGGACAAATCCAGCTGGGTTCATGGAAAATGTAAGCTTCTTGCAGCCTTTGTGACCCTGCAGCCTCACAGAAGGTCAGCTGACTGACCAATTGAGTTCACTTTTCTGTCCTCCAGATGTGTACTGATGAAGGTATCCATGGGTACCGAATTTATGCCAGGCTTGTGGGTCGGGGAGACCCCTTAATCAATAGGGAAAAAGATCCCATGGTTAACCCTACAAACTTTAATATCATTTCCTCGGAGTTTAGCCCTAAGAAATCCCACAGTACACTGCTTTGCTAAACCCCAATATGGCAGAACATTTCATTGCTAGGCAGAGTTCTGGGTACACACCTCGGTGTGTCTTGGGAAATGAGAGACTTTCTTTGAAAACCAGTTCTGACCAGGTTTTCGCCCACTGAGATTTGTGCCATCCTGACTACCTGGACAATGGAAGGGGGCGAGCCTAGGTGTGTGTTAAATCTGCCTGTGACAGGGGGTGTCCTTTGAAGCTTGTGCAGTTGTTGGGCACATCCCCCAGGCAATGCTGTCCGGAGGAGATCACATCTCCTTCCACCCAAGGCCCCTTTGTCTCCTTTCCTGGGAGCAACTTACACCTCCTTGCAGGGAGCCAGCAGACTGTCAGGTGACAGTTGGGGATTAACTATGAAACGGCTACTAGAGTCTTTAGGTAGAAAATTAGTGACTTGCTAAAATCACTATTTTTGACATAGACAAAATTCTACTTTAGTATTAATTTGGATTTTGTTTAACTATGAAAATAGGTGTTTTAATTTTGTACGAGCTGTTGCAAATCTCAAGTTAGCTTTATTAAGTGTAATAAAGTTACCTAGGGGTTTCTATGGCTCAGCCAGCCTTACCTACAATGAAAATGTGTTTGGAAGTTTTTTTTACTGAAGGGCATGTAAAACATTAACTACATATGTCCTATTTTTAAATACTATGCTATACTAAGCACCCCGCCTTAGGGCTCGTAAAGCCTACTTTAGGAGTGGTTTACTACTATTTAAAAGGAAAGTTTAGGCCTGGCAAAAGGGTGATTTTGACAGGTTGAAATGGAAGTTGTAATACTGCCCAGCTAGGCTGCAGTCATGCTTTACACGGTCACTTTAGTGGTGGCATAATAAGTATTGCAGTCCAATAGTGACATTTAACGTATACGCCATAGGCATATAGAGTAGCATATACTAGGGACTTATAGCTAAGATAAATGTGCAAATATTTAACCAGTCCAATTGTTTTTAGGAGTCGGAGCACATGCACTGGGGCCTGGTTAGCAGGGTCCCAGTATTCAGAGTCCATAAACCAAGAGCATCAGTTCAAATAAATAGGCTTATCATGCAAAAAGAGACATTTTCTTAAATACATTATATGATTATATTTGTATATGTGTGTGTGTGTTTGTATAGAAGCAGGCACTAGGAGAGATAGCGAGAAATCCACTTAAAGAAGTATTTACAAGCCCCTATTGCCACAGGAACGTCGCTTTTAATGACGTCCCTGTAGCGATTGGGGGTTTGCCTTATTTATGAGGCAGCGTTAAGCCACTTACGGGCATATTTACAAGCCCCTATCACCACAGGAACATCACTTTAAGTGACATTCCTGTGGCGATATGTGCTTCACCTTATTTACAAGGCAGTTACAAGGCACCCCTTTCACGCTAAGTATAGCAATGGGTGTTACGGTGGGTGTTCCACCGCAACACCCATTGATTTTTATGCTGCCCCATATTTACAAGTGTGGCGTAAATATGGGGCAGCGCCAAAATTAAGGCAAGGGAAAACCTGGTCTTGACATGGCGAAACAAGGAGAAATGCTTTATTTCTACTTGTTTTTGCTGTTTCTATGTGTGCTCCATTGTGCAGCACACATAGAAACACCAAAACACCATAAGTGATTGACGTCCCTTACTGCACATAAAACATCATCATTTCCCCCAACGCAGACACTCTTGCACCATAGTGCAAGGGTGCCTGCATTGGTGCTAGGCAGTTGAGTTCAGCAACCAGCGCTGGGGAAAATGCCGGGAGGCACCGTATTGTTGTAAATACAGTGCATCCCAGTGTTTTCAGAATAGCGGAGAGCGGCGTTTACTATTTTGGCTTAACGCTGCACTCCACCATTATTTTGTAAATATGCCCTTTAGTTTTTTGAGTTTTCCTGAATTTGGGGATTTAGAAATGTCAAATTACATGCTTTACAGACAGAGGTAAAACGCCAAAGGGATAAGTCTTGCATATGAAAGTTCATTCGTCTGAATATTTTGTCGGAAGGACGGAAATTAAGTTGAGATGAGAAGACAGATAGATATTTGTGGCAAAATAATGGAGAAGCAAATTTGACAGTTAATTCAGTGCTTCGCCATGGAAGACTTTCTGGGCAAAGCCGAGATTGGGCTATGGGCATTCATTGTCACATTCAGTGCCCATATGACTGAGGATGGATAGAGTTCGAGAGGGCGGAACTTGGTGAAGGAGTCTGTGCAGTACTCAGTGAGATTTTGATTGGCACTTATTTATTTTCACAATATGACATAATGTAGCTCCTTCCATCCCAGGTGAGACACAGTCTCTGTGGCCATAATGCAACCTACTGCCGCCTGCTCATGGTGCCTGCTGTTGGATCCTAGTTATTATAAAAAGATGTTCACAGCCCCAGCCCACATTGAACCAGAAAACTGACCGACAACTCCACAAACCTGGCTTAAACTCAACCAGAAAACTGCCCCACAAACTAGGGTGGCCAACTGGCATGGGTGAAAATTTAGGTTGGTGAGTGTCAAAATTCAGGACAAGGGGTCAAAATTCAGGACAAAAATTCCGGACAGGAGGTCAAAATTCAAGACAAAAATTTGGGACAACAGGTATGCTTTGCAGACACATGAGTGGATGTCATGCCATCGTGTATAAATAAATAGGCAAGGAACATAAGTGCAAGTCACTTCTCCTGCCCTGTCACTTTCTCCTGCCCGGTCACTTCTCCTATCCTGTCACCACTCCTTCCCTGTCATTTTCCCTGCCCCGGCACTACTCCTGCCCGTTCACTGCTCCTGGCCGTTCACTGCTCCAACCCGTTCACTGCTTCTACCCGTTCACCGCTCCTGCTCATGCATAATCACCGCTCCTGCCCCGTCACTTCTCCTGCCCGGTCACCTCTCCTTTCCTGTCGCCTCTCCTGTCCCGTCACCTCTCCTGCCCCGTCACCTCTCCTGCCCCGTCACCTCTCCTGCCTTCTCACTTCTCCTGCCCCGTCACTTCTCCTGCCCGTTAGTTACTTCTACTGCCCGCTCATCTCTCCTGCCCCATCACATCTCCTTTCCTGTCACCTCGTCAGTCCCGTCACTGCTCCTACCCTGTTCACTCTGTGTACAACTTTGACAAATTACACAAGGGGGCAAGTTCCCCACAGTACTCTGTTTGGGGAAAGCTCCTCTGTAATCACCAACTACGATCTCATTGGCACATGATATGCTAATGGCAGACGGTGGGCGCATTGTCATTCGAAAGGGGATAATGGGCCTCAGTATGTATGACAACGGGCCTGCCCAGAGTCTGTGAGAGCTCAGGGAGGGGCAGCTGCGGCCTCTGGAGTTCAACACAGAGAAGTGCGAGCTGGCCCCTGAGAACTTTTAATCTCCTGGGGCTTCTCGCAGGGAATGCTGTAATAAATGTCCAAAATTACGGACAAAAGGCGTCCGTAAAAGGAATGATTACGGACAACAAAAATGACGGACGGTCCATGAAATTTACCGACAGTTGGTCACCCTACCACAAACTGACCTTCTCGTATGTCCAGATTGCTCCATACACGCCTTATTTTCACAATATCCTTTTGATACACACCTCGATAACTCCATCGTCTAGAGAAACCTCTAGATCCTATAACTGTATTCAACAAACAATACCTCTATAAACCCACTATCAACCCTTCTCATCATAATATACCTTAGTCAGCGTTGCCCTAGCATTTCTTCCCCCAGCTAATGCCCCTATATCCAAAAGTAAAGCCTTCATAGACTCTCCGCGCATTACCGAAACACACACAAACTGGCCTCATGCAACTGCAAAACAAAACACAATTTGGCCGTTCAATAATGCTCTGAAACAAGCCTCCTGGTCCCACTATCAACTACCTGCCTTTCCCCCTTCTACTTCACAATCACAACCCTGGCAGTCATCTGACATTAGAAATCTCAAAATCAAAATTTGAGATATTCTATGCAAGGGGAACAAGAACAAAACCACCACGAAAGCGGACGAAAGTGGGGGGAAATGGACAGCACTGTAGGGCCTCCCTAAAACCGCCTGTCATGCTAAGTTCAAAACCTGATCGCCTCATTTCAGCCTCATTGACAACTCACAAGCACCATTAATAACCGCTTTTCATGACGGTCACTCATCAATGACCCTCCCCTCAGTGGCATAACGAAACTTGAGGGGGGCCCCTATGAAACTTGAGGGGGCCCCCCATGCAAAGAACATGGAGTGGCCCCCCTCCGGATTCATTTAGGAGCACTGAGGCCAGAGTACTGTCCTGAGGGGGCCCCCTTGGAACTCGCCCCTCGCCCTCTGCATTGCTGGGGCTGCGGGGGCCTTTGTTATGCCACTGTCTCCTCTATCAGCCAAGGACTTCGCTGCATACTTTTCTTCAAAAACACTAATATGAGAGAGTCTATCCCCTTCTACACTATTTTCTTCTCCTCCAGCTACGAATATGCTCCTCAATCTCACTTAAATGTACTCTCACACATTGTTACGTGCCTCAATAAATTGAAAATAACAAAAAATCTGCCAACCTATCTTTTGGGCCACCTCAACCTTCTAGCTCTCAGACTTAAACCTCTCGCTCAAGTCCAGCATTCTCCTCGGCTAAACAACACCTGGGTTACATCTTGCGTCTACCCAACTTGTTTCAAAGCTGCAGTTTCCTCCCTCTTCTGAAAGCTCACTGCCAACTCTTCTTCTCCCTCCAACTATCTCCCACTGCCTCGTCTACCTTTTTTCTCCAATTTAGTAGGACACTTGCTCTTTGACCATTGCTCACTCTATGCATCATCTAACAATTTACATAATCCCCTGGCATCTCTTTTGCATACCTTCCAGTCTGCTGAAACTGCATGTGTCCAAGCACTGCCCATAATAACCAACTTCCTTCCATCCTTAGCCCTAGACCGAATAGTTACTTTTGCTACTGTCGATTGTCAAACACTGCGCTCCTTCTCGATTCACTGGCATCACATGCCTGGATCATATCTACCTCAGTTCATACCCCTCTGGGTGTTCTTTCATGGTTGCTTGTAACTCCAGCTCTGCGCCTCACTTCTTCCATTAAGGGTGCCGCAAAGCTCTGTCCTTGGAACATTGTATTCTTATTCGTGTTCTCCTATTACCTATGTGTGGAGGACCCCCAAAGCTTTTTCTTCTTTCCAAAGGTTTCTTTCCATCTTCAGGCATGTGTCTCGGACTGCCTCATTGACATCTGATTGGATGGCTGCACCGTCACTCATGTTAAGCTCCTATAATTTCTCACTTCACCTCCGTAAGTGATTGAAACTACTTCGTCCCGACACTCTGACACTCTGACACTCAAGCCTTCAGTCAGAAATCCTTGGGCTCTCTTGAGACGTTCATGATAACGGAAGTCTACATATCAAGTATCCACGTCATGATACCAATTGTTGAGCATACACAAAAATACGGTGCATATTATCAAGGGCTGGCGATAAATGTCGCAAAGTGCGCTTAGCGCATGCATATTTATCACCGGCTATCTCTGGAATTTATCGTCCGGTTAGCGTGTTATCAACAACGCGCATCGCCGAGGCGATACAAATTCCAGAGTTAGCTGCCAAATGTGCGATTATTGCTGGAAATCCAGCGATAATCGCACAACGATTGGCGATACGTTGTTGATAGGACAGGGCAGACTTAGCCATTATATCCACCTTCCATTGAATATAATGGCTAAGTCAGCCTGAAAGCAAGCATAAGGAAAGTAGCGATAACCGTGGTTAGCGCTACTTTTTTGTCGCTCTGCAGGTTAGCGTGTGGCTAGATAATTGGAGAAATGTCGGTTAGCTATATTTCTCACGTTATTTCGGGGAGGAACGCCCACTTTACATTTCATTAGAGATGCAAAGCTGGGCGTTAAGGGAAAGGGCGCTGAGGCATGGATTAACGCGATAGCGTGACCTTGCTAATAGTGCAATACAATTATTGCCTCTTTCCGAAGCTGCGATAATTGTCTTGATGCTATGCCCCTACTTTCTTACAACACTTCCAAGACAACAAAAGTATTAACTCACTGGTACTCAGCTGGCATGACTACTGCAAGCATTTACTAGGACGCCTACAGTGCCATTCCTTTGAAAGGCACAACAGGGTCCAAAACGTCACCACCAGAGCTTTGTATGTTGTACATGATATGGTCCCAAGGCTAGCTGACATTCTACCCAAAGAGTGCTTTAACCAAGATACTGACACTCGCCTTCAAGGCCGTAAAGGGCTATATATATCAATTAGAAGATAATAGGGTTCTGTAGAACACATGTATGACTAGCTTTGAAGCGCTTGTTTCATGCTGTAATGTTTTCATCGGTTCTAATCAAATTGCTAGTGCTTTCACTGGCTCGTTTGTTAGAATTATAGCTGTCTGCGACCTGTGCGCCAGTGGCTCACTGTCTTCCTGACCACATTCTGTTTTTATCTGATCCTCTGACCACACTCATGCTTTCATATTATATATTTTAAAATGACAGCATTTCCTAATATAATTGCTTCATCATATATATACGAGCATGGCCCATGAGTGTGGAACAGGAGATGAAAGAAATCAAGTGGTAGCAATGAAGCAGATTTGAAGGCATAAGACAAACTCACAATCTGGCACATGCATCAAGGAAAAATCCAGTCGGTAAAATACCGAATCGGTAAAAGCAGCCGTTAGCGAGGGTCAAAAACCGAATCCCAATGCATCAACCCAAATCGGGATAAAATAAAGAATCACTAAATAAGTACCGGAAATATAAAGAATCGCTAACAACCAACATGCAAAAATATTGATTCGCAAAATACCGAATTCGCAATCACCGAAATCACTATTAGCTCCCGGCAAGTGCCAATGGCTAATAACCAATCGCTACTCAATGCATCAAAAATCGCAAATACCGAAAATGCCAAAAATCGCTTTTTAGCATGAGCAGATTAAGGGGAACCTGAACCTGGAGGTAAAGTTACAAAAAATAAAAAAAACCTGGAAAAAATACAAACATGTGCCACAGATGGTACCAATCAGTAAGCCCTTAAAATTGGCCCAGGGGACCCTGTTGGCTTGCACAAAATGGCAGCCCTCTACGTGCGTGCAACGAGGATGTGAATCAATGCAGCAGGACAGCGCAGGAGAAGGGTCCAGGAGAGAGTCTTCAGAGTGCGCATCACATTGCTAGGACAGAATGAGGATGAGGTGTACGACAAGTATCGACTGAATCGTGCCATGATCATGCGCCTAATTGCAGACCTCGAACCACTACTGCAGCACCAGACACATCGGACCAATGCAATTCCTGCGCACGTCCAGGTCCTATGCAGCCTGCACCTACTGGCCTCTGGAAGTTTCCAGGGGGTCATAGCCGTAGCGGGAGGCGTATCGCAAAGCGCACTCTCACGCGTCTTCCACAAATTCATTGATGCTATGCTGACAATGATACACACCCACATCAGTTTCCCCACAACCCCAAAGCAGTTGGACCGTAACAAACAGGCATTCTACCAGGTGGCCCATTTCCCCCATGTCATAGGATGCATCAACTGCACGCATGTCCCCATCTGTCCACCCTCTGCCAATGAGTACATATTCCGTAACCGGAAGTCCTACCACTCTATCAACGTGCAGGTTGTGTGCGATGCCAAGCACATCATCACGGACCTAGTGGCACAATTTCCGGGGAGCACACACGACTCCTACATATTCAGACACAGTGGCATCCACAGGTGCCTACTCAACGGAGAATTTGGAGAGGGACTCCTGCTTGGTACGTACACATACCTCTTCCAAACATGAGCACCACACATGTATATACATCACTGTTGCTAAACCTTTGCTTCCATCTTGTAGGTGACAGTGCATACGCCCTGCGGGAATATATACTCACCCCGTACATCAATCCAGCAACACCACAGGAGCAACGATACAATGCGGGGCACATAAGCACCAGGAATGTAATAGAGAGGACCTTTGGGATTCTGAAGAGTCGCTTTAGAATCTTACATAAGACTGGTGGTGCCTTGCAAGGCAAACCTGACACCTGCTGCAGGATTGTAGCTGTATGTGCCATGCTGCACAACATCGCAACCAGAAGGGGGATACCCATAGAGGTGGACAGGAATGACGACTACCGGGATGACCAACCACCCGCACAACACCGACAGGCACACGTCCCTAACACAGCTGAGGGGCAAAGGAGGCGGACATACATCACGCAACATCATTTCTGACCCAGGTAAGAATTAGCCATGACAATTTCATTTGTGGTGCTACTGTTTAATGCACAGGAGCACTGAGGCATGTGCAGGCACACATGAATGAAAATAAGAGCTCCCCAAAACAAGTGTAACAAAACATGCCCGTTGCATTCACGGGTGTGCTAGTGTCAAATAGGAGAGGACCCTGGTTACCCCACCATGGTCATGGATGGCTCTCAGTATGTCTAGTGGCGCCGGCCACGAACGCCCAGCCTCCTTTCAGGTGTCTCCTCCACCTCACCACGGCCTGTCCCTGTGGCTGTGGAGCAGCGCGAACTGCGCCTCCTGGTGCTGGCCTCCACCACGGAAACACTGCTCACACTTGAGGCAGCCTCACTGCCGTCCTCCACTCCCAATGCGCTACCACTGAACGTACCGCTCTGCAGGTGTTCCACTGCAGCGGTCACCTGGCCTAGGGCCTTCGCAACATCACCGCAATAATGTCCCAGGTCCACCTGCAGTGACACCGAGCGGCGTGCCAAAACAGCAGTGCTGTTGGACAGCCTAGTGATGGCCTTCGTAGAGGCTGCGGACCGGAGCAAGTTCTGCCGGTGCCTGCTTCTCTCGCTGTCATGCCCTGCTTTCATGGCACGGGTGAGTTCCTGGATGTCCTCCCTCAGGTTCCCATTACCCTCTGCCACCACAGTGGTCATGTCCCTCACTGCCTCTGTCAGGGTACGCATTTCCTTAGCTAGGCACGCTATGTGACTGCTGATGGTAGCCATGTGTCTCCCCTGCAGGCGCTGGACACGCAGCATCTGTTCCTCGATGCCACCATTTGGGGAGCTTGCATCTTCGCCTACATTCGGTGTACTACGCAGAGACCTGCGGCGCAGTGGGACTCGGACACGTGCTGGTGGTGCTGCAGGCGGTGGGACGATTGTTGGACCTCGGCCCGATGGTGTTGCAGGTGTCTGACATGCATCCATCACCTGCATGGGTGGGACTTGTGCCTGTGTCTCCGCTGTTTTGGTGCAGTTGGCGCAGCAGCAGGTTGTGGTGGTGGTGGTGGTGGTGGTATGGTTGCTGGTGGAGGTGGTGATGGCGTCTCTGCCGGAGTGTCGACATCCGAATCAGCTGGTGTCTCAAAGATGATTAGCCGGCTGCTGTAATCGGAATCACCAGGAGATGCATCTGGGTGTGAAACAGTGCATGGTTAGTGGGATTGTTACTACTAAGGTGTATTTTCTTACATACATGTCCTGCTATGATTCACTAAATATACGTCTATGTCTAGCTTCTACTGATGTTGTGAAATATGTTTTATTTTCTACCTGTACTTGCACACCGGGCTGACATGACTACAACTCCCATGATGCACTACTGTTATGAGTGAAGAAGTGTGGTGCACTTCTGCATGCACACTGTGATCGTGCTGGGGGGTTGGGAATGGTTGTACGCAATGCTGAGTATGGGCACAGCCATGCATCTTACCTTGGGCACTTGTGGATGCGCCGGAGGTGTCCATCTGTGTGACTTCCACGACGGCCTCTGGCTCGATGGTCCCTTCTGCCAGTTCCTCCAAGGCAGTGTTTGCAGGCACTGTTGATGGTCCCCCTCCTGTTCCAGCTGCCTCCCGGAGCCTTTCAGCGATCCTCTCCTTGACCCGCTTCCTGAGGTCGTACCACCTCTTTTTTAAATCGTCAATGCTGCGGGGCGTCACTCCCACCGCATTTACCCTCTCTCTGATGTGCAGCCATATGCAACGCTTTTCTGCCTCTGGCACCTTTAGGGACAGCTTCCCGAACAGCCGATCGTGTTTGCTGCTCACCCCCTCGATCAGGTGCTCCAGTTCCCGGTTGGAGAACTTGCGCTTTCTCTTCCTCGCAGATTCAGCGCTGGCTGGTGCATCTTTGTCCATCCTTGTTGGGTAGGGTGGTAGTCCAGGCAGTGGTGAATCACTGGGCTCAGGCTGTCTCCAGTTCCTCCTCCTGTCAGCTCCTCTGGCGAGTGAATGAGGGTGGGGCTGCAGTACTTCCTGGTAGTGATGTCATAAGGCAGTTCCCGGAGCGACCCGTTTTTAGCGATTTCGCTATTACCGATTTCGCTATTACCGATTTCGCTAATACCGAAATCGCTATTAGCTAATTCGGTAATACCGATTTCGCTTTTAGCTAATCGGTGTTTGTGATACTCGCTTTGGTTGTTTCGGTAAATATTAGCGATTTTTAGGAATCGCTAATTTTTACCGAATCTGTTGATGCATTCAGAAATGCGATTCCTTAATACCGATTCCTTATTTATCGCTATTAAGGATTCGCTTTTTGAAATGTTGATGCATGTGCACCAATGAGAGGAGGGAGAAATAGAGAAAACCACGCCCTGAGCTGTGGTTTTTAGGTCTCGCCTGACCCAGCGCATGCGCTGGTCTGGCGAGACTTATTGAGAGGGCTCCACAAAGTGCTACAAGGCCAGCCTAGAGCTACAGTGCATGTGCGCGCCCGCTTTGATGTTTGATCGCGGTCACTTTCACTTTCGCGGCCTCACGGCCGCTTGGCATAGCCAATAGGTCTCACTTTTGGGACCTTATAAGTATTTAGTTATGCAACTGTTGCATGGCTAAACACTTATAAGGTCCCAAAGGCGAGACCTATTGGCTATGCCAATGCTTGTTCAAGTTGCTGTTAAATCTTTTTACAGAAGCTCAAATTAGATGAAAAGGTATGTTGTAGGCAGAGCAGCTCTGCAGCTGAACAGCAGGTCCCTGTAGGATGAGAATCATAGCGACTTACAGAGACCGGACATAGCGCTGTATATTCAATGAACTGAAACGCACACCCATTTAAGATTCAAATGGAGGATCTAGCTAACCTTCATCTAGCCGCCCCCAGTTCCTTACAGTAGGTATATATAGCATCACGTAACAAAAATCACTCTCAAAGTTCCGTTTGTAATCATTTTTAAAACATAAAAAATAACCACCGCTGTGACTACACTGTGTCCAGAGAGCGACTGACTTAATACAGCCCTGCTATCTTATTCCACTAGATAGACATGCCTTTTGCTTTGTTCAGAAGACATCCTTTCGCTCACATACTGTTATCAGCATACACATTCCAGCTGACAAAACCCTCTGTATTTGACATGTTAGTTCACCCTATTCTCAGAGATGTTAATTACGTCAGATATCCGGTGGTGTCCAGTCTCTATTCCTTACACCACCCAGGAGGCTTTCCAGACATGCAAGTCCTCTATTACAACCTGTCCATACACAGGAGATCTGCCTTAAATTAAACAGTGAGAAAACTGAAGTCCTTGTCTTTGGTTAACAATACTCACCTTGGTCCTTCTCCTTGTCGCCAGTTGGTTGGGCACTCCTCCAGGACCTTTAGCTTCAGCTAGAAACCTAGACTTATTTATCGATCAACAAGGTAGCAGCCCCTGTTTCTCCTTGTCAAGGATGCTCAAAAGTATTTTCTCATTTCTTTGGCTGGAATTACTTCCAGACTGGATTATGGCAACTTCCATAGCTGGGAATGCCATCCTATATTGTTCATCACCTACAGATCATTCCGAATGCTGAAGCCTGACTCATCCTTAATTTACGTCATCATTATATTCGCACTTCTTCTCATTTAAAAGATCTCCCTCATTTTCCGCTCTACAAACATATACTTTTTAAATCTCTTGTCTTAGTCCACTGAGCAGTTAAAAACTTTGGACCTGGTTATCTCAGGGACATATTTACTCTGATTATCCCTCCTCTCCTCTTTGGTCATCCTCCATATTCCTTCTGATGACACCCCGCTTTAAGCTTCATCGTTCATGAGGTTGCTGTTTTGCTGCCAAGTTCGATCACACTTCCTTGCCACAATTAGAGACCATTCAAGAACATTTTTGAACTTGGCTTTTCTCTCAAGGTTAGTGAGCCAAGCCTTTCTCCTCCTTGTAGGGCCAGGAGTCATGTATTTGGGGAACAGCTGCACCTTATAAGGTTCATACCACAACATACATTATGGGACCAATAACTTGGCTTACTGAGTTATCATCATGACCAGGTTTTTGCCCTCAAGACGTTCTGTTCTCAAAAGGACGACCCACTTTGACTGATACAATTTATAACTAATTGTATAGTGTTAGGAATTGAAGAGAACTTTTGAATTAAAAGAAGAATTTGTAGAACAAGACAGCCATTGACCCAAAGTGTCTAGTGTGTTTATAGCATTGATTACACATCATAAACAATCCTATCCTATCATTTTGGGTTCTGCAACAAAATGAATTCTAGTGACTAAAAGTAATGTAGGCCATATCCCTCAGCTTCAACCCCTGTGCTCAGTCTGAGATCACAAGCCAATTACCTTCATTGCTCCGTGGCCTAGGAAAACTCAAGGAAATGAGAGTACAGCTTCATATTATCGATGAGGAGATTTTGCCCTGTTGCTCAGCAGCACTGTAGAGTTGTTTTTCATCTACAAATAGCTGTAGAGGAAGAATTGGATGCACTCTTAAAATATGACATCATTGAACGCTCCACATGCCCTATCCATGGGTTTCACCCATAGTACTAGTACTGAAAAAGGACAGTAGTGGAGCAGTGCACATCTGCATTGATGTGTGCCAGACAAACAAAGCCATTGAGCGGGAGAAACATCCTGGTACACACATAGGCGACATGATCATGCAATTGAACGGAGCCAAAGTGTGTTGTGTAGTTCCTATAAATCTATATAGTATCTGCACATTTAGACAACATAAACGATGGGATTGGTGTCCAAAATGATTCCAGACACCCCCAAGGATATGTCAGTCTGTGGATCAGCTAGCTTACATAAGCCCCTCTTACCAAGGAACGAATAGTCTCTGGCAACTATCGAACATGACAACCCAGAACACTCAGGTATAATGGAAACAGTACAGTACTTTTCTCTCAGAGAGATATACAGAATAAAAAATGGGGACGTTTTCGATAAGCATTTCTTGAACCAGTGTCATTCTAGTATAAAATACGTGTGCTGCAACAACCATAAGACAAAAACAGATATATATGGTTTTAAGCACCAACAGAATGAATAGATGGTAGAATTCTACCATAGTGCTAAAATAGTGACTATATGCAGGCATATCAATACATGATAGTAGCAATACGTACTCCTACGATGCAAACCCGAACTAGATGTACCTAAGTGTACCTAGCATATATGTAGGTGTATGGCCAAGAATCCCCCTGGGAAAGTGCCAACCCCATTACCTGATGTGAGAGAGCAAAGGACCCCGTCTTGGTCTCGAGTTGGACACCCCGCGAGGGATGTCAGACCACTGCGTGCTGGAGTATCTGCGTGCAGGGACCTCAGCGTCCTCAGCGTCTCATGTCAGTGTATCAGCATGGACGTCTTTCTCCTCTGGCACAACATCTGGCCCAGCGAAGATGTGGTGCTTATATGCCCAAAAGGTACCCTCAGGGGTTCTACCCACATGTGTGATGGTAATGTGGGCATGTTGGACAAGGATGACAATAGTGGTGACCTTTATACAGAGTTATTATGTAGAAGATGGCAATCCTGCTGTGATACTGAGAATCCTCATGCATAACAAATTAGGCTAGTTTTCGGAGAAAACCACATGACATCTATGCAGCACCTAACTAGGTAAAAGGTCAGCACCAAACCCATTATGTAGAACAATGGTAGGACAAATGTAGATAAAAGGTCGTGCAACTACCTAGACTTATATTGGGGTACATTGGGGTTCATAACACCCACTCCTCATCTGACTGGACGACAAAGTAACAAATGGTAGACTATGCCTGTTTAAAAAGCATAAAAAGACATTGCTAAAATATGAGTATTAAAACATCTAAAAACATAGTATACTTTGAAAAGTGATGTAAAGGTTAAAAAAAGCTCTAACGGTCCTCAAATAGTATTTGTACTGTTAGACTAACTGAGCATGCCTAAAGCCATGATGCTCAGTGAGAGCAAAAGAGGAAAAATAAAACAAAAATGATGTTTTCAAATTCCAATTTATGTTGTTTTCGAAAAAAGCAGAATAACAAGTATTTTCCCGCCTTGACCTGAGTAAAGGATACCATCAACTCTAGTTAGAGGAGAACTGCAGGTACATTACTACATTTGTGACTCATGTTGGTATGTTCAGATATAAGAGACTGAATTTTGGAGTACCTTCGGCTGATAAGATATTTCAGGATGTTATTCGCTGAGTAATCTAAGCTGTTACACATGCTTTCAAATACAGTGATGACATACTGGTTTTTGGAAGAAACCAGAAGGAACATGACAAAGCCCATACCCAAGTGTATCAGTTACTTGCTGATGCAGCTCTCACTCTGACCACCGCAAAGTGGGAGTTTCACCAAACAAAACTCAAGTTTGTTAATCAAATATTCTCTGATGGAGGAACGACTCCAGACCCAGATAAGGTGCAAGCACTGTCATCCACTTGCCCCCCTCCCCCAGGATGTTACCATGCAACAATCCTTTCTAGGCATGGAAAGTTCTTGCTTAAGATACATTCAGACCTTGGCTACAGTGAGTGCACCATTGAGAGACTTGACAAAGTGACATTTATCATTTCTGTGGTCTCCAGAATGCGACCAGAGTTTGAAAGACATTAAACATGCGATTGAGAATGCAACTGTAATGGTTTGCTTCGACCTCAAGTTACATAACGAATTAACAGTTGATGCGAGCCCGGTAGGGCAAGGGGCAATCCTTGCTCAACACAATGGACATCTGAATGCTCAGAGACACATTGTGGCGTATGCCAGTCGTAGCCTGTCTGAAACAGAATGCGCCTACTCTCAGCTGGAGGAGAGTCTGGCTGCGGTGTGTGCATGCAAACATTTTCATGTATTCCTCAATGGAAAACGATTCACTCTCATCACAGATTACCAGGTCTGCTTACAATATTCTGGTACCCAAAGGCTAAGATGCCCCCTTGCATTCAGAAGTGGGGGTTAAAACTGCAAGAGAATGACTATGACATCGTGCACAAACTGGGAAAGGATCAAAACCTGGCAGATTACTTTTCACAAGAGCTGCTACCTCGTCACAGTTCGACCTCAAGGACAGCTGAAGCATATCTTAACTTTATTGTGAGATCCAGCACACCAGTGGCTCTGTCTGTGGAACAAATCATTGCTGCCACCAATATAGATAAGGACATGACCATAATCAAAGAACTTCATATGACACAATCATGGAGAAGTACCCGGCCCCTTGCTGATGACGTTGAATGCCAAACATACATGTTTGGAGCTTTTTGTTCTGATGTGCTAACTGACTTAGCAAACCGTGATCTAATTTTTATTATAAAAGTGCTGGGTCGCTCCCCAATATGGGTGTGGTTTGGAAAAATATAAAGGATATATAAGGGGGATATCCATCTCAAAGAGGGAGGTGTGCTTAAACTACTACCCAGATGCCTGGATGCCAAGGATAAGTATTATCAGCATTAGAAAATGGCGATATTTGCTAGTGCATTTAAGCCAAACTGGGATAGCCTCCAGTGGAATTTGATCAGTGTTGTCAAACAGAGGAAAGCAAAATATCTTTACAGGTACAAGCAAGCCATCAGTTCAGGGAGGATGATAATCCTGGCTGGCACTTGTCTTGTCTACTGCGTGGTCCTAGCCCCTCAGCCGCTGCTCCATATATTAATGAATCTGAGAGAAGCTGCTAGGCTGATAATGTATCAATACTCCAGTCCTTTGTACATTACTACATGCAAATATATTTTTCTCCCATGCCACGGTTGCAACAACATAAATCTCCCAATATTTGCAACAGATCATACCGAGCTGGATAGAAGAGCAAAGTAGAGGAACCCTAAATACACCACTTACACTGGAAGAGGAAAAAACGAAGGGGCATATTTACAAACCCCTTGTGCCGCCGGTGCATCACTTTTTGTGACGCACCGGCATCGCATTTTGCGGCCCCTTATTTACAAGGACACGTAAAGCCACCCTGCGTGGCTTTTCGTATCCTTGTAAATACGGCCCCTTTTCACGCAGCACTGTGCTTGAAAGGGTGTTCCATGGGTGTTGCTGGTGGTGTTCCCTGCAACACCCATGGATTCTGCCACATTCCCAGATTTACAACCTTTTGCAAACCTGTGATGCCACATTCCCAGATTTACAACCTTTTGCAAACCTGTGAGTGCATCAGAAACCTACGTCTCCCTAGGGGAGGCGTAGGGAGGCGCAACAAGAAGAAATATTTTCATTTCTCCTCGTTTTTCCTCTTTCTATGCGTGCTGCATTCTGCAGCATGCATAGAAAGAGGAAAACGCCTCTTGTGATTGTTTTTGAGCAAAGGGATGCACAATATTACTGTAAATATGTTGCATTTCTGTGCTTTGAGAGTGACTCAGTGTGGTGCAGCCAAATGGCTTGCAGTGCAGCACTAAGTCACATTCTTGTAAATTTAGCCCCCAGGGCCAAATTTATAAAGGCCTTGCAACACTTTTGCACAGCTGTTGCTTAACTTTTTGTGAGGCAGCAGTGGCATAAACAATGCACCACGTTGTACCATATTTACAAGGTGACGCATCTCGGCAGATGCGTCACCCTGTAATGCCCTGCGCCACATTATACCTGCTTAAGGTATAATGTATGCAGGGTGGGCGTTCCCAAGTATAAAAGGGTCGTAGAAGTGTTGCAGTGAAATCTATAAGATTTCACTGCAACACTCCTAGGACGCCACTGTGTCAAAACCTTACTCCTGCCTCATGGCAGGCGTAAGGGTGACGCAGTGCCATAAGCACAGGCCTACCCCATGCATTGCTGGAGTTGTGCCATACTTGTGACACAACTCCAGCAATGCATGACTTTTGCGCCAGCAGATACGTCAGGATTCCTGACGTATCTGTTATTCCTTGCGACATGGAGTGCTGTTTATTAAATACTGTGCAACCATCGTGTCGCAGGGAGGGTGCAGTGAAAACTGTTGCATCACTGTTTTATTGCAGCGATGTGACAGTTTTCATAAATGAGGCCCTAACTGTTATATAATCATTGGCAAGGGGAAGGTCTCCACGGGTGGGTTGCATGCCCATTACATTTTAAAAGTAATTTGTTGATTGTCAAGCCCCACGCCTACTAGCAATCTATTTGGAATCTCTTGCTGTATTATACACTCTATGACAAGTAATTATACTGGACATTGCTCATCCTACAGAAAGCTTTTGTTGATAAATATAGATAACACGATCAGAGCAAACGTCCTGGTCGCTCCACCACATATGTAATGTTATGACTCTTGGCTCCATTGCACCATACTGATCCCACTTTGCCACAATAAGCACTGTTTCTAAATGCTGTGGATTTGGTTCAACTACTCTGCCTATCTCCAATAACCAAGATGTGTGAATGGGATTGTATTGTCAGAAAGTTACACATCCAGGGGCAAGAGGCAGTGCTGTCCCCATCACCCGTGAAGTTTGCCCTTCTACTACAGCTGATTGTGTGTGTGTATGCTCCAAAGATATCACTGACATAGTGGAATGTACATCAGAGGATGATCCTTAGTTGTCTCCTTATATGCTGACAAAGTGCTATATGTAGAGCACTCATAGGATAAACTGTCTACGGTCATACATGACATTATTGTGTTCGGGGGGACTCTCTAGTTTTAATAATATCTGGAGCAAATCTGAGGTTTTTCTGTTTAAGAATCACATGTAGAGGCTCCTCAGGCAATTAAAACAAATGGTGTTTGAACTTGGTGAGGTACGTGAGCATGTAGACGAGCACAAAGATTGAGGGAATGATCAGGAAGAACTATGGCACAGCTATGGACAGACTATAGCAGCAAGTTACCAAACTGATGTGTTACCTAGAAGTCTGCAGCTCTTTATGAACATGCAGCTCCCACTACCCAAGTAATCACTTGATTGATCTGGGCTGGAAAACAATCACGAGTTGGGTAAGAGACACTAACAAGGCCACTGAAATGGGAGGACTAGCAGTACAGAATTTCCGGATCTATTATATAGACTCACCGGCTAATTTTCAAGCCTTTGGTTTGTAATGTATCTGCATCACAGTGATGGTAGAGACTAGGGGGCATATCAACAACGAGGCGTTAAAAAATTATTGCCGCTCTTGCGGCCGTTTTCGGCCGAAAAGCGGCGATAATTTTATCGCCTAATTAGCAAGGAAACCTTGCTTTAGCATACGAAATCTTAACGCCCAGCTTTGCATCTCTAATGAGATGCAAAGTGGACGTTCCTGACCTGACATGACAGGAGAAGTGTCGCTAAGCAACATTTCTCCTATCATCAAGCCCCACGCTATGAAGCATAGCGGCAGGAAAAGTAGCGATAACCCCTGTTATCGCTACTTTCCTTACGCCTGCTTCAGGACTGACTTTGCCATGATATCCTATGGAGGGAGGATATCATGGCTACGTTTGTGAGTCCCTATCAACAAGCTAACGCCACATATCGTGAGATTATCGCTGGGTTTCCAGCGATAATCTCACGTTAGGCAGTTAGCGCTAGGATTTTGATCGCTTTTGAGATAAGCGCTGCTAATAGCACGCTATCTCAGCGATAAAAAATCCACGCTAGCAGGTGATAATTATCCTAGCGCTAAGTGCGCTTAGCGATAATTATCGCCGGTTGTTGTTGATATGCCCCTAGAATTCTAGAAACATGTTATCTGTGCACTGCTTTATCCATTACACTGAGAATATCAGCCTCTAAAATAAACACAGTTGCTGCTAAAAATTGGTCCTAGTGCGAACTAACTAGAACTGCTGCACTAGGTTATTTATACTCCTCCTGTTACTACAGGCTGAAAATCCCAGCATTGGTGAAAGAGGCAAAACAGGTCCCTTGCATTGATCTGGAGAGCAAGCGTCTGCTGCAAATTCACCTTACCAAACTTTAGCTTTTTGACTCCTAACGTGGCACACACGATGATCATGCATGCAAGCTGGATGTACATTTTAACGTAGACTGAGACTCAGAGCAGTGCTATATTGCCTAAAGAGACACACCATCTGCACCCCCTTCATCAAGCATGGCTTCTGTCCACTTTATGATGTAAAGTACTAGCAGTGGTGCAGCAATTCCATTGATAGTGGCATAGTGTGCCTTTTTACCAGTTCATTCTCGGGATAATCACCTACTGGCCTCTCCCACCTTTTTCAAAGTGGTTTGCAAGTCCCCGGCAACTGGGTTCTTTGCCCATCTACGTGGGACATGGATGTTGCACTTGTGTACTGTACAGTGTGTGGAGGGTGTGTGTATGGTGCATCTATGGCACCTGTATGTTGTATGTATGATGCGTGTGAACCCAGCCACATTGGGATCCATTTTGTGTTTGCTACATTCAAGTGTTACCTAGGATACAAGGTTGAAGAAAGAGCCCAAAAAGCAGATGCAAATCGTGGGGCAGCCCCAGGACATTCCAGAAGTCCTTTGTGGTGGGCCAGACTGGAGAGTGTTAAGGGAAGGAGGTAGATGAGGAGCTATGGAGTTTACTCTTTCCCTTTCCTGTCCATTGTACTTTCGAAAGACTATGCTCCATAGATTACCAAGTAGCTTACCAAGGCAGCCTCTCCTGGCTTTTTGCCCTTGTTTTTTGTTTCTCCTGTCTGGAGACTACGTCCATCATTTCTTCTCATACCTAGTGAAAAGAATCTTGGCTGGATCAGTCTGAGTGGGAAAAATAAAAGAGCAGAAATGCCCAGAACCAGTCTCAGGACTGGATTCCTAGAATATACAACTCTGGCATGCCACAGAAGTATAAAAATGGGATAGAGACATCAAGTCAGTGTATCAAGAATTCTCTACCATGGTGCAGATTCTCCAAATCAGTGCTGATTAAAAAATCTCTGTGCTGCAGGTTTGAAGTTGACTCAGTTTCCCAGGCTTAGTAACAGAAACCTGATAACATCTATCTAGACTGCCACAAAAGGCTGCCCGGGCCCTGCATCAAGGGAAATACCTCACTGACTGCTCAGAAGGGACATGGTAGGTTTACTAGCATGAGGCAGAATGTGTTAAGAAGAGGGGCCATGGAGGAGCTGAGGCAGGTTCAGATAAAGATATGCACTGTGCACTAGGAAGGGATCTTCACCACTCCATGAGGGTGAAGCTCAGAAGCTCTCAAAGCATTGTCAGAGGGTGACTAAGCTGTGTCTGCCCAGACGTGGGTCTCTTGCTTGCTGTGCCACTGGGTTCAAGCTAGCCTGGCTGATGAGGGTGCTACTGATGGAGCAGGTAAAGCAGCATTTTGTATACCTTCTCTATTTCGCATGAAAATACTAATGACGTAATAAATTTATATATTATTTTAAATTAACTGTGTGCTGTGAAATATTAACCAACAACACGCATTTTTGATAAACACAAATTACACGCGGGACTTATTGCTATTTGCATGGCAGAATAACTCTAATAACTAATTGTGGTACGCCTATTAACAGTAGTAGAGGTGGTGATAAAATATTGCATGATTTATGTTGCTTTGGTGATGTTTGCGTTCCAGTTAGGGCTGAATGGTGAGAATTATTGCTTTAAATGTCGCTATAAGCTAGGAAAATACTAATATACAAAGGGATTAGTGTGGGTTTAACATTAGAATCTTCATTTCCATATATTAATTATTCTTTTGTGTTTGTTTTGCTTAAGTTGGCATTTGGGCCTACCAAACCATGACATTCAAAATGGAGTTCGGAAGTGGCCACCGTCTTGTGAGCGCGATGTCTTCTGCGCAGACTCGGATGACTCCGAAGATCTCCAGGCGTCCTCAATTCAGAGCACAGTGTTCCTGGTCAAGGATAGGAATGCGGAGGACTGCCAGATTTCAGTCAGTGAAAATTACCCGGAGAAGACAATAGTCACCGATAATCAAGAATCAACATTGTTGCATGAGCATGTCATGAACTGAGGACGTGACCAGGCAAATTCTCTGAGAACTCAAGACAGTGTGAAAACTTGACCATATATCAATTTTTGCAAGATGGGCCAATAATATTTCTTTTCAGTTCAATAAATGTTTCATGTTACCCAGCATTTTATTATAAAAAGGGTAGTAGAAAAGGGAGGAGTTAGTGCGTCCCGAGGAGAGAGTGCGTTCCAGAGGGGTGTCCCGAATTTACATGATCGACTTGCTTGCACGATTGCTTGGTCCTTTGGATATCTTTGGGACTGGGCCGTGCTGAGCAAAGGAACATTTGGACTTGTTGAGTCTTGGCCTGCTTTCGATTGGGACGATTAAGAAAAGGATTTGGGTTATGCAGAGCCAATTGATTTAGAAAAGACCCCCGATAGCAAGAATAGGTAAATATAAAATGTTGTGTAAAATTGTATTGATTGATTAAAATATAATTTGATTGACCGAAATGCTAATTATATAATTGCAAGCAAGAAATCAGATAAACTTAATATTGATTAACAAGAAAATGAGTTTGTGGTTCTTCAAGTAGGTTACTAAAAGGATTCTGAAGCTTTAATGTGTTTTAGCTGGTTCTAAATCACCATCAACCAGTCCAACTAATTGGTCCATCGACCAAGTGGTGGAGTGCCTTGATGTTAAGGTTAGGATCCTATAGGTGTTGATGTAAATATGTATATTCTGTAATAAATTTATCTTCCCTATAGGTAATAAGGTACCCCCCACATGTCCAGCGGATTGATCATCCTCCTGCGTGCAGAGTGAGAACGTGTGAGTGTTGGTGTTATGGGCCCCACCAATGAATGCGTGTATGAATGAGTACGTGTGGTTGACGGATCTGTGACGCAGGGAGGATATGTAAGTTTGCCCCCTTTCCGCTGGCTCACTACCTTGAAACCAGTCCCAGGATGCTTGTTTCTGGCCCACGGAGGACCTGGCTTGGCAGTTTGGGCTAGACTGTTCCCATGAGGAGCCGAGTCAAGACTGCATGTGGCTGGGTCCAAACTGGGGTGGCGTAGTAAGCAAAAGAACTATGGATTTAACCCAGGTCTCTTGACTGGGGGTGAATGTTTGATTCATTCAGCATTCCGTCCATCATTTGTTACTGCAGCACTTCCTGAAAGTGGCATTTATAAAATAGTAATGTTAAATCCAACTCTACCAGTAAAGAGGAGTTATCGTTACCATTCAAAAGATATGAAAAATGATACAGCAACTCCTTTCTAATCAGGAATTACCGATTAAAAGTATATTAAGGAATTCCCAATGTTAACCTATGCGAGGAGTAGGCCTCACCGTAGTTAAAAACAAATCTGGGTGTTAATCACTACCAGGACATGCAAAACTTAAAAGGACAGGTTCTTCCTTTTACTTAAACAGCCCCCCTGCCCTATGGGCTACCTAGGGCCCGCCTTAGGGGTGACTTCTGTGTAATAAAAGGCGATTTTAAGGCTTGGCAAAGGGTTTTAAATACCATGTTGAACTGCACACACAGGCTCTGCAGTAGCATGCCTGAGACATGTTGACAGGGCTACTTGTGTGGGCGGCTCATTCAGTGCTGAAAGGCCCACTAGTAGCATTTAATGCACATGCCCTGGGTATATAGTATACCCCTTTACAAGGGACTTACAAGTAAATTAAATATGCCAAACAGGTGTAAAAACTAATTATACAATGTTTAGAGGATAGAGCATAGGCACTTCAGCATTGGTCAGCAGTGGTAAAGTTCTCAGAGTTCTAAAGCCAACAAAGATAAGGTCATAAAAAGGGGATGAGGAAGGCAAAAATGCACTAAGAGAACTAGAGGAAATGGAGTAAAGTTCATATTGCCAGAAGGAAAAGGACAGCATAAGCAGGCCCCTGACTCAGCTGGTTCCCCTTCCAAGATTTCCTAGACCCCTTAATACTATCAGGCGGAGCCTGAGTTTAATAGTGGACTGCAGCACAAGAAACATTTTTTACTAGGTAGTCCAACTGGAATAGTCAACCATATAACCTACTACACTCAAAGTAGAGGGATTACAAATGCCTGGTGAAATTTTGTAGTTACTATTTCTAAACCAGTCATGTACAGCAATACATTTTGTGTCTTATTTAATTAAAGCACTAAGGGCCAAATTTAGTGTTTAGCAGACAGGGCACTGGGAAAAACACATTTTGTGCAGATGTGAGGGATCGATTCAGGTTAGAAGGGGGAGGATTGGGGAAGTTATGAGAAATATTTTGAGAGGCTTTAATAGATATGTGCTGATCATTTCAGGTATGCTATTTTTTTATGGCCTGATATTTCATGCGGGTTTGTAAACCAATAAAATCTGTCTTAAAAAAAAAATTATGTCATGCTGTGTGATGCTATTTTTGAATGATTACATCACAGTCATTGTAATATCTATTATACCGTCATGTTGGACCTTTTAGACAGACACATGCTTTCAAGTTGTTTGTAACTGCTGGAAATAAAAGGAAAAGCCAAAAAAGTGCATAGTAAAACAAAATGTAATAACAAATGATATAACTTTTTGTTGAGCTTAATTAAGAGCCTCTTAAACCTTCCCATACACAGTTAAAATAAATTGAATGACCAAACACATGCTATTTGTTTAATTTCAATGACAGAAACTTAATGAATCTATAACAATATTTGTTTCCTTTTTTCCACTACAGCCAGAAAGTGTTTAAGGTACAGCAGTCATCAACATTTTAATTTAACTGGGTGATATGTCTCAGATAACAGTTCAATAACTCTGATGCCCACTAAATGCTTTTGCTAACATTGGATCATTTTAACTCAATACAAAGATGCTGCCTTGTATTCACATGTAATTATTGACTAGTTTGGATTCACCCATGTACAACAGAGTGGCATTCTTAATTTATTTGTTATGATCCTTAGGATTAAGAATTCAATTTCTATATTTGTTCATACATTTTCCTTGTTTTAGTATGAACAAAGAGATAGCGAAAACTTTAGAGAATGTTTACTAACATTTGCACTGGAGCTCGCATGGCGCAACACTTTTAATATAAAGTAAATAGACACTACAGTTCGCGTAGCGTCGCCCCATAAGAGTGGCAACTCAAAACTTTTGTAAATATAACTCTTTGTTTACAAGTAAAGATCAATGCATTCAGGTTTTATTTTGATGGATGCGTAAATGAAATAAACAGTCAGCTAAACAATGTTTAATTTGGAATCTTACTAACAGTTCGATGCTAAACCAATTAGTACAGAAGCCCTGATTTAAAATGATATTGATTTATGTCAATTTACTACTATGCAAATATTTAGATACAAAGTGTGATCCTTGTAGTCAAAATGACATTCCTATCAAGTGATAAGTGTTTGACGGAACATTCTCAGACTTACTTGAAATCTTGAGCATGGAGAAAATTCCCAGAGGTTTAGGATCGACACACTGTAGCTTTACGTTTATATGAGAAATGCACAATTATGATCCAATGTATTACGGTCCTCGTCAGGTTTGAGGTGTCCGTCCAACACCTCCCTAAACATAATGCAAATCTGATGTAGGGGCAACCCAGAATGACTGCAGATCAACTTTCACCATTCTGTTTCCCATTATAGAGTAAACTTGACCTTCTAGAGATCTCACACTTGCGAGGCTGCTTCTCAAGAGGGATGTCTTCCATTATTGAGAATGCAATAAGAAAAGCAGACCTCCAAAGAAAACAATTTAGTCACAAGAGCATTTCCCACCTGTTGAACAGTTAATCTCTACCTGAAACAAATTCTATCAGATTCCAATGGGTTACCTCTTACAGACCTCCACATTAATATCCCCACAGCACCTGTAGCACAATGTGCATGGTTATCAAATCAATGGATTACCCCAAAAAATAGTTTAATGATCATAAGAGGGGATTATGAACTTGAAGGTGATAACGCGCTTTACAAATGCCAATTACAAATACAATTTAGGAAGAAGCTAAAAACAGTTCTCTTTTCGGAAGCTTGGGGCGTAATTTAATCAACTACATTTCCCCACGTGCCAGAGTTGGTACCTCTCTTATAGCGCTTAGAGACCTGAAGGTGATAACGCACTTTACAAATGCCAATTACAATTACAATTAATATTGGATGAAACATCCTGCTAATTAAACAATTTTTGTCATAGATTAGCTGAATTAGGGGCATATCAACAAGCAGGCGATAAAACATTACCGCCGCTTTTGCGGCCGTTTTCGGACGAAAACCGGCGATAATTTTATCACCTAACGTGTGAAACGTTGCTTTAGAGTCATGATTCCTAACGCCCAGCTTTGCATCTCTAATGAGATGCAAAGTGGGCGTTCCTGACCTGGCATGACAGGAGAAATGTCGCTAAGCGACATTTCTCCTATCAGCAGGCCTAATGCTATGAAGCATAGCGTCAGGAAAAGTAGCGATAACCCCTGTTATCGCTACTTTCCTTACGCCTGCTTCAGGACTGACTTAGCCAACGGAAGGTGGATATCATGGCTAAGTTTGTGAGTCCCTATCAACTAGCTAACATGAGATTATCGCTGGGTTTCCAGCGATAATCTCACGTTAGCCAGTTAGCGCTTGGATTTTTATCGCTGATGAGATAAGCGTTGCTAATAACACGCTATCTCAGCGATAAAAATCGGCGCTAGCTGGCGATAATTATCCGAGCGCTAAGTGCGCTCAGCGATAATTAGCGCTGGTTGTTGTTGATATGCCCCTACGCTACCTTCTCCCCCAGTGTGTCTAACATCTAAGGCCATCTTCGATGAATAATACATTTAGATTTAAGTATTCTATTTTTTTAAACATCAAAAGCTGGTCATGTTCAATTGATCACATTTTCTTCATCTGGGACGGGGAAGAGACCTTGTAAGAGAGTTTTTGACATGGCTGAGCCTCTGTATTAAGAATTTGAAATTTACAGTGAGAATGAGAGAGAAAGTAAAAATTGTGGACATCTGGATAGAAAACAGAGGGAACTATTTGTAGGTAGAATTGTATGTCAAACCCACAGGGAAAACCACTTTGCTTCATTTCACTGATTTCTACCCTAAAAGTCTAAAAGAGGGTGTAATTTTCAGCCAATTCCTAAGACTTAAAAGCACTAGTTCCATATATGAGAAATATCTCAAGCATTCATCTATTCTGAGAGAGAAACTTGCAGCATGTGGTTATCCCAATCATATTGATAGATGCACTAGAAAAAGATTGTGTTTCTGGAATGGAGAGGCAATGTGAGCTCCCAATAAAAAGCAGAGAAAAAAAGAACAGTTTGTTTGTGTAAGTCTTAACTCAATTTTTAACAATAACATTTTAAATTTGATAACTTCAAATTGGCATACACTGACTACAAGAAACAATCATAGTCAGTTAAGCAAATTATTGCTCAACCAACCGGCGACCACCAGCCAAATGATCACCACTTGGTCTCTGCTCACCACTCAGACCTCCATGGCCATCATCTCATCCGTCCATTCCTGTATATATACTTAACCCAGAGGTATGCCCTAATTACCCCAACACATCTGGGAAGAGGCACACAGAAACAAAGGCAAAAGATGTGTCGGAAACAATCAGACTAATTAAATGTAGGAAGAAAATACATTAGTTCCTACAGGTGGGAACCTAGTCCCCAGGCAAATTCTTTAAATAATTCAAACACTCACCGAACCTTCCCAAATTGTTTCATATGATAGGATTTTATATTTTCTTTAACAATACATCACAAACCTAAAACATCAAACACAAGATAACATAATAGTCAATAATCATTCATGATTCATTCTTACCCATACAATCTAAACCCGGTTGCAAACAAACACAAGTACATATGCAATCCATGTGGAGATAGTCCATTACACACTAGAGTGATACTCCACCTCCACTGAATCCAAAAGTGTGAATTTGTAAATTTGTACATATAATTTTTAATCCGTTAGACTTCTCCAATTTTTTGTGTCAACACGTTTCAGCCCACTGGCTCGGGCCTCATCAGGACATGGGCAAAAAAAGAAAGAAAAACCACCTACAAAACAATTTACTCCAGTCAATATCTTCAATACTCTGCGTTGCTATAGAAGATGCCACAACTCCCATGCATGTGATTGTACAAACACTATAAATAATAAATAAACACACATGAGCATGAAAATGAGAACCACATACAACCGTGAAATTCATGGAACAGAACCTCACATAGATAATTTCACCTCGGTTGTGATTGTTTGAATTATTTAAAGAATTAGCCTGGGGACTAGGATCCCACCTGTTGGAATTAATGGATTTTCTTCCTATATTTAATTAGTGTGATCGTTTCCCACACATATTTTGTCTTTGTCTCTGTCTATCCAACCATTCCTGGCCATCCACTGAGCCTTGCCTCCACACGCAGACGACAGACCCCTCCTAAAGGAGCCCTCCGCCAACCCCAGCAAACGTAAAATTCAATCTCCTTGCACCCCTACCCTGCCAAAGTACTTGAGAAGGGCATCAACCAACAGCTCACCGAACACCTGGAACACAACCAGCTACTTGACGCCTCACAATCAGGATTCCGTGCCAACCACAGCACCAAGACCATGCTAATCTCTTCCGCAGACAACTCCAAAACCCTCCTCAACCACAGAGAGACAGTAGCCCTGATCCTCCTTGACCTCTCGGCTACGTTCGACACCGTATCCCACCACACCCTCATCAACATACTCTACAGCATTGGCATACAGCAAAACGCCCCCAAGTGGATCACCTCCTTCCCTATAGCGTGCACACAGAGCATCAGGCTGCATCCCTTCAACTCTGAACCCAAAGGCATACCACAAGGAACATCCCTCAGTCCCATTTTGTTCAACACCTTCATGACCCCCCTCACAGACATCTTCAGATCAAATTGCCTCAACATAATTTCCTACGCAGACGACACAACGTATCCTCTCACTCACTGAATACCCCTCCCCACCAGAACTAACTTCTGAGATGCCATTACTAACGTAGCGAACTGGATGAGAGACAACTGTCTTAAACTCAACTTCAACAAAACAGAAGTACTGATCTTAGGGAAGAATACTTCCATTTGGGACTACAACTGGTGGCCAGCAGAACTCAAACCAACACCCACACAAACCAGGCCATGCGCACAACCTCAGCATCATCCTCAACTGCGACTTCACCATGAAATGACAAGTCAACGCAGTTGCCTTCTCCTGCTTCCACAGCCTCTGCAGAATCTTCAATTGGATCCCAGCAACACCAGAAAGAGCATCACCCAGGCCCTTGTCACCAGTCGCCTTGACTGTGGCAACACTCTCTATGCCGGCATCTCCACCCAGCTCCTCAAAAGACTCCAGACCATACAGATGCTGGCATCCAGACTCATCCAGGACCTTCCAAATGAACCTCCACGGGCTCCCCATCCAGAAGAGATACCTGTTCAAGATCCTGACGCACGCCTACAAAGCTGTACATGATCAAGGACTGGCCTACACCAACCACCGACTTAAATTCCATCTGCCCGCAAGGCACCTGCACTCTTCCGCAGTTACCTTGCTCACACCCCGCATCCACGCAGCCACAGTGGAGGCTGCTCCTTCTCCTACATCGCCGACAAGACCTGGAATGGCCTTCTCCTCCTTCTTCGAATGACACCCTCCCTGGAGGACTTCAGAAATAAACTCAAGACCTGGCGTTTTCGACAGAAATGTTACACCCACAGCACCCAGAAACTCCTAGGGGTGACAGTGCTGCGCTATACAAATGATGATTGATTAATTGATTGTTTGCCTTCTGGAGAAACATAAACTTATGCGACAACCTGGTGCATTCTTTGTCTCTAAATGTTAAATAGTCTGATCAGTGAGAAATAGATGCATTAGTCCTAGTGAAAAGTGATCATGGAACTCTCTAGCTTGCGTTGAAGCATTGACCACTGATGGATTAATGTTAAAAGTTATGTAAAGCATTTACATGATATGACCAACTGTAGAACAGGCAATAGGATATTCCTTCAGAAACAGTGATTAATTATTGATATACAATTGGAGTATTCTTCAACTGCCTTGCATTAAAGTTTAAAGATCCCCTCCTACCCTCTGTTTGAAAAGCATTAAGTTAGGAGAAACCTTACATAAGGAAAATTACAATATAGACCATTCTTCTTCTTCCTCTATTTAACATCATATTCTTCAAGTGGGAGAAAAGTCATAACTGTTCACTGGCAGATCTAACATCATGTCAATCTTTATATCCCAATGAGGATGGTTGTCCTGTTAGATTATTGTAGGGTAATGATAAAATACCGAGTATTCAAGTAGCCGTTTTCGAACTCTTCCTCTGAACAGGATCATCTATCTTACATTATTTTAGCTCCGATGGTGACATAACAATATAGTGGAACATTTTGTCATATTTTTTATTTCCTTTTAATTTAAAGCAATTTCATATAGATAGTAAACTTTTTTTCTTATGTGCATCGTGTACAATAATAGAGATGAAAACTATCTGCAGTCTTTCTTTCCATCTTGTCATTGATAGATTTTGATTTCTGGATGCCATTTATCGTAGGTCATTTTTTTCAAAGATATTTTTATTAAAGTTTTGCAACATACATCTGAGATATTATCAGTGCCGCATCCCACGCAGGGGAGCCAAGTAGTGCAGTAACAGGATAAAGGCTGAAAGAAGTGCGATAACCACTTCAAATCAAGCTCCATCCTTATGGAGTGCTCCAAAGCAAGGATACAGTGTCTAAACAATGTGGAGCTTGAAAGTAGTCTTTTCTGATTCAAATCGAGAGCCAGCATTCGTCATTGATTGTCATCTACTCTTTACAACAACTCATCTTATCTATAACATGGCAGACATGACACGGAATGAGCATAAGGCCTTTAACATTGTACCTCAGATGTAAAAAAAAGAAAAAAATGAGAGAAAAAAGAAAGAAAAAAAAGACAAAACACCCCTCCCTTAATCCCACCCCCACCCTCCCTGTGGTGGAGGCAACAATCAGGCAGTGAAAAAGTCACCTGATATTGGAACCGTGATCAAAATTGAAAGAGGTGGAGAGCGCTTATGGAGGCGGGACAGACAGCAGATGAAAGGCCTCGTGAAAGGAAGGCGACCTCATTTAAACTCAAAGTTCTTGTAGTTATCTCTAAAAATGTCAGACATACGCTCCAAACTGAGCAGTTTCCAAAGGCGGGAGTGCCAAAGGGAAATAGCCGGTGCCTCCTTTCTCTTCCAAGCGGCCGCCAATGTAATCTTAGCTGCTCCAGTACATAGCCACATGATCATTTTGTCGGCTCGAGTCTGGTGTTCTAGGGAGGGGTCCCGAAGCCCCAGAAGCATGTGTGCCATGGTAGTGGGGATGGGATATCCCAGTATATCTTTTATGTGTGACAGAATTTCCTCCCAAAAGTGGCGGATGGACGGGCAATCCCACCATATGTGTTGAAAGTCTCCTAGCAGCCCTCAACCCCTCCAACACCTATCAGAAGAGGCGGGAAAGATTCGACATAACTTGGCGGGATGCAGGTACCAATCCATCATGGTTTTCAAGTGTGCCTCCCTAAGTTCCGTGGAGTGATTAAAACGTGTAATATCAGACCATAAGTGCGTCTACTCCTCTTCAGAAATGGGACGTTGTATCATATATATTCCCACATGGACATATATCGTGGACGTGGGGTCAGGGCCGTTTTAAGCAGGAAATTATATAAAAATGTAATTACCCCTTTCATAGAGGAGGTCTTGGTGAGGAAGGCTTCAAACTTTGTAAGGGGTCGGGTGGCAGCGTCTCGCACAGGCGGTGTAAGGGCCCAGTGCATCAACTGAGCATAAGGGTATCTTTCCGTGCGTCCTACTTCATAGTTCCACTTACAATTGTCAAAAGTAAGAGGATTGAAGCCGTGGAATAGGTGTGTCAGCGCTAAGCAACCACCCTTCCTCCAAGCATCAAAGGGTCCCTCATGTAAAGCAGGTGGAAAAGCGGGGTTGAAATGGAGCGGCGTGAAGGGGGAGGGGAACGAGGTCCATCTATTGTCACTTGAGACAGAGTCCCAGACCTTGAGGGTGGTGCGCGTGTGAGTGCTAATGTATGTATTTTTAGGCCTGTCTTGTCTAGTGCGCCAGATCAGATCCCAGATTGTCCTTCCCGTCACACTACGGTCCATGTGCAACTAATGTTGCACGGATTCCTATTTAGACCACTCAACTAAGGGGCATATCAACAACAACCGGCGATAATTATCGCTGAGCGCACTTAGCGCTCGGATAATTATCGCCAGCTAGCACCATTTTTTATCGCTGAGATAGCGTGCTACTAGCAACGCTTATCTCATCAGCGATAAAAATCCTAGCGCTAACTGGCTAACGTGAGATTATCGCTGGAAACCCAGCGATAATCTCACGTTAGCTAGTTGATAGGGACTCACAAACTTAGCCAGGATATCCACCTTCCATAGGATATCATGGCTAAGTCAGTCCTGAAGCAGGCGTAAGGAAAGTAGCGATAACAGGGGTTATCGCTATTTTTCCTGACGCTATGCTTCATAGTGTTAGGCTTGCTGATAGGAGAAATGTCGCTTAGCGACATTTCTCCTTTCATGCCAGGTCAGGAACGCACACTTTGCATCTCATTAGAGATGCAAAGCTGGGCGTTAGGAATCCTGATGCTAAAGCAAGGTTTCACGCGTCAGCGTGACCTTGCTGATTAGGCGATAAAAGTATCGCCACTTTTCGGCCGAAAACGGCCACAAAAGCGGCGATAATTTTATATCGCCTGCTTGTTGATATGCCCCAACGACCCTTAATTCTGCAGCTTTATAATACAGTTGGATATCTGGGAGCCCAACCGTAGGTACATTTTTAACATCTACATGTTTCATGTGTAGATGCGCGACTGAAACAGAATATCCACTCAGGATGACAGGAATAGCAAGGGACAAGGAAGAAAGAGGTCACCGAGCATCACATGTAAGTCTGCTTCTGTCATGGAAATTGGGTCTTTTAATAGTCACGTAACACTTTGCACTCAGACCCTGCGAGCGACATATAAGATAAATACCATGTATGTCACAATTTGTAGCCCTGCATTGAAACTACTTAAATATACTCATGTATGCCATTGTATTGTAGCAATGTATTAAATGAGGAGCATACATCTGAATTACGTTGAACCTATTAAGAGATATGGCATCATATAAAATTCATTTGAGTGGCGGTTTTGGTTTATCTTGCAGAGGCACTCTTTCTAGAGATATTTACAGACTTTGCCACAGTAACAAGCACACATAGCTCAAAACTATTTTTTGTGTGTTTAAAGATGCCCTGTATGGAGTACTATTTAATCCAAATATAAGAAGATTTCACATGATGAGGGCAGGTGGGCCATAGAGACCCATGTCATTGTCCAAGATACATTTCAGTGTTAACATTCCCTTCGGTCAGGCTGAAAACATATACAATACAATATACATAAATAATAACCTTAGGAGTGTTAATTAACTATTTTATTTTTACACCTGTCCTATAGATACCATAAATATGAAGGACTATTTGCACAAGGAAACAAGCATTTACAATGCAATGGTCTCGGCAATATTATAGGTAGAGCTATTGGTATTGCTCATTATTTTTTTATCATTTTTGTATCCCTAAATAAATGGCATTGTCATTTCTATTGGCATTAGCTTTTTAGTGAGATAGAGAGAGAGAGTGAGGTATTGAAATAGAGAGTGAGGTAGTGAGAGAGAGTGAGGTAGTGAGAGAGAGTGAGGTAGATAGAGAGTGAGGTAGTGAGATAGAGAGTGAGGTAGATAGAGAGTGAGGTAGTGAGATAGAGAGAGTGAGGTAGTGAAAGAGTGAGGTAGTGAGGGAGAGGGATGTTGTGAGGTAGTGATATATAAGCATAGAGTGATGTTGTGATGTAGTGATATAGAGAGAGAGGTAGTGAAAGAGAGAGTGAAAGTGAGTTAGTGAGATAGAAAGAGTGAGGTAGTGAGCTAAAGAGTGATTGAGGTAGTGAGTGAGAGAGAGTGAAGTTGTGAGGTTGTGAGCTAGAGAGTGAGGTAGTGATGTTTTGAGAGAGAGAAGTTGTGAGATAGTGAGGTAGTGAGATAGAGTGGAGTAGTGAGGTAGAGAGTTATGTAGTGAGAGAGAGTGAGGTAGTGAAACAGTGATGTAGTGAGGGAGAGGGATGTTGTGAGGTAGTGAGATGTAAGCAGAGTGGTGCTTTCCACTTAGGTCAGATAATGAACCCACATCAAACCAACCCAAAGAAGCTTCAAGATAACTTCTCACACAACCGCCCAAAGATAGCAAGTATCTGTTACAGGTATGCTACAACATGAACGGGGCAGCCTCCAAGCCTTGAGCACAATATTTAAGCTCTTCCACCATTATCCACACAAAAAATCCACATTCTTAAAACCATGCACAACAAATGCCAATGATTGGGCCTGCAGAAAGCTTCCTGACTACGTCCCCGGTATCATCACAATACAAAAGCTACTGTAAAATGCATAGGCCTTCAAGCAGTTCATCTTTTTTGTAAGGCTGCAGTCCCAATTTAAACAACTAGAAGCTGACATCTCATGTCATGTCATGCTGTTGGCAGAAAAAATCTATATTGCACAGCTTGCGCTTCATATGGCTTTGTGATGGAAGTGTATTTTCCAATATGAGCGAATCGACATGTACAGCAGGAACCATTTGTGACTTCAGTGGTGTACTATATACTGAGATTCGAGATGTCTCCACGGGACACATTAGCCTCTGTTTTCGTGCTGAAATGAGGGGCATTCGGTGCCGCCAACCTTTTGGCAAAACTCTCTATGGGCATTTCAATGAAGAACACAGACAGCCATAGCGACCCCCACCACTCGAAGCCCCTGCCGGCCCCAACAGACTGCACGAAATCTCCAAAATGTATCTCTCAAGTTTCGCTTTTCATAAGTTTTAAGGAATTTTTTTATCAAACTGTTTTTATTGGGATTACAGGGTTTCAGCATCGCACAGTAGTTCTACGGATTTCATGGGGATGTGTCTGAGTGTTTAATTCATGCGCATCTGCTGGGTCTGTTTGAAGGTAAAAATTATAAATTAATTAAAGGTTTTACTGGGTGCACCAAGTAAATTGTCTGTCATAGGCCTAGTTGGCCAAGCTTGCCACCATTACACAAATATGGTTTTACCATGCTGCCCTTTCATGTGCTCCAGTTATAAAGATAGTTATTTAAGCTAACTCAAAGAACAATCGCACTACAAAGGTCCATTTGAAGCAGCAGCGTTCAGTTCTAGAGAATTATCATGCCCCCTCATTCCAAGACTCAGGAGATGCAGTTTTACAAAAACCATATTTTATTGGGCCACATTTATTTTCACAGGCATTACAGACGCATCACCTCATTTATGTTTTATACGTTTATATAAACTCTTCAAATGAGGTGTAGTGCGTCCTGCAAGAGCGTCAGATGCCTGCCAGAAGGTTCTTCCTGTAAGATACTGTGCTTTACCTAAACGGGTGATTTCTTCTAGTAAACGAGGGTTGTCGATATTCTCTCATTAAATGTACTGCAGCAGTGCTAAGAAGCGCAGGTATTCAGTACCGGACAGTAGCTGCCCATTTAAAGCACTGGCTACATCAGGGCGGCGTCTATTCCTAAAAGAGCCTTTCTGTGCCTGAGGACATATGACTACTACACAGACTGAAGGGATGTGATGTGACCTACGCAAACAGCACGTGCTGCTCCTGCAAAGCACAGTCTGGCTGTCTTCTGCTGCTGAAGGAGTGAACGGGGTCCTTGCAGCGTACAGGATAGCGCCTTGGCCTATTTGCTCATCTTGCTCATCTTGTTATTTAACCTGCAAAGGGAGTTCGGTACATGCATGGGGCGGCTTTTCCTCCTGCAGACAAGTGTATCTAGTCCTGCCCTTCCGCAGGAAGATGATGCTCGCCCTTTGATATTAAACTAAATCCTTAATAAACGTTGTTCCTGCAGGATTGCGAATGCTGCTTCCGGGACAGAGCACATGATTTATGCAGCTGTTCCAGCAGGAGTGTATCTGTTACCTGGACTTCTCAGGGAAGTGCTCCGTTCTTGCAAAAGGGGGAGTTTAGCAGCATGGAGCTTTTCCGATTAAGGTGTCACAGTCCCGTAAAGGAATACTTCCTTTAAGATGGGAGTCTGCTTCACGCCAGAAGGTACCCGTAGCGCTCCTCTAATATAATGTCCGATTCCAACTCAGGAGTGCCTGGTCGCTTCAGAACGTCGGCGGCGTGCAGGCTGCGCCGGGATCGGAGGGACGTGGAATGCTGACGGGCCGGGATCCGCGCACTGCCTGAAGTTACATCACACAGCCCCATTAATGAGTAACCGGGAGAGGTGGAGGGCCAAAGGGCTGCGCCAGGTACACCGCATCCTGCTCCGGCGACGAGCACACGGGCCCTGCGCCGCACGGAAATAACAGCGCTTCCCTCCCGCCAACTGTGTAATCTTGTGACCGCGGAAAGCAAACTCGGAACTCAGGAGCTCCCTCCCGGATTTACACAAACCCGATCCGGTGGCACAAGTCCAAAGCACGGTGCGGATCCCTGCTCGTCAAACTGAAGCCTGCCCCGGCAGCGCCGCCACCAGCACAACAACACGGCGCCGGACGGATGGATCCTCACGGCCAGACTATAGCAAAAAAATGGCGGATGGAAGCTTCGAAACTTTTTCGGATTCGGGGGCGTGTTCCTGCTGTTCTAAAAGGGCGTGGCTAAAAAGTGGAAAGAACAGCAAGGAACACGCCCCCGAATTTGAAAAAGACGGAGCCTATTCGGAGGGACGGCTCTCTCCTCCAATGGCTGGCCTCCGTTTAGGAAGCCAGCCAATGGAGGAGAGGCAAAAAGAGAGGCGGGCTAAGGAGCCACTCTCAGAAACATTAAATCTCCGACTTCCGGTTCTGCCTTCGGCAGACCGGACAGTCCTCGACCTAAAAAGGGAGGCTTTATCAAACGAGGTCGGATGTCAGTACTATTCATTACCATGTACTGGAAAATTATGTAAAATATTTATCGGTAAATTACGTATATTTGTTTACATTTTTATCTTCCTAGAGATCTTTTGCAAGACTTATAAAATCCAGATGATTAGACATAGAACAAAAAATGGTTTTGTGAACCGTCTTCAGTAGTTTCCAAATTATATATTGGAGTATGCAATTGCAGAAAATAAAAATTGGGCCTGCAAAGAGAATAGGCTAGTTAACAGATGGTTGTCTTGAGGAAACAGTCAGTGAGTTTAAATATATTGACTGTTGTAAGATAATTAGGCATTGTCTTCATGTTGAACACAGGCTTTTTAGGAAAGTTCTTCTCCTGGATATGTGATCTTTGTAATTGATCACATATCAATTGAATTGCCAGCAATAAAGTAATACCTACTATTAAAACTGACTTATGTATATCACAGCATGGGGTTTGGTAGGTTCAAGAAAGTGTTCAAGGTTTGTCCAACATGGGATCCACATATTTATTTAGTTCAATCTTCGGCTCCTTTGAGATCATCTAGCATGCTACTCTTTCTGTGATGTATGTGTAAGATAAGAAGCTTGATTCAGAAGTGTCAACTGCAGGGGTGTGAAATTCCTATAGCCCGATGCCCAGGACATATTGTTTGGAGTCAAAGACAAGCAGTTTTCATGTTTATTTTGCCCTTGGGACAGGTAGGCCCAACCCCCTGCAGCACAATTACTTTGCCTTCTGTTTTCAGTACCACATTATGGACCAGGGAAGGGCACTGTCTGCAGTTGAGGTAATATTTGTACCCATATGTGAATGCTATTAGAACTTGTATTTACGACTCATTAATACAAAGCCTTTATTATTAGGGTGAGCGTTCTAAGGAAATATTTTAAGTTCAGACTGCACTATTGATAGTGGTTCCAGTATAAAAGGGTGTACACACGTTTGCAAAGTTTAACAATAATGGGTTACGTATAAGGCTTCCAGGATGCTCTCTGATTAGATGTAAATATATGCAAAAGCTTGAAATCAAGATTGTTGATTCTTTGTTTTCAACATAAAATGTTCATTAGAAAAATGCAACCAGGAAAAAAACGTTTTGCTAAACTACTGTGAGGTTTCGGGTACCATTTCTTTGAAGCATCGTTTAGCAAAATGTGTTGCTGCATGCTAGTATTGCCCAAAAATATTCATAATTGAAAATCAGTGCAACCAGTTGCAATAAAATTATGAGAAACATGAAAATAAACAAGCATTGGCAAAGCTAATAGGTATGACATTGGTGGTCGGCCTTTTGATTAAGTCAATGTGTGTCTTGTTTTGATATGGGTTTTGTAAAACATTATTGTTGTAGGAGCAGTTGGGCCCTCATCATTATAATAAACATTGGCAAAAGCAAAAATATTTTGGGCCTCAGAAACTATACATTGCCAAAGTAGTTCCTGGCACTGAACAAAACTACTTTGTGTGCCAATATGTTACCTGTGAAAGAGCAGAATGCAATCACTCACAGTGAAGCCAGCAAGTAGATAGAGAGAAGGAATTCTAATAAAACTAAAAATGCCAGACCTAAGTAGGTGCCCAATACTTAAAGAAAGTCACAATATTGCACCCCTGGTACATGTCCTTGTAGTATTGCAGATTCCATAACTTCACAAGAACAGACGTAGATCAGGAAATCGTACTCCGAAATAATATTTGTGAACTGCATTTTAGCAGTGACAAATGATCATGTGTAGATTTCCTCATGTGAAAATCTGTTGAGCGGTAACAAGTTCACTTTCCCACCAACCACTTTTTTCCCAAAAAATGTATGGGAGTTGCTTGGGAACACCCATGTAATGCTCATGGAAAGCCTTCCCAGGGCAGTGTAATTTGTGTTGCGTTGTTGCTCCAAATATATGAAGCCTCTGAGAGCCACGCAAAGTGGCTTTTCGTTGGCTTCAAAAATCTAATTTAGAGGTTTGCCTCACACATGTCCCACGTTGCATGGTGCAAATCCGACACAAGTCTCTAATAAATATGACCCTAATTATTTGGAAGGTTAGAATATTTTTCCTACTATTTCTCTTCTGTCTACAGCTCCTCCTCATCACAACTTGGATAATTGGCGCTATTAACCATACTTTTAGCAGCATTTTCTGATGAATCTCAATGAATACACTCAGTTGTACTTGTTTCATAATATTGTCGCATTTGCACCAGAGTTTTCACCACATTTGCTAATGGTTTCCCTGACCACTCTCATGACACTCTTCTGTCCCTCCCACAAATACCCACAAATGTAAAGCAAGCCAAAAGTTCCTGCCTGTAAGCTATGCATACATTAGCACATCGTTCACTTTTACACACAATATAGCTTAACTTAGCTCTAAGATTCCAGGCAGAAGAAGAAACTTGAATCACATGGCCTTATTCACAAAACATTTCAATGAGAGATAGGGGCCAAGTCACAATGGTAAATTTACACTTTTGTGTAAGTTTACTACTTTTCGGTATTCACAAAGGTAAACTTAGACCAATAGTCTAACTTCACCACTTGTCAGTATTCACAGAGGTAAACTTAAATCACAAGTCTAACTTTACTAGTAGTTACGTACCGTTGAGAGTACCGAAAAGTAGCAAAGTTAGACCTTTGATTTAAGTTTACCTTTGTGAATATCGAAAAGTATTCAGCTTTCACAAAAGTGTAAGTTTACCTTTGTGAATAGGGCACGCTTGTACTCCACTCAGGGCTTAGGTGTGAGTTACTCATGGTTTAGGTAAGCATGTTTTACTCCTGGAAACTATTCACCGATAATGCTTTGAGAATTAAGCCTACCGTCTCCAACACCAGCGCCATGGAGACATTGGCATAGAAGAGAGAGCGAAACATGGACTTTCTCAGTGGAGAAAGGGCGATTGGAAGTCCTGGAAGCAAAGGGGCGGGGTGGCAGCCAGGAGGAGTAGAAAGAGGGGACGTGGAGGTTTAAGGTTCTAGCTGTGGTAAAGAAGAAACTCTCCTAGTATTATGAACATGTAATAGAATACATTTAAAACATGGGCAAACTGTACTGTGAAGACCCAATAAAAATGATTCGAAATGTTATAAGATGATGGGGCTGAAACCGAAAAGAAATAGTGCGCCTAAAGCAAGATACCCGAGAGCATTTTGGAGTTTTCAGTCAAGCATCCGTGGAATGTGCAGATTAGATATCCCAGGTGTGGTGTATGTGCCAACAAAGCACGCATTTCTTGGAAGTGACGATAAACAAGCGTTTTTCAGTAAAAGATAAATTATGTTGTTTTCCTTACAGCATATGGAAGTGACATGTTTGCAGTAAATACAGCAGGAAGGAGCCACGGGACATATTATTTTCACTTCTGTTGTTTAATGAGGGCCTCGTGCCACACGCTGTAAGTTTCACCATAAAAAACATGACGCCGCTATCAGTGCGACTTTCCAGCAGGAAGGAACGAGGCACAGAACAGACTGCTGGGAAACTGAGGGGTGCTGTCTCTGCATTTCTGAACTTCTGTTCTTGTAGGATGAGAGGGCCCCCCACGGGCCCCACCGTACGTTTTAATCGAGGAATGGCTTTTAAGTCACTCTGTTATGCAGCCAAGCCGTTTGTTTGCCGAAGGAAATACGCATTGCCATCTTGTAGCGGGCTGCATGAGAATCTAGAAGCGTGTTTCTGAGTGTCTGAGCAATAGGTGAACTGCTGACGGAAAACGTTGTGACATTTGCATACCCATCTGATCTTACATGTGGCGCACACAGCTTGAAATATCTACATTATGCCTGAATAAAGTCAAACACACCTGTTACTCATGTGTGATCGACGCAAGTTGTAACCTCACCATGAACAGAATGTAAGTGAGTGAGAAGACTTTCGAGTTTCACGGGGTGTGACCCTTGGCATCGGGAGGATCAGGGGGCGGTTATGGACATGCAAACCAAGTGTGGAAACAATCAAAAAGTTGTAGAACATAGGGGCTTTGAAAAAATATTCCAAATGTATAACAATATTTGTAGAAACGCCTATAAAAAAAGGTTTGCTTTGCATGTTTCCCTCAGATATTTCATTTTTTAACATTTTGTTTTTAACCTTTGATGTGGAACCGGTGGCAGCCTCCTCTGCTGCTATGCAGTCAGATGTTCTAGTGCCTGGCAGGAGAATGGCGGAAGAGTTTGTACCTACACCTGACGTTAATCTCTGTACCAATGACTATGTTCCAGAAACGGAAAGCCAATTTACTAAACGAATCCATACGGATTTCTGCCCCTGCCTTTTCTGAGAAAGCTGCATGTTGGACGATAGAAACCCTGCTTCAAGGATCATTGTGCTAGGAGAGGGCAAAGATCCTGAAACCAAAGGGAGCACGGCATTTCACAATACGGGATATCGCTTTCTACTAAACTTTCGTGATGCTAGGTAATACCGTGACTATCATATTGTGCTGAATTTGGACCTCGTTAGTACCAGGATATTTCCAAATGGTGCCCTAATTTCCCTTTCCTTACAACTTAGAAGCTGACTCAAACTTAATGGGCGGATAATACTACTTGGACTGAGACAACATGGTCATAAATACTAATTCGGCTCTTCCTTGGATATTAAGAATGCCCTGAAGAAGTTCTCTGTTGAGAACGAAACGCGTTGGCTGTGTGTTTCTAATAAAAACAAGAAGATGTTATTTCAATAAAGATGGACATTTGAATAATCTATGGTTCTACTGTGAACTCTTCAAGTACATTGATTAATAGTGGTGCAACCACAATATTCGTTGATTCGCTTTACTGATCCTGTGTTACAGGGTGGCTCTTCTGGACAGTAAGAGCCTTTTGTGAGTTTGCACACAGAAGGATTTCATTTATTGGTTATAAATTACATTTTGGTCTTAACATTGAAATTGGTGCCCTTTGCTCAGTTGGTCCGCTGTCCGGTTTTGTTTTAATGACCTCCGAGTAACTTGTCTATAACCCAATCAGAAAGGAAGCGCTCACTAACTGTTGGTGAATCAAGCTTTCTGATCAGTGTGAAGTGTTCTGTGGCTGCTTTACACCCAATGAACAATTTCAGTGCACTGCTGCTCCTGATTGATGTTATTATCAATGTAATGTTTGCTATGTCTATTGATCCTGGATCCTATGTCTATCATTTCTGCTTACGAATGTCTTGTGGTTTTAACTAAACTTGGTTCAGACCTTTGGATTTATGGTTTCCTGACAGCATTGATGTTTGATTATCCTATTGCACCCCACCGGTCAAGTAAACGGCAGCCTAGTGATGCTGTTCATCAGGGGCCCTATGTAAAGAGCAGGAAGGCCGCAACGGTCCCCCGGGCCATACTGAGAGTATCCTTGTAGAAGATTATATTTGGAAAATGATCTTGTCATCTAAGAAACGGGGCCTATATTGGGACTAAAGTTTAAACTGTGAGATGAGTTGTCTTATACTGTTGCTCATTCAACAGATCTTGCATTTAATGTTTCTAATAAAAAGTTAATACAATGTTTATTAAAAACGTTTAAATGTTTTTATTCATTGTTATTTTTTGATTAAGGTGATCATTACATTTTCAAATAATTAAATTACAATATTTTTTACATTAAATAAAATATATGTTTTAAAAGTTGATATCATTTTATTTATTTACCATTCATTCTGAAGGGGTGATATTTTTCCTGCCTTCATTGTTTCTTATGAGATGGTGTTATAACTGTGGGTGGCCATGTGTGGTGCTTGACTTACTCCAGGATTGAGCTGGAGCAGATTTACCACTGTTTGGGACCTTTTTGGCTGCATTAACTTTGGAGGTGTTGTTAGTGAATAGCAATTAGCTTAGGGTTTTGTGGGTGGGTGTTTTTATTTGCATGTGCCTCCCTAAACCTATCCTCATACCTCTCTAAACCCCACCCATATAGGAGTGAGTATTCTCCAGTTTCCAGACTTTATCCCGGTCCTGCCTAAATTTACTACTAAAACTAAGACTTACATATGCAGGAATCCCCACACATTTGGCAGAGCTCTATGCAGAGAAAAGATAAGGGTCGGGGAGGAGTAAGACTCCACACGTAGGTTTGTAAATTGCATTATGTAGCATACCAGTAGTACTACGGTAGATTTGCTCACTGTCTGTCCCCATGCAGTGTTTGCATCGGGTCTAAATAATGTAACGTGAGGATTTAGTGCACTTTCGAGATGTAGCATGAACTGCAATGCAAACACTTCTTAGTAGGTGGAATGATACGCCAAATAGTGCACAGCATGAGACCAGAGACCACATACAAGTCTAGTTGGCATAACAGATCCTGCAGACATGTGCGCTATGAAGGTAGACCTCATCACGGGTGCCACTGGTGCTTTTCCACTTTAAAAGGGCTCTGGGCCTCATTCAGAGTGTGGCGGACTGGAATGGCACAGGCTATAGTAATGCACTTGTAAGAGGGTGCATGGGATAACTGTCACCTTTATGAGAAGTAACCCGCCTGCCAAACTCGAAATCAAGCCCTTGCAACTTGCACAAATGGGCAGCTGTAGTTCTACATTTTTGACTGATTCAGAAGCCATTATTCCTGTACACCAATAATTTACAATTGGATTGCAGATGAAAATGTAACTTTTAAAATTCTGATGCTCTCTCTTTTTTCCTTCATTACAATATTAACGCTGTGAAAATAATAATATATTTTTCTGACAAAAAAACTATATTCCATACTGTGTAAATTGGAAGAAAAAACGTAACTGTCAGCCCGCGCTTTCCCAGATTGCCACGTTAGCATTTTACAGAAGCCTTTGTTTAAAGAAGCACCTGTAGAAGCCAACATTCTTCAACACAAAACTTACATCTGGTATTTGTAATACCCTGGATCATTTAACGAAAATGACAGTTGTTCTTCCACAGGGAAGTCCTAGTAGAGAAAATATCACATCGCTTTGCACATTGCTCCGATTTCAGGGATTCTAGGTTGAGGGGGTTTGGAGGCTACCGCCAATTAATTGATTTGTATGTAACGCAACCAGGGTTAAGAGACACCCATTCCACTGTTTGTATTTCATGATAGCAATACAATGTACGGAATGAAGAACTGACAATGGTTCTGTTTTTCATCGCATAAAATGTTTCATTATTTTGTTGTCCATTCATAGGGGCAAACTTACAAGCCCCTTACGCCAGATTTGCGCCGCCGTTGCGTCACTTTTGTGACGCAGCGGTGGCTCAAAGCCAGCATCATGCTGCAGGCTATTTACAACGTGATGCATCTAGGGAGATGCGTCACGTTGTAAAGCCCTGCGCCATATGTGGGCGTTCCTGCACAGGGGGGGCATTCCGGCGCAGGAACGTCTCCGAAAAGTGGCTGAGTGAAATCTACAAGATTTCACTCAGTCACTTTTATGGCCATGCTGCGTCAAAACCCTGCGCCTGCTTGAAGCAGGCGTAAGAATTGACGCAGCATGTTAGGGATAGGGGCACCCCGAGCCTTGCTGGAGCTGCGTCGCGCTTGCAACGCAACTCCAGCAATGCGCCGCCTTTCCGCGGGGGGATGCGACACGCATCTGCCCATCTGTGCACCACGGTGCGCCGCATTGTAAATGCGTCGCATCAGTGGTGGCGCAGGGGTGGGCAGATGCATCGCAACTCTTCTGGCGCGTCCCTGCTGATTAGCAGAGATGCGCCAGAAGTAGTAAATCTGCCCCATAGTTTCTAAATGAGATCTGCAAAGTTTTGAATCACAGATCCACAAACCGTTGGAGTTCAAAGTCCATTTCCATTTGTATTGGGTGGGGAGGGGAGGAGTAAATGTAACTTTTTTCACTCAGTAGTGTGTTACAACTCCTGTACATATTTATAACTTGAATTATGCCATTATCTTTTACCAAGTATCTAATATAAAAGCTGCTGCATGGCAGTCTACGCATGCTAACCGGCAAGTGCATGTAACTTCAATGTCTCAGCCCAGGAATTCTTGTATTGAGATCATTGTCCTCATTTACTCTTTGTTGGATGCTTTGCCGAAACCTCCTGATAAAACCATCTAGCTCCACTACACTCTCCTCTTCACGTCCTCAGAATGAAACTGTTGTGCCCCCCAATATTTTGGGGGTCAAAACTGGTAGATTCCAGTGGCCCCGAAATTGACCAGTTGCTGAGGAGAGATGCAGAAACTCTGAATTCTGGCTGCAGCCCCGACTGCAGCATAAGGTATACGGGGAATCTATACATAGGTTGGCATAATTATACCTTAGTAAACTAATACAGTGGCATATATTGGATGGCTGACAAAACCTAGATACATCAGTGAGGGAATAGACTGATAGGATAGGGATGTGAGATGAAATATGTCAAGGATTTACTTAACATTCACCCTGATTTGCACATAAGCTGCAAAGTAGTTCATAATAATTGTGAAGATTCTAGTGCATATGATTTGTAGAGAAATACTGAGTAATAAATATTCATATAGTTGTAAAATACCATTAACTATGTAGACATACTGCTTTGTGGGTACACGGGTGGGGCATCTCGTTATCATCACCTGCAGATAAGAGATTCTCTGGCACGTTTGTCTGACTCTCAAAACTCTCTGTCTAACATAGCATAACATGCTAGAGAGGAGGTGAGTCACTTCCACTTCCTCTTTCCTCCAAGACTCCAAGAATGGCATATTTCCTTTGGTGCTAATAGAATCCACTGGATGTGACCTTTGAAGCTAAACTCCCTCCTGAATGTGAAGTGGACTAGAGACTTTGTTTAGGTAGAAACACTGAATGGGCATTTAAATAAGCAGGATTTGGTTTGCAAGGTCACAGTAAAAAACAAAAGGGATACAAAATTGACAATCTCTTATAATCAAATAGCTATAGAAGAAGAGGACTGGCCCCACAAATTATAATGGATGCCCCTACAGAGGAGGAAGTTATAATTGGAGACTTTTTGTTCGCTAGTGCCTCAGCCCCTTAAGGACCAGTATGCCACAAAGTAGGCGATACAAATGGATCTGTCACTATACAAAAATCTAGCAGGCTGGAGCATAATGTGTTTCTTCACGTAATTCCATTATGGTATGTACATAAGTGGAACAATGGAGGGAAGTCGGACATTCCACGATCCTGTGTAGATCTTGGGTGAGTGTTGATGTCTACATGAATTCAATGTTAATTTGGTGTGAAAAGCACCATTTTTCACGGTCATGGTAAATTCTTGAAAAAGTTGGTATTTACTTTACCCAGTAGATAGCTCATCATGGTGTATCATTGTTTATAATATTATATCCATATTTATTACCTCATCCATGCTGTGGGAATCCTAATTAAGGCCCAATGTGTTGTTGCATTTGTTCTTATTCTGCATCACTCTCCTTCTGAGACCCTAATCCACATGTAAATGTTAGTAGGTTTGATCCACAGAAATTTACCTGTGGAAATTTCCTCGGATGTGGTATTTATCGCACAAGATATAGTTCTGATTCCTGCACAAACAGGGGGTTGCACAGCGATCAGAATTTAGCCCATCCTCATACATGGGCCTCAGAGAGCTAACAAGTCTATAAGAAGTCTATTATAAGCAAGCCTTATTTGGGCCAGCCTCACAGTCCCCGAATGAACAAATCTTGTATATGCTGTAGCCCCATACATCTTCCTCTTCAGTTAGCCATGCCTCGCCTCTTCAATGACATAACTAATCTTTTTTTGCAAAAGCATGAATGTCAGATACTCGAAAACAGCTACTTTAACCAGCTATTGTTCCATGACAGCAGAACAATCAAAGCACAAGTGAATTTTAAGGCAGAGCATCAGGAAAGCAGGGCCACCTATTCCCCTCACCTATACCAGAGCCCTCAACACATTTTGTGCGATCATGGACTTGACCATCATCAATGTACCATTTGATATTACTCTCATTTTTTAAAAACATAAATCGGGTAGCAAAGTAAATCCATTGTATTAACAAAGACAATTAAAGAGACTGGAAATAAGCCAAAGGCAGCATAGTGCACTTTGAGTTTTGTTCGACCAACTCCTTTTCTTGAGCTGATGCAATGTCTTTTAAGTAATTTTGAGGGTGACAAAATGTGTAAGTTCTACACCGTGAGTGATAACTACCTTTACTAGGGGCATAACATTGAATAGCTACTAGACACTCATACCCAGTACGCAGATCAGATGAAAGATACAGGACCATAAGAGCTCTCTGGAAATATCATCTTAAATTGCTTCAAAGAAGAAATGACTTTGGCTTTAGGAATGTCACACCTTGCGAACTAGTAGCAGCTCATAGTTTTCCTCCCATTCATTTCAAGAACTTTGCAGTCTTTTTTTAAGGAGACTAGGTGGGTCATAAACCATGGTGCTGACTTTTCTTTCTTTCCCTTCTTTAATTTTTTTTAAAAAAATAAGTTTGTTGCATTTTTGGACTTTGTAACATACAGAGGTCATCCGGAAAGATATACATACGAGTACATATCTACACTGTGGATGAGTACATAGAGCGGAGGTGCATATCAGAAACATAAGTAATGGATATATGTGTATATATACATCTCCATAGGTGTACTATGTCATTAAACAGTTGCATGCTGCTCACCTTTCGCATTGCATCACACCAGCCTCTTGTTCACGGATAATAACATCTGCGAGATATGCAGTCCAGACTCACATAATATCGCTCAACGAACACTTGTAATGTACAGAAGCGAACCACATGGGGGCTGCGAATGTATGGCCACCTCAGTATGAATTAGGGAATCGCAAAGTTTGTCAATAAGATATACGTTAACTGGTATACTAAACTAATATCAAACTAAACAAACTACCATCAAGAAATCGTACACGACTGGGTATGGGTTCATGCGCCTATTAAATTATACCATGTAGACTTTCCAGGAGGGGCACTATCACTTATACAGGTTATGAGGAGCGGGGCATACTAGATATCCGGTCGGGGACCAGGGGAGATTCTCAACGGCAGGTTCAGGCTTCAGACATGCTTCGCCATAGGTCGCAATGTTAATAATAGATGCCACAGATTCACGGGCTTGGGGTCTTCGGCGTGTAAGCTAGGCATCTTCAGGGGGGGCATCAGCAACGTCAGTGTCATTCCTGTGCGTGAATGCTGTGAGTATGGAGTCCCAGTGCTGCGCTATCGTATATTTGCGAAGCCCAGCTACGTGTAAGTACTGCAACAGCAGGTGTGTCGTCGGTTCGACCGTCATGTCCCCCAGGCAGCTTAGAGGGCCCTTGTGAGAGAGATGTGCAAGATAAGCTGCCCTGCTGGCAAGCCAAAATCTTCTAGCGCCTCAAAGGAAAGCAGAGAACCATCCATATATAAATCGCCCAGTGTGTCTATGCCAGCTGTGTGCCAGTGTGTAAGGACCTCCTTGGAGGTGCCTGCTCTCCCTCTGGGTGTCCGCGTAAGTGGCAGTATCGGGGCATATGGGGTTACTTCTCGGGTGAGGCGCAGGCTCCTCCTGTAACATTTATGTGCCAGTTCCAGATGTATTTGGGATGGGCGTGGAGGCTTGGCAATGGGGTGGAACAAATGGTAGATCTGGGATTGGGTCCAGGGCTGTTGCAGAGTCGCTGTGTCCTCCAGATTCCTGTCGCTTAACCACATTGTAACTGGGCCGCTAAGTAGTATAACTCCATGTTAAGGACTCCCTGGCTGGTAGGGGCATATAGTTTCCAAAATGCCACCCGGGGCCTGCCCTTGTTCCAGATAAGGTCACGGAACATTCGCTCCAGCTCGCGGAAGACCCTGATTGGGACATATATCGGGAGATTTGAAAAATAAGATAATAACTTAGGAAGGATAATCATCTTTATCAAAGTAATGCGGCTCATTGCGTTCAGTGGGAGTTACTTCTTTCCCTTCTTTAATGGGGGTCACCTTGTCTAGTGAATTTGTTTGCCATTTGTCTACTAAGGAGTTAGCAACATCAGTGTGATTTCCATCTGAGGGTTTGGTTGAGGCTAAGAGATTCTTCCAGTCTTCCTTGTTCAGTTTTTTCCATCTACTACCTAAACTAGTGGTAGTCGTCTTGGCCAACGGAGGAAGGATGCTCTCCAATGTGAATGGAATTAGGGCATGGTCTGTACAAACCATTGGGCGTGGTGTTCCAATTTTTATATTAGGATCATTACTGATCACAGGGTCCAGAAAGTGCCCCTTATCATGGATACCGTTTTTTACTCGCTGTGGGAGCTCTAGGCTCTCTTGATCATGTAGGATGTTAGACACTGTGAGGTTATTGGACTCTTTAACATGAATGTTTGAATTGTCAAGAAGTGTGAAAAAGTTTTTTCCATAGCCAGGCTGGATACTAATTCTGGTACGGCTTCAATAGATTTTGTGCAAGGACCTGGTGGTCTGTAGATTAATAGACCTCAGAAGGAGGTCATAGCTGACAAATATATGGTGAAGGAGAGGTTTTAACAGTCTGGGATAGGCAGGGCCTTGTAAGTGCCCCTTAATGTATCTCTTAACCCCTTCCGTGCTCATGACGAGCTCAGCTCGTCATGAGTCACAGTGGAGCTGTGCTCATGACGAGCTGAGCTCGTCATAACGGCCACGGCCCGCCCATGTGCGATTAATTCTCCGCTTCTGCGGGAGAATTAACCAGTGGGCGGGGTCGTGACGAGCTCGGCTCGTCATGAGCACAGCTCCACTGTGAGTCATGATGAGCTGAGCTCGTCATGAGCACTGCGGCGCCGCTGCCCCCCGCACCGTGGGGGAATTACCCCCGCAGGGAAGGAGTTAAGACAAGAGAGGAGTCACTGTCTCCTAGATCCTGTTCTTTACCTCTACCCTCCTGGTGAGAGTCTGGATCTAAATGCAGTGTAAACTGTGCTTCTAACTGTCCTGAAAAATTGAGAGTCACCCTTACTTGCTGTCTGCGAGTACTCGTGTGTCTTGGTTTTGATATCTGTAATAGAACACTAGAGGATCCTTTTGGGGATTGTGAAGGATCTCAACCTCAGGATTCTCGAATCCCACTTCAGCTTCCTGTAGCTGTGCCAATGGATAAATACCTTGACAAAAGTATTTGTAGAATCATATGGAGGTTGGAGAATAGCTATATCAGCAATTAAGGAGTGCTTAGACTTTTCACAGAAGACTCGCAATAAGGCTAAGGTGGCTTCTTGCTTCTTTTATTTAACTCCTGCATATTTACTTTTAATATGTGTTACAACGTGCTCTAATATTTTGTCATCAAATGTCCCTTCTTTTGGCCAGGGATACGTGTAATTCTGAGTGACTTTAAACCATTCCCTACAAAATTTGTGTAACTTTTTCTGTTCACCTGGAAAAGTATTTTCCATGTGTTCTAAGGGAGTATACATAGCCCCCAGTATTCCTAGTAGTTTTAAAATATAATATTTTATCTGTCTACTCGATATTTCTAGTTTTAATTTCTTACACCAGTCCTCACAAATAAGAAATACGTCAATTTGTCATATATTAAACATTATACGTAACAGCAACATTATGCAATAAAATCATTCTGTGGACACATTTCTATTTACATGTCTACACATACATACATTGTCAACATACTTAAGAATATAAATGCTTCAACTACTTCTAAATATTAATCACAATTGTTTGACTGCAAACAAGATTGGTAGCAAATGGTCACTTCCCTCTGCGCTCAAGAGAGGATAACTCTCAAACCATGCATCTCATACACCACGGAATGACTTCTGGACATTAGCTGTAAGCTGTAGGACAGCAATTTGAGTGTTCAGATCGTACTTGGAGGTAAAGTTTAGCTACATTGGCCTTTCAGCCATCCCTCTATGTCAAAATATTGGAACACATATTAAACTCCCAACTTCGAATCAACCACATTGATCACTTCCAACTTTATATTGAGATAAACACTTTACCAACTACGCAGCACCTTAACTTAATATTGTGGCACACTTGTACACAGCTTTGCATGCATTAACCTTATTTACATTATACCTGCGTTTACCATTGCCAAAGAGACAAGTCATACAATATTCAATTCATGGAACGAAGTCCGCATTGTCCTCATTTTAAAGACAGCAATCTCTAGGTCCTACCCACCCCCGTGAATAGGCAGAACTTTAGGCAACACGGTATCTGCTTATCCCATCAAATATGCGCAATGATCTATGCATCAGGGGTATGTCATATGCCGGTGGCTTCAGTAGGTTGGGGGCAAATAGGACTCCTATGCTGGCTCGCCAACAGTTGTGGGAAAACTGTAATAAAGGACTTCTCTTTGCAAGGTAAAAGCAGATTTACTGTCAAAGCAGGGAGAGTAGTTATCCCACACAGGTAAACAGCTGGTCTCAAATGGCTGCTCACAGGCAGCCCCTTAAATAGTCATACAAACAATGCGTCTTACAAAAGGTCAAATAATAGGTTACTCAATAATTACACATTTATTACAAAACATCACATCACCTGTGTCTTTAACTCCTGACCTTTTCCACTACACATTCTTTATTGCAATTTCAAACAATGCTTGACAAACTATTTATTTACTTCTTTCGAATGCATGTGCATTTGCGTGTTGGTTTTATTATTCCCCTCCCTAGACTTCTTACCAGATTCTGTGTACCCTTGGTTAACTCTATTTCCTGATCCTATCTTCAATCATGTTTTCAATTTACTGAGATCACAGAATGTGTGCTTGTTGCTGTGACCATAAATTCCTATAGGCTTGCAAACACGGGTTCCCTTTAACTAAGTCCTTGATGATCCGGCACTCTATTTCCTAGTGAACTCTTCACTAGTCCTGCATCATTTTGGAGTCTGGGCCTGGCCTACTCTTTTACCACATATAACTATGTGTCACTCTCTACTGATGTCTGCAGTGGCGTAACTACTTCACATTTCGTTTCCTCTCTAACAAAAGGAAAAATAATGACAGGACACACAGGTAGGTAGAGGCATCCTGCCACACTTATCTCCAAATAGGAAAGTATGTCCTTATTTGATACCAGCACCCAGGAGGAAATTTTCATGTGTGGTTGTTAAGCCATTTTGAATGACCTCTCACATACAAAGCATGTTTGTTACTGGAAGACATGCCGATGGCTATGTCACAAGATATGCATCATTCTTTAAGAAGCTGCGCATGACACAGTGAATGCTGTTGACACTGCCTCAACTCCAAGTGATCACCATATGCCATTTCAGTCACCAATGCCAGATCCCAAGATATCTGACAGTCCAAGGTCCTCTCTGCTAACTAGCATGTGTTGCGATAGCTGAACAAACTATCTGCTGCCTAGTGGTCGGCCCTCTGAACTGTTGTCAGAACTCAACCACTAACACACCAAAGCAATGCGAGAGCAGGTCCTTTGTAAGCATCCTTCTCATCTGATCACCATTTCAGTTTCAATGCCACTTACACTTAATGCAACATACTCCCAGAGAAATAGAGGCTATTACCTAGATGGACTAAGCCACTTAGCATTTCTTAGTAGGCCGAATCGCTATTTCGGCCCATTAAGAAATGCTTAATGGTCTTTTCAGATGTACAAAGGGCCAAAACCTGTCCCAATTTGTACCTGAAAGAAATCGCAAATTGCGACAGCGAATTAGGAATCGCAAATATGGATTAGCTATTTGCAATTCCTAAAGAACATGTACGTAGTATTTCCTAAATGTGAATTAGGCACTTAGGCAATGCTATTGCCATCAGCTTGAAGTCTATGATAACCATGTGAAAAATGTTAAAATGCATTGTTTAATGCATTGTTTAATGTGACAAGAAGCGCACAGATGCCCCTAGGGTATATGTGCTCTTACATGTGCACTAGGAAATTGGAGGTGCCTCCAGGGGGGACTTAAGCCCAGAGTCACCCTTGGCTATGCATTTCTTAAATTGTGATTTCCTATTAGGAAATCGTAATTTAGGAAATGCTAATTGTTTCCTATTTTGCCCATAAGGAGGAATACAATGGCATTTGCGATTCTCTAATAGTGATTCCTACTTTGTAGTAATCGCCATTAAGTGATCGTGAATTTAGTACATATCCTTTTGCTTTTCTTAAATAGCGATTCCTACGGAGTCGCTATTTCAGAAATGCAAACGGAAAGCTTTGTACATCTGGGCCAAAGTGCTGAATCACGGAATTTCAAGTTCTTTTATGGGTTGTTTCTTTTTCTTTTATTTGGGGAGGGGTGTTGTGTAATGCAAGTGTGGTGCTTATTGACTCACCCTGTACATTCTCCAAGGTGTCATGCTATGACTGCTGGCATTTGTAATAAAATAAAAGGCTCTGTTACCCTGTGGCTGGGACGTTTTGGAGAAAGAGATAATTATCAGTCTTGTCTCCCTTTCGTTCAATGTGATGCAACACACATGCCCACGCGTCCACACACCTCTTGGCCAAGTGAGTTCCACAAGGGTTTGGGTCACAAGGACATCACAAGGCCACAATGGAGGCATAGAGATGATGGGCCCGGAAGCGGCAGAACAACTGGATGCCTCCTGAGATTAGCACAAGTGTTCAGAACCAGCCGCATCACAGAATGTCTGTACAGTGGGTGTACAGACCGATCACAGCTAGTGCCGCATGGTCCAAGATTTGTACTGAGATTTAGAGCCTAGCATCTCAAGCAGTGCTTTATTAATATATAATAAATGCAGGAGCACAAACATTTTCTTAGAAGACTGTCACCTAGTCCTCCACAGGCACCACCTACTTCCATCAATGGAACATCCACTGTCATGCTAGGCACGTGCTGCGGCCTCCACGGACTGTGCAGAGAGCCGAGCAGGACGGAGAGAAGGAAGCAAAGGAGCCTGCCTTTCTCAAGGAAGCTCCGGGGCTCTCCACCCAGGGATAGCATTCCACTCTTTCTCAGGTCTGTGCAGAGAGCCGAGCAGGAGCGAGAGAAGGAAGCAAGTGAGCCTGCCTTTCTCAAGGAAGCTCCGGGGCTCTCCACCCAGGGATAGCATTCCACTCTTTCTCTGGACTGTGCAGAGAGCTCAGCAGGAGTGAGAGAAGGAAGCAAGTGAGCCTGCCTTTCTCAAGGCAGCTCCGGGGCTCTCCACCCAGGGATAGCATTCCACTCTTTCTCCGGTCTGTGCAGAGAGCCGAGCAGGAGCGAGAGAAGGAAGCAAGCGAGCCTGCCTTTCTCAAGGAAGCTCCGGGGCTCTCCAACCAGGGATAGCATTCCACTCTTTCTCCGGACTGTGCAGAGAGCTCAGCAGGAGCAAGAGAAGGAAGCAAGTGAGCCTGCCTTTCTCAAGGAAGCTCCGGGGCTCTCCACCCAGGGATAGCATTCCACTCTTTCTCCGGTCTGTGCAGGGAGCCGAGCAGGAGCGAGAGAAGGAAGCAAGCGAGCCTGCCTTTCTCAAGGAAGCTCCGGGGCTCTCCACCCAGGGATAGCATTCCACTCTTTCTCCGGACTGTGCAGAGAGCTCAGCAGGAGCAAGAGAAGGAAGCAAGTGAGCCTGCCTTTCTCAAGGAAGCTCCGGGGCTCTCCACCCAGGGATAGCATTCCACTCTTTCTCCGGACTGTGCAGAGAGCTGAGCAGGAGCGAGAGAATGAAGCAAGCGAGCCTGCCTTTCTCCAGGAAGCTCCGGGGCTCTCCACCCAGGGATAGCATTCCACTCTTTCTCCGGTCTGTGCAGAGAGCCGAGCAGGAGCGAGAGAAGGAAGCAAGCGAGACTGCCTTTCTCAAGGAAGCTCCGGGGCTCTCCACCCAGGGATAGCATTCCACTCTTTCTCCGGACTGTGCAGAGAGCTCAGCAGGAGCGAGAGAAGGAAGCAAGTGAGCCTGCCTTTCTCAAGGAAGATCCGGGGCTCTCCACCCAGGGATAGCATTCCACTCTTTCTCCGGACTGTGCAGAGAGCCGAGCAGGAGCGAGAGAAGGAAGCAAGCGAGCCTGCCTTTCTCAAGAAAGCTCCAGGGCTCTCCACCCAGGGATAGCATTCCACTCTTTCTCCGGTCTGTGCAGGGAGCCGAGCAGGAGCGAGAGAAGGAAGCAAGCGAGCCTGCCTTTCTCCAGGAAGCTCCGGGGCTCTCCACCCAGGGATAGCATTCCACTCTTTCTCCGGTCTGTGCAGAGAGCCGAGCAGGAGCGAGAGAAGGAAGCAAGTGAGCCTGCCTTTCTCAAGGAAGCTCCGGGGCTCTCCACCCAGGGATAGCATTCCACTCTTTCTCCGGTCTGTGCAAAGAGCTTAGCAGGAGCGAGAGAAGGAAGCAAGTGAGCCTGCCTTTCTCAAGGAAGCTCCGGGGCTCTCCACCCAGGGATAGCATTCCACTCTTTCTCCGGTCTGTGCAGAGAGCCGAGCAGGAGCGAGAGAAGGAAGCAAGCGAGCCTGCCCTTCTCAAGGAAGCTCCGGGGCTCTCCACCCAGGGATAGCATTCCACTCTTTCTCCGGACTGTGCAGAGAGCTCAGCAGGAGCAAGAGAAGGAAGCAAGTGAGCCTGCCTTTCTCAAGGAAGCTCCGGGGCTCTCCACCCAGGGATAGCATTCCACTCTTTCTCCGGTCTGTGCAGGGAGCCGAGCAGGAGCGAGAGAAGGAAGCAAGCGAGCCTGCCTTTCTCAAGGAAGCTCCGGGGCTCTCCACCCAGGGATAGCATTCCACTCTTTCTCCGGACTGTGCAGGGAGCTCAGCAGGAGCAAGAGAAGGAAGCAAGTGAGCCTGCCTTTCTCAAGGAAGCTCCGGGGCTCTCCACCCAGGGATAGCATTCCACTCTTTCTCCGGACTGTGCAGAGAGTTGAGCAGGAGCGAGAGAATGAAGCAAGCGAGCCTGCCTTTCTCCAGGAAGCTCCGGGGCTCTCCACCCAGGGATAGCATTCCACTCTTTCTCCGGTCTGTGCAGAGAGCCGAGCAGGAGCGAGAGAAGGAAGCAAGCGAGCCTGCCTTTCTCAAGGATGCTCCGGGGCTCTCCACCCAGGGATAGCATTCCACTCTTTCTCCGGACTGTGCAGAGAGCTCAGCAGGAGCGAGAGAAGGAAGCAAGTGAGCCTGCCTTTCTCAAGGAAGCTCCGGGGCTCTCCACCCAGGGATAGCATTCCACTCTTTCTCCGGACTGTGCAGAGAGCTGAGCAGGAGCGAGAGAATGAAGCAAGCGAGCCTGCCTTTCTCAAGAAAGCTCCGGGGCTCTCCACCCAGGGATAGCATTCCACTCTTTCTCCGGACTGTGCAGAGAGCTGAGCAGGAGCGAGAGAATGAAGCAAGCGAGCCTGCCTTTCTCAAGGAAGCTCCGGGGCTCTCCACCCAGGGATAGCATTCCACTCTTTCTCCGGACTGTGCAGAGAGCTCAGCAGGAGAGAGAGAATGAAGCAAGCGAGCCTACCTTTCTCAAGAAAGCTCCGGGGCTCTCCACCCAGGGATAGCATTCCACTCTTTCTCCGGACTGTGCAGAGAGCTGAGCAGGAGCGAGAGAATGAAGCAAGCGAGCCTGCCTTTCTCAAGGAAGCTCCGGGGCTCTCCACCCAGGGATAGCATTCCACTCTTTCTCCGGACTGTGCAGAGAGCTGAGCAGGAGCGAGAGAATGAAGCAAGCGAGCCTGCCTTTCTCAAGGAAGCTCCGGGGCTCTCCACCCAGGGATAGCATTCCACTCTTTCTCCGGACTGTGCAGAGAGCTGAGCAGGAGCGAGAGAATGAAGCAAGCGAGCCTGCCTTTCTCAAGGATGCTCCGGGGCTCTCCACCCAGGGATAGCATTCCACTCTTTCTCCGGACTGTGCAGAGAGCTGAGCAGGAGCGAGAGAATGAAGCAAGCGAGCCTGCCTTTCTCAAGGAAGCTCCGGGGCTCTCCACCCAGGGATAGCATTCCACTCTTTCTCCGGACTGTGCAGAGAGCTGAGCAGGAGCAAGAGAATGAAGCAAGCGAGCCTGCCTTTCTCAAGGATGCTCCGGGGCTCTCCACCCAGGGATAGCATTCCACTCTTTCTCCGGACTGTGCAGAGAGCTCAGCAGGAGCGAGAGAAGGAAGCAAGTGAGCCTGCCTTTCTCAAGGAAGCTCCGGGGCTCTCCACCCAGGGATAGCATTCCACTCTTTCTCCGGACTGTGCAGAGAGCTGAGCAGGAGCGAGAGAATGAAGCAAGCGAGCCTGCCTTTCTCAAGAAAGCTCCGGGGCTCTCCACCCAGGGATAGCATTCCACTCTTTCTCCGGACTGTGCAGAGAGCTGAGCAGGAGCGAGAGAATGAAGCAAGCGAGCCTGCCTTTCTCAAGGAAGCTCCGGGGCTCTCCACCCAGGGATAGCATTCCACTCTTTCTCCGGACTGTGCAGAGAGCTCAGCAGGAGAGAGAGAATGAAGCAAGCGAGCCTACCTTTCTCAAGAAAGCTCCGGGGCTCTCCACCCAGGGATAGCATTCCACTCTTTCTCCGGACTGTGCAGAGAGCTGAGCAGGAGCGAGAGAATGAAGCAAGCGAGCCTGCCTTTCTCAAGGAAGCTCCGGGGCTCTCCACCCAGGGATAGCATTCCACTCTTTCTCCGGACTGTGCAGAGAGCTGAGCAGGAGCGAGAGAATGAAGCAAGCGAGCCTGCCTTTCTCAAGGAAGCTCCGGGGCTCTCCACCCAGGGATAGCATTCCACTCTTTCTCCGGACTGTGCAGAGAGCTGAGCAGGAGCGAGAGAATGAAGCAAGCGAGCCTACCTTTCTCAAGAAAGCTCCGGGGCTCTCCACCCAGGGATAGCATTCCACTCTTTCTCCGGACTGTGCAGAGAGCCGAGCAGGAGCGAGAGAAGGAAGCAAGTGAGCCTGCCTTTCTCAAGAAAGCTCCGGGGCTCTCCACCCAGGGGTAGCATTCCACTCTTTCACCCGTCTGTGCAGAGAGCCGAGCAGGAGCGAGAGAATGAAGCAAGTGAGCCTGCCTTTCTCAAGAAAGCTCCGGGGCTCTCCACCCAGGGATAGCATTCCACTCTTTCTCCGGACTGTGCAGAGAGCTCAGCAGGAGCGAGAGAAGGAAGCAAGTGAGCCTGCCTTTCTCAAGGAAGCTCCGGGGCTCTCCACCCAGGGATAGCATTCCACTCTTTCTCCGGACTGTGCAGAGAGTTGAGCAGGAGCGAGAGAATGAAGCAAGCGAGCCTGCCTTTCTCCAGGAAGCTCCGGGTCTCTCCACCCAGGGATAGCATTCCACTCTTTCTCCGGTCTGTGCAGAGAGCCGAGCAGGAGCGAGAGAAGGAAGCAAGCGAGCCTGCCTTTCTCAAGGAAGCTCCGGGGCTCTCCACCCAGGGATAGCATTCCACTCTTTCTCCGGACTGTGCAGAGAGCTCAGCAGGAGCGAGAGAAGGAAGCAAGTGAGCCTGCCTTTCTCAAGGAAGCTCCGGGGCTCTCCACCCAGGGATAGCATTCCACTCTTTCTCCGGACTGTGCAGAGAGTTGAGCAGGAGCGAGAGAATGAAGCAAGCGAGCCTGCCTTTCTCCAGGAAGCTCCGGGTCTCTCCACCCAGGGATAGCATTCCACTCTTTCTCCGGTCTGTGCAGAGAGCCGAGCAGGAGCGAGAGAAGGAAGCAAGCGAGCCTGCCTTTCTCAAGGAAGCTCCGGGGCTCTCCACCCAGGGATAGCATTCCACTCTTTCTCCGGACTGTGCAGAGAGCTCAGCAGGAGCGAGAGAAGGAAGCAAGTGAGCCTGCCTTTCTCAAGGAAGCTCCGGGGCTCTCCACCCAGGGATAGCATTCCACTCTTTCTCCGGACTGTGCAGAGAGCTCAGCAGGAGAGAGAGAATGAAGCAAGCGAGCCTACCTTTCTCAAGAAAGCTCCGGGGCTCTCCACCCAGGGATAGCATTCCACTCTTTCTCCGGACTGTGCAGAGAGCTGAGCAGGAGCGAGAGAATGAAGCAAGCGAGCCTGCCTTTCTCAAGGAAGCTCCGGGGCTCTCCACCCAGGGATAGCATTCCACTCTTTCTCCGGACTGTGCAGAGAGCTGAGCAGGAGCGAGAGAATGAAGCAAGCGAGCCTGCCTTTCTCAAGGAAGCTCCGGGGCTCTCCACCCAGGGATAGCATTCCACTCTTTCTCCGGACTGTGCAGAGAGCTGAGCAGGAGCGAGAGAATGAAGCAAGCGAGCCTACCTTTCTCAAGAAAGCTCCGGGGCTCTCCACCCAGGGATAGCATTCCACTCTTTCTCCGGACTGTGCAGAGAGCCGAGCAGGAGCGAGAGAAGGAAGCAAGTGAGCCTGCCTTTCTCAAGAAAGCTCCGGGGCTCTCCACCCAGGGGTAGCATTCCACTCTTTCACCCGTCTGTGCAGAGAGCCGAGCAGGAGCGAGAGAATGAAGCAAGTGAGCCTGCCTTTCTCAAGAAAGCTCCGGGGCTCTCCACCCAGGGATAGCATTCCACTCTTTCTCCGGACTGTGCAGAGAGCTGAGCAGGAGCGAGAGAATGAAGCAAGTGAGCCTGCCTTTCTCAAGGAAGCTCCGGGGCTCTTCACCCAGGGATAGCATTCCACTCTTTCTCCGGACTGTGCAGAGAGTTGAGCAGGAGCGAGAGAATGAAGCAAGCGAGCCTGCCTTTCTCCAGGAAGCTCCGGGTCTCTCCACCCAGGGATAGCATTCCACTCTTTCTCCGGTCTGTGCAGAGAGCCGAGCAGGAGCGAGAGAAGGAAGCAAGCGAGCCTGCCTTTCTCAAGGAAGCTCCGGGGCTCTCCACCCAGGGATAGCATTCCACTCTTTCTCCGGACTGTGCAGAGAGCTCAGCAGGAGCGAGAGAAGGAAGCAAGTGAGCCTGCCTTTCTCAAGGAAGCTCCGGGGCTCTCCACCCAGGGATAGCATTCCACTCTTTCTCCGGACTGTGCAGAGCTGAGCAGGAGCGAGAGAATGAAGCAAGCAAGCCTGCCTTTCTCAAGAAAGCTCCGGGGCTCTCCACCCAGGGATAGCATTCCACTCTTTCTCCGGACTGTGCAGAGAGCTGAGCAGGAGCGAGAGAATGAAGCAAGCGAGCCTGCCTTTCTCAAGGAAGCTCCGGGGCTCTCCACCCAGGGATAGCATTCCACTCTTTCTCCGGACTGTGCAGAGAGCTCAGCAGGAGAGAGAGAATGAAGCAAGCGAGCCTACCTTTCTCAAGAAAGTTCCGGGGCTCTCCACCCAGGGATAGCATTCCACTCTTTCTCCGGACTGTGCAGAGAGCTGAGCAGGAGCGAGAGAATTAAGCAAGCGAGCCTGCCTTTCTCAAGGAAGCTCCGGGGCTCTCCACCCAGGGATAGCATTCCACTCTTTCTCTGGACTATCCAGAGAGCTCAGCAGGAGCGAGAGAAGGAAGCAAGTGAGCCTGCCTTTCTCAAGGAAGCTCCGGGGCTCTCCACCCAGGGATAGCATTCCACTCTTTCTCCGGACTGTGCAGAGAGCTGAGCAGGAGCGAGAGAATGAAGCAAGCGAGCCTGCCTTTCTCAAGGAAGCTCTGGGGCTCTCCACCCAGGGATAGCATTCCACTCTTTCTCCGGACTGTGCAGAGAGCTGAGCAGGAGCGAGAGAATGAAGCAAGCGAGCCTACCTTTCTCAAGAAAGCTCCGGGGCTCTCCACCCAGGGATAGCATTCCACTCTTTCTCCGGACTGTACAGAGAGCCGAGCAGGAGCGAGAGAAGGAAGCAAGTGAGCCTGCCTTTCTCAAGAAAGCTCCGGGGCTCTCCACCCAGGGGTAGCATTCCACTCTTTCACCCGTCTGTGCAGAGAGCCGAGCAGGAGCGAGAGAATGAAGCAAGTGAGCCTGCCTTTCTCAAGAAAGCTCCGGGGCTCTCCACCCAGGGATAGCATTCCACTCTTTCTCCGGACTGTGCAGAGAGCTGAGCAGGAGCGAGAGAATGAAGCAAGTGAGCCTGCCTTTCTCAAGGAAGCTCCGGGGCTCTCCACCCAGGGATAGCATTCCACTCTTTCTCCGGTCTGTGCAGAGAGCCGAGCAGGAGCGAGAGAAGGAAGCAAGTGAGCCTGCCTTTCTCAAGAAAGCTCCGGGGCTCTCCACCCAGGGATAGCATTCCACTCTTTCTCCGGTCTGTGCAGAGAGCCGAGCAGGAGCGAGAGAATGAAGCAAGTGAGCCTGCCTTTCTCAAGGAAGCTCCGGGGCTCTCCACCTAGGGAATGTTGAAAACATGAGATCCAGAAACGCATTTTACATCCCACTATTCCCTTCAATTTGCTATAAAAAGTAGTCACTGAAACGGTGATTTGAAAGAACACCCGTGAAATATTCCACTTTTCTCATGGTCTGGTAATGGGAGAGGAAAAAGGCGAGTGTGAAGGGCAGGGCAGTACTTCAGTTTTAACGTAACAGTGTTGAAGCTTGTCACACTAGTTCACAGAACACATGGTAAACATCTTAGAGACAGAAATGACACAAGCAATCAGACTGCACTGGAACTATACGTGGCAGATGAAGAATTTCTTTTTACAGAATATGTTGCTTCCCAAAATCTCAACAGCCCCTTTAAAAGCCGGTCTCCACGCAACCGCAAGACTCCTAACAGGATCTAGAAAATTTGACCATATCTCGCCACACCTGAAGGCACTCAACAGGCTTCCCTACGAAGCTAGAATACACCTAAAGATGGACTGCATCACACAGAAAGCTTTACACCACAAAATACCCCAATATCAAGCCCAGAAAGCTACTATCTCTCAAGGAAACAGACACTCTAGGAGCTCCGACCAGCTACTCCTGAAACCTTCATGCTTCAGCAAGAAAAAACATTTGACAGAGCAATTTTCAGAGCTACACCAAGAATCTGGAACTTACTCCCTCCAAGCATCAGAAAAATGTCTTCATCGACATTATTTAAAAGGGAAGCCAAAACCTTCTTGATGAGCATATTACTCCCCTAACTCCTTAACCAACCTCACCCACCTGGGCCCTATAAAATGCAACAGATAACTCTCTGACTTGCCCCTCTGAATCTCCCCACTTAGACGATCACAAGTACCAACTCCGACGAAAACTCTACTCTCGATATCATTCCTGCTTGCATTGAACCAATTGCCTACTCTAAACTTGTATCTATGATGCCCGTGATGACAGCCTCGCTAATATGATTTGTTCATACTTGAACTTGTTCCTACTGCACTGAGCAAATCATCTCTACTTACTATTTTCACTATCGATATGTTCTCTTCCGAACCTCATATATGCCACATATCTATATCTAGGGCCCTACTAAAATGTTCTTGAACTTGTTGCTCTGTACTGTGAAGTGCTCTGATACCCTACTCAGGGTCTTGTTCGCGCTATAGAAAACACTAAAAATAAAAATAAATATAATAAATTATATGAACTATAGCAGACCATCCCGTTTACAGCAGGCCCATCCATTACATGCCGGTACAGCCTAAGGCATCATATCCACAAAAATGACAAGCAGAACAAAATGACAAAAGCAATTCACTGACTACAAGATGTCTTGTTATCAATCGGTAGTGGACTACTGAGTGCCTGTTTCAGTCCCCATTGCAGTAGGATTGCCTCCTTTTCCTCAGAGAAGCATTATATTTGGAATAGTTTAGACAGATATAACATACTTTTTGAAGTGATTTTGTTTTGTATTTGCTGTTTAAGTTTATGTTTCAAATGGAGAAAAATATCGTCTTTTTTTGATATTTCCAGTTTTTATACCCAGGCTAAGATAAAGATTCGAACAATGCCGGAAAAATACTGAACAGTTGGCATCTCTAAACACGCAAAAGATGATGGAAGCTGTGCTTACAAATAGTCTAAGTCACTGGCAATTTATTTGGACATTTTCTTTCGCCCATTGTGTCACTTTAGACAGAGGTCCACCTTATGCAAATTGTTGGACAACGAGGCAGCATCTGTGAGGCCTGCACAAATAACATGACTACATTTGTCCTTCACTGGGAACCAAACACCCAATTGTAGCGCCTGACTCTCAGAGGGTAGTGTTGCAGAGCAGTGTGAGTCTTACTCAAGGGAGGTGGTGTGGGCTAGTAATCACCATTTGCAGGTGCACAAAAATAACACTCAATAATTGATTGTCTAGTCTGTACTTTGCTTTATAAAAGTAAGAGTACATTTATTAAACACACACACCACTCAATACTATGCACCAATTTACAAATATACGTAAGCTGTTGGAATTACTTTGTGACATTGCATAACATCTCCACCCCTCCCGCAGGGGGGGGTGGGGTCTAGTACCACCACTCCCATGTATGCACATCAACTTTCCCCCAATGCAGTTAGTTGAACATAACCTGGAGCGAGGGCCCTGCGCACTGGCACCATCCCAGTGGCGACCCACCCCATTACCTCAACAAGCATTAAAAAGGGGTAAACCTGCCTTGGTGACACATGACCCTGACTGAGCATCTCCTACTGACCATAAAGTATGCTCCTCTATATCTTAAGGGCTAGCAGTCTGGGGTCTTCACCTAAGCACAGCAGCAAGAATCCATGTTTACGCACACTTTAGAATGACAGTACTCATCACCTTGGTTGATCATTTGAATGCATTGCAATTACAGCCCCTAAGGGCATCACAGATGAAATCACAGGATTGCGCATATACAGCCAGACACCCTAGCAGGACTGTCTGGCAACATAGCCCCACTTGGCTTATGACATCTCCTTACACATGTGACTTACAGTCCCTTCAAAAGAAGTACTCCTGGCAACTACACTTCTCCTGCAGTGCGCCTCTTCACTTTAAAAGGAATCACAGGTAAAAGCATGGGATTACGTCAATACACGGCATACACGGCAATGGCAATACTACGATTACACAACTAATAAGTTGCTCTGTTTCCGTCCCGATCACTCGAGCGATATGTTCGTCTCCCCGCGCACATGTTGCCATCACAACCACGCACGCGCACCTTTCTATACACATCATCGAGGTTAGTGGTCTAGTTGCGACCGCAGGAGCACGCCTGTCTCCACCGGATGTTCCCGCCCCCTACGTAACCGCGCGCCATGCCGGTGTGGCTCCCATAACCAGGAACTGCCCGGATTTGCGAACACCAGACTGCAGTGGCTGGTGAGGTTCTAGGTGTACGGTGTTTCCATATTTACGGAATCGTGAGTAAAGAGACGTACTTTTAGCCTACGATCAGGCGTGTTGCATTGTATTGTATTTTATTCCTTTTTACGCTTACCAATAGTAGCCCACTTTGTGTGCACCTCGCACAGTTCGCCTACCAGAGGCTTTTCATTGCATTTTTCGATACATTGACGAACAGAGGTTGCCCTTGTACGCACAAGGTTTACATCTAGGCTAGTGGTTACCTGATTACACCACGATTAATGGCTAGATAGTATCGCTCTTTTCTATTCTTTGATTGATTTGGTGTAGAACAGTATAGGTTTCACGCTATGAAACACCACTTGCCGTTCTAGGATATGAGCGACTCAACTCCTTTGGGTGCCTTGTCCCACGGGCTTGTTACAGAGCACAAGGTGCTTTACTCTTGAGTGACAGTGCATCATCAATCACGTGAGTTGCTTGGGCCTCCTAAAAGGCTTAGCGGTTGATCGCTTCCTGGGCACTCCAACACACCTTGAAGTTTAAACAACGGAGGCTCTGTTACCTTCTAAGTTTGTTTTTGTGTGTTGTCTGTGTCCCTCACCAGTGTTGTACCTCATTTTCTCTCCATACTGCAGGACACTAAAATTTAGTGCTCTCTCACCCTGGCCTCGATTCCAGCACAACCTATCAGGGTGAGTTTTGCAAACTATTCTTGGTCCTTTAACCCAACAATTCTCGAACTAGTCTCTGAATTGGTTTATCAAATCTGTCCTGCTGTAAGCCCTTAGCAAGTCCTACAAACATTGCTCACCTCCATGCATGTCACGGTTGTATCTTTTGACACTACCAATTGTCTGTCTGGAATTAACCTGATATCGTGGATTGAGTTGTATTATTATGCTTTTACTTGTAATTTTTCTTTTTCCGCAGGTTGTGTTTGTTGACCTACGGTACCACACATTTTTAGGGTGCTGTATGTGTGTCCACCCATATTACCTCTTAGAGGGTGTGGCCACCACCAAAAAGGTGTAGGTAGCCGTATCTTTTCCCTGGTCCTGAAGAATTGCCATTTTAATACATCACAAGGCAAGAAACATGTTGACCCCTTAATCACTTAAAGGTGAGAGATGTGCGGATTATTTTTGGTTTTAATCAGGATGGTGACCATGCTTTATTAAAATTGTTTGAAGTGGATCACCTACCCCTGTTTTAGTACACTTTCTTTCACTTTACTCGCACCTACACACACTATTATTATTAACCCTTTTTTCCCCACACACACCTCACTCATCGGCGTTGGAAATAAAGATCTCCGATAGGAAGGCCCCAATGGGTGCCTGATCGGGCATTGCACCTGCCGGCCCGATAAGGAGCAAAGACCCGGTGATGAAGCAAGATACCCGCTTGTTGGGTGTGTGAGGGTCTTCTTTTCCAAAAAGGAGTAACCTTCACTCCTGTCCTTCACTTCATTTTTCTCACAGTATCGCCCTTGTACCCCAGTGACTCTAACACACCTTGCGTTAATTTTAGGAACTGCATACCTTTTGTTTTCACTTATTGATGGGCATGTATGCTGGACCTTTGATAATAATAAGACTGATTATTATTAAAAAGCCCCCCCTTTTCCCTCTATTTGTTTGAGATTATTTGTACGGGTGATCCCCGTGGGAAGTTCAGGATACCAAGTGGTTCGATATTGTCCCCTTGGACCATTCATCAGTAGATTTTGTTCAGAATTGACTATTTCTACTATGAGAATCACTGGTCCCTTGTGGACCTATACATAATTTTTATATGGAGGACTTTCAAGGACTGAGCTTTGATGATGAAGCAGCAGCAGAAATACTTAGAACACCATCATTACTGGCCCCTGATGGTAGTTCTGCCTCTGGTAGTCATGCAGAAGACTGGACGTCATTATCCAACCTTAAACATGAGTGGCTCAAAGTGACACTCCATGGTGCCATGATGACCGAATATCTAAGAGCGAATATAGCTCCCAATGGGCTGATTGTAAACAACTTTCCTCGCCTATTCCTAGAGGATGCGCTATTCAAAAAAGAGTGGTCCCTGGTAGCATGGAAATGCACCAGGGACTGGCTCATCCTGATTATCAACACCGCAAAAAGAATAGCTGATGCCCTGTTAGTCAAAATCCAAACAGCGGAGGGTACGATCAAAGTCATCATCCAAACAACTGCATATAAGACTCAATTAGCAGAAATCAATGCTGAACTTGCCGAGAATAGGGAGTACCTTATGAAGCAAAAAATATCTAAACTTCAGAAAGATATAAAGAAGTTTTCAACAGAAAAGGTATACCCCTATCTCAAAGCAGATTATACCTCGACAGTAACCAGTTACTCGTCAGATGAGAGTTCAGGACCTTCCAGACGGAGTTCCTCAACCAACAGTGAATCTAGCACAGGGAGCTGGAACAGCAACAACAGGAAAACGAGACCTTTCCAGCCATCAGGCTATCCTGCATTTAACATGCCGCCATATCAGGGACCACCCTCTTGGCAATACCCCATGTACCATCAAGGCCCTCCACCGCCCTTCTTCCCACCTAGGATTGAACAACCATTTTTAGACAGAGGCTGGGGCAGAGGAAGAGGGCGCAGAAGAGGGCGACAACAAAAAAGAGTGCAATGGCAGGAACAACCCCCCAGGACAGTGGAAACCAGGAGCCAAACCAGGGACAAGAGAGATTGATGATCAATCTTTCCACTAGAGTTCTCACTCCCGGGGAAGAAAGAGTACTCCAGAAAGGGTTGGGCTATGTCCCCACACCTAAAATAGACAGATTTTGTGACACTTGTGAGGTCCAGAATCTATTTCGTAAGATCAGGCTACAGGCGTTCTTTCAAGATCGTCCGCCGCCTAGCAACGATGACTCAGGGCTACACAGACCATCAACATTCACACCTACTAGAAATATGGTCCCACCGGAAGTACTGACTTTCGAAAAGGCAGTTCTAAAGGATCTTAATTTGGATACCAATCGAACGCCCTTCCATAACTTGTCTACTAGTGAGTCGTTGGCTATAAGAGACCTGGCTAATGACGATACGATTGTAATAAAACAAGCAGATAAGGGCGGTGCGACCGTTATCTTGTCCTCAGTTGACTACGATACTGAATGCCGTAGACAACTTAATAACACAAGATACTACACTCCTATCAAGGAAGACCCTACCCCACAGTTGACCAGGACTATAGGTTCTATGGTCTCCACAGCGGAGTTAGAAGGTTGGATCTCTAAGAAAGAAGCATCTTTCCTTATAGCAAAAGAACCAGTGATCCCCTTTTTCTATTGCCTCCCCAAAATTCACAAAGGGACTACTACAGTGCCTGGCCGTCCCATCGTGTCAGGCATAGGATCCATTCTGGAACCGCTGTCGCAATTTGTTGACCACTTCATACAACCCCTGGTTATAACTACTCCTTCGTACATCCGAGACACCACTGATGTTCTTCGCCTCCTTGAGGGTATCCAACACCCACAGGAGATAGACCTGTTGCTCACCCTTGATGTTGAGGCGTTATATACTAACATACCCCAACGAGCAACTCTCCAGGTCATCGAGGATGCTCTGATGAGCAGTGAGCATTCTTTCACTACACCTGTACCATTCATAATGGAATGCGCTAGTCTGGCCCTTACTCAAAATTTCTTTGAGTACAATACCCAACTGTACCATCAAACCCAAGGTACTTCCATGGGCAGTACATTCGCACCGAGCTTAGCATGTATGTACATGTCGGCTTTCGAAGCTAGGGAAATCCATCATTCTTCTAATCCCTACTCGGCGAATGTACTGCTCTGGAAAAAGTTTATTGATGACATCTTGATCCTTTGGAGATGAGACTACACGAAATGTACAGAATTATGTACTTGGATCAATACCGTAAACCCCTACTTGAGGTTTACCCACACGATCTCTGACACTGAGGTCCCCTTCCTGGATCTCCTTGTACGACTTGAAGGAAATAAGATCACCACGAGTCTATACCGAAAACCAACTGACAGGAATAGCCTCCTCCTATTCAGCAGTTACCATCCCAAGTCATTGAAGGAAAATCTCCCCTTTGGGCAATTTTTGCGCATCAGAAGGAACTGTAGTTCTGTGACAGACTACCAGAAAGAGTCCGCGACCCTCATGAATGATCTGATCAAGCGAGAATATCCTAAACAAGTAGTGTCTCGGGCTCGTAAACGAGCAAGAAACAATAACAGAGAGAGCTTGCTAGACATTAACATCAAGGAACCTGATCAATCCATCACGTGCGTGACCACCTTTACCCCTGATTCTAACAGGATCAGATCCATCATTAAAAAACACTGGGGTATCCTTAATACTGGAGACCTGGATGTAGCGACTCCCAGGTTTGCATTCAAACGCACGAGTAACCTTAAGGATTTACTAATACATACCAGACCTAAGACATCCACCACTAGGTCTCAAAGAATGTTGTGGGATCTTCCTCCAGTGAAGGGTCATTATCCCTGCGGGTCGTGTTCTATGTGTCCCCAGACACGCATCAGTAAAGAATTGGTATTCTCTAACGGATTGACTTGGAATATCTGCAAACACACCAATTGCAATTCATCAAACTGTATTTATATGATGACATGTCCATGTGGTCTACCTTATATAGGTATGACCACTCGTACAGTTAAAACCTGCATGTTGGAACATAAAAGTAGTTTCAGGTGCGCCAAAACCAATACCAAAATGACATCCCACTATCACCTTGAGCATCATGCCCCTAACTCGTTTCAATGGGTTGTCTTAGAATCTCACCCATACATGTCAAAAAAAGCCCTCTTTAGACTCGAACAGCGGTGGGTACTTAGATAGGCTGCAGACACCACTGGCCTCAACGAGGACATTCCATGGAGCATGCTTACCTGAATATTTTATGAGTGATTCATGTGGACTCCAGCTCAATGGAGCATATTGGCACCGCACTATGAAATAGCCTTCTGCTTTAGTTGATCCACACTCAACGGTGCCAGTTCTCGACGATATCTATCATGCCATGTTTTAGTCTGGGAATGCTATATTGATCTGATTGCCACTATTCAAACCAGTGTTTTCTCCCTCCCTCCTGGCAATACTACGATTACACAACTAATAAGTTGCTCTGTTTCCGTCCCGATCACTCGAGCGATATGTTCGTCTCCCCGCGCACATGTTGCCATCACAACCACGCACGCGCACCTTTCTATACACATCATCGAGGTTAGCGGAATAGTTGCGACCGCAGGAGCACGCCTGTCTCCACCGGATGTTCCCGCCCCCTACGTACCCGCGCGCCACGCCGGTGTGGCTCCCATAACCAGGAACTGCCCGGATTTGCGAACACCAGACTGCAGTGGCTGGTGAGGTTCTAGGTGTACGGTGTTTCCATATTTACGGAATCGTGAGTAAAGAGACGTACTTTTCGCCTACGATCAGGCGTGTTGCATTGTATTGTATTTTATTCCTTTTTACGCTTACCAATAGAAGCCCACTTTGTGTGCACCTCGCACAGTTCGCCTACCACAGGCTTTACATTGCATTTTTCGATACATTGACGAACAGAGGTTGCCCTTGTACGTACAAGGTTTACATCTAGGCTAGTGGTTACCTGATTACACCACGATTAATGGCTAGATACTATCGCTCTTTTCTATTCTTTGATTGATTTGGTGTAGAACAGTATAGGTTTCACGCTATGAAACACCACTTGCCGTTCTAGGATATGAGCGACTTAACTCCTTTGGGTGCCTTGTCCCACGGGCTTGTTACAGAGCACAAGGTGCTTTACCCTTGAGTGACAGTGCATCATCAATCACGTGAGTTGCTTGGGCCTCCTAAGAGGCTTAGCGGATGATCGCTTCCTGGGCACTCCAACACACCTTGAAGTTTAAACAACGGAGGCTCTGTTACCTTCTAAGTTTTTTTTTTGTGTGTTGTCTGTGTCCCTCACCGGTGTTGTACCTCATTTTCTCTCCATACTGCAGGACACTAAAATTTAGTGCTCTCTCACCCTGGCCTCGATTCCAGCACAACCTATCAGGGTGAGTTTTGCAAACTATTCTTGGTCCTTTAACCCAACAATTGTCGAACTAGTCTCTGAATTGGTTTATCAAATCTGTGCTGCTGTAAGCCCTTAGCAAGTCCTACAAACATTGCTCACTTCCATGCATGTCACGGTTGTATCTTTTGACACTACCAATTGTCTGGAATTAACCTGATATCGTGGATTGAGTTGTATTATTATGCTTTTACTTGTAATTTTTCTTTTTCCGCAGGTTGTGTTTGTTGACCTACGGTACCACACATTTTTAGGGTGCTGTATGTGTGTCCACCCATAATACCTCTTAGAGGTTGTGGCCACCACTAAAAAGGTGTAGGTAGCCGTATCTTTTCCCTGGTCCTGAAGAATTGCCATTTTAATACATCACAAGGCAAGAAACATGTTGACCCCTTAATCCCTTAAGCATATTTACTCACACACTTAAAGGTGAGAGATGTGCGGATTATTTTTGGTTTTGATCAGGATGGTGACCATGCTTTATTAAAATTGTTTGAAGTGGATCACCTACCCCTGTTTTAGTACACTTTCTTTCACTTTACTTGCACCTACACTCACTATTATTATTAACCCTTTTTTCCCCACACACACCTCACTCATCGGCGTTGGAAATAAAGATCTCCGATAGGAAGGCCCCAACGGGTGCCTGATCGGGCATTGCACCTGCCGGCCCGATAAGGAGCAAAGACCCGGTGATGAAGCAAGACACCCGCTTGTTGGGTGTGTGAGGGTCTTCTTTTCCAAAAAGGAGTAACCTTCACTCCTGTCCTTCACTTCATTTTTCTCACAGTATCACCCTTGTACCCCAGTGACTCTAACACACCTTGCGTTAATTTTAGGAACTGCATACCTTTTGTTTTCACTTTTCAATTACGTAAATACAGCCAGACCCCCTAGCAGGAAGGTCCAGCAAATAACTCCATTTAGCTTAACATCACCTTACACATGTGACTTACAGTCCCTTCAAAAGAAGTACTCCTGGCAACTACACTTCTCCTGCAGTGCGCCTCTTCACTTTAAAAGGAATCACAGGTAAAAGCATGGGATTACGTAAATACAGCCAGACCCCCTAGTAGGAAGGTCCAGCAACATAACTCCATTTAGCTTAATATCACCTTACACAGGTACTTCACTTTACACATGTGACTTTCAGTCCACCTAAAAAGAAATAACCAATAGTAAATGCATTTCGGTGCAATTACACCACTTCACCTCCAGGGGATGCCTTTCTCCAGACATCCCCAACTCAGCCCTTCACTCCATGATGCACTTCATAGTACACCCTCAGCTGTAGAACATAAGTTCCAGCCTAGAAGGTGTTAAAGGCTGGCTGAGCCCTTGAGGGGTTATTCTTTCAGATGCCCCGTGAAACTTAGGGGTGGACTGTTCTTTATGCTGGGGGAGACTGCGGTGCTCCTGCAGCCCCCCTGCACCCCTTTTCACACATGAGGGTGACCCCCTCCTCTGAGGACCACAAAGCACCAAAACGGCAGATTTCCAAATGCCTGGCAAGGCATTATGGGGCGCTTCATGCTCCTCTTTACCAGCCCCAGCCACTGGGAACACTCTCCTCTGCCCTCTGGGCCTCTGAGAGGGTAGATTCAGCAGTGTGCTGTCTTCACTGGTTCCCTGCGCCAGCCTTTCGCCAGGCTCTCCTTCTGGGCCTCTCTCCCTGCGCAGAGGCCCCTGCTTCTGTGCACCAGTCCTGGGCTCTTCTTCTGGTGCTGATAGGGTCCTGGGGGCAGTCAGGGGGTCTCTCCTTCCAACTGCCCATTGCGCCAGGCTCCAGCACCTTCACCCTCAGCAGACTACACCCCAGAGAGACCTTCTCTTCCTGTGCAAGCACTTTTTAAAAGTTGAGTACGGGGCTGTCAGGAAGTCTCTGTTGGTCCTATCAAACCGCGACACATCACGTCCCTGCCCCTGCTCCCTCCTTCTTGTCCAGCCTCTGAGCTTGTTCAAAATGGCGTCGTCCAGGGTTTCTGCCACATGTCTCGGAAGCACCTTCCACCCAAGCTGCCTTCCCTCCTTGGTGCAGCCTGGTGCCTGGTGCCTGGCACCCAGCGACAGCGGTTGATGGATTGTCCTGTAGCCCCACCCATCTTCTCTTCGTGGAGAGGAGGCCCTCGCTTGTGGAAGAAAGGTTATCAATCCATCCAGCTGAGGTCAGCCCTCAGCCTGGGTCTGGTCATGGCTGGCTCAGAGAAATATTACAGTTCTGGATGACCCAAAAGCAGTACAAATATGACTTTGGACTCTGCAGAATACTTATTTTCACATTCGCTACATTGGACTTAAGTGCGTGTCTGGAATCTGTAGGCCTAACGGAAGTTAATCTAGCCATGGACCCCACATTCCCTTAGGGGAATAATGAAGTGAAAACACAGTAAAACACACTGACTTTCCCTGGCATGTTTCTTTCCAGCCTATAAAGCCTATTTCATGTACACACGTGTCTGCATGTAACCAGCCCGGTGTCCCTTACTTCAGCTGCTGCGCAGTGGCCTGGTCAAGCCAGGGGAACACCAGTAAAATCCCCATGCAGTCTCTTACATCCTGAGTTTACTGTGGGTGAGTCCCAACTTATGAGGCTCCCCCACAGTAAAAGCTCAACAATTAGGTGCTCAAAAAGCGAAAAATCCGGGCGGCCCATAGTGTCAGAACCACCTTCTAACACAAATCAGTACTGATCTTGCTCCTCGTGGGAACAGTTCATCCCAAACTGTCAGGTGAGGCTTCCTCCAGAAAGGTGGTAACCCTAGCCTGCAGTCAACAAGCAGAGAACAACACCACAGCCTGCGTGGTTTTACGGCTCGTAGCTAGGTGATGGAGACAAAAGGAATAAATTGTAAATTGTGCAGCATTAACCGTCATGCTTGCTGTAGGCAATCTCCATTAAGATGTACCAACCTGCCCTCCTCCTAAGCCCACCAAGGCGCCATACCCTGGATGTGCAAGGGACCTGTGCCCTTGATGTCTGCATTGTTACCACAAAAATAATCCAACTTTTAAACAAAAATGGCAAAGCCAAAATATTTGGAATTGACTGCTGGCCTTTTGGCTTTTTTAGTGCTTATTTTGTTTTGCCTTGGTTTTGTAAAACTTTTTTGTTGCGGGGAGCTGCTGGGTCATTGACATTAAAAAAAGCAAAACGCAAAAATATATTAGTCTGAAAAAGCATGCATTGCCATACTAGTATCTGGCACTGAGAGTAACTACTTTGTACTTTGTGGGTGGAAGTGCTGCTTGCGGAAGTGCAGAATGCCATCACTCAGTAAATTTTACTGTTGTCAGACTTGGATCACAGGCTGTCAGTGCTTTAAATGGGCCAGCACTCACCGGTACTGAGTACCGGCACTTCTTTTTTTCCTCCCTCTGACTACCGAACTTCTCCGTGCCCAGGGAGAGTACCAGTACTCACTGCAGCATGTTGGGATTTCCCAAAGATCCAAAAGAAATGGTCATCATAAGAGCATGCACAGCATTTCTACTCTGCAGTGTATGCTCACATGATTAGCATTTCACACTGGCAGTGCCATCAGCAACAGTGTGAAGTCACCACCTCATGGCTGTGTGGCAGTAAGGAATGGAAGTCCTTTAAATATGCAGTTTGCCATGGCTTTCCCTTCCTTCTTTGCCATACAGCAGTGAGGGTGATGGACAAGGAGCCAGCCAGGTGCAGCACCTGAGTATTAGGTTTCCCTTTGGTGCCAGGCAGGGGGCCCAGGACTGGATTCCTGCATCCAGCACCATCCGCCATCCGGAACCCAGGAAGCAGCAATCAGATTCCTGCAGTTTGGCCCCAATCCATACAGCGTCACTGAGGAGGCAGGACACCAGATGGGCCATTTTAACCCCTCAGCCTGCCTGCCACTAGGGTCTGACAGGGTCTTTCACCTGATTCTTTTGCCCCCTGCTGAGCTGCGACATTGAGCTCAGAATGGGCGAGGAGGAGGTGGGGAGATGGCCTGAGAGGCCTCCCTGGTGGAGACTGCATATGCTCGGGACCCTGCAGTGCTCCGGCCCTGAGACCTTCTGACTTTGACTCTGCCTGCTGCAAAGGGGGAAAGAAAAAGGCAAGTAAGACACGCCCCTTTCAGCGATGCCAATGCTGATGCTCACTGAGCACAATCTCTTATTGTTGGGCAGATTTATTTTTTTACATTTGTGTCTTGCTGTTACAATAACCGCACTCCAGTTAAGATGAAAGAGCAATTAGATGCCTTTACTTTTTGTGTTTTCTCTAGCCACGGAGGCTGAATGTCAGGCGATACCATAGGAAAAATTGCTGCTTATTCTTTTGACATGTAGACTGATGTTTACTTTTCTTTCCCTGACTGCAGGGTGAAAGCATTTTTGGAAGTTTGCAAACATAATTACCTATGAATAAACTGTACAAATATTTCAAATTTGGAAATAGAAGGGACAAACGAAGCAGCTGTTTTGTTATTCTGGAGTGTCATGGAAGAATTTAATAGGATACTTTACTGGGTGATGCCCAAAAGCTAAATATTCTCTGGAGCCAGGGGTCTGGCTTCCAGCGGTGCAGCAGGTGCAGAGGCCAGGGATCCATTGAAACCAGATTATTGATGTATTTCACAGATCAAACAGGGGTTAGTGATCCATTTCCTTCCTTGCACTCAGGCCCATGGTACATTGGATATGTCACTGGCTGGTACCCAATTCCACACATTATCCTTGTTGCGCTGCATAGTTTTTGTCAGTAAAACTATGTCTGTGTAAATTTAGTGGTAATTCAAGGGAAACCTCGTTTACATCGCAGTGTTTACACCGCAATACCTTTACAACACGGGTAATACAACGCAAGTCATTAAATGACTTGCGCTGGAGGGTGCTCTAACCTAAGAAACAGTATGATTTACTATTCCAGCACCTTCCCTCCTGTACGTAGACTGGAGTTGGAATAGTAAATCATACTATTCCTAAGTCCAGCGCCCGCCAGAGCAAGTCGTTGTAACGACTTGCGTTGTAATGCCCGCGTTGTAAAGGCATCGTGGTGTACACCGCGATGTAACGTCACATATACAATGACAATGGAAAATGGTTTGTCTCTGAATGACAGTGCACTACCACACTATGCACCAACAGTTACATACCATATCGATTCCTGTCAATGTTGGCAAGTAGCCCCGCCCCTGGCCCCAGCCCTAAGCCCACCTCCTCACCCTCCCCTTCAGTCATAGCTCAATTTGGTGAGTACCAGCACTTCCCCCCCCCCCCATTAAAAACACTGCAGGCTGTATGCTGTAGTGGGTGGAAGAAAAATGTGAGTAACAGAACAACAGACCTAGACGAAGAGGACTGGCTGAAAGCACCTATGCGAAAGCATAGGTGCATATAATTTTAGTAAAATCAAATGGTCCAAGTTAACACCCTAATCCCTGTCAATGCGCAGCCATAAAATCCCGATCCAGCTCTAAAATTAAAGTAGGTGCTCGAAAATGATTCGAGGTGGTGCGCACCGACAACCACCAGCTCAAAATAAACACACTTTGCAATATGTCAGAAGAAGAATTATTATTTATACTTAAGCTGTTTAGTTGAACTTGTGCGGTGAAAGTCACAGAAGGCAAACGTCGTTGGGCTTTGGTTCCATGATCATCAGTGTAAAAACGTAAAACTCTAAAACGTAGTCGATTCTTACATTTACATTCAAGCCGTCTAGCTTGAAATGTAAAGCCCTGCGCCTGGCGGGTCTCCGAGGGCCCGTCGGGATGCTGCCCGCTTCATCAGCGCATTGATTTCCCGGCCACGGAGATGGCGCACTCAGAGCTATTGCAGCAGATGCTGAGCTCTCAAGGTCTCGCGCCGCTCTCGGTCGGGCCAGGGAAGGGTGGAGTCATTTATGTTCCCAGCGGAGTCTCTTTGGTGCTTTTAGATTATTGAGCGTCCGTGAGCTCTTGGAGGGTATGCCACAGTCACTGAAACGGCGCGGCCTCCCTCTCCTCACAGTCCGTAAATCACTCTTACGGGACCTCAGTGACACCGCCATTCTGAAGGTCACATTGTGGTAATGTCAGAGTCTGGCAATACCAGCTGCGCCCATGAAGGTTAACAAAGGATATTGCTTGAGATAATCTTTTTGGGGTAAAATGCTGAACCTCAGGGGTGTGTGTAGACGACAGGCCGATGCGGCGGCGGTAATTTACATCCTGCAGTGTGACCTTTGGGATGAAAGGTGGTCTCGAGCACATGTGCTCTTAATTATTAGATGTAAAACGATAGCTCGACGGAATGCATTAGTGTCTCACAGCGTGCAAGACACCAGCCTTATGGTAGAGACACCATAGGGCTAGTTTACAAGTCCCTTGCGCCTCTGGTACGTCACTTTCCTCCATTTCCTTATTAAAAGTGACGCGCCGGCAGCGCATGAGGCTTCTAAATAAGCCCTTATGTTCGTTTACAATTTCGGGGCATATGAACAAGGTCCGGCGATAAATATCGCAAAGCGCGCTTAGCGCTTGCATATTTATCACCGGCTATCTCTGGAATTTATTGCCCGGTTAGCGCATTATCAACAACGCGCATCGCCGAGGCAATAAAAATTTCCAGAGATAGTGTGGATATCGCCGTTTTTCATAGTGGAAAACGGCGATATCCTAGATGTTAGGGCCTGTGGTCTTAGCCACAGAATCCACCCCCCATGTTAAGTATGCCTTAGTCAGAAATTTAACAGACGGCAGGGAGCATATAAGCAATAACACGCTTAGCGCGTTTATTTTTATCGCTGCCTATCGCCGGACATCTTAGCGGAGAAAACATGCTATTAGCAGTGTTTAGCTCCACTGTGCTAAAATATCCAGCGATAGCGGCGAAATGCCTGAATATCGCTGGAAATCCAGCGCTATTCACGCATTAACGCCATGGTGGACTAAGCCTGAAGATCCACCTCCCATTGAGGATTACAGGTAAATCAGGTTTCCAGCAGGTGTTAAATACCAGCAATAATCGCGCCTAGTGTGATTTTTTTTATCGCTTCGCCTGCGTTGGTAATAGGCGATAGCTGTGTTAGCGACTGCTTTCAGTCGCTACCAGTTTGGGTACGCCCACTTTGCATGCCATTAGCGATAAATATTGCTGACATGCAAAGCGGGACCCAAACCGGTCGCTATCGCCTGGAAGCTGTAACTAACTGCTGTTAGCGACATCGTGATGATAGGGCGATAAAAAAATCGCCGCTTTAGCAGCAAAGAGTGCAGCTAAAGCGGCGATAAAGCCCTTGCTAATATGCCCCTAAATCCCTGCGTTAAGGCATACTTAACGGAATTTTAAAAATCGCTACCCTTCCTTGTCAATATCGCGATTTTTCCCTGGTTGGTTTCACAGCCACGCCTATTATGCATCTCATTAGCGATGCAAAGTTAGGCGCGCTGGAAACAGGCGCTAAGTCAGCAAAACACACTTTGCTGATAAGGCGATAAAATTATTGTCGCTTTTTGGCTGAAAACGGCCGCAAACGCGGCAATAATTTTATAGCGCCGCCTTGTTAATATGCCCCTTCATTCGGTTCGACAGCCTTCGTTTGCTACTCTTTCTCTGTAAGTGCCATTTTCAACCCTAACACAAGCATCTGCATAAGATCTGGTAGAGCCTTCTTGGGGCATTCACAAGACCAGCAGTATAAGTGAAGCTTAGAACAGCCAGTCCCATATATTAAAATACGGGTCTTTCAAAACTCGACTCAAGAATATGCAGAAACTGGCCACCTCACGAGTGTTGGCAAAAGGGAGCTAATTTCTCAAACACTCTGGGGCTTATCTATATGAGCCCTTCGTGCTGCCGTTGCATCACTTTTTGTGACGCTGTGGCAGCATAAAAAAATGCGCCACGTTGTATTTACAAAGTTATGCATCTTAGCAGATGCGTCACTTTGTATAGCTCTGCGCTACATTATACCTGCATCCGGTATAATGTATGCAGGGTGGGCGTTCCCCCCGTAAAAAAGGGTTGTAGAAGTGGTGCTGTGAAATTTATGAGATTTCACTATGCCAATTCTAGGGCGCCACTGTGTCAAAATCTTACACCTGTGTCACAGCCGGCGTAAGACTGGCGCAGGCACATTTTAAATGGGACTTGCCCATGTGTAATGACCTTTTCCTGGAGTAGCGTTACTTTTGTGACACACTCCAGCAATGCGTCATTACTGCCCCTACAGATACATCAGAAATACTTACGTATCTATAAAGCCTTGCAAAATGGAGCACCACACAGTAAATGCGGCGCAGCCATGGTGTTGCAAGGAGGGTGCACCGAAAAGGGTTGCATCGCTGTTTTCACGCAGTGATGCAACACTTTTTATGAATGAGGCCCTCTTGGGCTTATTTACAAGCCCCTTACGATGCCAGTGCATCACTTTTAATATGGGAAAAAGTGATGTACTGGTGACGCAAGGGGGTTGTAAATAAGCCCCTCTGTTGCCTGCACTGGTACAAATCATAACCTTACGGTTAGTGCACAAAAAGATGTAATCTCTGGCTTCATAATTTCTTGTAGGCATGTTTTAGCCCATGCCTAATACATTTCAGCATATGTGATCACAGGCTTTTGTTAGTCGTCCCATGGTTTCAGAAACTGTTTACATGCAGGGCTGGGTATGTTTTTTTCAGTCTGAATTAAGCATGAGCATTAGCAAATCCAATGGCGAGTCAGTCATTTCTGAAATCTTTCTCCACTTACTGGACATTGAAAACAGTGTGATCAGTGGATTGCATTGTGCAAAGACCCAAGGACCACTGCATGAGTGCAGGTCCACATGGAAGAAGTGAACATTCTGTTCCACAGCTAATCTGACTGCCTGCTTGAACTAATTAGAATGGTCATAACATAGGAAATTTTGATTGACCATAATTTTAACCAAACAGAATAGCTGTTGGTGCCTGGACTGAAAAAGCATAATTTTCATCCCCATTGTATTTCAGTGAATAATTTAACCCACTCCTATGCATATGGGAAATGGAGGACCACAATATTCCAGAAATTTGATCTCCAGGTAAATAATATATAACAAATTTGCACTTTTCCAAAACATATAGGCAAATTGCATTGTAATCATTTTGCTCCTTGCTTAATAAGTTAATGTGATAAAAATAAATTTTTGCCCTACTAAAATTTTGAACAATGGCAGACGACGCAAATTTATCTCACACTATTGTTTTGCTGTCTTACAAGAAATGGACCAAATACATTTTCTCCTCTTTTCATTGTGATATATCTGACTAGATTTGAGGTAAAATTATTTTCGTCTAGGATTTATATGCGCATTAAAAGTAGTGTAAGATAAGTTTGATGATTTTTAATGAAAGGTTAACGACCGGGCTTTCATTGTAAAACATTATATTATTCATGTAAACCAGATGTGCCTTATTTTGTGTATGGGTCTAAAATCATTTTCTTCCATTGTGTTCTCTTGCAAGACTCTTTATTCATAATCTGCTGTTATTTAAGAAGAAATACACAACTCAAAATGGATGTGCTCAGTTTTTTAGGTCGAGCCTAGCGCAGTGCGCATGCGCTGCTCTAGGAGAGGGCCTCTTGGATTCACTCCAGACATTCTGAAAGCTTTCTGAAAGCTTGTGCGTGTGGTGGTCACATTCTATTGGGCTTTGCGTGTGGCTTTCAAAAATGAAAGCACGCAAATGGCCAAAGACAGGTGCATGTCCCGCCTTTTCTCTAAACGTTCCCTCCCATGGCGTTTGGGTCTCGGGAGCGAGCAGCGGAGCGCAGTGTTCCAGCTGCATTCCTGGATCATGTTACAAATTAACACAGCGCGGTCGCTTTCACTTATGCGGCCACGCCTTTTTTTTTATGGTGTCCACTAGTTTTCTTTTAGTAACAGAAGCACGGTTAGTTTCACGCACAGCGCGTCATCTCTGTGTAGTATTTTAACGAATTAACATAATCTCTCTTGCTACTTAAAAGACTTAGAAGCATAAACTAAGATATGTGGCTCTTCAGCATCAATTGCGTGGCTCTGTCCCGGGGTGGCCAGACATGTAATCCCGTGCCCGGTGCTTGCGGTGGCTGCGAATCCAGTGCTTGGGGTGCCTCGGCTCCAGAGGGTTCCAGTCGGAGAGGGGCACCTGGCAGCAGCCCTCCTTCTCGGGTGAGTGTGGGTACTGTGTGTCTGATCCGAGCCCGGGCAGTGAGGGGAGAGCCACCCAGCCACTTTTGGCTGCAAGTTCAAATGCTAGCTCTGACAGCCGTCGTAGTTATATCAATCTGCCATTGGTGCTGGCGGGAGAGGGGCGCTGGCATGAATGAGAGGAGGGCTCAGCCTCGCACACCCCCTTTTCTCCAAGTAGAGGAAAGGAACATAACGGTTTTCACAACATAAAAACACGCCCTGCCCTAAAGTTTCGTTTTTCCTCAGTGCCGGCTGATTACAGAAAACTACTCGCATCACCATGTCTGGGAAAATGGGGAACTGGGGATATATTGTGACAAAGAGTTTTTTTCAATTTACTTTCATTATCTCAGTGGCACATCGTTTACTGTAAACCAACTGATTAAACCTACAGTTCAATGGTTACTGACTCAAACATGCACACAAACTACATCTACATACATACCCTCACACACAAACCAACCTACACCAGACACACACATTTACCCACTCACCCACACAATGACGTAGTGACTGTCACTTAGACACAGTAGATCCGCACGGAGACACGCACACATGCACACACACAGTGACACATGCACGGACACTGCCTTACCTACTAGGTACACACTCAAATCACCCCCCCCCCCCAGCAGAAACAAGAACAATTCACACCCTGAAGTGGCACTTCTGTAGTGCCTTACTGCTCTTTGTCAAGGCATTACAAGATGAGCCCAAGAAGCTGATTGGGTGCATTCCATCTGAAGGCGATTACAGTGCCTGTTGCAGACTGCTTCCTCCGAATAAGAGCATCTTGCAGTAGACAGCTCTGGATCTGGGATGAAGAGGAAGGAAGGTGAAGCAAAATATAACCAGCCCAGCTAGTGATACTCGTATCCGGTGTCCTTGCTGCATCGGGTGCAAGGGAAGACCGTTCACTGACAGAGTGCTGTGGAGCTCAGTCCCTCATCTCACCTCCCCTGCTGCTGATACTGCGAGGCCTGAATGATGCACGACAAACTAGGTTTTCAGTGTAATGGTTTCTGAGAAAATGCAGCTTTCATGGAGAGTAGGCATCGTACATTGTGAATAGAATGTTATCACCGCTTATGTTTTGTCTCTGAAACATATGCCCTTACATTTCTTCTACTTCAAGCAGACACCAGTAGCTGCATGGCATGTTCTCTTAAGCTGAGAAAGGAATAGAATCCCATTTCAAATGGAGAACGTATTGCATGAACCTAATTACATTACTGTCTTAAGAAATAGGATACGGGAACGCTCCGCTTTCCCTTTAAAATCTTGTTTCCACTCTAGAGGCACAGCACCCAGGATAATGTGCTGCATGGCTAAACACTAATAAGGACCTAAAGGCGAGACCTATTGGCTATGCCAATGCTTGTTTTAAGTGGAACATTTACATTAGGTGAATCAATGCTGTTTGCAGGCCTGACTTAAGACCTAGTGGAATTCGCCGTACTAGGAAGTACTTGTATAGCTGCACCTGGATAGAATGTTTACCAGGTGGAATAACTATCTACCATTATTGCAGAGAAAGGTTGTAGGACAGAATATAAACCACAAAAATATCAAGGCACAAAAATATTGTCAAAATAAATGTATTTACACTTAAAAAAAGTTTCTTATTTTTGTAACAATCAAATATATTATAGATTTCTCTGAAATAACTTTACAAAATTATTTATATTTGTAAATCGTCTAAAAAGTTTCAGATATTTAAAAGATGATTTAGAAAACATTTAACTTTGAAAAATAGCCTTGATCTTAAAACAAATGTTTTTAATCTTAGCATGTACATGAAATTAAATATGTTTTCTTAAATATAGAGAAATATATATTTTTTGTAAAGAAACTACATTTATTTCAATTAATTAAAAAAGAATTACTCATTATATATACATAAGCAATAAACAATCGCTTTGGCATATATAAATGTGTATCATTAATTTATTGTATTATTGTTGTATTATTAAAATATTCCAAATAAAACCTTTACATTTTTTTTAATCAAATATATTTGTTTTAAATTCTGCGCCCAACAAGCATTTGGGAAATTGCATATATTTGGGAGTTCTGATTTATTGTTTTAACTCCAGTGCTCCTTCCACAGGGGAGAGTGCATAAATTGAGGGAGAACTCCATGTCCTGCGGTGGTGTTGTGTCAAATTGGCAGAGCTGGCAATAATCCAATGAGTAAAAATTTTCTCCTGCTGGAGGAACAAGATGCGCTATCAAGCTGTTCTGAATGCAGCACTTTTTACTTCAATCGGCTCACAATGCATTTAAACTGGTCTTGCTCATGAATCCAGAGTTATGTGTTTACCATCTTATGTTAGAGAAACTAAAGCCTTCCTCACCAAGATTGATGATATTGCATGGGAGGAAGGCTACTTACTGATAACTCTTGATGTAGCCACTTTATCCAAAAGCATTAGACATGAAGGTGGCCTACTTTATAAAGTGCAAGATTGTAATTGTAATTGTAACTGCATTTATATATCGCTTACTACCCCTAACGTGGTGTCAAAGTGCTTCACGTCAGGTAGCACGCTGCTTCGGAATCCAAGGTTGATGGTCAGTTCCGTGTTATTGGTTACTGTGAGTTATTGGGATTAGTCTTGTGCCCTAAAAGCAAACCATTCCATGTAGTCAGTGCAGCATTTTGTAAGCTGGACTAAAGTAATAGTGGTTGGTTGCAGTCATTAGTGGGGGTGAGCTCAAGCACATGGTTGGTGAGATTAATATAGGAGTTAGAGGATATCAGGTATTGTTAGGGTGCATAGGTATGACATTCAGGGAAGGAGGAGTGATTGTGATCTAGTTGTGGGAAATTTGCTGAAACAGATAAGCGTGCATGTGTCAGAGTAGGTTGTTCTCAGAGAGACGAGGCATGCAGAGAAGGGAAGGGAAGAAAAGGGACATTTGAAGAGAGAAGAAAATGGAGAGGAGACAAACAGATGTTTCAATTAAAGGACAGTTTTTTTAAGGCCGGATTTAAGGAATGTAGTGAATATTTTTGAGATAGCATCCAGTTAGAGAACGCAAGAATGTACAAAGAAACATTATTTACTTGAAGATTGAGCTATATTGGAAATATTTTAATAGGTACTAGAATCATATAAATCATCTCTCCACTACTAGACTACTGCCATACCACCCATCCAGCTAACTCAGTTGGTCAGTTCATGGGTTGAAACTGAAAAATAATCGTTGGATGCATATGTAGATGAAAACACATGGGAAATAATGTAAATGTTGAAAAAGAGATTCTGGTATTCATCCTCAGATTTGACTTGGAGTATTACTTATCCTGCATAATGGGAAACTTTTCAATGTCTCTATTTTACATTGGCAATAAATGGAAGATGAGGACAGCTTCCCAGACAGTGGAAGTGTATTGCCTGCATTGCAGTGGCTGGAGGGCAGGGGATGCAAACAGAGGATGTGTGAGTATGGAGATGGGGAAAAGGGCTCCCTTTACAAATTCAATGAACACTTTTGTTAGCAAATGGCTGAAGATTAGACTTCCTGAAGTGCTGCCCTTTTTAGGTCAAACCTGGCCAGTGCATGCGCTGCTCTGTGAGGCATGATGTTATCTAGACTGTAGCTTGAAGCACCTTCCATCTTTTCCATTGGCTCCTGTTCGTGCCCTTCATAAATGCCTGCTTTTGTTTGGTCAGCAGCTTAATTTGTCCCGCCTTATGGTGTTTCCATAAAACAAATGTCCATTACTATTAACCCACCAATGAAATCTAGGAAAAAAACACCCATTCTACATAATCCTTTGATTCATTGAACTAACGAATCCAGGAGAGAGGAAAAACCATCCCAACAAGTAAAAGTCATGGGGGGAATATACCCCTCTTATTTGTGTCACTATTGCTGTCCTCACATAGTACTTTACATAACATTTATCCATAATTCAAAAGATTTTGAATTTGTTTGGTACCAAATGTAATTGGATTATTCCAGAGAGTGCATATGTCTGCCTATAATCTTGCCTCAATCCCACTCAAAGGTTGGGACAACTACAGGGTATCCAGCTGACAAGAGTGAATAAAATATGTGTGTGATACTTGATCAGACCCTTCATAAGAAAGGAAAGTCCTTCCCTTAGATTTTTGTGTCACTGCAGTATAAATGTTTTACATAGAATATCCAGTGTGTCTCCCCGGAATCCACTCATGGGGCCAAATGTATCAAAAAAGCATTTTGCGATTGCCAAATAGCAATTTTTACCGAATCACTATTTGGGATTCGCAAAATGCTATTTATGTAGGAGTCGGTAAAATGTTTGTAATTCCTTAATATTACCTAATAGCGATTCGCTAAATAGTGAATCGCTATTAGGTAATATGACTCCATTCATTCCTATGGGCCAACAGCCCCATAGGTGTGAATGGTTTTGCATAAGTTAATTTGTGATTACCTAATTGGTAGTCACAAATTAGCGAATACAAAGTCAAGGGTTCCCAGGGTCTAAGGCCCCGCTGAAGCACCCCAAAAGAAGAAAGTGTGCACATGTAAAACACATACATGCCCTGTCAGAACTTGACTGCAATTAGTTATCACAGTTGAGTTCGAATGTCTTTTTTTTAAAAATAATCAGTGACTGTGGGTGTCACAAGTCACTGAATAAAAATATATTAGAAACAGGCATTTATACAGGGTTTGCAGGATCCCAAGTATTAATACTCTTAAAATAATTAGTCTGTGAATGAACTATTTGGATTAGAACAACATACAAATAGGTTATAAAAAGTTGCATAGAGGTAAAAAGAGAGTGCAGAGGTACATGCACAAAGAATCAGCTCCAATTATTTAGCACAAGATACTAGCAAATATTTCTGCATCAATGTATTTTTTAAACAAATATAAATTATGTTTTAATGTAAATTTAAATCATTATTTTATTCAAAATATTAACTTCATTAAAACATCGATGGGTCATGAAATATGTTAAATAATTATAATGAAATTATAAATATAAAATGTGTGATAATTGCAAATAATGTAACCCCAATATAATTTTTTACAATTAAATACAATTGTTTCCTTACATTTATGTTAATTTAAAGACACCACCACAACAGTCTGTTAAGAACTATAATGAATTAAACATTAAAGAAATTACACACATAAAATAATACACTCATAAATACCAACACCTAAACCTTGAGACTCCTCTAGTAAAATAAATCCTGCCCATTGAACTAATCCTCCTCTGGCAGCACTCCCACAATCTGATATTCCATTCCAGTGATAATAAGAACCAATCCCTGCCATACTTCTTTCAAGAAAGAACTCAAATCTGTGAACCAACAAACCTTGATTAACCTCTTGGATGACTAACAAAGCAATTTCTGCCTGGTGAATGTGTATAGTTACAACATAGAATCATACATTGAGGCGCGCAAAATGTCACACAGTAGCCCACAAAAAAACAGAAATAGCATCAAGTCTCTTACTTTAATCTTTCTCATAGGATTGATAACTTCAAATGTATTCTTTTCTTTTTCAATTTTTTTAATACATTGTAATAATATATAAATTTTTAAATCAGTTATACAATACAACAAACTCTAAACCCCACAATATGAACACAAAATGGAAAGTAAACCCCGAATACCAAAAAACAACAGCCCCCCAAACTATCTTAATCAAACTCAAATATACTCAAACAGACATAAGAGACCGTACCCAAACTTCAATCATTCAGACAAAAATTAGATCCCTCAATAAAAACAACACATTATAATTTTCTGTAGACCAGGAAGTAAGGAGTAACGCAGTAATGTATCCTTATGTTATATATATGTATCCGTTTATTTCAGAGTTTTGACTGTAGGATGGTATAAAGTTCCTCCATGCAATAGGACTCAATTTCTATGAATGTCCTGGTATGACCGTTCTCAAAATGGGGCCGCGATAAAATTATCGCCGCTTTAGTGTCTGTTTTCGGGCGAAAAGTGGCGATAATTTTATCGCATTATCATCAAGGACACGCTAGCGTGTGATTCCTTGACATAGTGCCCGTTTTCCACAGGCCTCGCCTCGAATCGATAACGAAATGCAAAGGAGGCGTGGCTGTGAAAACAACATGGGATAATATCGCGAAGGCAGCTTCGCATACCTAACATAGGGGGCGGATTGTGTGGCTAAGACCACAGGCCCTATCATCAAGGATATCTCTGTATTCCATGGAACATTGCTGGAAAAGCAGCGATGTTCCATGGAAAACACCGCTATTGCTGGAATAATTATCGCCATTGCGCTATGCGTTGTTAATACAGCGCTAGCATTGCGATAATTTCCAGTAATAGCTGGCGATAACAATACTCACGCTAAGAGCTGCCAGCGATAATTATCGCTGCCGCTTGATAATATGCCCCTACCATCTTTATAAGGGACGCCTAGATTTAACTAGAGGGTAGTAAAAAATGGGAAGGAAGTAGGATATGCGACCCAATATACAGGCCTGGTTTGCAACATTATACACCACAAAATATTCTTTTTTTTGTTTTTTTTTGTTTTTGATTTTCAAAACCTTTATTGAGGCATAAAGTGTACACAGCTGTTTAGCCAACAACCCGGAGGCAGGCAGCCAATTTTCGTGGCGTCACGCCGACAGTACGGATCAAAGACATACACCGTTGGATTTATGGGGATGAAACAGTATGCAATGCAAAACAACAAAAAACAAAAAACCAAACTTGCCACGTAGCATCATGATCGTGAGACATACAACTCCCTAGCCGGTGCCAGACAGAAAATAATAGTATTGCGATCGTCATCCTGACTATATCTAGCTGGGGACCACATCACCAAGCAGCCCAGTCCAGAGGCCCATAAGGCCCACATTCGGTACGACGGCATCCCGACAGGGCATCCCCGAAGGGAGACATGATCCACCAGCAAGGCCAATCGAACGCTACATGCGTCACCTGCGCGCCCAGCCAGGAGCACCACACCGCGCCCACACACAACAATGTACCCATACCCATCAGTCACTCAGGCCACCCCCCTCAGATTCCATGTGCTGATGCTCCCGAGCCCAGCTCACAAACTGCTCCCAGATTTCCCTGGGACTGGAGGCAGCAGGCATCAACTCCCAGAATGTGGCCAGCTGTGTGCAACCATATGTGACATCTGCCAACCAACCCTTCACCGTGGGTACCCCCCGCCGCCCCAATGGATAGCCACCCGCCTCTTGGCAAACAATAAAAGCAGTGCCTGCAGCTTACGCGACTGTGGCGGGGTGTCTCTGACATAACCCAACAGCCCAATCAGGGGGAGGGAACCTCCACACGACCCACAATCTGGTTCATCACTAGAAAAACCCGAGACCAATAGCCGTCCAGTTTGGGGCAGGACCACGCGATATGCAGAAAGGAAGCAGCGGCGGAGCCGCACCTCCAACAGTCATCCGTTTCCCTAAGGCCCATCCTTTTCAGGCTGATGGGTGTCCTGTAGAATCTATGGAGAAATTTAAAGTTTATGAGGCGCAAGTTGTAATTCGGCGACAGCTCGGTGAGCTGCCGGCAACAGAACTCCCACTGTTCCTCCGACACCGCAGGCTGAAGCTCTTCATTCCACCTTAGCAGAGCGTTCGGTACCACAGCCGGATACGCGTCCTGCATATGGGGATATATACGGGTGACCAGTTTGCGGGGAGACGGGGAACCCACCACCGCCTCCAAAGCCTGGAAGACCGGCGGCTCGGCTGGGAACTCCCTCGACAGCGCCCGACACGCCGCACGGAGTTTATGGTACAGGAATGATTCGGAGAAGGGCACCGTCTCTCCGTCCTCCGGCGATGAGGGAGGCATGAACCTGCCATCTGGGAAAAGGTCAGCTAGTGTTCGAAGACGCAACCTCTCCGCAAGGCGACCAGTTATCCCATCCGCAGAACAGGGCAGCAGCGGGTTGTGCAGCAGAGGGAGCGAGGGGGCATAGAGCAGCGGAACCTGTGCCCTCCGACGCAGCTCCTCCCACACCCACCTTAATAGCTCCGCCGTATCCACGTCCAACCCCGGGCGTCGAGCCCCGGCGCAGACCGCGACCCCCAGCGGAAGGGGTGCCATCGCATCCTGCTCCACCGCCACGTGGGGCTGAAAGGGAGTGGGGTGGGCCCAAAAATGTAGGAACTGTGCCTGGGCACAAAGTGCATAGAGCTTCAGATCGGGGGCCCCCAACCCTCCCCGTCGAAGGGGCAACGTCAGCGTCTCCCATGCCACCCTGGCCTGCCCACCAGCCCACACCAGCTCTACCAGGGAGGAGCGTAAAGTAGCAAAAAAGTGGTCTGTAAGCGTCACAGGCACGTTGACGAACAGATAAAGGAACTTAGGCAGCACAATCATTTTTGTTAGCGCGATGCGCCCTGTCAACGACAGTGGCAAAGAAGCCCACATTTTCACCTTTTCTCTGGGCCACATCACCGCTCTACCAAAGTTGAGATTCCAGATCTCCTGGGTGTTCCTGCTGATCCAAATTCCCAGATATTTGACCTCCTCAGCCTCCCAACGCAGCGGGTATTCTGAGCTGACCACCTCGGTTCCGTCCGTGAGGGGAAAGATCACCGACTTAGCCCAGTTGATGGATATGGCAGCGAGGCCCTCAAAGCGGACGAATTCCCGCAAGATGGGATCAAGGTTGTCCGCGGGATTAATAAGATAAAGGGTCACATCGTCCGCATAGAGCGAGATCAGAAGGCTTCTAGAGCTAAACCCTATGCCGCTTGCCGTGTGGTGCTGACGGATCCTAGCCGCCAGCGGTTCCATAGCTATGGCAAATAGCAGCGGGGAGAGAGGGCAGCCCTGCCTAGTTCCCCGCGATATACCGAATGGGCCAGACACCAGACCATTTACCCGCACCCTGGCGGTGGGCAAGGTGTACAGCAAGCAAATTTTCCGAATTAGCAGCGCACTGAATCCCATCCTCTCCAGTATGCGGAATAGGTAGGGCCATTCAAGTGTGTCAAAGGCCTTTGTGGCGTCCAAGAACACCACCGCGGCCTTGACCTCGGGATGGAGGTAGTGTAGTGTGGCAAATATTGTACGTAAGTTGTGGGAGGTCGCCCTTCCCGGTATAAACCCCGACTGATCCGGTAGGGCAATCATCGGAAGCATTGGCTGCACCCGGTTCGCAAGCAGCTTAGCCAAGATCTTTACGTCTACATTAATCAGCGATAGAGGCCGGTACGAGTTCAGGTCGTCAGCGGGCTTATCCGGTTTCAGCAGCGTGATAATTAGCGCCTCGCGCATGGTATCCGGCAGGACCCCAGTTCCCAAGGCCTCCTCGTATACCGCCAGCAGCCGGGGTGCCAGCTCGTCAACATACGCCTTATAAAAGGCCGTCGTAAGGCCATCTGGTCCCGGCGCCTTATCCGGTGGCAGGCTCCTGATGACCTGCGCCACATCACCAGCGTCTATTGGAAGATCCATATACTCTCTATGCTTATCGTTGAACCTCGCCAGTGCGATGGAATCGAGGAAGGACTCGAGCCCCGCCGGACTCGCAGTTTGGGTGGTAGTATACAATGCGGAATAGAACTCAGAGAACGCCCCTACAATTTCCCCTTTAGTGTGTAATAGGTCACCCTCGGCCGTGCACAGCTCATGGACATAAGAGGCGGGACGCGTCGGCCTGGTCATACTAGCCAATAGCTTTCCCGGTCTCCCTCCCTCTCCGTATCTGCGAGCCTCCGCGTATTTTCCGAGAAATTTAACTTCCCGCATAGCCTCCTCGTTGTACTCCAGCAATTTAGTTTTCAGCAGCCCCGCCACCTCCGGGTCCCCCCCTGCAAGCATTGCACTCTCGAGCCGTTTTATCTCAGCTTCCAGCGTGGCCAGGGCGCCCCTTATTGCCTTCAGTACACCCGCCTGGCGAGCTATACACTGGCCCCGAATGACAACATTGAAAGCCTCCCATAGAGTCGCCATCGTGCTCACCGACCCCACAGTCCGCTCAAAATAGTCAGTAACATCCGTACGTATCTCTTCCTTGAAGGCCTCATCTAGCAACGCGTGAGGTGGGAGTCGCCATGAAAATGCCGGGGGGGACCCACCCGGGAGCACCAGCTTTAACATGCAAGGCGCGTGATCCGAGAGCGATCGGGACATGTGTTCCACCTGTGACGTCCACAGCGCAACATCCCGCGACACCAGCCAGAAGTCCAATCGGGACCATGCACCACCATGCGCCGATATACAAGTTCCCTCCCGTACCCCAATATGCCGACCGCGCCACACATCCACCAGCGCACCATCAACCACAATCTCACGTAACGCTGAGCTCGCCTGGGGATTCAATGCTCGCGCCATCCCCCGTCTATCGTCTCTGTCATTCATCACGGCATTAAAATCACCACCCCAGATGACAGTGTCGCAACCAGTGTCCCTCACCTGCCCCCCCAAGAACTCAGGAGAGTCCACATTTGGGCCATACACAGCTACCAACACCACCGGCACTCCACACATGTCACCCTGAGCCAAAACGTATCTCCCCTCCGGGTCACACCTAACAGAACCCTCCCGCCAGTCCAACCCCCGACGGATCAAAATTGCCACCCCTCGGGCATAGTTGTAGTATATAGCAGAAGAAACATGGCCCCATCTGGCATGTCGCAGACGTGGGGCGGGGGCGGCATTCAAGTGGGTTTCTTGCAGCATGCACACATCCACGCCATGCCGTACCAAATATGCATGCACCAACCGTGCCTTTCTATGGTCATTGAGCCCCTGGACAGTCCAGGTAATGCAATTCAAAGTCGTCCCAAGTCTGGACACTGTCATCCTGTACCTACTGGATAGTACATATACATGTTGACGCAGGCAACCCGCACAGACCTGACACCATATCTAGAGCAAAAAATCAAGCGTGGCAGTAAACATTGAAACAAAAACCCCCGCCATCCACCCCCTACCCACTCCAACCCCCCAACCGGGTTGTGTAATAACCCCCCCCCTGCCCACCCACATAACACCTGCAAACGTGCACGGGAACATTCCCAGTGGGGTGTGGCTACACCGGCTACTCCCCTGTGGTAAACAGGGTGGCCGGATGAACTGCAGGGGATGCGAACCGCCCAAACCCTGAATACATCTGATCTATGACCGTGGCAGCGAGCATCAGCAAAGTGTGGGGCACCCCTCTTATACACCCCAGTAAACCGGTAATCCTACCCCCGGGTGACAGCATGACCGTACCCCAGGATACCTGTATTTGAGCCCACATTTACTCAATATCGCTAAGACCCCCAGGCACAGTCACCTCAGCACCCTTGGGTCGCTGATCCGCTCTCCGACCCACATGTTTGGCGAACTTCAGAGCATCCTTAGCATCAACGAAGATGTGGGTGGACCCATCGAAGGACACCTTTAACTTGGCCAGATACAGTAGAGAGTAGGGAACCTGCGCCTGCCTGGACGGCCGGGGTAAAGTCCGGGTAGAATGAGAGCGTGTTGCCCTTGTGAGTGATAGTTCCTTTCTCCCGGGCCAGTTTGAGGATCACGTCTCGATCTTGATAGTTCAGGAGACGAGCGATTATGGGCCTGGGCGGTGCACCGACTGGGGGCCTCTGTCCCAGCGACCTGTGCGCCCTTTCCACCGCAAACACTGTCGAAAGGCCGGGGTCAAACAGTTCGTGAAGGAGGTCGGTTATATATGCTTCCATTTTCGATATGGCAGTGGTCTCCGGCACCCCCGTAACGCGCAGATTATTGCGCCTCGAGCGCGCCTCCAAGTCCTCGTTTTTGGCGCGAATAACGTTCAGCAGTTTGTCCATGTGTAGGAGTTGGCCCTTCGTTTCCACTTGAAAATCATGGAACTCCGATTGTCTTGTCTCTAGCGTGTCCAGCCGCGTCTCATGCGACGACACCTGCGTTTTCACGGAGTCCAGTTGGCTCGTGAGATTGTCCAACTTCGTGTCAATATTCCGGAGGCTGGAGCGCATCTCGAGCATCAATGTACGTAGATCTTCTCCTTGATCCACAGGGGTTGAGTCCTGCCTCCCATCATCCTGGGGGGCCTGCTCCGCCTCAGCCTGCCTGGCTGATCGCTTGTGGTCGAACGTTAACTTCGCCTGCCTCGAGTCGTGCTTCCCCATGGCGGCGGGGACGCTCCCAGCGCACACCACCAGCTATCAGTCGCCCCCAGAGGCCGGGTCTTCTCCACACCGACCACCGCCAGAACCACGCCGCCGCCAGAAGCAGGCTAACAGGCGACGATCACCTCTCCTCGCTTCCTGCTGCCGGACCACCTGCGCCGGCCCCCACACACCACGTTAGGCCTCCGCCAGGTTATCTCAGGGCCTCCACCCAAGCCGAGCCAACCCACAGCGCCAGAACGGGCAGCCGGCCTCCACGTCAGGGCAGTGCAACTCTCCCCCCCAATGGCGTCCTATCAGCAGGCCAGTCCGCAGTGCCAGTCGCTCGCCACAGTCCGCCACCGAGCTCACCGGTTTCCTCAGTTACCGTCCCTCCGCCAGGCGGCCCAGCGCCAGCAGCCCACAGGTGTGCGTGTCCCCACGCGTGATTCTCCCCGCTCCCAGAGGGGCTCGACACTCACCGCCGTCCTCGGAGTTGCAGCGACTCCAGCTCGGCTCCTCGTGGTCACCTCAGGGCTTCGCAACAGCTCCACCAAGCCCGCTAAGCCGCCCCACCGGGCAATCAGGGTCCGGGTCTCACCTTAAATGGCAGCAAACACCTCGCAGAGCACACCAGGGCGCCGCCGTCACCGCACACAGGCCCCCGGGGTCTGGATCCACGACATGTACCTCACTCCGGGCCGGGCGGCGCGCCGATCACAGGCCTGCACTCTAGCCCCGGGAGCACCGCTGCTTCCGCCGATTCCAGCTCCGGGTGCGCCACAGTGTCCCTGCACCCGCAGCACTCATCCGTCAGTTCTGGCCGGGCAAGATCCTCGCTCCGATCCCTCGCCTCTACAAGTACGGCCTGCTCCGCCGCGGCCGCCCCGGTTTCCAGTAGCAGCTCGCCCCGGGTACGCCACCAGGATGGGCCTCCCACCGGGCCGCACGCCGGACTCGCGGTCCGCGATCTCCGCCGAAAGTGCCTCTCACAGGCTCAGCTCGCCACCACCAGTGCACCACACCTTCTGGCGCAGTACCAGCTAGCCTGGGCAGCCCACGCTCACCCCGAAGTGCAGGATAAAATCAGGATTGTTTTCCGGCCGGCGGAGCTCGCTCACAGAGCGGCCATTTCGCTGCACGGCAAGCCACGCCCCCCCCACAAAATATTCTTTAAACTGTAGAGAGAAAGCATCTCAATTGCACTAGTATATATGTATATTTATATATATATATATATATATATATATATATATATATATATATATATATATTCACTGAAAAAACCATAGGTTTCACACACGTTATAGTTAGGAATTAGCATTTAAAAAACCTTGCAAATTCACTGAAAAAACCATAGGTTTCACACATGTTATAGTTAGCTGGCCATTTCACTCGTACAAAACCATTGAAATTCCCCCTTTATAGTTAGTTCAGCTAACTATAACTCGCGCGACCGCAATCCACTGCTGATGACATCACATATTACATCACTCATGACATGGTCAGTGACATCACTCATGACATCACTGATGAAATCTCAAATGACATCACTGATGACATCACTGATGACATCATCCTTGTGTAAGAGTGGCAGACCTCCTCTTATCCTAATATAATCTTTGATACACACATTGAAAAATACAAACTAAAGTTTTGAAAACTATAGAGATACCAATACCAGTTAGAACAACCTATTCAGTAATTCCAAAATCTACATACGCATCTACTCATTCATCAACACTTCTATATAGTCACTCATACATGTACTCAGTCATCATATGTGCTCATACACCTATACATCCTGGTACACACCTACACTCCTACATAGAGTTACTCACACACATACTCACACATGCAAATAAACATCCATTTACTTGCATATACAGTTATACACACACCACTACACTTACTTCTACAGAAACGTGCACATACTTACTCTCTTAAACAATCACTTATAGAAACACATACTTATTTATACAGGAACTCTTCCAATCTCTCACTCTCATATATCCTCACTTATATACATCAATACTCACATATACTAGTTTAAAACATATGGACTTACTCATAAAGACACTATTGAGACATTCATTCACTCTCTCACTCACCCATACACACACTCATCCACTCATACTGTCCTGCTCACATACTGTCTTCAAAACACATACAAACAGTGAGTCACTCATTCATGCATCTATACACTAAGTAACATCCCCCACTGAACCATACAGACACTCATACTGATACTCTAAAAACGAACTAATAACCCATATACACACTCATGTAGCTACTCACCAACCCATGCAGCCACGTATACACAAAATGAGACACTGATACAGATATTTAAATATTTAAACATTACTCACTAATACTTGTATTCACTAAGATACTGTTAATAAGTCAGTTATACAATTAATTTTACAAAAAAAAACATCAATTTAGACACTTATTTACCCATTTATTCTTCCATTAACCTTTGGCATCAGGAAAACAAATGAATTGACGGCCTTTCGCAAAAAGGTGAAAACATGGCTCTTCCCAACACAAATCTACCAAAAAACCTAGCTGCTCTTGTCCACTGTCCTCTTCTGTTCTACAGGGTTCTCAGCTATATGTACCTAGCGCCAGGATGCCCGTAGGGTTGCAGTGCGCTCTACAAATGCTATAAATAAATAAATAAATAAATATATATACATATATCAAAAAATATTTATTTTTCAGAAAGACACATATTCACAGTCATTTGAGATGTCAACAGTGATGTCATGAGTGATGTCATTGACCATGTCATGAGTTATGTAATATGTGACGTCATCAGCAGTGGATTGCGGTTGCGCAAGTTATAGTTAGCTGAACTAACTATAACGGGGGAATTTCAATGGTTTTGTATGAGTGAAATGTCCAGCTAACTATAACATGTGTGAAACCTATGGTTTTTTCAGTGAATTTGCAAGGTTTTTTAAATGCTAATTCCTAACTATAACGTGTGTGAAACCTATGGTTTTTTCAGTGAATTTGCAAGGTTTTTTAAATGCTAATTCCTAACTATAACGTGTGTGAAACCTATGGTTTTTACAGTGAATTTGCAAGGTATTTTAAATGCTAATTCCTAACTATAAAGTGTGTGAAACCTATGGTTTTTTAAGTGAATTTCAAGGTTTTTTAAATGCTAATTCCTAACTATAACGTGTGTGAAACCTATGTTTTTTTTAGTGAATTTGTAAGGTTTTTTAAATGCTAATTTATGTATGTATCATTATATTTTTATATATTTATTTTACAATAAACTACCTATGTATATAGTCATAGATTGACTGTATCCTGTAATATGGAATGGCTCAGCTCTTTTTGAATTTGGATAAAGTTTGAATTTGGATAAAGTTGAACAGCATAGTTAATATCTTCCATAAACTTATAAACAGTTTAAAATGTTATTTTTTAAGGGTTTTTCACGGTGCACGCACCGTGCGCGCACCGGCAATTTTTTTTATTAAACAAAATGTTTTTTTTTTATTTACGAGGTCCTTTAGGTACCCCCTGAGAAGGTCTAGGGGGTCATGGAGTGTCTTCCCTGCCTCCTTTTCATGTTTTACAAATCGGGTTAAAAGTAATTTATTTCTGATGCGTGCGTGCACCGTGCACGCATGGGTGCATGCACTGTGCGCGCACGGCAAGTCATGTGATTACGAAACAACACTTTTCATTGGTTCATAGTAGTTTCTGTTCCAGAATCTTCAAACACCACACCCACTCCCTTCACTATTTCTTCTTATTTCCTGGGACAAGGAGCTGAACAGCTATTCTACTACAATTTCACTTGAAAATGGCAGAACAGCAGTCTACTTCAGGGAGTGAGGAGGAGACCTTTGTGGAACCACCAAGGCAGACCAAACAAAAAGACTCTTTCATCTGGAAATTCTTCACCTTTCCCGAGGGCCAAAAGAAGGTCAATGCCCCGAAGGTGACATGCACTATTTGTGGAAGTGGGTTATCCAGAGGAGATCCCAACAAGAAATTTCTCGTTTAGTATTTATTCAATGTTGAGACACTTCAAGACAGTGCATCCTGTACCTTATGCTCGAGAGTCAACTAGAGCCCTAAGAGACAACCCTCCACCTGCTCAGCCGAGCACATCATCTGCGGTCGCAGATTCTCCGTGTACCAGGTCATTGGACATCCGCCCATTTTTCCAGAAGGTGCACATACATTGTAATGTGTGCAATGCTGTTCTTAGCTACGGTGAGAGCAGTATTAACTTGATCGAAAACAAAATACAGCAGCACACATGCTCCAGCCATAATTTTTTTCATTTATTGTTTTTGTTCCTGTTGAACAGTTTTTCATTACCAGTTTTTTATGGTGCTCTAAAAAAATAAAAAAAAATACAAAATTTTTAAAAAACTAAACAAAAAAAATACAAAACAAAAAAGACAAAAAACCCAGTTCTTTTCAGAACTCACTTCACTTCTCCAAGAAGAGCTATATTCCTAATATACGGTGTTGTAATTTTATTGAAGGAATGTGTAGTGTATACATGAATGATTGAAATGATTGAAATGAATGAGTGAAGAGGAGGAAAGGACAGACAGAATGAGTGAGAAAAGGAAAGTATGATCAGTCATGAAAGGGAAGTGAAAGACTGACTGCAACAAAAGGACTAAGGGTAGAGGATACAGGTAAGAAGAGTGAATGAGTAAGGGAATGGCAGTGAGTAATGGAGAGTGATGGAGGGGGAGTGAGAAAAGGGGAGTAAGGGACGGAGATAGGAAAAGGGAGTAACAGATGAAGCGGATGAAGTACAGCAGGGTAAAGGGATTGAAAGTAAGAGAAGTGGAGTGATGGTGAGATAAGGGGAATAAAGATTAGAAAAGGGGGTAAGGGAAAGTGAAAGATGGTGAGTGAGGGGATGGAGGGATTTAGGAAACTGGAGTGAGAGAAAGGGAGTCAGGATTTCAATGAGCAAAGGAGAGTGAGGGAGAGTGAAGGAAAGAATGCGAAAAGGTGAAGGGGTGTGAGATACAGACAGGAGGAAGTGAAGTAGGAGAATAGGAGTGACTGTGAGTAAAGGATAGTGACAGTTAGGGAAGGTGAGGGAAGGAGAATGACGGAGAAGGTTAAAAAATTAACATAGATGGAAAATGAGTGATAGAGAGAGGAGGAGTGGTAGAAACAGAGATGTTAAGGAAATTAAGGGTAAGACAGACAAAGGGAGAGAGACAGAAACAGAGACAGAGAGCAAGGAACTGAGAAGGAGTAAGGCAGTTAGAATGACTGAGACATATGGAGACAGGGAGAGACACATGGTTGAAAAAATAGTGATGGAGGCAGTAAACCTAGGGGAGTAGTAGAGAAGGAGTGAGGGAGTTACGAAAGAGCAGTAAAGGAAGAAGAGAGAGGGAAGGGGAATGAGAAAAGCAGAGTGAGGAGAAGTGAAGAAAAGGGAGCATGAAAGTGAAGGGGTGAGAAATACAGATATTTTAAACTTACCTGACCAACAAAATAACTTAATTAGAAATAAATGGTTTTTTTTAATTACAAGAAAAATGGACTCAATTTCCTAAATTTTCTTTCTAGATCTGAAAAAAAGAAAAAAGTAGTAATATTTAACAATACATTTTAGAATACAGTACACATATTTTCATATTTAACAAAGTAATTTTTTGCCCTTTTTTGCTGTTTTCGGAATATATTGAATTTCACTGAAAATAGTGATATCAATTGTATTCATCACTTAACAGCGGGCAAAAAAATGAACAATCTGAAAGATTGTTTAAAAAAGCCCTGAATCTATCCTCAGTAAAACATACCTTGATAGAAATGTAACATATATATTAAAAATATCTTCTGAGAACAATAACTATTTGCAATAAATAACATCTGTAAATCTTGTTGCTTAAGCACATACACCAAAATAATATCTGTCAAAGAGGTCCACAATAGAAACATTTACCTTTCCATGAGGCCAAATGGTAATTTTTAAATCCTTTTTAGGTGAAATATCCAATGGTAATCCTATAAAATCGAAATAATGGATTCTTCACATGCTGCAATTTGTATCTAAAATTTTGGTTTTAGAAAAATTAAGTAGGAATTTGGTAATTCTGCATGCAAACGTTGCTTGAAAATCAATTGAGAATCATTACACAGTGTCCAGCCTTTTTCACATTTTAGATAAACTGTGTAATGACCAGAAGTTATAGAAGGTCCATCATGGAAAATTATTGCAACTGCAACAAAAGTCTTTCCTGATATTGATAATGGATTTCCTACAAACTTCTTTATTAAAGTGTCCAATTTTGTTCCATCAGCTCTACAACGTTGCATCATTAGAATTATATACTGTCCATATTTCTTTAAAAATAACGTTGATAACATTTCTGATTTACATTGAGAACATTCCATGTTGTGATTTGCATCTTTAACTAATTTACTAAAAGTCACTGATTTACTCTCTGGTAATGTTAAATGTATGAACCTTTCAGAATCAACATTAGTGCTGCATGTGTTCATACAGTTTTCACAACAATGTTCCCATTTATAAGAGAGACCAAAATTATTTTCTATTTCTACCCCTTCATCTTCCAGTACCATAAGCATATACATTAAGAATTCCTGTGCATCTTGCTGGACATTTTGTGTAAACTATGTACATCCAGAACATACATCTAAAAGATTTCTAACATCAGAAGCACTTTCTATTTTAGTTTTATCATTACTCAACTTCTCATAAAGGAAACTCAGCAGAGAACAAAATCTTTTTTCATGATTTAGTATTATCTGCTCTTGCAAACTTTCAAGATAAAATACAACATTCAGCACTACATTAGCGTAGCAGTTGACACCAGAGCTATTTTCAAAATGACAACCAACAACCTCTTCAACATTGTCCTTTTTCTTTTTGCTTGCAATCACATCACTCTCTTTTTTTTTCTCTTCTGTACATCCTCATTACAGATATTCTCAATTCTCCTTTTCCGACAAACAACACGTTTTTCAAACACAGGATACTGACCTAAATGAGGAGCATAGCTTCTTCTTCATCTATTATACTCCTTTACACAATTTGCATCAGCACTAACTTTTGAGTCATCAAAGTCTTTCATGAATAAACCAGATAATTTTTTCACTCGTGACAAAGCAACATATGCCATACCTTCTTTAAACACACTAGATCCAATGTTTACAAAAGCACTATCTACAGTTAATCCTTGAGATTTTTGAATAGTTACAGCATATGGTAGAGAAAACGGAAACTGCTTCCTACGTACATATAAGTCTTTCACAAGCAAAAAACGAACTGAACAACGACTAATGTCTTTAATCTCTTCAATCTTATCAAATTTTATTTTTAAAAATTCAATTCCATCTTTTTTCTGGTAATTAACAAAACCCACAACTTTACCCATAGCTCCATTCACTAAACCTTTTTCTACATTCAAATTACGTCTTAATATTACTCAACAGTTCATACATACATAAAGATTCTTTTCTAAACCAGCTGTTTTTGATATGTTTTTCTCTAGAGAATCCAATTTAGTTTTCAATTTGCCTGTCAATAGAATAGTTATTCCTTCATGCTGTATTTTATCCACGGCTTCCATTTTCATAATCTCTTCATTTTCCAATTTCAAACGTTCTTCATTGAATATAGAGCATTCATGTAGTGTTGGCATTAAGCAGATTACAGTATTTTTTTCTGCAATTTTCTTGTATATTTTATCTGGAACTATTTGTTCTGTTGGAAACAAATTACATAGCAATCGACTCTGTAAAGCTATTCTGCCATGTTCTGTGAGTAGTCCAATTCTGATATCTTTGAGAATACTTGCATAATCATTATCATTTGCTTGCCGCATATTGGTAATGAGTTCTTTGTACTCAAAGTATGACCAAATATTCACATTAGCTATACTTCCTAATGACTTTTTCGTGTCTTCATGTGCAAGAGTATTAAATACTGGTTGTCCTTTAACTGGAGTGAGCTGCAGTAGATCCCCAAAAACTATAACATGTTTTCCTCCAAATAACACGTCATAGTCTGTCTTTAGAATTTGCTGCATTCCTAAATGCACAAAGGCAAGCATTACGTTTGATACCATGCTTACCTCATCAATAATGAGAACTTTCATTTTCTTCAGCACTCTTGAAACTTCAAAACATGCTTCTCCTGTTAGCTTGTGGTATTATATTTTGTTCTCATGCTCTACTGGTAACATTAGCAAACGATGTAAGGTAATTTATTTTATGTTATATGCTGCTAACCCAGTTGGAGCAGTAACAACACAAGACAAAGTTGAATCAGCTTTTTCTGTAGGTAGCTTCTAATTACTTTAATTAAGAAACTTTTTCCAGTTCCAGCTTCTCCACTCACATACATTCTGATTGGTTCAAATGATGTGCATGAGCACTCTTTATTTTCATGTAGTAATCCATGATCAATTTGTTTTGTGACTACTTCATAAATTTGTTGTTGTTCATCATTCAGTTGTTGTTCCAAATTTGGTAAGTCTATTAAATCTTCCTGAGCTTGATTCATAGCTGTTTCCACTTCAGTCATGGCTATTACAGCTTCATTTTCTACGATTGGTTGTCCTAGGGGATCTTGACTGAGCGTACCAGAACTTTGACTGTCTTGAGAACTGTCTCTAGCTACTTCAGCTGCAATTGTAGCTTCTTGTTCAATTTCTTCATTTAACTGTTGTACATAATTTGTGAAAGTACTGCATTCTATGCTATCTTTACATGCATTAAAGGAATCTTCATAGCTCTGAAAATCTCCAAGTAATTCATCCTCTGAACGCCATCGTTTAAACAGCTGTAAAAGTGCTAAGTAGTAAAATTCCTTTTTGTCAGTAGTGTCGCAACTCAGCTTCCTGTGATTAATCAAACTTCCTTTTGTTTGTTTCACCAAACATCCTTCCTCACCAATGACTTTATATTTTCCATTGCTGATGTCTTCTGAATGTAGTTCTGCAGCACTTCATAGAGACACATGTTCTCAAGATGATGACTTCTGTTTGGGTAATATGTGTCCAACATATTTGTTTTCAAAATGTCTGTACTTTCTGGTTCGTTCTCTGCTAAATATTCAATTTCTCGAATAGATTTCAGTACCCTATTTCGCATTCCTGCAAGGCCTAAATTTACCCAAATTATTCTTCTGGATTTGGAGTACAGACTTGCAGATGATAACCTATCTGAGCATTCGTATGACCCAATTTCTCGATGCGACAACATCTTTAAACTGAAACTGTATAGCTTTTTACTGACAGTCTTCTCGTGAGATATCTCTTCCCACATTTCTTTCAATTCCGTTTTCTCAGATTTAATGATGTAAGATGTGACATACCGAGCAACAGCAATAGAATTGTCAGCTACATACTGAATATCCATGTTAGCATTCCACATGGATAAAATGACTGGGTTGTAGTCATTTATATATTTTTACTCTTCTTTTCTTCTTAGGTTGTAGGTATTTTTCGGAGATTTTCTTGTAATGGTATGTCGCACAGCTGACATAAAACTGTTTACTCTTCCTTTTGAAAGAACAGGTCGTGGAAATCCAAATCAACATTTTGTGTAGAATTTATCATTACTCTTGTACTTTCGTCAACAGTATTTTCCACACCGATGACTTTGGAAAAGTAAAACGTGCTCTTTTAAGTTTTTTTCTTCTGTGCTTTTAGGTATAGCACATGTTGCATATTCTTCAATGAAAGATAAAACTGCATCATCAGAATCTGTTCCAAATTTTGGGGCATCCTTGATCCACAACAGCATATGAATATGAGGAGCACCTCTTGCTTGGTATTCTTTTCTCCAAAAGAAATCCACAACTTCTCCAAGAGGTGGATTTTTTTTATTGCAGATGAAGGACATCATAGCCTCAAATCTATGATTGAAATATCTGCAAACATTAACCGGATCCAATGACCACAATTCTCCTGCTGTCTTGTATTGGATGTTTTCAATATTTGAATTTGCCTCTCGAAGAAAATCCAGTAAATCATCCCAAGCGTACTCAGCACAGCTTAGGGTAAGGAACCATGTAGGAGTTCCTAAATTCCGTAACATACATTTCAATTCTCCATGGCGTCGGTACCAATATTCATTAGTTCCACGCTGACAAGCCATCAGATTAATCAATTGAGATTCCAAATGATCATCTCGCTGTTGCACTTTGTTCATAAAATCCTTTGCAGACACATTATGTAGATGTAATCCAGTTTTTAAAATGTGATTTACTGCATAAGATAGTGCAGACAAGTCACTTTCAAATAAAAGATGGAACAAATAAGGAATACTTTGACGAAATCTTGGATCTTCTGCATATAATCTTGTAGTCCGATACTCAGAAGCAGGAATCTGTACTGGACGTTCATCATATCGTCCACCTTTTCCTGTAGGAAACAGCTGGGGAAAACAACAAGCTTCCAAGCTCTCCTCCCGTACACTCACGGGAGTTCCTTTTGCTTTTTTCATCTGTGACCTGTTCTCAGGACACCCCCGCGCCGCACGGCCCCCAGCTGTGTGAGCCCCCTCGTTTGCCCTGCTGCTGCTCGCAGATTCGTTTTGCCCTCTGCCTGCCTCGCACTGTCCCCCAGCTGTGTTCTAGTTCCTTTCTGTTATCTCTGCATTTTGTAATTGTTTTTGTGCATAACTGTTGTGATTTTAGGTGATTGTTGTGTCTGCCCCACTGTCCGGTTTCCGCCGTTGTCCTCGCGGCCACGCCTCTTTTTCGTGTCCTCCCCGCTCCCGCCTCCCAGCTGCTCCTCCCTCCCACTTGTCCATAAATGGCAACCGCGCGGCGCAGGTGAGTGTGACCTGTTCTCAGGACACCCCCGCGCCGCACGGCCCCCAGCAGTGTGAGCCCCCTCGTGTGCCCTGCTGCTGCTCGCAGATTCGTTTTGCCCTCTGCCTGCCTCGCACTGTCCCCCAGCCGTGTTCTAGTTCCTTTCTGTTATCTCTGCATTTTGTAATTGTTTTTGTGCATAACTGTTGTGATTTTAGATGATTGTTGTGTCTGCCCCGCTCTCCGGTTTCCGCCGTCGTCCTCGCGGCCACGCCCCTTTTTCGTGTCCTCCCCGCTCCCACCTCCCAGCTGCTCCTCCCTCCCACTTGTCCATAAATGGCGACCGTGCGGCGCAGGTGAGTGTGACCTGTTCTCAGGATACCCCCGCGCCGCACGGCCCCCAGCTGTGTGAGCCCCCTAGTGTGCCCTGCTGCTGCTCGCAGATTCGTTTTGCCCTCTGCCTGCCTCGCACTGTCCCCCAGCCGTGTTCTAGTTCCTTTCTGTTATCTCTGCATTTTGTAATTGTTTTTGTGCATAACTGTTGTGATTTTAGGTGATTGTTGTGTCTGCCCCGCTCTCCGGTTTCCGCTGTCGTCCTCGCGGCCACGCCCCTTTTTCGTGTCCTCCCCGCTCCCGCCTCCCAGCTGCTCCTCCCCCCCACTTAGCCATAAATGGCGACCGCGCAGACGCGCAGCGGTCACGCGCAGCGGGAGCGCCGATTGTGCGCCGAAGGCGCGCCAAAGGCAAGCCCGTCTGCGCCTGTCTGCGCCTGGACCGCGCCCAGTGCCGGAACCCCTGGCCCCCGCCGATGCCAGACTACCCGATGGACCTACGACTCCGCCACTCTCTACGCACTCAATGCCGGCCAGAACCCTGCCTGCTACCGAGCCACCCCGAGACGCACCCACGGACCCTTCGCCTGCCAAGCCTGCCGATTCACCTGCTACCGGACCTGCACCACCAAGTCGAGCACCAGCAGCAACCACCTGAAGTGCATCCTGCTCAACACCCGCTCCGTCCACAGGCACGCCGTGGAACTCTGGGACCTACTCGAAGCGACAGCACCTGACGTCGCCTTCCTCACCGAAACCTGGATGAACGCCTCCTCAGCGCCCGACATCGCCACAGCCATCCCGGACGGATACAAGATCACCCAGAAGGACCGCATCAACCAGACGGGAGGAGGCATCGCCATCATACACAAGAACACCATCCGCATCTCGACTAACTCCGACGAAACCTTCACCGCCGCCGAACACCTGCACTTCCAGATACACACTGACCCCAAGACCACCCTCCGAGGCACCCTCATCTACAGCCCCCCGGGACCACGCACACAATTCAGCGAAGACATCGCAGACTTCATCAGCCCGTACGCCCTCCCCTCCGCTGACTACATCCTCCTAGGGGACCTCAACTTCCACCTGGAGAACAACAACGACAGGAACACCACCGCCCTGCTGGACAACCTCGGACTCAAGCAACTGGTGAACACCCCCACCCACTACGCCGGCCACACGCTTGACCCCGTCTTCTCATCCAGCAAGCACATCTCCTTCAGCCACGCCACCGGACTCCACTGGACCGACCACAGCTGCGTCCACTTCAGCTTCAGAAGAACTACGACCCACAACCACCCGCAACAGGCCCCCCGTCGGAGCTGGAGCAAGATCACCACCGAGCAGCTCACCGCCTCCCTCAGCCAGAACGAAGCAGCCAGCAACCTCACCAAGTGGCTGACCGCCTGCGCCGATGACCTCGCACCACTAAAGAACCCTCCCAGCAGACCCGGCAGCAAGAAAACCTCCTGGTTCACCAACGAACTCAAGGAATCCAAGAAAAACTGACTCACCCTCGAGAAAGCCTGGCGGCATGACCAGACCACAGACAACAGGACCGCCCTCAAGCACGCCACCCGAAAACATCATCAGCTGATCCGCGCCACCAAGAAGTCGGCACTCAAAGAACGACTTGACAACAACGCCCACGACAGCAAGGAACTCTTCAGCATCGTCAAAGAGTTCTCCAACCCCAGCGCCGGATACAACGACATCACTCCCTCGCAAGACCTCTGCAACTCACTCGCCTCGTTCTTCCACCGCAAGATCGCCGACATACACAACAGCTTCAACGCACAGACAACGCACCCTACCACCGAACCAACGCCCGCCACCACCACCCTCTGCAACTGGACCCCGATCAGCACCGAAGACACCACCCGCACGATGAACTCCATCCACGCCGGATCTCCAACTGACCCCTGCCCACACCACGTCTTCAACAAAGCCGACGCCATCATCGCACCCCATCTCCGGGACATCATCAACTCCTCCTTCCACACCGCCACCTTCCCGGAGAGCTGGAAACACGGCGAGCTGACCGCCCTCCTGAAGAAACCAACGGCAGACCCCACCGACCTCAAGAACTACCGTCCCATCTCGCTCCTTCCTTTTCCGGCCAAAGTCATCGAGAAGACCGTCAACAGACAGCTTGCCACCTTCCTCGAGACAAACGGCTCCCTCGACCCCTCGCAGTCCGGGTTTCGGGTAAACCACTGCACCGAGACCGCCCTAATCGCAGCCACCGACGACATCAGAACCCTGATCGACAATGGGGAAACAGCGGCCCTCATCCTCTTGGACCTCTCTGCGGCGTTCGACACTGTCTGCCACCGCACCCTAGTGAAGCGCCTCAGCAACATTGGAATCCGAGAGAAAGCACTGGAATGGATCATCTCGTTCCTCGCCGGAAGAACCCAGAGAGTCCGCCTCCCCCCCTTCAGATCCGAGGACACCGAAGTCATCTGCGGTGTACCACAAGGATCTTCACTCAGTCCATCCCTCTTCAACGTCTACATGAGCCCTCTCGCAGCCATTGCACGCCAACACAACCTCAACATCATCTCCTACGCCAACAACACCCAGCTGATCCTCTCCTTCACCAACGACCCCACCACCGCCAGAGCCAACCTACACGAAGGGATGAAAGACGTCGCCGACTGGATGAGGAACAGCCGCCTCAAACTGAACTCGGACAAGACGGAGGTCCTCATCCTGGGATCATCACCCTCCACCTGGGACGACTCCTGGTGGCCCCCGGCCCTGGGCACCGCTCCCAAACTAACAGACCACGCACGCAACCTGGGCTTCATCCTGGACTCCTCCCTCTCGTTGACCAGACAAGTCAACGCCGTCACATCTCCATGCTTTAACAACCTGCGCATGCTCCGCAAAATCTTCAGATGGATCCCCACCGAAACCAGGAAGACCGTCACCCAAGCACTCGTCACCAGCCGACTGGACTACGGGAACACCCTCTACGCCGGAACCACAGCCAAACTTCAAAAAAGACTCCAACGCATCCAGAACGCCTCCGCACGACTCATCCTGGACATCCCCCGACACAGCCACATCACCGGACACCTGAGAGACCTGCATTGGCTCCCCGTCAGCAAGAGAATCACGTTCAGACTCCTCACCCACGCAAACAAGGCTCTCCACGACCTGGGCCCCAAGTATCTCAACGACCGCATGACCTTCTACACGCCCACCCGCCAGCTACGATCGACCAGCCACGCCCTCGCCACCGTTCCACGCATCCGCAGAGCCACCGCCGGAGGAAGATCCTTCTCCTACCTGGCAGCCAAGACTTGGAACTCCCTCCCCACCCACCTTCGGCGAACCCAAGACCATCTCTCCTTCAGGAAGCAGCTCAAGACCTGGCTGTTCGAGCAGTGACATTTCCCCTTCCCCCAGCGCCTTGAGACCCTCCCGGGTGAGTAGCGCGCTTTACAAATGCCGTGATTGATTGATCTGAAATAGATCAATAGTGTTTCCCATAACTTCTTTAGAATGAAGAGGATGTATGCTGAAATGTTCATAAATTTCTTCTTCTTTTGACTTATCCACTTTTTCAATTTGCCCAGTTGGTATTCCTGTGTCTGCTAGTAAAACTTCTTCATCTTCATCCATATAAACTGATTCATAGTACTTATTATTTCTTTTCAAATATAAATTTGCTCTTTGTACTTTTCGTACATCTACTAGCTCCTGCCAAATTTTCTTATTCTTTGTAGGTACACCATTAACCAGCATGACTAATGGTTCAGTTTCCAAACTATCTGCATTAATTGTTTCAATATTGTTTTTCAAATCTAATGGCAAATAGACAACTCTTCCTTTTAAACCTCTTTGTAAATCTGAAGGAGGTAATTTACCTGTTTTGGGCTCCATACGAACTATAGTCTGAAACGGATGGACACATTGAATGAGTATAGACTCATACGTATTTAAATCACTAAGTTATGCAGGAATATCAACCAATTCTAAATTATTATGTACAGCTCTAGCTGGCATTTTATTTTCTTCTAACTTGATATAACAGTATTTACAAATACGCTGATCTTCACCCAAATCAAAACAATTTTCCAGAAACAAATATGTAGCAAAATCCTTCCACTCATAATTATTTTCTTTTTCACTTTTTTTATAGAGATCAACATTCCTTGTTTGAGTTTTATAATGGCTTCTCCGGCAACAAATACAAGTAATATTTGGTCTTTCATTAGAGATGATAGTAAATTTTGTCATTTGATCTTCAAAATTTTTACTAACAGTGGGTTCTACATTCTCTTCCACATTTTCTTCAATAACTGTGTCATTTCCTGCACTTTCTTGTTCTGGACCAAAGTAACAAAACTGAATATCATCAGTAACCTTCTCTACATCTGATACAGATCCACGCAACAGAGCACTATTCAACTCATTTAACTTTAGTGCTGGACTTTTAGCAAAATACAATCTTCTCACAAACTTTCTCATATCAGTATGATGTACTGCCAGCATCCTAAAATGGTGAAAAACACTTTGACAACCTTTCCTAGAAAGAGCAGCCAGAGAATGTCCTTGCAAACCAGTATTCTTTCTCACTCTGCATGGATCTAGTCTTTGAAGCACCTTAATCTTCTGTTTAACACTTTTTTTTACTATATTCTCTTAGAAAGTCACGTAATTTATCAATAGATTCTTGTCGTACAGTACAAATACTACTACAATTCCAAGTGTACACTGGGGCTTTAGGACGTTTCCCCCTAACCTCATCAGCTAACACTTCTTCCTCATTTCTTGGAACCATTTTCTCCTTTTCCATTACACAACCATCTTTAACTTCATAAGTTCGACCACTGGTGTCAACTGCCTACAGCAAACTATTACTTTGAAGATAACTCTCTTCATTAAAAAATGGTTCAGTACTTGAACTATGCTTCCATTCTCCTAAGAACACATTACAAAAGTAATTTTTTTTCACTACTCTTTTCCTTTTGCTTTTTGACTTCATTACATTGACTATTTTTTCTAATGTACGGATACTGTTCAAAATTAAAATTAACAGTTTTCTTTTTAATTCCAAAGCCTTTGCAACAATTGATTCAATATGTTTCTTTTTCTTATAAAATATTGCTTTCTTCCTATATTTTTTCACATCTTTTAGCAAATTGAACACCACTCTTCTCTGAAACATTTTTTTACGAATGTTTGGAAATTCTGTTTTTCTTTTTAAGTCATTCTTTCTTGCTTCTGATTGTACATTAGCATTTAGTATTTTCTTTCTAATGTCTTTTTGTTTTCTTCTTGAAACACTATTTGTAGTGGATATACTTTGTACATTTTTTCTATGTTTGAGGATATTTTAAAAAAAATCCTTAGTCTGCTTACCAGAAGACTTTTTCTTTTTTCCAACATGAGGTTCTTCAACTAATTTTTGTTGTCCAGTTGTCTTCAAATATAGATGTTTTTGCTGTTCTTTTCTCTTTCTTGATTTTATAGGCATGTTTAATTTATTTCAGTGTTGTTCAGCAATACATAAAGGAAACAAAAAAAAATACCTTTATGTAATTTAAATATATTAGTATATTTTTTGAGCTTTTCAAATCCTATCATATGAGCTGCCCCTTTCCTACGAGTGCAAGTCTTACAGAACAAGAGCAACACAAATTAAATCTCTGACAACAATTCCTGTGTGCAGACAGACTCATGGTGTGATTCTAGGCAGAAAACGATATTTGATTGGCAATTTCAAAGCACATTTACTACTGTGGTAGAGCAAGTGATAATTACTGTAACAGCCTGACACATTTTCCTTATAGTTTATAGAGGCAGAAAAGAGCACATGTCCTCACAGCTACTTGAGACCATGAGCATGTGGAACCTGGGTGAGTGATTAGACTAGAGCAAAGGAAATGAGCCTTGGTGATGTTGAATGTGCTAGCGTTACACACTGCTATCTGAAATACCACTTAGTGCTGAATAGTAAGCATGGGAATGCAGGAGAAGCAGCTGCATGTGTGCTAAGAGTGTGTTTCTAGAGACTGTGTATTGTCAGGTGCAAGAGAGATCTGCATGGACGCTTGCACAACTGCATGAAGACTGCAGAGATGTATGAAAGAGCACATGTGGTAAGGGTTAATTTGGCTTATGAACATGTAGAAACTACCTCACTCATTACAGTACTGCAAAGAAAATCTACCCTGTTGTTTTCAAATGTGTTAGCATTTGCCTCTCATCTGTGAGATAGTGATTTCTGCTGAATGCTAACCATCACAGTTCAAGAAAACAAGCTGCCCCTTTCCTACGAGTGCAAGTCTTACAGAACAAGAGCAACACAAATTAAATCTCTGACAACAATTCCTGTGTGCACACAGACTCATGGTGTGATTCTAGGCAGAAAACGATATTTGATTGGCAATTTCAAAGCACATTTACTACTGTGGTAGAGCAAGTGATAATTACTGTAACAGCCTGACACATTTTCCTTATAGTATAGAGAGGCAGAAAAGAGCACATGTCCTAACAGCTACTTGAGACCATGAGCATGTGGAACCTGGGTGAGTGATTAGACTAAAGCAAAGGAAATGAGCCTTGGTGATGTTGAATGTGTTAGCGTTACACACTGCTATCTGAAATACCACACAGTGCTGAATAGTAAGCATGGGAGTGCAGGAGAAGCAGCTGCCTGTGTGCCAAGAGTGTGTTTCTGGAGACTGTGTATTGTCAGGTGCAAGAGAGATCTGCATGGACGCTTGCACAACTTCATGAAGACTGCAGAGATGTATGTAAGATCACCTGTGGTAAGGGTTAATTGGAGTTTTGAACATGTAGGAACTACCTCACCCATTGCAGGAGTGGAAGGAAAATCTACCCTGTTGTTTTCAAATGTGTTAGCATTTGCCTCTCAACTGTGAGATAGTGATTTGTGCTGAATGCTAACCATTACAGTTCAAGAAAACAAGCTGCCCCTTTCCTACGAGTGCAAGTCTTACAGAACTAGAGCAACACAAATTAAATCTCTGACAACAATTCCTGTGTGCACACAGACTCATGGTGTGATTCTAGACAGAAAACGATATTTGATTGGCAATTTCAAAGCACATTTACTACTGTGGTAGAGCAAGTGATAATTACTGTAACAGCCTGACACATTTTCCTCATAGTTTAGAGAGGCAAAAAAGAGCACATGTCCTAACAGCTGCTTGAGACCATGAGCATGTGGAACCTGGGTGAGTGATTAGACTAGAGCAAAGGAAATGAGCCTTGGTGATGTTGAATGTGTTAGCGTTACACACTGCTATCTGAAATACCACACAGTGCTGAATAGTAAGCATGGGAGTGCAGGAGAAACAGCTGTCTGTGTGTTAAGAGTGTGTTTCTGGAGACTGTGTATTGTCAGGTGCAAGAGAGATCTGCATGGACGCTTGCACATCTTCATGAAGACTGCAGAGATGTATGTAAGAGCACATGTGGTACGGGTTAATTGGGCTTATGAACATGTAGGAACTACCTCACTCATTACAGTACTGCAAGGAAAATCTACCCTGTTGTTTTCAAATGTGTTAGCATTTGCCTCTCATCTGTGAGATAGTGATTTCTGCTGAATGCTAACCATCACAGTTCAAGAAAACAAGCTGCCCCTTTCCTACGAGTGCAAGTCTTACAGAACAAGAGCAACACAAATTAAATCTCTGACAACAATTCCTGTGTGCACACAGACTCATGATGTGATTCTAGGCACAAAACAGTATTCCTGGGTGATACCAGTACACCTTAACTTATGGTGAAGACATACTCCATAATATCTTACAAGTTCAAGGCAGTTAAATATCTTCCAAAACATAAAGTGAAAAACACAACTTTAAAAGAAGAAACACATTTCTATTATTTATATCAAAATACACCACATACATCCCCTCTCAAATTCATAACTCACCTTTAAAAGTAGATAGTTGAGAAAGAAATGTGCCACTCACACAGCAGATTATCAGAGCCAGAATCTCTGAGCTGTACTCCTCTCACCAGAACCACTAAATGGCAAAATTTCCCTCTCTTTTTTCACACATATACATGTTAACTTCAAATCACATTGCTTCCCACATTTTTTTACATGGAAACACACATTTCTATTGGTTGCAAATTTCAACCCTTTCCAAATGATTCCTACCCCCAACATGACTTCTGCCTGCTACCATAGCAACAGATCATGGAACACCGGAGTGAGCAGAGAGGTCAGAAGTTCAGCACAGAATGTTTCTAATCCAAAGAGCAAGAGTGCTTGACTTTTCAAACCTAGCAGCATATCCAAAGTAATCTTCTGTGGGAACACATTTTTCTGAACCAATACAAAACATGCTTTTAAAAATGTAAACATACAGCCTAGTTTTTAGTGTTGAATGGTCTGAAACAGCCAATTAGTTCTTTTTATTAAAAAAAGTATGTAAGCCTCCATTTTACAACTATCTTTCTTTTCATATTGCCATTCTACTGAAAGACACCTTCTGAGTGCATCCAGATCTCCTTGAAAGATGTTCACAGTGTGGATTGTAGGTCATAGCTATGTCTACTGGAGTGAAAAGTATGCGGAAAAAAGAGGTATTGTGAAAGACCTTGCTTTGCCAAATGTAGACATTAAATGGATTGGTCAGAGAGGGTTAAAGTGGCACCAATTAATGCCTTTGGTGAAATCCTTTCTACATCTCCCACAGCCTGACCTTATAATTGTGCACTGTGGTGGAAATGACATAGGCACTTTAACTGGGGTAGGTCTGGAAATGCTTGTTAAGGACACCTTTGTGCAATTGATGTCACTTTTTCCACAAACTACCTTTGTATATTCTAATATATGCCAAAGGCAAAAGTGGAACTGGTCCAACCAATATTGTCCGCAGATTGAGAAAGCAAAAAAGCACGTCAATAAGTCTGTTTCTGCTTTCCTCAGAGACTATGGTATGGGTTCTATATACCACAACAACTTGCGTTACAACATGCAAGGCATTTATAGAGGAGACGGTGTACATTTCACAGATGGAGGGAACAGAGTCTTCCTCTTGAACTTTAGACTCTGCATCGGTACTTACTTGTAGGTGCAAAAAAACACTCAATGAACACAACGGCTCTTTTTAGAGCCAACTAACATCTAAACACTTAAACTTGATTTTTAATTCTATTTTTTGTATGAATTATTTGCCGCCGTGCCCCGCGCAATATTCATAAAAAATCTTTTTTTTTTGTGACCTTAGGGGTCTTTCATGGTCCCCCTGAGAAGGCCTAGGGGGTCAGCGACTCTCTACCCTGCCCCCTTTTCACGTTCTCCACTTGTCTTTTTAGCTCTCTTCTGCCTCTAAAACTCAAAATGGCGGCTGGGGGGTGCGCGCACCCCGCGATGTTTTGAAAAAAAATAAAATGTTTTTTTCACCCTTCGGGGTCCTTCAGGGACCCCCTGACAAAGGCCAGGGGGTCAGGAACTCTCTACCCTGCCCCCTTTTCACGTTCTCTACCTTTCTTTTTCACTGTCACACACAAAATGGCGTCCAACACTTCCTGATTTTGACCAATTGGAATGTTGACTGACATCTAACCACCAATCAGAATTACGCTCGCGGACATTTGGTGCGCGCCTGGTGCGAGCACCGTGCGCACATATAGATATTTATGTACTTTTAACTGCAATTTTCTCAGGAACTACTGAACAGATTGACACCATATATGGAAAAGGCACATGCCTGACCTGAGGACTACCTCTTTGCCAAATTTCAAGTAATTCTGTTCAGCCGTTCGGGCTGTACCTTCGACTAAAGGTCCTATGGGAAAATGCATAGGGAAAACCCCCCTTTTAACTCAGCCCCCGCTTGACGAATCACCACGAGACTTTCAGGGTAGGAGCTGAGCGGAGCGCCCCATTAGTTGTGAAAATTTCACGAAGATAAGTCAACCAGCACCAAAGTTATTCAAAATAGAATTTTCAGATTTCCTATGGGAACTCGGTCCTAACTATAACTATCTACTGGCGACCGCCAGTAGATAATATATATTTTTTTAATTATTTTTTAAAAATTTTTATTTATCTTACATAAACATCAAATGGATTTACACCTGAAACAGGGTGCACGTACACCTTTGGACAAGAATTTTCTAACTGCTTCGACCCCAGTACATTTGCTCTCTCTGACAAACATCATACTTTAGCACTACGTTACATCATTTTGTTGAAAAATTACTTCACATATGTCCACGTTGTCTCATTTTAAAGGCCATCGTAAACAACATTTGTTAAGCAAGGCTGCTGTGCCTTAAGATCTTATGATGTTTACCATAAATGTTTTACTGTTTTGTTGTTTTCTTTTTTTGTGAGTACTTTTCTTTCCTATGTCATTGTGTATACCTTGTGTGGATAACGTTTGAAGTATGATGATTTCTGATGTGTGTGCCATATCAGATACATGAATACATATATCTGAGTGCCCATACAGGGAAATACTGGCATATTTGTCCTCTTTATGGCATGATGTTTGAATGTTGGGTTGGCAGTCTCTCCATTGAATACCTCAGGTAATGGGCAGCCAGAAGTCACGTTTCACACAGTATAACCACTTATACGAACTACTGTGCTCAAGGCAGGTATGGACAAAGCGGTGTTAGTCGACCAAACTCTGCCTTTTATGTTTTTAGTTGCTGCCTTTCTATTGGCGTAGCAGCAGCACCTTGGACTTGGGTGGGCGTGCAATTTCAGAAGATCACAGAGAAAAATAGTTACCCAGTTTTTTCAGTGTGGGAGTTGTTGGGAGAAGCTCCGCAACACACGTTCATTCACAAATCTAGAGGAAGTGTGGCTGCTGCTTTACAGTCAACTGCAGTCACATTATGTACACACATTGCACACCTTCTAAAGTCCCAACATTTGGGGGGGTTTCGATTTTGTTAAACGAGATTTTACACCGTCACAACATCACTTCCAAAATGAGCCCACGCTATTATTTAAGAAATGCAATTAGTTGATGCCAGTTTTACAGTACATACAAACAGCTTTTGTACTTGCCTATGCTTGCAAGCAATAGGAAATTAACGAGAAACCTGCTGTGATTTGGCCGACAGACAGACACTGTAACAAAATGCCTCTTTTTGCTTGTTCACCCCCAGTTTTTGGACTGATGCTGCTGGTTTTCCGACTCTGAGGGACAGATTTACCAGAAACTAACGCAGCGCAGTGCCACAAGTCATTGTGCTGTGCCGCGCTGCGTTAGTTTCGAAACACAAGGATGCAACATATTTACAACAATATGTCGCATCTCTGTGCTTTCCCCTACGCTAACGCACAAACTGGTGCCATGCACCGGCCCTGGCACCCTTGCACCATGGTGCACGGATGCCTGCGTCGAGGCGAGATTGTTTTTGTGCAGGAAGGGGCACCTTCCTGCACAAAAACAATCAATTGAGGTGATTTCCTCTTCCAATGTGTGCTGTAGAATGCAGCACCTATTGAAAGAGGAAAAGAACGAGGAGAAATGAAAACATTTCTCCTCGTTGCACCTCGCTATGCAACCCTTAGGGAAGCGTAGCATTATGACGCATTTCCATATTTATGGTTGCTCGTAAATCTAGAAATGCACCAGTGGACATGGGTGTTGCGTGGGAACACTAATAGCAACACCCACGTCACCCCCTTAACACGCAAGTATTGCGTTAAAAAAAGGGGCAATATTTAAAAGCACAGGTAAAGTCACGCAGGGTGGCTTTACCTGTGCTTGTAAATAATACTCAGCAGGTTGTGCCACCGGTGCATCATGCAACGTTATGCCCCGACGGTGCAAGGAGCTTGTACATCTGCCCCTAAATGCACTGTACTATGGGGCAGATTTACAAGAAACTAAGGCAGCGTGGTGCCGCAAGTTATTTTGCTGTGCAGCGTTAGTTTCGAAGTACAGGGATGCAACATATTTACAACAATATGTCACATCTCTGTGCTTCCCCCTGTGGCTAGCGCCATGCACCGGCTAGGCACCCTTGCACCATGGTGCAAGGATGCCTGCGTTGTGGGGAGATTGTTTTTGTGCAAGAAAGGGCACCTTCCTGCACAAAAACAATCAATTGAGTTGATTTCCTCTTCCAATGTGTGCTGTAGAATGTAGCATGCATTGAAAGAGGATAAAAACGTGGAGAAATGAAAACATTTCTCCTCGTTGCACCTCGCTACGCCACCCTTAGGGTGGCATAGCAATCTGACGCATTTCCAGATTTATGATTGCTCGTAATTCTGGAAATGCATCAGTGGACATGGGTGTTGCCTGGGAACACCCACAGCAACACCCATGTCACGACCCTTACACGCAAAGTGTTGCGTGAAAAGGGGCAAAATTTGCAAGCACAGGTAAAGTCACACAGGGTGGCTTTACCTGTACTTGTAAAAATCACTCAGCAGAATGCGCAGCCGGTGCGTCACGCAATGTGACGCATCTGCAGTACAAATCTGCCCCTGTGAGTGCACTGAGGCCTGCTAACCAGCTCTTAGTGCCAGTGTTCTGACCCTATACAAATTGCATGTCCAATTGGATATCCCCAATTGGCAAGGACTGACTAACTTGTAAGTCCCTAGTATATAGGACCTAGGGTACCCAGGGCATGTAAGGCAGAGTGTCCACCAAGGGCTGCAGCACTATTTGTGTCACCCTGTGTGTGACAAAGTAGATAGGGGCTCCCGGGCTGCCTCTGCAGACTGAAAAGGCAGTGTTTTACAGTTCCAGTTCGACTTTCCTATTAACCCCAATGGCCAGCCACCCTATCCCTAAACAACGTATGCATACGCGGCTGGTGCAGGTAAGAGAGGTGGGGTGGTAGGGCGGTGGGCCGGGGCGGAGGCAGAGTGGGGCGAGGCGAGCTGAGGATAAAGTTACTACCCCCATTGGCTAGTACAGGGTTCCTGGAAGGCAGCCCAACCCAGGTAACTCCTGAATGGGACTACCTAACTGGTTCATGTAAGGTATCAAATTAATCGTGGCAATAAATGTGACTAAATGGTCAAGTGAACCTTTATGCCACTTTTGAAGGTAGGTAACTTTTAGAAAGTTGCCACTCTGAACTCCAGCTAGCCCAGGGCTCATAAAAGCCCTGGTACTACAGACATCTTCCTGACTGCCTGAGGAGACATGTGAACAACTCCTCAGCCCAGGAACAAAGGCAGTAGAAATGGAGAGAGGTGTCACCTCCTCCTATAGGATGACCACTCAGGGGTATTCACCAAAAGACAAGCTTCAAAGGTGAAGCCGCCATTGCAAGGGAAGTAGCGCTAACATCCCTGAGCAGGATGCCTTTTGTTCCTGCAGACAAAGTGGAGAAAGGGCCAAGGATGGAAAACTCACTCCCATAGCAGTTCTACTGTGGGCGTGTAGCCCTCTGGTATCAACACCCCTAAGGCGGGCTACAAAGCTCCTTACGACCGAGGAAGGGTCAAGCTATCTTGAAATGGGCAAGAATGTGACACTCTGGGAGAGCCAGATGCCACACATCACAGGAACTTCATCACTAGATTGGAGGGGACACAGTAGCTCATTGGCTAGTGACCACGTGGTCCCCTCAGGATTCGTTCCTGGGATAAATATGACACCCCTGGCACTATGACCCCTGGATCACACTGAGATCAATGAGAGGATCGAAGAAGAATTGCCCTGCTGCCCTTAACCCACACAAAAGAAGACTGCACCGCTGAGAGGACTGCACCTGCTGCACTTTGGGGCTAGTGAGATTGACACTGCTCCTCTGGCTCCTGGGGAAAAGTTGGTTTCTCGCCTTCACTCACAGCAGTGACCCCAAGGATCAGTCGATTGATCCCTTCCAGCTCCAGGGACACTAGAGGTGAAGTTACCCAAACCAACAAAGTGGTAGCCACTGCTGAAGTTTTACCGCTACAAGTCGCCAGGCTTGCAAGTTGACAAATCCGAGATAGACAAAATCTGCACCTGAGTCTGCCTGACCCAGGAGTGTCGCACCCAAGGGACACTAGCCCCCACTAAAGGATCTGGCTCCAACCGCAGAGCAGACTGACCAGTTGCCCAGCATCAGCTGTCCTACCACTGCAACGTAGAAGACTTCATGGGACCCCAGTCTCTGTGGCCAAGTTTGTCATTCATCACCCGTGGACCAAGGAACCACCACAAAGACACCCCCATGGACCGCACCTTGACCAAAGCATCCTTTGAGCATTTTTTCACCTGCATCATTCATCATCAGGACCACTCCATTAAAGTCTATGGCAGTTGTCTTGTAAAGTTGAGAGCTTGCTCCAAAAAGGCTCTGGTGGCCAGGTAACTGTCTAACGTCTCTTTTCTGGCCCCCTAGACCGCTGTCCTGCTGGATTTGGTCATCCATCCCTACCCAGACTAGCCGAACTAAGTGTTCTAAACGTTTCAAAAGTTTATAAAGTTTTTGTTGACCAATGCTTGTTTGCAGTTGCATTTAAAAGTAGCGGGGGGCGGAGTTCACAGAGTTGCACTACACGGAATTCCGCTGAGTTGCATTTAAACTCCATGGAATTCCACAGAGTCCCTCTGCTCCCTACATAAATTAATTTTTGCTCTCCCCTGCCGCATAATTTCAGCGAATCTGGTTATAAGAACCTTATAAAGTCAGCTGCCCCACCATCCCGGTCTTTTTTAGTTTTTTTGATAAAGGTGACCACCCATCGCTCTGCCCCACACAAATATCCGTTCACCTGATTAATGAGTGTATGGAAACTGCTACTCCCCCTCCATTACGATGTTGCAATGTTCCTTCTCCAGCTGTTTGTATCACCAGCTCTGAGGGCCCGAAGTGGTCTGAGAGAACTAAGTTGTATGACCGCTCAAGTGCACGAATGTTCTGAAGGAATGGGACGTGAATTATTGGTCTTTCTACTGCAAAGCCTGTAGCGATGCCTGCCGGCGCAGAGGACTGGCATAGGTAGTTCAGGTCTGTGTGAGCATGCCTCCAGAGGTGGTGCCTCTTCGAATTGTAAGTACTGATGCCGACCTTGGGGCCAACCAACGCTTCAACTCCCTTAAGGTAGGCCTGGGCGGCGAACTCAGCTCTGTTCATGGAGTTTGTGGAGTTTTCTTCACTCCGCGCTCCGCAGAGCTCGCAGAGTGCAGAAAACTCCGCTTAGCGTAGTGCAGCGGAGTTTTTTCCCTGCTCGCGCTCACAAACGGTAAGTTTGCAAGCGCAAGCTGCGTAGAATTTCTAGCCGAGCGGCAGGAAGACTAGCCCGAACTGTAGTTTGCACTGCACTCCACCACTTGCGGAACTTCACAGAATGTTTTGTAACTTCGCGGAGTTCCGCGTAGCAAAACTCCACAAACAACACCCAGGCCTGCCTTAAGGCGGACCGCATTTTTTGATTAAAACCCTCACTTGTAACAAGTAACAAGCCATCGGTCCTGTATAGGTGTACACCACTTTCTAAGCAACCCTAAGGAACTACAAATGAGACATCTCCATATTACTCTAAACTCAGGGGTCTGACACTGGTCCTACCAACAAAAAAAAACCCCATACACTACCTGGATACTCCTCAGGTGTTCACCAAGCACAATACACTACCCTTAGGTGGCACTAGTGTTTTTATTAGGGACACTTCACCTTGGGTCCCATGTATGTGTAATGAATGTACGATTTCGTCATCTTGGGGATCCGCGCACTGTAATGTAAGAAAGTTAACCTGCCATATATCTCCTTGTTCCTATCGGTTTTGAGCTATTGGGTGCTTGTTACGTAAAATGTTACATCATGAATATACAATTTTTCCATCTGGGGACCCTCCTCACTGAAATCAAATATGAGACACTTTTTCTGCCAAGGGTCTCCTTGGTCTGATTGTTTTTGAAAAGCTAGGCGATTTCTTGATAAAAACCCTCATTTACCTTATTCCCAGCATAGCCCGACAAAGTGCGACACCTCTCCTTCAACCGTGGAGGCAATTAGTAATTTTATGTTAGTTAAGACCCAATCATACTTCCTTAAGAGAGTAAGACTAATAATAATAATAATCCACATTTGTAAAGCACAAACAATCACCCTCTAGGCGCTGGGAGCCTTCGGAAAGATTAAGCAAGCTATTGCCCAGAGTCACATGGTGCTGGGCTAATCTGCCGCCGGCGCCAGGGATCGAACCGTGATCCCCAGATTCCAGAGTCAGGCACCCTGGCCACGGCACCACACCATGCCGTTATAATGATCACACAAGATTACACATCTACCACATATCTTTCACTATGTCAACAACATACTCATCGGGGGCACACATGTGTGAACATAATTGATCGGTCTTTTTAACACGGTAACCTGTGAAACGCGCACAGAGCACCACTTGAGTGTGAATGTGCACTAAAACCAGGATGTTCGTTTGGTTTGGAATACTTGCCATAACATGTTTACATCCTGTGCTGTGTCTTGCCTATACGGAGATGCCAGACTTCTCTTTCACAGGCTGGCAACTGCACATTGACAATACGTCCTGATGAATTACTGCCATTATTTGTCTGTTAATCAACAAATGTACTGTGTCCTCTCTGTTTGTGTGATGCTGTTGGGTACCAATCCAGTACCCGACTGGCACCCTTGTCCATATACAAATTTAGTAATGACACAGTCACTGTAGGAATCACTGCCACAGCATGATTTGAAGCCAGATATCCATGTTGTGTGTGTCTTTTATGTATGTCAAGTGTCTGGATGCTAATTTTGGTACCCGACCAATATCTTGGTCCACGATAATGGACACCATGGTTGATGAGAGGCTCTCACACCAGGAACATGATAACCTCTCTTTTTTGTATCCCTCCTTTTTCTCAGCAGGTTGGACATTGAACCACATATACAATAGGTAGCACTTTAGTGGCACCACACATTTGTGGAGTAGATAACTTTCTCTGTCCTGACGAAGCGCCACGGATCCTTATGAACACTAGAAAGGCGCAAAACATGTCGACTTAAAGCTCACGGAGTGAGGCTTCTCACTTACAACTACAGGGTACTTTCCTTGACAATTGTAGCATAGTGACTACCAGGGTTCCTCACAACTATACTGGTAGCATTCACCTGTGAAAAGGTTTTTAATCCATACAGGGTGGTCCAGTTATAAAATAATAGTTAGTGACCTCCCTTATCAGTTTTAATCCACATCCTCATACTCACTACACCACTCCACTTACTACCTGTCTTGCACTCATCATACATCATTTTTCAACAAAACATCTCTGCTAAAGAGACCCTTTGGGGGACCGGTAGGGCATTGCTGCGCCGGCCCAATGAGGAGCACCCCCCTATGATGAAGCATGACATGTCCTTGGGGATGTCTGAGGGCAACTTGAGACAGTCTTGTTGACTGCCTTGTGCCCTTGCTCTAGTCACACACAACCTGCCTAGATTCTCTCTCTTTCTCTCTAGGAACAGAAGCCCTAATTTTGTGATATTGTGATTGATACCCAGGAGCACGGGCTCTGGACCTTCCAATCCAGCCCCAGTCCCCCCCTTTTCCTCTGTCGAGGAAACTATTTGAGACACCTAAAAAAGACAGCCAAGGGGGAGCCTGATGATGTGTTTTACATCCCTTGGGGGTGGAGGTATAGTGTCATTCTTAGAGACGAGGACTCTACGAAAGGCCACAGTGTGTGCAGAAAACTTCAAAATCAGGACTATTGAGGCAAGGGGGTGGGACCAAGGTGGTTGAATACAAAACGTACACCAAGGCACACACAAGCCAGTGTTGTTACAGACGAGCTCTCAGGAACTGTAAACCAGGCTGTGGTTGCCAGAGGCAGGATATAACATGCGCACTTCAGTGAGGTTACGGCCCTTGCATGTTTGCATATCCAAGTTAAGTTCACTGTCATTGAGCTGAGTGAGTGGCCGGAGGGAGGGAGTACCCATTGCATACCCAACATCCCAAGCAAGTTTTGTATAAAAAACATTGTTGCACTTCCGAGCAAACAACGGATTAGATTACAGCATTTTTGTAGCCTGAGTGACCACCACATGTTTCATCATATTGTACATTTAACAAGCACATGGAAGACAGGGTTACAACCATGTTCCAAACAGCCGCATGACACAGGTTTATGAAACGTGCTGCACTCCAGGCTTACCGCCCATCAAAGCCTCCTCGGCATCCCAATCTCTCTCTGGGGCGAACATAGGGGCATTTTATCAAGAAACAGAGTTAAAATTATCGCCGCTTTAGTGGCAGAAAACTGCCGCTAAACGGCGATAATGGGCTTGATAATATGCCCTTGAGAGTTCCAATAGAAGCCCATGTTTTGGTGACAATATGGGCTTCTATTGGAATTCTCAAGGGCATATTATCAAGTACATTATCGCCGTTTTAGCAGCAGTTTTCTGCCGCTAAAGCGGCGATAACTTTAACTCCATGCTTGATAATATGCCCCATAGCTTCTTGGATGTGTTTGTCCCAGCACACCTCCGCCCTATCACATGCAGTGCCACCAAAAGGTTGCCTTGCCACCCTGGCACACATAGAAGGGAGCGGCCCTCTTGGGCAGAGGCAAGGTGCCTTTACGACCAAGTGCCCGCCCCACCAGCACAAGCGCCCGCTCACTGGCTGCAGCAGAGGTGGGTAAAGACTTCCAATTGGCTCCTTCCAGAGGCAATCACTTTCCTTCCACTGTAACCCTGAAACAGGCAGTGTCACAGCTCTGCTGTGCCTCACGAGCTAACACCAAGCACGAGAGAAGATGCTGACGAGAAGTTTTCACTGCTGCAAGTGCTGGCTGCATCAAGGAATGAATAAACACAGTTAACAGGAGTGACTTAACAGTGCTAGGGGTGGGCGGAGGGGGAAAACTGCTACGTGCGGTGGACTCAGAGTTTTTTGCTGAACTCTGAGCTCCCAGCGGATCGCGGACTTGGCAGAAACTCTGCAAACTCCACTGGCGGAGCTGAATTCACCAACCACCCCAATTCAAAAGATTAAATATTGTCTAAAATCTGCATCCTCAGAACCCTCCTTTGGATTTTCAAGGTCTCTTCATATGACTATACTCAATTTTTATAAATGTTCTTTTGTGTGTTGCGACTTTCTTATTTTGTTGTATGATTCTGTTAAATGTTTAGACATAGTTCCTTTGTTGAGCCTTACTGCTTACAGCCACAGCTACCAAGAGTTGAGCTTGAGGTTAAGTAAACGAGCCTTACTGGACCCAAGATGGCATTTGAGAGTGTACTGGATGATAAGGCCCTCAAGCCCTAGCATATGGTGCACCCAACTCCTCACCAGCACGTTTGCTGGAAATCCAACAGACGTGCTTTCTGTAAGCAGCTAGCCTGTATATCTGTTGCACCCAATCACAGCAAGGTCCACGATGGGTGCACTGCTCTCCTTTGCACTCGTAGAGAGATGCACATTTGTCACCGACTAGACTCTTAGCTCTTGCCTTTTTCCTTTATGCTTGGTTTGGTTAAACACTTCCAGCAGATGCTAGCCCTAGCACTATTCCAGAGTCTCTAATGCTTTACACAAAAGCTTGACATTATAGTGGTCACCTTGCAATTGAAAAGTGTCTTCTCAACATGATGGTCACAGCATGAAAGTTGTTCTGTGTCTTTGCTGCACATAACGTATTTCATACATCCCATTTTTCTTATGCTCATGACAGGACATGTATGTGAACCTACTATGGGGTTGAAATGTTTCTGCATGGTTCGGAGACATTAGTGGTCAAATTGTTTGTATTCATCAGGACCTGCTCATATAATAGCCATAAAAGCAGACGTTCTCTATTGGGCATAGTGCTCCTAACTCCAGACAGCACTATACTTCCCAAATAAAATAAAAGCATTTACAACGTAGCTCAACCATTCAAATAGAAACCATGACTTGCTGCCAGGCTGCTGTCGTAACCCATTTGCAATATGATTAATTATCACTGATTATGGCATAGTTTGCCAGTTTGTAATAGCTGTTTACTGACCCAATCGCCCTGAGGTGTTGGATTTATACATTTGTTATAATGTGTGATGGCATGTTTCTAAAAATTCTCACGACCTGGCATTTGTTTACAAATGTATTTTCGTTCATACTAGGGAGAGCATGCTTCCTAGTATAAAGTGTCACCAGAATTGAGTGGGCAGCAGGTGCCACATGACCACTAGAATGCTTGAAAGAGAGTGTGCTTCCTAGTATAAAGTTTCACCAGAATTAAGTGGGCAGCATGTTCCACATGACCACTAGAATGCTTGAAAGAGAGTGTGCTTCCTAGTATAAAGTGTCACCAGAATTGAGTGGGCAGCATGTTCCACATGACCACTAGAATGCTTGAAAGAGAGTGTGCTTCCTAGTATAAAGTGTCACCAGAATTGAGTGGGCAGCAGGTGCCACATGACCACTAGAATGCTTGAAAGAGAGTGTGCTTCCTAGTATAAAGTGTCACCAGAATTGAGTGGGCAGCATGTGCCACATGACCACTAGAATGCTTGAAAGAGAGTGTGCTTCCTAGTATAAAGTGTCACCAGAATTGAGTGGGCAGCAGGTGCCACATGACCACTAGAATGCTTGAAAGAGAGTGTGCTTACTAGTATAAAGTGTCACCAGAATTGAGTGGGCAGCATGTTCCACATGACCACTAGAATGCTTGAAAGAGAGTGTGCTTCCTAGTATAAAGTGTCACCAGAATTGAGTGGGCAGCAGGTGCCACATGACCACTAGAATGCTTGAAAGAGAGTGTGCTTCCTAGTATAAAGTGTCACCAGAATTGAGTGGGCAGCATGTTCCACATGACCACTAGAATGCTTGAAAGAGAGTGTGCTTCCTAGTATAAAGTGTCACCAGAATTGAGTGGGCAGCATGTTCCACATGACCACTAGAATGCTTGAAAGAGAGTGTGCTTCCTAGTATAAAGTGTCACCAGAATTGAGTGGGCAGCATGTTCCACGTGACCACTAGAATGCTTGAAAGAGAGTGTGCTTCCTAGTATAAAGTGTCACCAGAATTGAGTGGGCAGCATGTTCCACATGACCACTAGAATGCTTGAAAGAGAGTGTGCTTCCTAGTATAAAGTGTCACCAGAATTGAGTGGGCAGCATGTTCCACATGACCACTAGAATGCTTGAAAGAGAGTGTGCTTCCTAGTATAAAGTGTCACCAGAATTGAGTGGGCAGCATGTTCCACATGACCACTAGAATGCTTGAAAGAGAGTGTGCTTCCTAGTATAAAGTGTCACCAGAATTGAGTGGGCAGCATGTTCCACATGACCACTAGAATGCTTGAAAGAGAGTGTGCTTCCTAGTATAAAGTGTCACCAGAATTGAGTGGGCAGCAGGTGCCACATGACCACTAGAATGCTTGAAAGAGAGTGTGCTTCCTAGTATAAAGTGTCACCAGAATTGAGTGGGCAGCATGTTCCACATGACCACTAGAATGCTTGAAAGAGAGTGTGCTTCCTAGTATAAAGTGTCACCAGAATTGAGTGGGCAGCATGTTCCACATGACCACTAGAATGCTTGAAAGAGAGTGTGCTTCCTAGTATAAAGTGTCACCAGAATTGAGTGGGCAGCAGGTGCCACATGACCACTAGAATGCTTGAAAGAGAGTGTGCTTCCTAGTATAAAGTGTCACCAGAATTGAGTGGGCAGCAGGTGCCACATGACCACTAGAATTCTTGAAAATCTAAGGAAAGTGCATTACCTTTTTGGAGGTTATATTTTTGTTTGCCTCTTAAGTTGTGGTTGAATGCCTTACCAGCCTCGCGGCATCTCGTGCCATAAAAAATAGAAAACCATCGCCCTTCTAAAGCCACCAAAGCATTTAAATAAATAGAAAAATTAGCTGTTTGAATTCACATTGTCTTATTCACTTTCTTACTTTTAACTGGAAATTGTTTGTGTACTGCACTGGACTGCAGGGGGATCACACAATTTGGCTATCAGACTGAAATATCATGCTGGAACTAAGGGACACACTACGATGGAGGTGCAGGCGGTCGGACTCTAAAATCTGGGGGGAAGGACCTCCGCCTCTGACAGGATCTACTGATCCTGTATAGGTGGCGTTCAGAATCGTGATCCTGAATGGAGGCGGTGCCTGCACAGGCACCACCGTCAGGATTGTGATGTCCCTTTCTGAATGCCTTTTCATGGTGATCCTTAATTCTAATTCTGAACGACTTCCTTGCAAGCCAACTATTGCGTTTCAATTGTGCATGCCTGTGGAATAAATGGTAAGCTGTGGTTACCATCAATTGTAACGTAATTGTGGAGTCAAACATTACATGCATATGTACTACATTTGTGGGTTCAGAATTAGAATTTGCGACACAATAAGCGACATGAAAAATTGAGGTATTTTATAATGCAATTGTTCAATTGTCGAAAAAAGTGGAAGGTTGATGCAAGCTTATGGTGATTAATACACAATTATATATTACCGTTCACAGAACTGGCCCAGTCTTGGTCCTGAGTAGGCCTGGGCAAAATTTCCGTTCCGTTCGTGGAATTTGCGATAATTTGGCATTTCCGCGTTCCACGGAGAGCGCGGAAATGTCAAAATTTCCGCATTCCGCAGCTTTGCGATAATTTGGTTCTTGCTCGCGCTGTAAAATAATACATTCTCGCGCGCGCACGATCGCCTTACCTGAATCCCCGCGTTCGTCGACAAGTTTTCCCGATCCGGTCGTGTTCTCCATGAGATGTTGTATTGTTTTAGCCATTTGCGCTGTCTCGCGACAGTTCGCGTCCGCAGTGACGTCATGCGTCGCGTGATCACGTCTTTTTTTCTCGCGATCATGCACCGCGAGACAACTGAAAACAAGATGCCCGCGCCCGCGAGCAACCGCAGGGGTAAGTTAGCGACCCGCAACCATGCAAAAAATATCGCGAACGGGCGGGAAAAAGACTTCCGCATCTTCGCGATATTTCAGCTTGTTTGCGGAGATTTTTAACATTTTCGCGATAATTTACGAAAGTCGCTTTCGCAAATTCCGCCCACCCCTAGTCCTGAGGAGAGCCGCATTATTGCCAAGGGGTACGAAACGCATTGGCCTAGCCTCTGGGGGAAGAATATCCGCAAGAAAACAACTTGATAGTGGTAATATTGGCAGACTACCTATTACTCTAGCTAACACACTTTAGCGGCCCCCAGCAGTGTAGACCGGCAGGAGAGGACTTTTTCAATGTGTTAAATGTTACCTTCGCCTTGTATTGCTATTTTCAAACAAATGACTGGTCAAAGAAGGGTCTTTTTTTCATATATTGTTTACGTTTGTGGAAACAATGTTATTGTCATGTTTTATTATGATTTTTTTCTTTCTGTATATATAATATGTTTAACAAAATTTGTGTGTACGTTCAAAATTAAAAATAAGTGTCCCTCTCACGACATACTAAAAAGTATAACAAAAAGCAGAAGTGAATCAAGAAGAATATGCAAATAAATCACAAGGGGTAATGAAAATTAAGTTATTGGTCCTCTTTGTTGAGTCAGTACAGCAATTAGGCAGCTAGATCTTCCGTTTAGCTAACACAGTAAAGAGGCCTATTCTAGTTGCCGTTAAGGGCCAGACCCCTTTCTTTCATACAGCTTTTAGAAAGTTGGCATTTTCCTGCCTTAGCCACTTAGTGCCTGCAGCCTGTCTCTGGGTCACATGACTGTGTGTAGTTGACAGTTGGGCTTTGCGTATTCCTCCTAGACATACAGAAAAAGGAACCCCCTAGTAGGTTAATTTGAGGTCAGGGAACAGGGGGAAAAAAGAAAAATATCAACTATACTGGGCAGTATCCCTCTAGACCTATCTTGTTTTACCTAATGTGGGTACACATGGAAATAGATATCACAACTATGTGTACATTTATATAATTTTTTTTATTTATAGTTATTTATACATTATTTCTTCATGATTAGTTACTTCTTCACATTATTTGCTTATACAGTACAATTCATTGCTTCTTTGGTAAAAGGTTTTGTCTTTTTATAAAATACAGAGTGTAAACAAGCGTTTTTTTTGATAATCATACCATGTGAGTTTCATCAATAATTCACAACCAAAAGGATAAGAATAACCCCACACCAGTCACACCTCTAAAATATCTACATACATATCACATTCATACAACACCTTACAAACAGCACCCCAAAAAAAAAAAAAAAAGAGAAAGACAGCAAATATGACGCTCGTCCAAAACAGGGCAAGCCGCTGGATCCTCTGATAGATTACTAAGCGGGTGGGGGCCCTTGCCCGTGATTAACACACGCAGCAACAGGTCCTGAAGAAGGTGGCATCTGAAGAGTGTTAGGCCACCGAAACGTGCGTCGACCAGAGAGTTTGAGACACCCCAACGCTTAGTAATCTATCAGAGGATCCAGCGGCTTGCCCTGTTTTGGACGAGCGTCATATTTGCTGTCTTTCTCTTTTTTTTTTTTTTGGGGTGCTGTTTGTAAGGTGTTGTATGAATGTGATATGTATGTAGATATTTTAGAGGTGTGACTGGTGTGGGGTTATTCTTATCCTTTTGGTTGTGAATTATTGATGAAACTCACATGGTATGATTATCAAAAAAAACGCTTGTTTACACTCTGTATTTTATAAAAAGACAAAACCTTTTACCAAAGAAGCAATGAATTGTACTGTATAAGCAAATAATGTGAAGAAGTAACTAATCATGAAGAAATAATGTATAAATAACTATAAATAAAAAAATTTATATAAATGTACACATAGTTGTGATATCTATTTCCATGTGTACCCACATTAAGTAAAACAAGATAGGTCTAGAGGGATACTGCCCAGTATAGTTGATATTCCTCCTAGACAGCCACACACAATAGGGAACTTAGATGTGCTTAGATGGACCATCACTGGCAGGATTGGAGGGAGGAGTTAGGCACAGCCCCACTCACACTTGAATAGGCTGTGTCCTTCCTCCACACAAAGGGCAGCCGTGCACTTCAAAGGCTTGCCACCAGAAGTTTCTTCCCCACTTCAAAGGCACAATGGGTATAAATACTGGACCTCAGACACCAACTCTTCAGCACACTTCTGCACCTGTGGATACTCTGCCACCAGAAGGACAGCTGGGCTGTTGAAGGACTGCCACTCCGCTGGACTGCTGCCCTGCTGGACTACTGCCTTGCTGTGACGATCTGCTGCCCTTTTGCCTAGGTGAGAAGGACCGGACCTGCATCTCTTGAACCCAGAACCCCAGAGTGATTCCAAGGGCTAGTTTGCTGGACTCTTGACTTGAGCCTCAGGGACAGAAGGTTTCAACAACCTTGACCGAGAACCTGGATTCTGACATCTGTGAGTCTACTCTGCCAAGTGGTGCCATCCTAGTCCTGAACACTTGGAAGTGGGCCTAAGGTGCTCTGTCAGTCTCTGTGGATCCAGCAGAACCAGAGCATCTCCTGTGCTACACGGCACAACCACGAGCAGAACTGATGCATCACCACTACTGCGGGTATATTGAAACTGCCTCAAAGACTCACATTGTAGCCCGTCACTGCATTGAAACCACCACTATGCTAGGCCTGGGCAGTGAACTCCGCTCTGTTCATGGATTTGCACAGTTTTCCGCACTCTGCGCTCGACAAAGCACACAGAATTAAAAAAATCTCCTCTCCGCGGAGCAGAGTTTTTTCCTTGCTCGCGCTTGCCATCATTAAGTTGGCGAGTGCGAGTGAGGAAAATCCAACGCTAGACCACCTCCCAGCGAGATTTCTCAATGCGGGCGGTCACAGATGGTCACGACCGCTTGCGTTGAGAAACCTATTGTTCGTGTTGAGGAAGCTGCATCTTGAGTAGAACATCTACTCGAGCAGCAGAAAGTAGCAGCGCCCTCTTGTGCAGTGCATGGTGCCATTCGCGCTGATTTTCCAGGGCAGGACGAACATTCGGTGCTAAAAATCAGCACGAACAGCGCGACCTAAAGCACTCATCCGCTTGTGGAACTCAGCAAACTCTGCCCAGTCCTACACCATGCTACGCATCCTCAGTGCTGGCCCTTGCATTCCTCGTCAATGGCAGCCTCGACAAGTATGACAGACACTGCATCACAGCCTTGCAGCTCCATGGAACCAACACATTGACCCGACTGCGCGGTGCATCATCGACTCCGGACTTCACATCGCAAGCCCTTGTTGACGGGATCCTTGACGACGTTGCAGGACCTCACACTACAACCTCACTGCATCTCAAAATCACTACATCGCTTCGGCTGCGTGTCGCATCTTCGATGCAGATCATCGTGACGCTTCACAAACTTAGATTTAAGACACTTTGTTCAGTGGGCCTAACTGGGACTCGGTAGCCGAGCCCGCGTGTGGTCAGCCTGAACTTGTGACTAAAATCTACAAAATTGACTATCTCCTGTTCTACTGATTGAATTTCTGTTGTTTTGGTCTTGCTTTATTTATTAAATTTTTTTCTAAATCTGTTGTGGGATCCATTTGTGGTGTGGTTTCACTGTGTTACTGTCTGAAGTGTTGCACAAATACTTTGCACATTGCCTCTAAATTAAGCTCGGAGCAAATCTACCCCAGGGTTGAGCCCAGGTTAATTTAGGGTTTGCTTGTGACATTGCCCTGAGCATAATTGTGGTTGCTGCTTGAAATGGGGAGAGGAGTTGGCCTAACGGTTAGGGCGCACGACCTCGGACCTGGGGGATGGGTTCAAGTCTCGGTAATGACGCTAAAACATCCAGTGATTCTGGGCAAATCACTTAATCTCCCCGTGCCTAACAAAAAAAATAAAAAATAAATGAATGTGTGTCCTCATGTAACCTAACTGGTGCTATGTAAAGCGCTCTGATACCTGATTGGATTTGGGTCAAGTTTGCGCTATATAAAAACTCTGCAAAAAAAATAAAAGAATTTCAGGCCCCTCATACAACAACCCAATTTCTTACACTAATCTAGAGGTAAACAATTCACACCAATGGTGACAAAGCATCCATTAATATTTGCACTTCCTAAGACTTCACAGTGTTGGGAGTAATCCTATAACACTAGCAGGGAAAGTGAATTCACAGTAGACAGGCCTCAACCAATCAAAGTCTTTTTCTACGTCAGCAGCTTATCTTCCAGGGCTGTGCACATGATCAGGGATGGGCACAGAGCACATCCCCACATCTCAGGTGAGATCAAGTTGTCATGCTCTGGGGCTTTTCTTTATACAAGTATCACTTCAAGCAGGCAACTGACTTATATGTCGGATCGCTATCAGACTTGAGGTGTAAAGTCAAGGATGTTCAGCTTCTGGACCACGAAGGCAAAGTTTCTTTCTTCTCCTGTTCCTATTCTACCACACAGTTTGTGGGCAAACCTGGCACACAAATAAAGGATCAAGATCCTTACTCATCTTTTATATCTTTTGTGCACCAATCCTGACATGGAGGGAGCTACGTTAACAATTGGAATCTCTTCATGACCTCACAAATCTCACAAGTCAGATTCTGATTTTATATCAAACCGTATATAATGCCTATAAAAGGTTACGTAAAAGATGCGAGTAAGGAAATCCCAAAATATAGCTTAATCGTTTCTTATTCGCCTGCAGGCTATGTGCGACTTAACATATGTAGATTGAGCCGAATGTGTATTTCTTTCTTTTCTGGCAGAGTTATAAACTGCTGTGTCTGACAGGAACACCAGTCCATGTGCATAGGAGTCATTTCCAATGTGTGTTTAAATAAATTCCTATGTACTGACTAACATTTTGATCTGTTCTGCGTTACACGCTTATCAACTCTGTTTCCTTACTGAGGTATTAAGTAAGCCAAAGAAGTCCAATACAGGCCTCATCTATCATAGGAAGGGTACTTTCAAGCAAGTAGTCTAGAGATTTACATCAATCAGATGTAATCCTTTACAACTGGAACAATGAAGGAAGTCTTGCAAGTTACTGACGAGGAGTGAAGGGCATCCTGGAACATTCATAAGCTTCAGATGGGGTGAGCAACCTACTGCTACCACCAGTCCCCAAAATTCAAAAGCTGCAACATACCTGCAGACAAACCAGACAGCTGCTTTTAGAATGAGGTAACCCACAGAGGTGAGGAAGTACAGGGAAGTCCACCAGCACTAGTTATCGCGACAAGCAATACATACTTTTGCCACATCTCATGGAAATTGTTGTTAAACCTGCTGTACTTTCAACCCTACTTGAGCGCCATTCATATAAACATAACTACATGACCGCCAGTAGGTAAAATATATATATATAATTCACGCTGCTGTGATGCACTTGGTGTATTTAATTAAATGCCAAAATAAACCGGTTTTGGATATTAAGCTGGACGTGCTCTGTCTGTTTCCTGAAGCTGAGTGAAAGCAGAGTGAAGTTGAAAATGGAACGGCTTCGTAAACCTAAGAGAAACATTGTCAGACTTCACATGTATATGGCCTTTACGGGCTGAAACGCGTCATGGCTGTAGAGGTCTAAGGGAAATAAAGAGTTTATCTTGCTGCATCAAATTGTGGTCCGTGCTCCGTTGTCTCGAGGAAGTCGTACTTGCTGACGGAGTATATGCTGATATATATATATATATATATATATATTGCACAGAATTCTCCCCACAGTTCCGATAGGAAAGAAGGCGAGCCACACCGATCTTGCTGCAAAATAGTAGGTTTATTTACACGAGGGGGCAGAAGACGCGTTTCGGCTGTCAAGCAGCCTTGGTCACATGACCTCTTCAGTGAACCAGGAAGTATATAATACAAATATGCGTTAAGCACGTCGCAGCGTGCACAAAGTGACAGTGAAGACAGACTTAGACAATCGTGGGATTAAACAAAACTTTACTTCTTAGTCGCGAGTTATCAAACTGTAGTAGTCACGACCCACAGTATCAGCAGTTCAAATAATTCATTGCTGGAACAACCATACAATAATTCAAAATAAAATACATAAGGTATAGAGTCATTGCTTGTTGACAATCATTTGTAACGAAATTATTGATAAAGTTAATCATTTATGTCAGTGCATCATGAATAAAGTTTTGCAGACGGGGAGTGATCCTACGCGGTAGACCTACGTATCATACAGAATACTGACATGCAAAAGGTATAGTGTCCTAATAAGTTGGTCATAGATGGTGTTATGTATCCATATGTACAAACTGAAGGTGCAAGGTGATATATATATATATGTAAAAAAGAAGTTTGCCGCTCCGTTAGGATGCACTCACTAGTGGTGAAAGCCAAAACGCAAGGCTGCTCCCCCGAAGCACTTCCCCATGCTCCTACTGTCAACGCGTTTCGAGAATCTCCCTTCTTCTGGACAGTTATTGGCAAGGAAAGGCAGACAACAGCATACCAGATTATTCCCTCTTTTATTTCGTTACATCCGCTCAGATAGGGGAGCAGCCTTGTGTTTTGGCTTTCACCACCAGTGAGTGCATCCTAACGGACCGGCAAACTTCTCTTTACACATATATATATATATATATATATATATATATATATATATATATATATATATATATATATATATAAAACTTACAGGTGGTCGCCTGTAGGTAGTTATAATTAGAACCCACTTACGATAGGAAAAACGTTTTTTGCTTTGCTGATACCGTTTAACAAATCTTCACAAAAGTTCAAAACTAGTTTTTCACTGGCCGATTCATTGAGCGGGGACCAAGAAAAACGGGGGGGGGTTGCCTCGGTCTCTGCCGAATCGTATGCAAAATGTACAGCCATACAATGAGAATGGGCACAAAACTATGAGTGTGGTGGGCGAGGCATAACATGCAGTGCGTCTCCTGCAATCTGCCACTGTGCACTGGGGAGTGCACATACAATTACAGCCTCGACTGTGACCCGGGTAGGAATTTAATGCTTTGGATATCGTATACCCGTGCAGTAAAACACGATTAACAGGTGTACACGGGTCACAGTAGTAAGAGTATCCGTGTATCCAGTACTTCCGTTCCTACTTGCTGTTAAGGGCAGGTCTTTATAACGGCACACTAACGACCGGCCTCGGGCCCTGCCAGTATTTTTTCAATAGGTCTCGGCTAGTTCATTCGGTGGCTTGCTGCTGTTCGTCTCAAGCACTTCCAGCTCGGCACATCATGATGCTGCGCCTAATCTGTATGAACGGCGGCCCCGTCTTTATTTTCATCTGCATGAGGTTGTTTGCTTACGTAACTTTTCCTTATCTTTGAAAACACTTTATCATAATTTAGCTTAGGGGCATATCATCAAGGGCAATATCGCTGCTTTAGCGGCACTTTTAGCCGCTAAAGCGGCGATATTATTATCGCCCTATCAGCAAGCTGTCGCTAACAGCTGTTAGCGACAGTTTGCTGGCAATAGCGTCCCTTGTCAGCACGCCTTCCATCACATCGCTAATGAGATGCAAGGAGGTGTGCCTGACAAGACTCCCTTGGGAAAATATGGCTAACCCAACTTCGGCATATTAACAAGGCGGGTTAGCGAAAATCACGTTAAGTATGCCTTAACGTAGGAATTTAACGTCTGTTAAATTCCTGACTAAGGCATACCTAACATGGGGGGTGGATTGTGTGGCTAAGACCACAGGCCCCTATCGTCTAGGATATCGCCGTTTTCTACCATGAAAAACGGTGATATCCCAACTATCTCTGGAATTTTTATCGCCTCGGCGATGCGCGTTGTGGATAACGCGCTAACCGAGCGATAAATTCCAAAGGTAGCTGGCGATAATTATGCAAGCGCTAAGCACGCTTTGCGATATTTATCGCCGGACCTTGATAATATGCCCCTTAGTGCGGTGCTCTTTCATTTCTCTTTTAGCGTTGAAAACTTTGTTTAACTTTCCTTTTTTTCTCTTTTCGTTCTTTCACATTTTTGTTTATGATATACAAAACAAAATGCCACTGAATAAAACAAATGTTTATTGGAGGCACACGCGTACGTCCGGCTGCCCCGCCTTTATTTTGATCTGCACGAGGTGGGTCGCCCACCTCTAGTTTCATTAACTTTGAAAACACTTTATCATAATTTAGCTTAGTGCGGTGCTCTTTCATTTCTCTTCTAGCATTGCAAACTTTGTTTAACATTCCTATTTTTCTTTCTTCGTTGTTTCGCATTTTTTTTATACAGTACAACACAAAATGCCACTGAATAAAGCAAAGATGCTGCTGGGGTTTTGTGCTTTCCGTGAAGAAAATAAACCACAGACACAAGCAAACGGGATAATTACAGAGATAAAGGATGGCATGAACTATTATTTTCATGGCAAAAGAGGGTGCATTTAATAACGGAAGGTCAACGTGTACAGTGTAATGCGTTCCTTTATCATATTCATTTATGGGTCCAATACGATAATGTTGACAGATGTGAAAAATGGCCTTAGGAGATAAAATACAAGTGAACAGCATCAGTAGTCGTCACTGCCGGGTGCTCCCTAAAAATATAAGGGATATGAATGTCCTACAGTGTGTGAAGGACGGGCTGCCATTAATTCTGTTTGTTAACTGTCTTTTTGTTCCCCCACAGCATGTTTTAATTAACCCACTGTCATTGATGTGATGGGTTTGATGCGAACCATTGCTTAGACGGAGTAATTAAAACGTATTGTCCCTAAGGAAATAGTGTCTCACTGGATTAACCCTGGGAATCAGCGCTGCTACACGAGTTTGCCAGGTTTTTCGGGCCATTTTGGCCTGTTTTCCCTAGATACATTGTGGCAGGTTTATCATAGAGAGATGTTTTTGAGGAAAGGAAAGTGTCCGTTCTGTGTTATTGCAAAACGTCCGTTCGGATGCGGATGGAACTCCTGTTCCACACACATCACAAGTTCAGGGTAACCCTTAACGAGCCTTTTGAGACAGAATGACTTCTGGGTTTCAACACTGTTAAGTTTTGTAATGACAAGGCCTGCACTGACGACCAGCTGCATAAAACGTATTTGGTTTATAGAGAGTACAAACGTGCAATCAACATAAAAAGGCTGCAGGAACAAGGACTTTACAAATTATAGCTCTGGTTGTTCTAACGTTTGCCTCATGTTGTACGATAAATAGCTAACAAACTATGTTATGATCATCAGGTCCAATCTCTGCTCACTGACAGACCTAGAATACTCTCTTAAAAAACTGTAGTTTCTTTACAGCTACCTCGAGGTCTCAGAGAAATTCATTGAGACTGTATTAAGGGTAAAATGTAGGTAAAGAGAACAGTAAACAAGCATTTGCAATGCAATAGGTCTCGCATTTGCGAGAGTTTGAGCTATTGGCATTGTAAATGATAATGTCTTTTATTTATGTGTTTTGAAAACCTGCAAGGATGCGTGAACACGCACTTTGTACTTATAGTCCTTGCTTACAAGAAGCAAGGCTGGCAGTAAAAGAGGCACAGTTACTGCCAGCCTCTCTTCTCGTAAGCAACAACTATAAGTATAAAGTGCGTGTTTACGCACATCTTGCAGGTTTTCAAAACATATAAATAAAAGCCATTGTCATTTACAATGCCAATAACTCAACTCTTGCAAATGCGAGACCTATTGCATTGCAAATGCTTGTTGTAATTTGGTGTAAATCTGTTGAGTGGTTTTGGAGTTATTAAAAAAAAAAGAGTAATACATATCTAGAGACGTGGACCCTCCACGGTTCTGACAGATCTCATGCTGAGATCTGATTGGCTGCCAACACTTCAACCAGGAAGTGCTGACAGCTATCTTGGGACTCAGGACTGAGCCTGAGTTGCCAAAAAATAACAAAGAGGGGCAGGGTAGGAATACCCTGACCCCCTAGGCCTGGTGGTGAGGTCCCACGGAGACTCCGCCAGGGGCCAACAACAGTTTTTTTTATTTTCACTGCAGAATCACAGCGAAATGTTTTTTAAAACAAACGTGTGATCTCCTGTGGTTGTTTTTTCTAAAGCTCCCCTGGCTGGTTGAGGTTCCCAGGAGAAATATATAATTATTGATATAGGGTAAGGGGGCACATATGGCCTCCCTCCCCAGGCCGATTATGGCATCCTGAAACCGCAACCCCTAGGTCCCAGACAAAATAGAATACGGGGCGGGTGGCGCGCAACCCCCCTCCTCAGGCACCATTCGGCCCCGGGGACCACATCCCCCAGGGCTCTGCTGTGCAATGCAAAAGAAGGGGGACCCCATTCCTCAGGGCTGGGCTCCTGCTATGTCCCCAGGTGCTCACCTCCATGATACAGCAGTTATCCTGCCCAGTCTTGTGTGGTCTGGGAAACCTGTGTTTGTTCTCACTTGGCAAGAGCAATTTAATGCTCCCGCCAATTGAGAGCAAACAGTAAGTCCGCTCCCTGCGAGCGAGAGTGTTCCCGGCCGCTGGGAGCCGACATCTTATTCAGTTCTCTGCCCGCTGTGATGAAGAGATTGCTTCTGCACACAGGGAGCAGCATTTTTTACAGCTCATTGTCTGCGGGAGCAATTCCGTCTCCCGCAGGAGGCAGAGAGTCCGCTGTGACCATGGGGACATTGGGGCTCCCCCTGCGGCCCCAAACAAAAAGACAATGAGTGGGGCTAGGGCACCCACCATTGAACCAGGGATAGGGCACCCGGGTCCAAATTAGCCCGGGGATGGGACCAGCATGGTCCCTCTCACCTTGCAGTTATTGGCCAGGCCCCGGTTCATAGGTTCTCTGCCGGGCCGAAATAGGCCTGGGGAGGGGGAGTGCTGCATGCCCCCCATTTCAGTATTTGGCCATACCCCAGGGGATGGGTCCCCCAGGACTGAAATTGGCTTGGGGGGTGCGCAGCCTCCCTCCCATATTAATAATTAAAAAGGCCCCTGGTGATGGTGTCAATAGGGCCCATATTGACCTGGGAAGGGAGGCTGCATGCCCCCATTCGAATATGTAGTGAGTGCCCTGGGTGGGCTTCAGGGCACCCACCATGTACTGGGCAGGCCTTGGGGGATGTGGTCCCTAGGGCCCATATTGCCCAATCCCCTGCCGTGCACGGCCAATGGCTGTGCAGGGCGGGGGTTGACTGCATGTGGGGGGTGATTTAAGAGCCTGGCCAGAGGCCAGGTCCTGCAGCCAATGCCCGGCAGTTGGATAAACGAATGGTAATTAAATATATCTTTACGTTAAGAAAAACATAGAAATTCACTGAAAAAACATACAGTGACAGGGACATTCTAATAAGGAAATAGAATTCTAAAAAAAACTAGAAAATCAGTGAAAAAAACAAAAGGTTACAGGGGCATTATAGTTAGGTTCACATTTTAAACACACAAAATGATAGGTAAGGTAAGGTGAGGTACATTTTTTATTGTTTAGTTGACCAAACCCATAACAATCTTGCTATAAAAGAATCTAAATAAATACGGCTTCATAAGTTCACAGTTTGTCCAATCTTGATCATTACAAAGTGGTCAAGTAATGATTGTAATTTTAGACCATAAAGTGCCTATGTAGCAGAGGCTAAAAATACAAAAACATGCTTCGTTCTTAGATTAAGACATGATAACATTTCATACAAAGAGTGATGTACAACATGAGCAACATAAATGCTTCGTCAATCATTAGTCGTTACAGAAGTGATCAAGCAATATTCGTAATTTAAAAGCATAAAGTGCTTAGGCTGGCCAAAGCTGGAGAACGCAGACTCCAATTCTTGCTTTAAGACATAATAAAGATTTAATCCAAAAATGGTTTAATGTGCAAAATGAATACAAATTTCATCCTTGAGTAGAGACATAATTAATACTGCTTCAAAAATTACAATCAAACGTGCAAAAAAAGGGCCAGTACCTCTTCCTATTATAAGAGCGTAAAGTGCATTTTACTGGTAAGCTGTCTCACAGGCTTCATTCTTGATTTGTGAAATGAGCAAATTAAACATGGTCTTCATTCATTCTACTTATAGTCGTTCGTCAAATCTGTACTTTGCACATAGCTTTTTGTCTTGTCAGATTTATTAATAAGTATATTAGAAAATAGAAATTCAGCAGTTATAGAATTACTTGAAAAAACTATAACTCACGCCCTCACCAAGCACTGCTAATTACCCCACATATTACATCACTCATGAGATCTTCTATAGCATCATTAACAATATCACTGCAACATTTGCCACAAAATTATTAATGGAAAAACTGTGCTGTGCATGGCAGGGGAATGAATTATAGTTTCTACAGATAATTCTAACTATAACTTCAGACTGTTTAGGGTTTTGTGTGTGTAAAATGTGAACCTAACTATTTCAACCCTGTAACCTTTATTTTATTCAGAGAATTTCTAAGATTTTGTTAATTCGTTATATAATAATATATTTATTTATATAATAATAATCCTTTCCTTATTTTCTATTGCCAGGAATAAGTCAATCATGTTCAATGCCAGGAATAAGTCGATCATTTTCATTTAATTGCTAAGTGCAGTTAATGGATTACTTCATGCTGAAAAAAAAAGAATATGAATAGATGAAATGATAAACATACAGGAGATAAAATCACCTGTGGTTCGCTCCATCTCGTTAATAATGGAAAATCCATTTGGCATCCATTTATGGTTGCATTATGCTGGAAAATGATTTTACCCTTCACTTACACATGACACACTTGTACGATACCCATGTGGTTTGCAGGTTAATTGTGGATGAATGACTGCAGTATTTATCAACTGAGTGAAAGAACTTTAATAGAGCCAAGGTCAAATTGAAATCGAACAATAACAACTGCATACACATTATTAGCTATTCCAGTAATGTAATCTCATTAGAAACTGGTATAAAAATATGGCAATTCCAAATTCATTTATGATGGATTCAGGGGCTCACATCAGGGTGATTGACTATTTACAGGAAGAAATGGAATAACTATCTCAACCATTTAGTGTATGTCTAGGAAAAAATTGCTAATTTAGGGGCATATCAGCAAGGGCTGGCGATAAAATTATCGGCGTTTTAGCGTCCGTTTTCGGACGAAAAGCGGCGATAATTTTATCGCACTATCAGCATGGGTACGCTAACGTGTGTTCCCATGCCTCAGTGCTGGTTTCCCTAACACCCATCTTTGCATTGCCAATGAGATGCAAAGTGGGTGTACCCTTGCAAAATAATGTGGAGAATGTCGCTAACCGGCATTACTCCAATCATCAAGGAAATCGCTAAACTGCTTAGCGATCATTAAAGTAGCGCTAACCGCGCTTAACGCAGGTTCCTGTACCCCTGCTTTCAATCTGACTAAGCCATGTAATCCAATGGGAGGTGGATTACATGGCTAAATCCACCCTGTCCTATCAGCAAGGTAGCGCCTGTCGCAGTGCGATTATTGCTGGATTTCCAGCGATAATCGCACTGTTTTGTTGCTAACGCTTGGTTTCTATCGCTTTGGAGATAAGCGTTGCTGATTGCACGCTATCTCCACGATAGCCGGCGATAATTATCCTAGCGCTAAGTGCGCTTAGCGATAATTATCGCCGGCCCTTTAGAGTCCTGAATCTCATTTCAACTATGTCTAAACTATGTGAAGACGGGAGGTGTGTTTCATCGACAAATGAATGGTTAGGGCCTATTCTGACAGCCCCACTAAATGTATGCAGCAATTTTGCACTTGGAATTATTGATTTTCTGGATTCAGATTTTTCTTTGTGCTCAATTGCTGCATCATTCGGAATGTTTCTGCTCAGAATGAGGCATAACACGTAGAATTGGTGTTTTGTTTAGATTTCTTCTGAGCATTATTCTCAGTTCACATTTTGGCAGGTTTTCTCCGTCAAAATGTGAAGGAAAAAGGGGCATATTATCAACGGCCAGCGATAATTATCGCTAGCCGTGCTTAGCGATACATTTCTTATCGCAGGCTATCTCTGGAATTTATCGCCCTGGTAGCGCGTTATTAACAACGTGTTTCTCCAGGGCGATAAAAATTCCAGAGATAGCGAGGTTATCGCTGTTTTGCAGGGAACATTGCTAGTTTTCCAGCGATGTTCCCTGCAAAACGGCGATAACCTTGCTGATACGACCCTGTGGTCGTATCAGCATAATCCACCCCCTATGTCAAACATAGGTAAGTCAGGATTTTAGCAGACGTTAGATTTTGGCGAAAACTGCAGTTTTCGCCAAAATCTAACATCTGCTAAAATCCTGTGGGCTGCCTTGTAAATATCGCAATGTGAACATCAGCGATATTTTCAAGGTAGTCCATCCGGGGTACGCCCAGTGACGCCCACTTTGCATCTCATTAGAGATGCAAAGGGAGGCGCTGGGAAAAAGGGTGTTAACATGCGATTATGCATGTTTGCACCCTCTTGTAAATAGGGCGATGGTTTTGTCTCTCTGCGGGATTTCTCTGCGAAGCTCATAATCCCGAATCAAGTGGAAACCCCCGTGTTCAACCGAATAGGGAACAAAGAATTAGGTCACTGGTGCTCTGAAGCAGCTGCGAACTGGTAGGAGTTCTGTACGGACACTACTGCAATACATGTTAAAGGTAAATAATCCCCACAAAGCCCCATGCTACTACCCTCTTCTCTCACCAACGCAGTACCTTAGCTCTAGTAAATCTTGAGTTCTGTCTTTGTTCATAGCTATACTTTTTCCCTTGCATTTGCTACCTGCATTTGTGAATTCTCTTATCGAATTTATCCTCACTGATGCAATTCTGAAGTAGTTTTGATTATGTGCTGCTGTTTTTATGAGAAATCTACTGTGATCTTTTACTCGTTATACTAATTCTTGGTTTCTGGTGGGAAAAGCTCACCTCCTCTCCTAGACGTACTTATGTTTCTCCTCCTCCTCTTTTCGTTGTGTGTACTAGAGCATGGGCATGGCTCTTGCACCTACCTAGTGATACTGTATTAAACATTCATATTAAATTAAATGTGAATGATGACTCAAACAACTGTCTCCTAGGTCATGGCCCCTAATATTGTTTTCCCCATATTTCCCTGCTCACCAGGACTTCTTCACACAAAGTGAAGCATATGAATGGTCACTGTTGGACTTGGCCATTTCTGCAGGGTCATCTCCAAACCTTCTGCCTTTACTCTCCTGTTTTCTGAACCCCTTTGTGTTGGCTTAAAGGTCTCTTTGCACTTAACCACGACTAACCAGTGCTAAAGTGCTTGTGCTCTCTCCTTTAAACATGGTGATATAGGCTTACACCCAAAAGGCACATTCTATTTACTTGTAAGTCCCTAGTAAAGTGGTACTGCATGTGCCCAGGACCTGTAAATCAGTTACTGGGGGCCTGCAGCACTGATTGTGCCACCAACCTAAGTAGTCCTTTTAAACATGTCTCAGGCCTGCCATTGCAGCCAGTGTGTGTAGTTTTAAACTGCCATTTCAACCTGACAATATAAACATTTTGCTAGTCCCAAAGCTTCCTTTTCAGTACTTATAATTAACCCCTAGGGTATTCTCCAAACAGCCCAGTCCAAACAGTTGGAGATGTACTTTTAAGCTGTACATGTCCTTGTAGCGGAAAACTCTTTAATTTGAATTTCACTACTGCACACTCTACCTTTCTTGTAGGATAACATTGGGTTGCCTTATCACATTAATTAAGTGATCATTTTCAATTGGGAACAGGTCGGAATGGCGAGCTTGGTGTCTACAGAATTGTAATTTAAAACCCTCCTTAATGCTAAAGGCGGATTTTAAGTCACAATTCTGAAAATGTCCCTTTTAGAAAGTTGGCATTTTCTTGTCCCAACCATTTGATGCCTATGCCCTGTATCCTGTCTCACATGAGCAGGCTTAGCTGGCAGCTGTTCTTTGTGTATTGCTCTCAGACAATGAGACAAAGGAACGTAGGTATTGGCAGGATTGGTCATCTCTGACTTGATGAAGGGGGTAGCTGTCACCTACCACACCTGCCTGAGCACACTGACAAAGAGTTTGGCACTGGTCTGTTGTGACCCCAGACAAGCTGGGGCCAGGGAAGGGAGGCAGGAAATTCCAAACACCTCTGAGAGTAAAAATCACCAGAATCTTATCCTTCTTCAAAATTGGCCCAGTCATAAATATTGGACTCTCAGATCCAACTCTTCAGTTCACCTCTAAAACTGTGGAAGATTCAGGACTGCTGTGGTGCTCTGCAAAAGTGGCCTGCTACTCTTTTTGCCCTGTTGCCTTACTGCCTGCTACTAGAGTGAAAGGACTGGGCCTGCATCTTGATCCCAGGACCACCAGGGTGACTCAAAAGGCTAGTTTGCTGGCCTCCTTGATCAGAGCCTCAGGAACAGAAAAAGACTCCAACCACCTTGAACCCAGCACCTGGACACACTCTGCTGTAAGTCTTGCCTATTAAGTGGTGCCAACCCAGGCCTGGCCCGTTGGAAGTGGGCTTGAAGGTGCACTGCAGGCCCAGCTGTAGTCCTGTGAGCAGAACTGACGCAGGACAACACATCTCTTAGCAGCTGCTTTGGAACCGCCGATGTGTGATCCATTCCCAATGCAGGCCTTCACATTGCAGCCCACATCCTCCACGGAACCACCGCTGCATGACGCATATTTGACGCAGGCCTTTGCATCACAAGCCCCTCATAGATAGCATCATCGCCAATGACGCACATTGCAGGCCTGCAGCTTCTCCAGAACAGCTGCTGTGTGCCACATCTTCGAAGCAGGATTTCGTATCGCAGGCTTCTCATCAACAGCCTCCTCGACGATGAAGCCGGACTCCATATCGCAGTCCCAAAACCCCTCAGAATCGCCACTGCGCGACGTATCCTCAACGTGGGATCTCCCTACACTTTGCAATCCAGTATTTAAGGTACTTTATTCAGCAGGCCTAACTTGGTCCCTATATCCCATCCAAACTGCATCGGGGTTGGCCTGAACTTGTGACTTTGTCCTGGTCCTGCGTGACCAGATAACCACAGTTGGCACTATGTGCTTTTAGGCAATGTTTTCACTTACATCTTTAAAATTGCATATCTTTGGTTCTTCTGATTGGATTTTTGTTGTTTTGTTCTCAAATAATGTATTGAATTTTACTCTAGTCTTCTAAGGTTGTGTTGGATTTTTCTTGTATCGTATTTTCACTATATTACTGTTTGCAGTGCTGCATAAATACTTTACATAGTACCTTTAAATTAAGCATGACTGCTTTGTGCCAAGCCAACAAAAGGGTGGAGCACAGTTTAATTTGGGGTTTGCTTGTGTTTCACCCTGACTGAGATTGTGGTTTCTGCTTCAGTAGGATTTCACTCCCCACAACAAGTAACCCAATTTCCAACAGTCACTCTTCAAATTTTCTTAAACCCATCTTTTTCTCCTCTCTCCTTTTGGGGTGTAAACTGTAACAATGTTTAGTGTAATTTTCAAAGCAGAATGCTTTAATATGTGTAACTTGGCATCAGCAAATGTAAAGACATTGAAATTATAGGCCCTAGTGCTGATATTGGTCTGGTACCAGAATGCTAGAGCATTACACACTGGATGGTTGAGGCGTACACCTGAAACTTTGCAAATGCTATACATTTCTGATTGCAACATTTTGGAATTCTGCAGATTCCCAAAAAGAGAATAAGTCCAGCACGAAGGTAGGCATACATCTCATCCTCTAGATTTACTTTTCTTGTTGTGAACAAGACACCAATGTACTGGGGGCCTGATTGAGAGGAGAATATTAATTGAGAAACTCTGTAGTGTATGTGGGGTATGTGGCTGTGTTTTGCACAGGCAGTGAAGAAAATGGCCATAAACTTCGGAAAGCAGTAAACATAAACCTTTGGATGCTGATCTGAGTCACCTACATAGAGGGGATGTTAGAAAGAGTCATAGGCCCTATGTACTAAGTCATTTTGCAATCACAAACCATGCGACTTGAAAAATCACACAGTTTGTGACCACAATAGGGCCGTTTCAAATGTACAAAACTCATGGTAAGAAATGGAAGTGCAATTCTGACTCATAAAAAGGGGTTTGTAACCCATACTAAATTGAAATTTGTAAGGGACATTTTTTCAAACTTGCTTTTCAGTATGCAATGTATCAATGGTTTGTGACCATAATTGTACAGTTGTTGATACCTCAAAGCAGGTAGTAACTGACTTGCAAAGTGGAAGGGGACCACTGCCTGCTCCTCCGATGTTTTTCCGAACTGAAATCATTTATGTTTTTAAAGCAGCATTGGTTCCTTTAATAAACATGGGCTGCTTACAAATACAAAAGCTTTCCATTTTGAAACCCAAACACATAGATGGTGGTCTGCTGCCCTTTTTGAAAGACACAATCCCTGTGTTTGTAGCCAATCGCATGGGGTCGCAAATTGTGAGCTACCTAATTAATATTCATTAGGAAGGTCATATTGTAACTTCATATGAATGGTAATTTTTTTTAATTGACCGAATAATATATAGGTCAGTTTGCAGATTCAGATTCTGGTTGCAAAATGTATGTGCACAATTAGCGCCCCCTTTTTGCCACCAGTATCTCAGTACTGCTGGCCCCATGCCTTTTGTTTATGGTACTTCGACGTTTTGTGTTGGTAGAAAGGTTCAGCTTTTCACATCAAGCCAAATGAGTTGTCAGAAAGCCATATTCAGGATAGAGTATATTTCCTATCTATACTACAGAGTGAGATTGTTTTTTTGATTATCGACACAGGGGTACAACTCTCTTAGAACCTCTTTCTCACAACTTCCTTGTGTACCAGTTTAATGACTGTTCTGGCATCGTTCTCAAGATCATGGAGACCTCGGAAATCAATGTAAGATGAGTTAGGGTATGTTCTAAGGCCTAGATTAACTAAGGGTTGTAAGGCGGATCGAGCAATGCGGTGCATTTTGCACTGTAGCAACCGACACATAAACCAATGTAATACTTACTGTAGCTTGGCGCCTCGTGAGCCCCAAAGCAAAAGCTTAGTAAATAGTCTCCTAAGTGTATTGGCGGCTAAGAAGCCTAAAATTTGTAGCAGTGGGAAAGTAGTAAGAGTTAAAAATCCACTCTTTGGGCCAGATTTTTAAAAAAATACCCGCCGCGCAGCCCCCCGCGAGGCTGTGCTGGTTGCGTGACAGGGAGGGAGCAGTAGAGCGCCATATCTACAGAGATATGGCTCTCTCCTCCCCTCACCCTAGCGCCGGCGCTGATTTCAGCTGCCGAGCGCCACACACATCTTAGCGCCATAGTGCTAGGGTGTGTGCGTGATTCTAGCATAGGTTTTATACAGGAATGGTGCCCTTCCTGTTCAAAATACCATGCCTAGACACATTTAGAAGCTTTTGCTACTTTGTATGTTTGCAGCATAGTGCAGCACCTATGCAAAGTCGGAAAAGAAAGGAGAAGTAAAAAATGTTTTTCCTGTTAGCGTCTCCTTTGAAGTAGCATTAACTTTTGGCGCTAAACCCTGTCTGCAATTCTTTATAGAGGGGGTTTTGCGTCTAAAGGCATGTGTGGTCGCATGGGAACGGCCATGTGCCCCCTATGTAATGCCCCCTTGGTGCTAAGTAACGCAAAGCAGTGCTTTGTGCTCCTTTTCGCTACTTTTAGGGTACTTTCCAGCGCAAAACAAGTTTTGTGCTGGAAAGTATATTCCCCCCAAAAAATGTTGTGCTGTTTAGCGTCAGTTTGAAAATCTACCCCTTTGTTCTTAAGGTTTTGCAGGCGTCCGTTTCTACTACTGACAACATATTTGCTTTTAAGATCAAAACAATGCAATTCAATATCAGTTTTTTAAAGTGGCTCTATAAGTGGGTATAAAGCCAGGCCATGTCCAAGTAGATTCATTTCTTGAGTTCATAAGATAGTGAGAAGAATGTTCTTATTTATGCTTCGATGGCCTGTTTGGCTTTGCGTTATACCTGGTTTCTTTTAGAAATTGTTGTCATAGCTGTGGAGATCTGCGTCCTACAATTATTTGCACATATCTCTTGTCCACCAGGTAAGCAAATGTGCACATGCTCACCATCACCCAAAAATATGAACTGTAACTACTGACTCAAACGCGTGTTGCTGCACCATGCGTAGCAGGAACAGCGCACAGTCAGGGTCGACTGGAGGGAGCACAGAGTTCATTAAGTGCATCTACAACAGCCTCCCAGTCATTATCACACAAATGGTGATGTAGAAAATGTTAGTATATCTTTCTCGCGAAGAGAGATGTCTTGCCTAGCCATCCGCCTCTTTGGCTGCTCCCAATGGCACCGCCAGCTTTGTGACCCCAATTCGCAACATGGGGAATTTGACATGGGTGGCATTTATGGGGCAAAATGATAACTATGTTAATAGTGTATTGCACCACACCTTCTTAGTTTGATCTGACCCCTGGGTCATGGGAGTAGCTTCTGTTTTTGGGTACATAAGAGATGGCTCTCTGTGTGTTCTGCCGCAGTCTCCACCCAACCATTCTCGTAAGCAGGTTGTGTGTGTCTAGTATGCCTGGAGTTGGTTTGCACCCGTGGGAGGTGAGGAGTGGCCTGTACAGTTATAATATTAGCTGTGCTCAGTATTCATAGGTGTCAAACTTTTAGCCCATGTGCAGGAAACTCCATTTTATTGGCCTTGCACAACATGCCTGGCAGTCTCTGTGTCCACGCAAGTGAGTTGGTGTCAGACAAGTCTTAGTAGAGCTATCCATGACATAACACTACTAACTGTTGTGACTTTGTTATGAGCTTCATTTCATGCTTGTCTCAATATAAGTAAATGCTTACACAAAATGTGCAGGAGGATTTTCTTTTCACACAATCTTTGTAATTAGAGTGGCTTCACAAAACTCTGTCACATAAACAGCAATTACAGAATTTAGCCTTATTATTTTTTACTATAGTCAACTTTAGTCCTTTGGTGAGTGTTTGTGGCTAAGCACTTGAACTTACATTTGAGCAAAGTATATAGGTGGCATCCTGGAGATCTTTCACATAGTCCATCCCTGCAGGTCCTGCCCGCAGTCCTCACAATAGTCAAAATTGGACACAATAAAGTAGTACTCATTTAGGGAAATGACTTAATGGACCATTCAAGTAGCTCTCTGGCCTTTTTGGGTTCTTTCCCTGACCTATCCTTCTCCTCTTCAAACCCACAACACTTATAATGTGATCGTTGCAATTGCGATTCACAGCACACGACCTGGATTAAAACGTTGTTGGCCGTCACCATAAAATCATTATGGACCTGCAGAATAAATTTATAACGACCATAAAACCTGAGGGAACCCTATCTCTGATTTATTTTTCCTCCATCACACTGCTAAGCAGTGCTTAATTTGAGCCGGTGGTTGCCGATGGTGGCCACTTGCACTGTTTTTTGGGGACCAGCACTTATGCTTCCTCATCATTCATTTCCTGAGAACAAATAGGGAAAACGTACAGAGGGGAAAAAATGAGGAAGTGAAAGATGGAAAAAGCGTCGCAGAGGGAGAAAGCAGGAACTGCAGGAGCGAGGTAAAGGGGAAGGGAGTGCCCGGCAGTGGATTAAAGAGACCTGAGGTGGACTCAAGAGTACACAGCCTTGGTATTGGGTGCACTGACATTTAACTTCGCTGGCTGCGGGCTTCTCCTCAGAGCTTCAGGCACCGGCACTCATTCTTTTACAAACTAAGGGGCATATCTACAAGGCGGCGATAGAAAATTATCGCCGCTTTTGCGGCCGTTTTCGGCCGAAAAGCAGCGATGATTTTATCGCCTATTTAGCAAGGTCACGCTAACGCGTGAAACCTTGCATTAGCGCACGTATTCTTAACGCCCAGCTTTGCATCTCTAATGAGATGCAAAGTGGGCGTTTCTGACTTGACATGACAGGAGAAATGTCACTAAGCGACATTTCTCCTATCATCCAGCCCCACGCTATGAAGCATGGCGGCAAGAAAAGTAGCGATAACCCCTGTTATCGCTACTTTCCTTACGCCTGCTTCAGGACTGACTTAGCCATGATATCCTATGGAAGGTGGATATCATGGCTTAGTTTGTGGGGCCCTATCAACAAGCTAACACCACATTCCGTGAGATTATCGCTGGGTTTCCAGCGATAATCTCACGTTAGGCAGTTAGCGCTAGGATTTTTATCGCTTTTGAGATAAGCGTTGCTAATAGCTCGCTATCTCAGCGATAAAAATCCACGTTAGCCGGCGATAATTATCCTAGCGCTAAGTGTGCTTAGCGATAATTATCGCCAGTTGTTGCTGATATGCCCCTAAGTACTGCTTCAAAGAAGCAACCCAAGTCACGATAAGACCACCACTCCAATCACTCAAGTCTCAAGTCACGATAAGACCACCACTTCAATCACGCAAGTCTCTCAAGCACCACACAAAAGCGCTTCTCGCGTAAGCTCAGAGCAGGTACAACTCCCTTCCAACCAAGCACTGCCCCACAGTGGATCCTGCTCCCCATTCGATAATGTGCTTCTGCACTTTGCAACATGATGTGAAGCACTGCACATGCGCACTACACAAATACAAAATACAGAAAATAACGCTAAACACTGTAGCCTCATGCCTGCTTTTCTGATCAACAAAGAACAAATCCTCAGAAAATATTGAGTATTTGTTGCGTGGTCCCAATACAAGTCAGGCCTCCATGAGAGCAAGACTGACGTTCCCTTCCTCGCTCAAGAATTACACAATGTGGCTGTTTGATGAAGTCACTGAGAAGAAGACGAAAGCCGCTTACCTCACAGCGGCTGGGCCTGGGGAAGTGAGTAACATCCTGTGCCTGTCTGGCCACACTCTAACCGCAGAGGGCATTTCATTTCTGCAGCCACATTTCGTTTTTCATGTTTTTTCTTTTTTGCAGTCCCATTTCCTTGGGTGACTTCAGTGCTTTGTGTAGACTGAACTACAGTTAAGTGTGAAATTAAATCATCGGAATACATATACTTCCTTTTGTGCCTCTCTCCCACGTCCCTCCCCCCACGAATGATGCGACTCATTGCTAAAGCAGATGGGAAAATGAAACTAAACCTCCGTTTTTATTTCTTAATAAAACGTGCATTTCAACAAACTGCAAACGTTATCAAAATAAATCATTTAAAACAACATTTTACCTCCAGGACCGTAAAATGTATGCTTGAGCAGACGAGTGTAATTTCCACAAAGGGAGTAGATTTGTCTACTGGCAAAATTACTTACTTGTAATGTGCAGGCCTGTGCAATCACCGTTTTGAAACTCGACCCAAAAAATCGCTGGACAGATGCCAAATCACTTTACCTCCCACCGCCTCTAGTTATACGTATGTGTAATGTAAGTATGTAAAAGCACACATTTAAAGTGTGTGATCTAATCAATCCCCGCATACATCTTCCCACCACCTGCCTATAATATCTAGTATCTGAACACAGCTTCAGGCAGATGCCACAACGCCCTTGATCCGGTGATACCCAGAGTGCTCAGTGAAGAAAGTATGCTAGGGTCATCAACCATGTCAACCGCAGCAAAAAGATCAAAACGCAAGAGTATGGATGGGAGATGGTTGTGACGGGCTGCTGTGAGAAAGTTGGAAACACAAGAGTGCTGCTACAGAACAAATGGAATGCCAGAAGCCAGATTGAAGGGGATCAACCAGGTTGATCAAGTCACAGAAGAAATCGGTTAAAACAAGAAACACCTTGTTAGAGAAAAAAGGGAGGAGAATACTGGGCAGTAGTTATGGACAGAAGAAGGGTCTTCTGAGGATTTTGGGTCTAGCGTACAGAGTCAGTCACAAATAGTGGGTGCACATTGCACGTCAATTTATTGCGACCTGCCTGTCGTTTTGTGTTGCAACCTATGCACTAATAGATCTCATTGCAAAATGTCCAGTCAGAGAGGGTTGCAAAGGGCCTGCCCAATGAATATTAATTAGGCAGGCCATGACTGGCTACTAAAACCGGAGTGGTGGCCTGCAGGGGATGGCAGATCTCCATCGGTGTATTTACTTTTTGAAACGCAGGGCAGCAGGTGCAGGTCACAGACTGCTATTGAAAAAAATGTTTCTCGTTGTGGAATTCATCATGTGTACCACTTTCTGCTCCCCTCAAGGGTAAGCTGCTGCCCTTTGAGAAGCAGTTACTGCACACCTTGAGGGATAAAAAAGGTAGATTTCCAGTATATAAGGCGTATCGGACCTATATTATGTTAGCATGATGCATCTATGCGTACACTCCCTGTTTGATGTATATGCTTTTGCTTGGAGGAAACTCGTTTATTTCCTCCCTGTATATCTATTGCTAAAAGAGTAGGCCGAGAACCATACAGATGCCATCTTCTGAACATATGCTCGAGCACGGACCATGATCACGCGTTGATCACGTGCGGTTGTCAGGCCCCAGTTCATTTGAGTTACTGGTAGCAGCTGAAGGTAGGCTGTTTACTCGACTGTTCTAAGACTCAAGGTCGCATCTGCCTTTGGGGGCGATAAGCACATTCATGGAGGCGCCCTGTCTACACTCCCAGGCACCAAGACGAAAGGGAGTCACCCCTCCTGACCTCATCAGTAATAGATAGTCAAGCCATTGTACTGGTCTGATGTGTGCCATATATGGTCCTTTCCTGGAGCTCGAGGGCCAACTGGTGTTTTTCCTTTTACAGTGATTGTATGTATTGAACCGAAAAGTATATAACCTCATGTTTGAATACGAGCCAACAGTCTTCTCGGTGCACCTGATGGGTGAGGTTCGGAGAGGCTCCTCTATAGAGTATTTTGTTTAATAAACGATTGAACCTTCTTCACTGCCAACTGACTGATTATTTGGTAATGGTGTTGGGACTATTGGTAGGTACAGTCCTTTCGTTTATTTTTATGGAACATCAGTTGGCGACTCCGCCGGGACTCCGTGACTGGGTCGTCCTCCCCGTAAATGGGTGGTAAGGACAAGGGGTAATTCTAGTCGAGTGGGTGGACGGAAAAAGGATCCTTTTGAAATTTAGCCATCTTTGGCATGAACTTACTCCGCTCTCACGATCAGAGTATCCCCAGCTGCTAGTGACCCTTCACCGGAGTTCTACGGGCGTAACCCAGGAGCTGACAGTGTTGGTCTTCAGGAGTTGGCAGTTGAGAACACGCAATTGTACCTGTGTGCACCAGGTGAGTGGAATTGTTTTGATGTTTTTGGCATGCACTGTTGAGCAGCGCTTTTGAAGCAGTTAACTGTGTAGGTTTATGGTGGTCAGTGTACCACGGAGAATCTTGGAGGTCTGACGGGGCAGCATTATGGTGGCTGCACGTATAGTTGCTCCACTGACTTTTTTTAAATAATAGAGACGCCGATCGGACGCCCGGTGTGGCACGTGTGGTGCGCACCCGGCCGGATTGCTCTCGGAAAAGCCTGTGGCTGCACCTGGGTAACCTTGGGAACACATCTGAAGCGGAGATAATGAAGCGGGCTTAGTCAGAATAGTCCCAAGAGTGAACCTGGAAGGCTTCGGGATAGTCTGTAGGTCGGTCTGTGGTTATACCTGTCTGACGGTCTCTTGGTAGTCTTTGGACTGCTTGATTTTAGTATCTGTCGGTCTTGGAATCTGAATTTGATTGATTCTCCACGAACAGGAGTCGACGGGCTCTGTTCTTGGTATGAGAAGACGTCATTTTTAGAATATCTTTGTATGTATATATATATTATTGTCTTGTGTATGTTTGAATGAACGTGAGGTGGTATGTTTTGTAAATGTTTGAACATGGCCATGTTTTGAAGTTTATTTTTATGATCGAATGAGGAACACGTGACGACAATCACTATGCCGTGTTTTAGCAAATTGAGTTGTTTTGGATGTTGTTGCCGCCCTAATGATACGCGTTTGGCTGAAAGCCATCTGCCCCGCCTGAGGGCAGCCCAAGTTATGATATGTATGTAAAGCATGGTATTACGCCTCTTTTGTTTAATACATCATGGCATAAATATACTAAAGATAATGTGGAATTGCAATGGCCTTTAACCGGGTCTTTTGATGAAAAAAAAGATAAATTTCCTGCAGGATCGATTATTTTCTAAACGAAGTCGACAGTCAATGTTTGACTCCCTAAACCTGTGGCAGAAGGAAGCAAAGCGTAGACGAATGCGGGAGGAGAAAGTATGTAGGATGAAAGGAAAGCAGACGATTACGCAGAAAGCTATAGCTTATGATAAAGCACAAACTGAACAAAGGATTGATTGTGCAGACAGACAATTTAGATTGCAAGTGGATAAGACCTATGTGGCTAGGACTGAAGCGGAAGATGAGATAGAGGATTTATTGGATACTCATCCACCTCCACCTTATGCTCCGCAGCGTATATGTCCTGTTGTTCCCCGACTCTAGTACAGGCCCCTTCAGCTTCCGCCCCTGTTGATTCCTCTTCCCTTGCCTCTCCGGGAACGTCCTCTGTTTTGTCTCCCTCAGTGTCTGAGACGGCTACTTTATGGCCTGTTACACTGCCGTCTTCCGTTACATCCACAGCTGTTTTGTCTCCCCCCACCCCTGTGTAGGCCTCCCTTTCCGTGAGCACGACCCCATCTCCAGCTGTTTCGACTCCATTTCGTGCTCCTGGGGATTTCGACGCACGGAAGTTGTTTACCCGTTCAGCTGTAGGACCGAATGAAAAACAGATGATTGAGAATCAGTCATCCCAGTGGATGCGACAGCCTATTTACACTATAACTGATATGGAACACGCTTCGAGACTATGAGCCTGTTATGCAGCAACATGCTTTGAAACACATGGCTGCACGTATTATTACTCTCTGGGAACAGTGTTTTCCTAGAGGGATGAACACCCAAGTGATGTATGACATCTGGGACAGGGCTCATAAGTCTGAACTTACCCCAGATGGACTGTATAGAAATGTGGAGGTTTTATTAAATTATCGTGAATGGATGCATCAAAAGTGTCCCTCGTGGGACACTCAGCATCCTATGCGAGAAGTTCATCCTATCCTTCATCCTGAAATATCGGAACTAAAGAATGACCAGGGCGTGGTGACTAGACCTTGTGTAGAGGCCCGAGTGCAGGAGCAATGGGTTTACACCCCCTGGAAGAGGAGTGAAGTCCTCTCGCTAAAATCACAATTACCCGACCCCCGTAAGAATCCCAATATTATAAAGAACTCACAGAAGCGGCCTCTTCGGCCGTCATGACCTTAGCTGACATAGAGCTATTTTTTGCATTGTTAGTTCCCGTTGACGTATGGCGTCAGGTGCATGATCAGGACCATGCTCAAGAATTAGGCGGAACATGGGAGCAGATAAAAGATTGGGACAGGATCATAAGCCTGGAGATAAGCCGAAACTTGAATTATTGGCATTACCTGGCTGTATTATCACTTACATGCATTCCTTAATTCCACCTCGTAAGGTGGATTGGGACAAATTTACCGCATGTAAACAGAAGAAAGATGAAAGTGTTTCTGATTTTTTCACTAGGTTTGAGGGCGTATTCATTGATTTTAGTGGACAGGATTTATCGTTGGAAGGCGGTATACGATTATTTGTTAATTGTTTTGTGACCAATTTGTTACCAGAAGTCTCTGCACGGCTACAAGCCGCTGAAAGTACCTGGACCACTTCCACGCCCTCGGTAATATTGAGTATGGCCCAATATTACGAACATAGAGAAAATGAGAGTAAGGATAAGACGGCAAAGAGAACGAATAATCTTAAAACACAGGTGTTATTGCAACAATTTGTTCAAGGACGAGGCAGAGAGAGAGGCTGTAGAGGGTTCGTCCCTCTACAGCCTCTCTACAGGAACTGGACGAGGCAGAGGGCCGGGTGTCGTTTTGGGAATAAATCAGTGTGCTTATTGTAAGGAGGAAGGGCATTGGCGATTTCAGTGTCCGTTATTGCAGACCCAGAACGGGGCTATGAGAAGTAGAGGAAGAGGCCGGGGAAGTGTGGATCGCAGCGATATGCGACGAGAAGAGGCGAAGCAAGTTGGACAAGAAAATAATTATTTTGATAATCCAAGAGGTAGGCAGTATTATAATGAGGAGTGTGTAATGGACGCGACCGAAGGGTATGCTTATACATAGGATAGCCATGGACAGAGTGAGGGCCAGGTGTCAGTACCCGTTGATCAGCAAGGACCTTATGTAGAGGCGCATTTGATGGGGAGATCTGAAAAGTTTTTAGTTGATACGGGTGCAATGAATAGTTCTATTTCCCGTTCCCTGGTCCCAGGGGCTGCTCTGTCCAGGCACAATAATGTTTCGGTAGGATTCTCGGGAATTCTGGTGGTGAGCCCCATCTCCAAACCTATTCCTTTTACAATTGGTCCTGTTATGATAGACTCCCCATTTCTTTTGACTTCCCATTGTGGTGAAAATTTGTTGGGCTTGGATTTGTTGAAGAAATTACATGCTAAGATTCATTGTTCACCTGATGGTGTTTACTTGACTATTGATTCTCTTGGGAAGCATACTTTGCAGTGTTTCACTAAAAATGAACCCCTCCCTCCTGAGTTTGCTGCTATTCCAGCAACATTGTGGGCCACTGGTGACACAGATGTAGGATTATTAAAGATTCCGCCCGCTTCTCTTACTTTGAAGCAAAATGCTCGGCTTCCTCGTATACCTCAGTACAAAATTTCTCCGGCTGGTGAGAAGGCTTTGCTCTCCATCATACAAGATTTGGTAAAAAGGGGTATGGTGGAAGAGACAGCTGCTAATGTGTGCAACAACCCCATTTTGCCTATCTTAAAGAAGGCCCCTGTTGGAAGCGATCCTGACTATGCTGATACCTATCGTCTTGTGATTGATTTGCGTGAAAATAATAAAATAGTGGTGCCTCAATACCCAGTGGTTTCAGACATCACTACTATTCTCACTATGATTTCTCCTACTGCTAGATATTTCTCTGTGATTGATTTAAAAAATGCTTTCTTTAGCATTCCGATTCATCCTGATAGCCGCCATATTTTTGGCTTCTCATTATCTGGTTGCAGCTTCTGGTTCTGCTGCGCTCCCCAGGGGTACACAGAGATTCCTAGTATTTATAGTCAAGCTTTGAAAACATTGTTGGATGATTTTGTCTTGCCCCCTGGTAATGTGCTTTTGCAATATGTAGATGATTTGTTAGTGGCTTCTGATACCGAGGAAGGTTGTAAGAAGGCCACTGTACAAATATTGTCTCATTTGGCTGCTAAGGGCAATAAGGTATCGATTTCTAAATTTCAATATTGTCGACAGGAGGTGACCTATCTCGGTCATCTACTGTCGAAGGAGGGGAGGAGACTAACCCCTGAGCGTGTGACTACCATTTTTAATATGTCTGTACCTCGTACTCAGCGTGATGTTCGTGCATTTCTTGGCATAACTTCTTACTGTCGCCAATGGATCCCTAATTTTTCCCTTCTGACTAAACCTCTTCTGTATTTAACCACTAAAGATGTGCATGAACCTTTACCCTGGACTGATGCTTATCAAGATGCTTTTGACTCTTTGAAATCTGCGCTTTGTTCTGCACCTGTTCTTGGTACTCCTGACTACCGAAAACCTTTTGTGCTTTACGTACATGAGGTGGACAGTTGCTCGCTTTCTGTGTTAACACAAGGATTTGGTGGTAAGCAGAGACCTTGTGCCTATTTCTCGGTGGTGTTGCATAACGTCGCCAGAGCACTCCCTAGCTGTTTAAGAGCTACTGCTGCGGTTGCGGTGGGTATTCGACAGTCGGAACGGCTCGTTCTGAACACTGACCTCACAGTGATGGTACCACATGCTGTGGATACATTATTGAACAAAACAAAGACCCAGCACCTTACGAGTGCGCGTCTTACCGGATACGAATTGACTTTGTTTGCTCCACATATTACGAATAAACAATGTGCCACTCTGAACCCTGCTACGTTACTACCCCTCCCTTCGAATGAAAAGAACAATGATGTTCATGATTGTATATTTCAGACTGAGGAAGAAACGAAGGGACGGGTAGACCTGACTGACACTCCTCTATCTGACCCTCAAGGGGAGTTGTTACGTCGATGGCTCTTGTTCCAAGTTACCAGATGGCACGACAACTACTGCATATGCGATAACTACTCTCCATACTATAGTTGAGGCTTCTTGAGTACCCTATCAGTCAGCACAGGCGGCTGAATTAGTGGCATTGTTTCGGGCCTGTGAGTTAAGTGAAGGACTGAGAGTAAATATTTACACCGACATCCAGTACGCCTTTGGCGTGGCTCATAGTTTTGGCCGACTTTGGGCAGAAAGAGGTTTTCTTACTTCTCATGGTCAGCGAATACAGCATGGCCCCTTGATTTTGTGATTACTGACAGCATTGGCATTACCAGAAATAGTGGCTGTAGTCAAATGTAGTGCACACAAGGCAGTGGTTGATGCAGTAGGGGAGGGTAATGCCTTTGCCGATCAAGTAGCTAAGGAAACTGCGAAATCCAAATTGACCTCAATGTTTGTGACTAGCTTGGTGGGTGGCTGAAACAGAGATGTTTAATAATACCATGGAGAGTGTCCGAGAAATACAGAAAGAAGCTACCCCTATTAAACTGGCTCACTGGAAAGAGCGAATTTGGGAGATTAGATGCAGATGGTTGTTGGACTGATCTGGCGTAAAAGCAGCAGTGGCTGTTGCCTAATGCATTAGTGAATGCGGTGGTGACAATGGCACATGGTTCAGCTCATATTGGGGTGAAAGGTATTTGTGCATTATGAGATCCTGCATGGTACAATCCCAATATTTCTAGGACCGCTGCTCATTTGGTACAATATTGCATGGTGTGCTTACGATATAATCCAGGGGGCAGGGAGCCTGTTCTGAGTGGAAACTTTGCACCACCATCTTTGCCTTTTGCGGTGCTTCAGAAGGATTATATCCAGCTGGAGCGCGTTAACAATTTGAAGTATGTCCTGGTCTTGGTATGCGCTTTCAGTAAATGGATGGAAGCCTACCCGACAAAAGAAAACACTGCTTTGGCAACGACAAAAGCGTTGGTAAAGGAGTATTTCCCTCGCTACGGATTGCCTCGTGTGATCTGGAGTGATAACGGAAGACATTTTAATGCAGAACTCATCACACATATGTGTAATGGACTACAGATTAAACAGAAATTCCATGCGGTTCGACACCCCCAGTCCGCTGGGTTGGTTGAGAAGTATAATGGGATATTAAAGCTCAAATAAGCTAAAATTCAAGAAAGTACTGGATTGAGGTGGACAGATGCTCTGCCGCTGGCATTAATGTCAATATGAGTTAACCCACATTCTCGTTCTGGTTTGTCTCCGTATGAGGTCATTTTTGGGTGCCCTGCTAATGTTTGGGGCGTCCCGAGACCCAGAACGTTTCGTGATATAGAGTATCCTTTGCTGACAGACTATTTGTATGCTTTGACTAAAGATTTTCATCCCATTCATCAACAGGTCTCAGCAGTTTTGCAGCCCCTGCCGGAGGGTCCGGGACATCGCTTGGAACCAGGACAGTGGGTTCTGGTCCGTAATTATCAGCGAAAATCCAGTTTGGATCCTCGATGGTCTGAACCGTTTAAAGTCTTGTTGGCCACGCGGACGGCGATAAAAGTGAACGGCAAGCGACACTGGATTCATGTGTCACATCTGAAAAAACTACCCCTCCCGCTTCCATATGATCAGGGAATCCAGGACGGGGTTCTGACTCAGGAAAGTGAGTGAGTTCCTCGATTCATTCCTTTTTCTGACGCCCAGGTGATTGGAGAAGGCAAAGGAGAAGGTACACCGGGCTCGGAAGTGGCTCTGTCATCAGCACAATTGATCGCCCCAGATTCTGTTGTTCCTACAGCTAACCCAGAGGCTCGCAGTGCCCCTGTTTCACCGGATTCGTCAGCCTCTGTTTTGTTCTCTGATCAAGAAGTGCCTGGCCATACTCGATACAACCTGCGGCCCAGAAAAGATGACGGTACACCAGGTGAGCATGGTAGGAGATAGGGAGAGACTTGAGTGATAGGGTACAGACCTGTGATATGAATTTCTGTTAGATACGTTTCTGGTGTACTGAGCGAGACACTGGACTGAACGCGCTGAGAGCCTTGCACATTTGTTTGCTCTGTTCAGAAAGAAAGACTGAATTTCATGTTCAAAGGGGCCCAGGTTGTGTTTTCTTCAAGGGTTGTGTGAGAACATAACTCCAACGTGAGAAGTTTGTTTTGGTATTATCTGTGATGAACGATAGGAGCCTGCCTGTGAGGCTCTAAACGGACACAGGAAAGAAGTACCCTCTGGCAGGTTGGACTGCATTGCCCTAGTTTATTGTCGGACTTTTAGTTAGCATGTTTCTCTTTGCTCGTTTTGTTCCTGAAGAGGAGCGTCCTTTTGTGCCACGCTATTTTCCTACATCTATGCCTGTTTTTTATAGTTGGAGCAATCGTTTTAAATTGCATTTATAGCTACTATAGCAATATTGTTAATTATATTACTAGGAGTATTCATATATCTAGAATTTCGCCACCCTATGCATACTGTTTTAGGAACAACTACCCCACCTCCGGAACATGTGTTTCATACTTTAACCCCTCATAAGGAAAGGCATCGTCAGACCTATGTGAAAAACGCATTCATTGAAATGCTTCATCAAGCACACAGTGCCACCAATACTACGAATTGTTGGGTCTGTGGTCTTTTACCATCTGTTATGCACAAGCACGACTTACTTATATCTCTACCGTTGTCTCATCTGGGAAGTTGCAAGGCTTGGTTCAAATTGCTTTCTATGATGTATATGCATTACACCGTGGACGCTCGAAGGTTTTCAGAGAGAGATTAAATTCCTGACTCCGCCCCCTCCGTTCATTTGGCTATACAGAAGCTACATCGTTTGGCTTCCGAGATCATGTAGAAACTGGTACGTGGTCTCTCTCTGGTTGGTTCTGGGGTTTGCTGTCTACTTGGGGATGGAAAATTCTGATGGTGCTGGCATGTATAGCCGGTATCATATTCACGTGTTGTGTACAATGTGGACCTGCATGTTGCTCTTATTGCGTGACAAAACTCACTTCCTCTGTGTCTGGTCTATCCCCAACAGCGGTAAAATCTCAGCTAGTTCAGCAGGAGCTCAAAGACCTAATGCAGATTGATGAAGGAATATTTGACGATTGAACTGTTTTAGTTAGCTACATCATGCTAAAAGGGCCGTTCTGATGGATAAAAAAGGTAGATTTCCAGTATATAAGGCGTATCGGACCTATATTATGTTAGCATGATGCATCTATGCGTACACTCCCTGTTTGATATATATGCTTTTGCTTGGAGGAAACTCGTTTATTTCCTCTCTGTATATCTATTGCTAAAAGAGTAGGCCAAGAACCATACAGATGCCATCTTCTGAACATATGCTCGAGCACGGGCCATGATCACGCGTTGATCACGTGCAGTTGTCAGGCCCCAGTTCATTTGAGTTACTGATAGCAGCTGAAGGTAGGCTGTTTACTCGACTGTTCTAAGACTCAAGGTCGCATCTGCCTTTGGGGGCGATAAGCACATTCCTGGAAGCGCCGTGTCTACACTCTCAGGCACCAAGACAAAAGGGTGTCACCCCTCCTGACCTCATCAGTAATAGATAGTCAAGCCTTTGTACTGGTCTGATGTGTGCCATATATGGTCCTTTCCTGGAGCTCGAGGGCCAACTGGTGTTTTTCCTTTTACAGTGATTGTATGTATTGAACCAAAAAGTATATAACCTCATGTTTGAATATGAGCCAACAGTCTTCTCGGCGCACCTGATGGGTGAGGTTCGGAGAGGCTCCTCTATAGAGTTTACATGTCTCCACCCCAGAGTAATGCAATTGGATTACTCTTGTGCAGGTAGCTGACACCCTTCTCTAAACCCCTCCCTGATGCTACCCAAATCCCCCTTACCCCTCCTTGTGCTTCTGATTTGAAACAATAGGACACACACCTAAACCCAGCCCTCCCAAGAGGAAGCAAATGCACTGCTGCACCTAAAAAACAGCATTCCAAAAGACAAGGTAACAAAACAAGACCCAGCTCTCTCTTAAGGCGAGGCAAGAAAACAAATTCAGGTGCAGTTAAAGTGACACACACATATTTATTAATCCAATTCTTTGAAAAGGAAGGCAAAATATATCGGGTAATGCAGACTCCCAAATATCAAGTAACTTAGGCACAAAACCAGAATAACATGTAGCATATATACATGGAATAGAGAAACGTAGAAATTATATACACAAAGTAATTAACACCTCACCGATCGTTCAGTGGACATCCTTGCCAACTCAAGCTGGAGGATCCCATCTGCCAGCCAGGCAGGATTCTGATCTGGACTCTCAAGAGTTCCGTATCCTTGTGACGACACATCTGACCCACAAGCGAGCTCCCATCTGGGTGCCAAGGTTACCCGCCTTTAATACCTTTACTCAACCTGAGGCGAAGGTTCAAGAAACCTCGCCCCCTTTCTTCTGTTACGAAAAACCGAGCTGACCGTACTGGTCTGTGTCAAGGTCAAGACAGAAGCTGTCCAGGCCCCTGTATTTTGACTCCGAGACCGAGCTGTACATTCCACACATTTCTCTGGCAACAAAAATGGCTGCCCTGAACGATACTAAGCACGCATCCCACACAACATATTCCAGTTCACTCTGATCGGTGAGGAGTGAAAACAAGTGAAGAGCGAAAACATCCCCACCCCACTTTGCAGCAGCGTGCAAGCACAGAAAATGGAGACTGTTACGCAAAATAGAGTCAATGCTCAATATATCATTCTTAATAGCGCTACACCCCTCCCTAATCATCTCCTTTATTAGTAACTCTGCCACTTTTCCCTCCCAATACCTCCAATCCCTCCCACATTTATTACTAAAACGTATACTCACATCTGCAGAGACCCCCCAGTCGAGGTGGGTAACTCCTCACATGTAAGGATAAGCAGTGTGTAGTTTTAAACTCTGCACATAATCTGTGAATCGCAACTTGCAATACGTTTTGCAGTACTACAAAACATACTACAAAATGTAGTTTGACAATCACGCACCTAGAGTTATAATCTAGGGAGGGAATTACATGTGATGTGCTGTAAACTGATTAAAAGTAAGAGCAGTGGCGGCCGCTCCATTTGGGCGTTGGAGCGCCACCCCACTGCTTTCTCGCAGTGCAAGAAGCAGAAAATAAAATGGTATTTTAAATACCATTTTATTTTCTGCTTCTCGCGGCAGCGAGAAAGCAGACGTCAGGGTCATGCCTGGTTGGGGGCGGGTTGGACAGATTTCCTGGTTGGGGCGGGCGTGTGGGCGGGTCAAGGAGGAGTGGCTTGCACCACTCTAAGTGCCCAGACTGCTTGGTCGGCCCTGGGGGCCGACCAAAGCAGTCATGCGTGCTCTATATTTTCTCTATGTAGGCTGCATGCCGCCTACATAGAGAAAATGGCGTCCCTACTGGTGCTCGGTTGGGCGCTGCCCGGGACTCAGCGCCAATCACAACGCTGCCATTGCAGCGTTGTGATTGGTTTACAGGCGGGGAGGGAGGCGGGAGCATGCTTCCTGTTTAGGAGCAGCAGAGAGGCGGGCAAACCTTGCCCAGAATCAGAGGCGGCATGAACCCGGCAGGTAAGTTTTCAATGTTTTTTTATTTATTTATTTTAACTGCCCCCTCGCGGTAACCCCCGCACGAACCCCCCCTTCCGCGAGTATTGCGAGCCCGTGACTGGGTCTTAACGAAGGCCCATGCAGGGGGGACCCCAACACCTCAGAGGGGAGGGATCATTCATCCCAAAGCAATAAGTATCTGAAATACAGGAAACTAAAAGTCTTCTCATGACATTCTGTGGTGGCCCCACGTGTTTCCGTTGTGCCACTGCACCCTACCTATATTTTGGGGGAAATGGGGGAATCTTGAAAGCCCCGTTGGCAGTCTATCATCAATGTATTTACTCTTCAGTGTATATCGTCTTCACAATCGCTTGATAGAACAGCTACATTCATAGGCAGAGTGGCGTGTTCTTAAAACACCTAATGAATGCCATTATTTTAATATGTGCAACATTAAAGGTGAAAATCGTGCACTAGTAATTAAAGATTGCACAGGGTATGGTCGTTAATAAGTGCGCGATTTGTGCATCATTCCGAGTTTTTCATCATTGGAATGAAAAATAGTGGGTGAATTCTAGGGATTTCACCTCATTTGCACAAAGTCAAAGTTTTCACTATTCGCCTAGAAGGATTGTTACAGGCTTTACCTCGGTAAAATATGGTAAACAAACAATTTAGCGGGCACATGCTGTAATTCCATTTCAATTGCAAACTGCTGTCTGCCCCCACAACAGGATCAGAGGCCAGAGTGGAATTAGGGTCCACATGTTTCTTCAGGTAAATCAGCACCCAGCCTCCAAGAATGACTCTGCGCTTTATCATATATTTTCAGAACATCAAAAATGAACCTTTCCCCTTCTTCATGCATCGGTATTGTCATCATAATTAAAACCCTACTTACTCTACATTATTGAATAAAGACTCAAAGGAAGATCACAAGCTATTTTTAATCAAGCACAATAAACTATAATATCTGAAGTAGAGCAGTCCCACCAAGCGGCACCACTGCCAAGCCCAGGGCTGTGACAAGGTGTACGACAAGTCTTTGCACCTTAAGGGGTATGCGGACAAACAAACTTTTATTCTTCTGTTATGTTCCTTGTTTTATCTGCACTGGATATGAAAAATGTCCTATGCGCCATGTGGCTTTGTAACTGTAATTATGGCGGCCGCACCTTTCGCAACGCTTGATGTTTAACGTTCATTCTTGTTTTGACGGCACTAGATATGGAAAATGTCCGGTGCGCGATGTTTTACTTTAGTTCTAGTGTCACACGCGCTTAATTTGTTAATATGGCGGTCATGCCTTTAGCCATGTTTATGTTTAACTTTCATATTGTGTTACTTGTTTTCTCTGCACTGGATGTAGAAATTGAACTATGAATCGAATGATGCTTTACTTTCACTCTCGTGCGACGCAGCGCAGTCTCTGTAAGTATGGCAGCCACGCCTTCTGCCACGCATAATGTTTAACTTTTATTATCGTGTTGGCTGCTACTTGTTTTCTGTGCACTGGGTTCAGAAAATGTCCTGTGCTTGGAATGGCTATCCAATTAATTTCCCCCTCCCTGCCCGCATTAGAGAAGCTTTTGTAGAATGGCTGGTCCCAAAATATCCGTGATCGCAGGTGTATCGTATAGGTCCTTGTTCATTGACTACCTCCACACATTTAGCACCGTATTGATGATGGGCATGTGCATATTAGATAGATACCCACGTTAGCTTTCCACTGTCTCTGTGAATGCTATTATTTTATTACACAGTGATGTACACATAGATTGAGACGTGAGGACTGCTGGGCTCATCAGATCCGTCCATCTTCCCACCTTGTTTGACCACAAATCCTTACATAGTCACATCTCTCTCTTTGCTCCTGATGCTGCCAGTATGTCTGGCATGTTCGAATCTGTTTTGTGCTTGTGTGTTGATGATATAGGGAAAGGAACAAAGCTAAATATATATGCATTAGTTAAAAATAGGGAGTCACTGGGGCCACCTTTTTTCTCCATTTTCTTACCTGCTGTGACTGATTAGACTTTACTCTTTTGTCTTTGTTTTGACGTTGTTTGCTCTAGCACTACAATGATACTGTATGTACAGAACAGTGGGCGCTTGTGTGTCTGTGATTGTGCATGTAGCTGCCTACTTAGCCAAATGTTCTTCCTGCCTTCAACAACACTATCTGCAGTTGCAAGCCCTGGCTGGCTTTGCCCTCTCACTATGAATACACCTTATATACAAGTGTGTGTGTGTGAGTGTGTGTGCGCACACGTGTGTGTGTGTCTCTCTCTCTCTCTCTCTCTCTCTCTCTCGGTCTCTCATCCTGTCTCTCCCACTCACTCTCTTTTCTCTCCCACTCTCTCTTTCTCTCCCTCCTTTTTTCTATTCTTTACACCACTATTTGCAACCCCAGCTCTGTCTTTGCTCCTGTGTTATAATTACATTATATAAAGAGGCATCGCTAAACAGCTATTCTATTTAAGGTCAGATAAGGCTGTGCAAACCTATTAGATTCCCCGTCTTCTTGCCTGCTGTCACCTTAAAGATCCAATTTAGGCCTTTATTGTGAATTTCCTAGATTTAGATGCAAGGATATGAATGCTGGAATCTCTAATCCAGCTGGCATCTCTGGATCAAAATTTAATAATGTTTGGAATTAGGAATAACCGGTAGGATCCAAAAATACTGGGTGGTTTTCCGGTGGTTTTTCCCCTGAATCCGGAGACAAATCTGTTGACGTTTTCGGCCCACTTAGAGCAGGCTGAAGAGGTCAGCGGGAAGGCTATTGGGGGCAGGGTGTGGGGCATGTTATCAGAGTATGTGGTCAGGACAGGAGGGTTTGTGCTCTCCCGTGGTGCTGCGGGCAGTGAGTGGGTTCCAGGCTCTGCTCTTGCCTGTCCCTGACTCAGACTGGATGAGAAGCTGCTCCCGGTGAGACCTGACCCAGGGGGTCAAGTGCCAGAATTATCCAATTCGAAGACACCAGGCTACCAGTAGTTGCCAGGGGCGGTACTAGTCCCCCTTTGTCTTTGCGCTTTAAAGCTACCAGTATATAGTGCTTGTATATACTAAGAAAACAAAAGCACATTATCTGATGAAAAGCAAAGTAGGTTCCTTTAGAGAGCATGGCAGGCTGGAGCCAACTTAAGGAAGTGAGGTTTAGGTCATAGGAAAGAAAACAGAGCAGCCCCTCCCCCCACACAACTCATGCACTCCAAGATGCTTCAATGTAAAGCACATACAATTAGTGGCAGTGAATTTTTAAGGGGTATTCTTGAAAGATGCATAAACTCGAGGGTGCTTCCTATTTTTTTTTATCTAGCGTAATCAACCCCAATATCACTGCCTGAAAATTTGCACATCCCAGTAATGTCAGGCGTATCTATGATTTGATTTCTTATATGAGACGAAAGCATTAATACTGGGCTAGGAAAATGAATTGATGCCAAATGACCACCATCAATTTCTATGCAAGGAGGAGTGAGCTGCTGGCTACTCTACTTTCTATTACCTTCTGTGTGGGGACAAAGCTTGACTTCCTGATCACAATGGCTTTGCTTTTCCTTTGTCACTTTATTGTGCACTTTTTACAAAAAGAGAAACAGAGAGAGATGGAGCTAAGCAGAGCCAGAATGAGAGAGTGTGGCAGAAAGAGAGAGGGGCATAACGAGTATGTTGAGCTAGAGAGAGAAAAAGAAGGACATAGGAAGTAAGACAGATATAGGTATGAGCATAAGTACACAGTTATCTCTACTATAATCAGACACTGGAACAGACCATTGAATGTTGGAATGTAAAATCTTGTCCCGCTTTGGGGTAACTCAATGTTTTGTCTGCTACAGGAATTTTTAAATATGAGAGAATGTTAATTTGCTTTGGCAAGTTATGCATTGTAGACTGCACTTAGCCCACATGAAATGACATGTGGGAGGTCTGCTTTGGCAGTGAATTGGAACAGGAACTTCTGAGTTACATGGTCAATATTTATGTGTCACTTATTTAGACTGTGTTTCTGTTTTATACTGTTTCTGCCAATATGTAACCTTGAGCCACAGTTTTGGTTGATTTTGATTGCAGCGGCTCAGTTTATTTGGTGATTCACAATTCCAATCATGGGTAAAACATGGCTTGTTGAACATAGATGAGATGTACATGCAAATTGTTGGATTGCGTATTGCATTTCAGGTTTTCAAATTGACCAATCTTTTGACTTCTTACCAACGAAATATGATTGTCTTCCTGGTCGAGGACCACACTGCTTTTTCTCTTATCTGTCTTGTATCAAGACCCTGCTAGACTATGGGGTGAAAGAGAGCTTGAATAAGCAGCTACCTATGTTATATGACATCTCTTTATTAATGTAATAACTGCACTTTCACAATTGCTTTATTAATCTTACTTCTTTCTTAAATTTGCATGAAAATGCACCATTTGTCAATTTTTTTCCAAAATTTTCTCGGGGGGAACCCCCGCAAAGCCCCTTTAGGTTGTTCGGGCACGCTTGCTACGCTCGTTCGCTGCGGTGCAGTACGACAATCATTTTACGCCCTACCACTTTCAAATGTCACCAACCGCCACTGAGTAAGAACATTGTTTACATCTTGAGTTAAACCTTAAGAGAAACAAATACCACACATTGCTATTCCAAAAGAAACTCCATTTCTACAAGTTCAGCTGGTTTAGAATGCAAAAAGTAACTGAACAAGATAATTCAAATAAATTCTTGCTCTTACTAAATAACATGACAGTATTACCTGGTACCTTAGAATCCTCAGCCCCTTTGAATAATTGTGTTTGATACATCTCTTTTTTATATAAAACTACTTCAGAAGAAGTCATCCCTTCTCAGGACATTTAATATTGTCCGGATCCGGCCCTTTACTACAACTTCAGGAAGTGGGCTTTGTTGCAAAAACTATAAAAAGTATGAACCTTTGGTTATAAAATTGAAATGAGCTTTAAGGGGATTAATTATTCTCTTAATAAGCCAGTTATTCCATTCAATGTCTCAAGCCCTTGAAAAGCTTTCAAATATTTTCTTCCTTTCTAATCTTAAAAAGTTTATCGAACCCATACTATAGCAGTAAACAAGATCTTGTTGTAAAGTACATTTCACAGTTTTAGTGTATTGTTTGTTAAAAAATATCTACATACCAATATGATCACTGGCTCTAAGGCCTACCACCTTAAATGTATTAAGAAGCGTACAATGTTCACATGGCACAAAAGAATAACCAATTGGTTCTGTCTGCTTGCCATATCTGAATGTGACACACACAGGGCTATCACAGAAAAAGCCACTATTAAGATTAACTAAGTTATGTTGGACTAAAAGCATTAGTATTTGTTTAACTCTTCATAGTCAGTTCTTTACAGCTGAGAGGACGAGGTTACTGAAAACTCATGCACCGTAGAGCAGCAACCATGGTTGCTCGCTCCATTTCCTGAGTGGGAGAGACTCCTACTCTGTCCCTAGAGCTAGCGCACAATTAGACTATCTAGAGCCATGAACACACCTTTGCACAATAGTACAAGAGTATGTGTGTGTGTGTGTGTGTCTGACATCTAACAGATTTTGTGCATGAAGGATTCTCTTCCAGTACAAAACACCACGCCTAGACAAATATTAAAACTTTTCCCACTTTGAATGTGTGCTTTATAGTACAGCACACATGCAAAGTGGGAAAGGTTTGGAGAAATATAAGCATTTCTACAAGTTAACATCACTTTCAAAAAGGTGTTATTTTTTGCTGCAAACCCCGTGTACTGGAGTTAGTAGATAGGGCTTTACGTCAAAACCCATGGTGGTTGCATGGGAACGCCCATGTACCATCCATGAAACACCTCCCTGATGCAATGGAGTGGAAAGCAACCCAAAATGCTACTTTGCTTTACTTTCAGGCAACTTTGCATGCAAAACATGTTTTGCACTGGAAATTACATTCAAAATAAAAGTTTTGCAGTGGTTTGCATCACATTCATGAAGCAAACCCAGCACAAAATCTTAGTATATCTGCCCCAGAGCCCAAGAGCCCCAGAGCTTGGTATCTGAAATGACAATAGGTCATACATTGCTTCATCGCAGCAAGTTAGAGAGAGTTTTAAATTAAAATCCCCTGCTAATAAAACCATTAAGATTAGATATCAACATCCTACACACTACAGATACTGATCAAATTTTATTAAGTCTTCATCAAAAGATGACACATTTAGGGGCATGCACACATAAATGCTTACAAAAACTACATGTATTTTGAGAATTGCTTAACACAATCAAACATTTCTGGCAATCATAACAGATACCAGCATCACAAGTCCACCGGAGAGGCGACCAGTCCCTTGCGATTTAGCACTTTTAGTCGTGATAATATAACCTTTGACTGCAGGCCTTGTTCGTCAGGGCCGAACTGGCCGCACTGGTCATCTGGCATTGCCTCGGGGGGCTGGAAGGGTGGGGGCCAGTTTTGCAATGGTGGGGACTGGTTTTGTTACTGGGGGCCGGTTTTGCAGTAGTGCTGCAATATCGGACCCTAGTAACAAAAGTAGCAAGCAAGCTTTTCCAGCAGCACGGCGTGTCACAACTTCGCTGCTAGCAGAAATCCACGGAGTCTCACGTCGTTTTTGGGTAACTCCGTCGAACTCCGCAGACTAAAACTCTGCGAGTTCCACCCACCCCTAACAAGAATTCGCTTGCCATGGCCTGTAAACACTGAGCTCCAAGCTGCAGATGGCTGTGACATCCTTTAGCACTTCAGAGGCCCACATCAGCACATCAACGTGCCCTCCTTGTCAATGCTCTTCTGCCTCCACTCTTTTCCATGCCCTGCCATTTTTGGAGCGTCCTCCACTCCTTCTGCAGAAAGAAGAGGACTAAGCTGTCCTATTCAAATGTAAAGGTCTGTTGTCAAATTAATGAAGACGGCCAGTGTCTGCAGAAAAAGGCTGACCCCCCCCCCCCTCAATGTCAGAATAAGAGGTCCTGACTACCTATCAGCTGGAAAAGGAGACCATACAAAAGATCCTGACTGCCATTGGGGTGTGCTGGAGCCCATGATTGGTATCCAGGCTACCATTCTCTCTTTTCAAGTACTCACTGTACTGCATTGTTTGTGCTACTGGCAAATACCAGTATAATGTGGGCATTGGCGTAGCTTGGCCAGCCTATCCTCCCTAAGAGCCTGACACAGCCCATGAATATCCTTCTGAATATGGTGCATCAGCACATTATTTTGGCTCCTGATTCACAGACAGTGAATTCCATATGAGGCAAGTTCTACTCAATTTCATGTTTCCTTAATATGCCAGGAGGCATCAACTACGACCACATGCAGTGATTGCGCACAGAGCCACGATACTAGTGCTGTAAACCGCAACGACACAATGCTTGTATAATGGACATCTGCTATCTAATTACACATTGCTGTGCTAGATATCTATGTTCAACCTAGGACTCCATGAACATTGTCCATGATTAAATGGAGTGCTATGCTCATCCTGATCTCAGATGTGTGGTGTTTGCCTTCATTTATCAACATTGCTTATCAGACACATTTGTGCATCACCTATACAATGCTGCCTGACTGTTCTCATTAAGGTTTTAGCGAGTTCACAAGACGTGTTTGGCTTTGGTACCATTACAATAATCAAGACTAGACCCAAATAAGGCCATAATAATGACTTGAAGCCCATCTAGAGAAAGAAAGAGGAAAGCATTGGCCAGGCATTTCCTATATAAAAGATTTCTTTATAAGTAACAGATAAAATCAGGGAATCTGTTTGAAGTGTGGAAACGACTTTAATATCAAGCCTTTCCACATGTTGGGAATCCATTAGAATAGGGTCAAAGTCTTTGACCCAAAGGGACAGATGCACAAATCTAGTTTCCATATCCCCAATGGAATTTATAGAATATTCAAAGGTGGCCATTTCATTAACAATTTTAAAACAGCTCTTTTTGCCAGTTAGAATTATAGATGGGTATTGCTGGGCTGTCAGTCAATTTACATCTATATTGTGATGTTTTGTATTTCAACATTTTTGTTGTAGTGGTAGTTCTGTCTCCAAGAAGGTTCAGCTGGTTTAGTGCTGTGTTTGAGCTTATCGAGGGTGTTGTTTAACCAGAGACATGGCTTTGTTTGTTTGATGGTTAGTTTGTACTTCTGACTGGTGTAACAGAGGCATGACAGTACCCTGTGTCCCCCAACACATGCCACTTATTTCTTCACTACAATTTGTATGACACTCTCATCAACCTACAAAGCTCATCATTCTACTATGTTCTTCCCCAACAAATGCATCCACTGCATACCTTAATCTGCAGGTCTGTTATACAGTTCTCCATTTCCAGATACGCCCAGAAAGGTTTTGGTGCCACTTTTAAGTTTCACAATTTGCTCAGTGTAAATCTGTAGTAAATGGAAATCAGCTAATTATTTGTATTATCCTATTTGTCTCCATTTCCAGTGTGTATTAACTGATGGAATGCTAAAAGTGAAGGATGTAACAGAATGCTGGTGTGGAGTGTGGAGTGAAAGCTAGGAAACAGGGAAAGTTGGAGGTAGGATGCAGTCCTGAGGGGGCTTCTCTGCTATTGCTGTAGACTTAGGGCCGACCATTAAATGCAGAACTTACCTACTGCCGGAGTGGCTTCTGACTAGGGGTGGGCGAATAATTCCGCTCTGCCAGTGGAGTTTCACTTGGAACGTGGAGTTCCGGCAAAACTCTGCCATCAGCCATGTGGAGGAGTTTTTTCTCATGTGTGGCTTGCCAAAGTTAAGATAGCAAACGCAAGCCAGAATTTGCAACCCTAGCGTGATTTTCAGGCGCTGGAATGCCTCCCAGTGAGATTTCTCAACGCGGGCAGTCGTGGCAGGTCGCGGCCATTCACGTTGAGAAAGGTGCAGCTCGAGTAGAAACTCTATCTGCGTGGCAGAAAGAAGCAGGGCCCTTTGGTGCACGGTGTGTTGCCATTCATGCTGATTTTAAAGCACGGAACAAGCTCCCAGCGTTAAACATCAGCATTAGCAGCACGACATGCTGAATTCTGCCAGTTCGCAGAACTCCGCGGAATCTTGCGGTGTTTTTATGTAACTCCATTGTTTTCTGCTGAGTGAAACTCCTCCAATTCCACCCACCCCTACTCCTGACACTAGTATGAGACCCTGCCCTTGAACAACAACATTTTGCGGAACAGTTAATGAGGACCTGTTTAAGGTGAAGTAACACTCTGGTGCCAGTTGGGAGCCATTTTCAGCATTTTTGGAGGGGACCTGTTGTGAAAAGGAAGATGGCCATATAATTATATATTTCATGGAAGACTGATTTAGAGCACCCTCAACTCGACTGCCAGGTGGTGTCAGTGCTTGCTGATGAGCAGGAAGAGCACAGTGAGGAGGATGGGCAAAGGTCTCGCAACAACAAGGAGCAAGCTGAAAAGAGCTATACACTGAGATGAATGTGTCCAAGTGAATAGTCCTGAGCATAAGGACAATGATATGAAGACAATGTTCTAATGGCAGAGCTGAGGAGGTAGTCCTGTAGAAACAATGCTGTGAAGACAACTCTGTAGAGATCGTGTTAAGAGGTAGAAAATCACATTTACTGTAAGCATAACTCTGAAATGACCTATGGAGCTTCAGCCAGCACTACATTCAACATAAGCATCAGGAGAAGCTGTGTGTGATTACACAACTGTGGCACAAGCTAGTCAATGCTTTTGAAGGGTCCTGTATGCCCGGTTGGAAGTAGTGTAAAGTGACTGTTAGATATCACTCCATTTGAATTGAAGTGTGCGATGTACTGGCTTCACACATCACTTACGAGCCCTGTCATAAGCTCTGGCTGCATTGCTGGTTGAGTCCAGGATGCCTGAGTAAGTTTGAGGAGGACAGCGTGTGTTCTCTAAGAGCACCGGTTAAAGGAATTTTGCATAGTTTATGTAACCCAATGCGGAGTGACCAGAATAGATGGCGCAGCTCTTACTCACGCCGAGGCAGATTTACAAGCCCTGTGCGCCACTTTTGCACCGCCATTGTGTCACTTCTGTGACGCAGCAGCGGCGTAAATCTAGCGCCATGCTGCGGGGGATTTACAACGTGACGCATCTAGGGAGATGCGTCACTTTGTAAAGCCCTGCGCCACATGAAACCTGCGTCAGGTTTCATGTGGGCGTTCCAGCGCAGGGTGGGCATTCCAGCACAGGAACGTCTCGGAAAAGTGCCTGAGTGAAATTTACAAGATTTCACTCAGTCACTTTTACGACCCCCCTGCGTCAAAACCTTGCGCCTGCTTGAAGCAGGCATAAGGTGTGACACACCATGTGGAAGATAGGCCGGGTTGGCACAGTGCTGGAGTTGCGTCGCGGCTACGACACAACTCCAGCACTGCGCCAACCTTACGCCGGCAGATACAACACGCATCTGCCTATCCTTGCGCCATGGCACGCCGCATTGTATGCGGTGCATCCGTGGTGGCGCAACAATGGCATTGCGTGTCGCACGTTTCTTAGTACATCCCTGCTGATTTGCAGGGATGCGCCAGGAAACGTTAATCTGTCCCTCAGTGTTTAAGGCAATGGACAGGAGTAGTTTGACAATGGGTAGCACCAGGCAAATGGGAGTTTCCTCTCTTATGAGAGTCAGTCAGCCCTGGAAAAAGAGGATGTGGTGCTTGAGAGCATAGTAGCTCAACTTGCTTGTGAGACAACCTTGCCAAACTCTAAAATTCCAGACCTGGGTTTGACTGGAGACACAGACTATGTGAACTTTGACATCATTCAAGAGGGTAGTAAGCTAAAGTTTGATTGGGACAGGTTTGGAGATGTTGAAGAAATACCACCCAAGGCCTCCTGGCTAACTTAGAAAGAAAAGCATGAATATCTACAACGCATTGGAGATAGAAATGAGACTGTTTTGTTCGAGTATATACTGTGTCCTGAATTGTGGCATTTCTAAAACCATAATGTTAAATCTCACTTCACCAGTAAGGTGGGTCTATCATTACCATTCCAAACATATCAAATATGAGAAAGGTACTCCACTCTGATCAGGAATTACTGCTTAAAAGTGTATCAAGGAATTCCCAATGCTGGCCTATGAGAGGGGTAGGCCTCACAGTAGTGATAAACCAAATATGCTGTTTGTCACTACCAGGACAAGCTAAAGATACAAGTACATTTCCTACCTTTCATTTAGACAGCACCCTGCCTTTAGGGCAGTGGCGGCTGCTCCATAGGGCCGTTTGGGCGTCGCCCCACTGCTTTCTCGCAGTGCAATAAGCAGAAACATAAAATGGTAAAAACTACCATTTAAGTTTCTGCTTCTTGCACTGCGAGAAAGCAGAAGGGCCTGGTTGGGGGCGGGAGGGTGGGCAGTCGTGCTCGATGGCAGGGGGGAAGTGGCTTACCCACTGTTGTGGGTCCTGACTGTTTGGTCGGCCCCTGGAGCCGGCCAAACAGTCAGTACCCACAACAGTGGGTAAGCCACTCCCCCCTGCCCTCGAACATGACCGCCCACTTTCCTTTTTTCTCAATGCAGGAGAAAACGGCGAGGCTGGGGCGCTGTCCCCTGCACCTCACCCAGCATTGTGATTGGCAGAGGGGAGGGAGGGAGGCTGCCTTTCTAGTTTCCTGACAAGGAGTTGCAGAAATTGGCGCAGGACGTCGGGAGTCAAGAATCGTGGGACCCCTCCAGAAGCCAAGTAAGGTTTATTTAATATTTTTATTTAATTAAACCCCTCCCGCCTCACCCTGCGATTACCCCATTTCACCCCACCCCCCCACCCATCCGTAATGCCGGCCGGCCGTGATGTCTTCTCGGACCCTGCCCTCTGGCAGCTGCTGGGTAACGAGTCTCAGTCGGCCGAGCCTCGTGTTTAGTTTTTCGTTATTTCTTTGTTTAATGTGGCACAAGCATTAAGAGGGCTTTACAAGTATCAGGAGTTCAGGGAACTTTACTGATATTCTTAGGAGCTTGAGTGCTGCAACTTTCTTTGTGCGCGAGTGTAGGCCACATTTTCACATTATGTTTTCGCGGGCCAAAATATAGCTTATTAAACTTGCACTCACAAGTTCTGCACAGCAGCGCATTGTGTGTCCCGGAAGTTTTGATTGGCGGGATGTGGAAGGGTGATGTGGTGAAAGAAGCACTCTTAATCCTTCTGTCATTTATCATTATAAACAGCGTTTATAATGATAAGTGACAGAAGGATTAAATTAATACACCCGTTCCACTCACACAACGGCAGTATAACCAAATCCCTTGGGATGGGCTGGGTGTAAAGGGACTGACCCTCTCCCCGTCCTCAAACAGAGGAGCGTGTTTGAAAGACATGCCTCTGCGCACACAAAACAACACCCAGAATAAAAGAACAAAACAAAATGCCCAATGCACTTTTACTTGCCCTGAATGCACGTGTAACGCTAAAAGGTGATGCGGTGCCATTCAGTTCAGGTTTGTGGAGCCACGGCAGAGTTATTTACAGCCAGATGCAACCTCTGATACAGCCTGGCAGATTTCATGTCGTAATGGTGTTTTCAAAGACTTAATTTGTGGTAACTTGTCAGCTTGGTCTTAATATTATTGAAACTCAGATTTTTGGCATTATCTTTCGTTGTAGTAAATGCGCTGATTTTTTATATTCTATGGTAGGTGCATTGGTGGTATTTATATGGCACGTCACACCAGGTGCATTTGCGGATGGTACCATGCTACTCCGTAGCCATGCCTGGTTGGAGGAGTCTGGACTCTGAGGTGGGCTGTACCGGAAGTCTGCTGATGTGCGTGTGGACAAGCACTGTGGGCACAACGTGTGTTTTTATTTCACCCTGGCATACAGTGAAGCAAGAGAAGTTCTAATATAGGACTCTCTGGCTCAGATTTCGAGTTGGTAGCTGTTTTTCGTGCCCTAGACAAACTCCTGTTTGCAAAGGGGACAGAATTCTGAGGTAGGTGGTATTTAATGGACCTGGTAAAAACCAATCACTGGGTGCATTAAATACTTCACCTTTCGCAAAATTTCTTCAGGCAAAGTCTGCTGGAATTGGTAATTTAGATTTTAAATGGAACTTACTACTCAAAGGCTGCCTGCTTCTTGGAAAAACCCCTCTACAGTATTTTTAGAAAAAAGTTTTGAGTGGAGGAGAACACCAACTTCCAAATGTACATTATTCCAAAGGTGATAAAAGGTGTGCCATTGAGTTGGATAACAATCAGCGTTGAAGGGCATACCGTGGGAGACTAACTCTTTTTTGCTTTGTGGAGATACAAGTGACCAGGGATCAGAACAAATGGATTGACTTAAACCTGCATTGGATCTTAGCGGATACATAGGTTAAATTGTTTACTGCCCTTATCCGTGTCTGGCAGAATAGAAAGGCGATGAACATAGAAGAGAGATGTACAGGACTGTGCTGCTGCTTGCCAGAGAAATAGCAAGGAAATGAACAGAACAGAGAGAGATATGCAGGGCCTTGCTTCTGTTTGATAGGGACATAGCAAGGCGATGAACATAGAAGAGAGACATAGAAGGTTGTGCTGGTGTTTGACAGGGACATAGCAAGGCAATTAACAATTGCTTTATTAACCTTCCTGCTTTCTCAAATTTGCTTAAAAAGGCACCATTTGTCCACTGTTTTTTCAAAAGTTTCTCAGGGTCGAACCCTCCCGAACCCTCCGTACGTTGTCAGGCTCGCTCGCTGCAATGCAGTACAATCATCATTTTCGCCTCACCACTTTCAAATCTCACCAGCCGCCACTGCTTTAGGGCTACCTGAGGGGTGGCTTGCATGTAATAAAAGGGGAGTTTTAGGCTTGGCAAGTAGTTTTAAATGCCAAGTCAAAGTGGCAGCAAACTGCTCACATGAGCACTGCAGTGCAGGCCTGAGACCGGTTTGAAAGGCTACTTCTGTGGGTGGCACAATCAGTGCTGCAAGGGCACGAGTAGCATTTGAAAGACAGGCCCTGGTATATGGCATACCACTTTACAATGGACTTACAAGTAAATCAAATATGTCAAACAGGTGTAAACCAATTTGACCATGTTTAGAGGAAACAGCACATTTGGAGTGACCCTTCAGAGAGGACCATTTTCTAACACAGGTCTCTTGCATTTGCCGTTATCCCAGTCCTTTCATTATTTCATGTGTGGAGGGTGATGTGGCAGAGCATAAATAGCGTAGCTGGTACCCGACACGAGCTCCCTCATCTATGCCAGATGCTGACTTCAGCATGTGCTCCCAATTGTCTCTCGTTGTAGCGCGTCAGCTGTTTCCACATGGAAATAGTGATGTCACCGCCTCCAGCATGTCTGCAAACCTTCCAGCAGCTCCCATGGCCACAGGCTATGCAAGGATGACACACAGCGGCTTTCTCATTCCTGTTGGATGTGTTGTAGAAAAACAATAAGCAAACTATCATCTGATGGAGGCCCTGCTCCAGTTGCTATGTTTAATGCTAATAAAACTATAAAATGCCAGCCATTGAAACGGCATTACCTCCTTACAGCAGCCAGAAGAATTTACTATTTTGAAATTAAAATACTTATGTAATGCACATCAGTGCGTACATCATGCCGCCAGTAAATTTTAAATGTGTCTTTCCTGACGCTACAAATCTGATATGATGGAAGTGTACAGTTACAGCACTCCTCCACTGAGAATGCCTGTCTCTCATTTGTTTCAGTGAGTCAGCATTATTCTTCTGTTCAACAACATCATCTGAAAGGCCCATATAGAACTGCTTCCTTCAGACAGTTGAGAGATGAGTCATTTGTTCCTGGAACTCACTCAGCTATGCCCTTTTATAACCTCTCTGAAATGTCTCTGGGAAGGAGGTTGGCAAGGGGAGTTAAACAACATTTTTTTCACAACATTTGTAATAATTAAGCCAAAATTAGATCCATTTGCTCCTCTGAACTGAAATGAACCTATGTATCCTTAAGTTAACACACAGGGCCAAATGTGTTAAAGAGTTAGCAGTCACAAAGCCTGTGATTCACAAAATCACATATTTGGAAACTGGAAAACCCTAAATTGCGTTGTACACACTGCTCTTCTTTGCAATTTAGATGGAGGAAGGTTTTTTATGTTAAAGCCTACCAGAATTCTGGTTGCGAAAACACTTCTTGTGGGCATTCTGAAAGATTCCTTGGTAACTCAGTAACTCATTCGGGTCATTGCTTACCATTGGTGATGCTGTTTGTAACTCCCATTTTCTGGCTTTCTAGTTGCTGACTTTATTTGTTTTAGGCTGTCCAGCAGGTCTTTGTCGCTCCTGTGGAGCAAACCTTGTTCACCATCACTCCTGGTATTCGTCCAGGAGTCCTCGCCTCCTGTAAACAGGCCTTTACATTTTGTTCTTATCTTGTCACATTTGCTGTGCGTTCAAAGACAGAGGTCACATGTCAGGCTCTGTCTTCCAACTGAGTTTGATGTTTACTTTTCTTTCTCTGATTTAAGAGAGAGAGGATTTATTAAATAATGTTGTCCGGTACTGGGACAGAGAAGGTTTCTTTCCAGCACACAACAACATTTAAATGTCTGGAAAGGAACTGTGCAAATATTTCAAAATATAAAAGATTACAAAAGCACAAATGAAGCACTTTTTTTGAAATTTGAGACTGTGGGGGAAACAAATATTTTAATACGATCAAACACATTAGTACACTAGATGATGCTGTTTCCATACATCATCGTTTGTGCGCTGTATAGTTTTATCAGTAAAAGTGTATGAGCTAATGTCATTGTCAATTCAATAAAAAATGTGTTTTATGATGGCAGTGCACTACCACACCATGCATACTCCACACTACTCCATTCTGTGCATCTCCACTCTAAGTCACTCTACTCTACAACACCACTCCCTGACACAACACTCCACTCTATGCCACTTCACACTAGGTCACTCTACTCTACGCCACTCCACTTCACTCTATGACACTCCACTCTAAAACACTCTACACTATTCCACTCCACTCTAAGGGTCATATTATCAAGGAACGGCGATAACATTATCGCCTCTTTTTTTGTTTGTTTTTAAAAAACAAAAAAGAGGCAATGTCCCGGGGATGGGGTCCCCGGGCTGATAAAGCCCTCAGGAGGGGGCCGCGCGACCCCCCTCCAAAATAAAAAAAAGGAAAGGCTGGCCAGGCCTGGGGGAATGGGATCCTCAGGGCCCAAAAAATATTAAGAGAAGGGGACCACACAGCTCCCCTTCTAACAAAAATGAAAAAAAAGAAAAGCCGGCATCTCGCTGGAGGCCCCGCCCCCTCCCTGTACCACTGTGCAAACGCACCTCCTGGTGCATTCTAAATTGGGGGATTAGGTCCCGTGGAATCCTGAGGGTCCCTGGGGGCCAACTAGGCCACCAGGTAGCTCCAGTAAGCCCCACACAGTGGGATTGCTGAGAGGTGGTCCGAGGCCACGCCCCTTTTTACACCACTCTGCCAACGCGCCTCTTGGCGCACTGCTGGTGGGGCGATGAGGTCCTCTTGTGTCCTGAGGAACTCAGGACTAAAGTGGTCTTCATCCCCCGAGCAGCAGTGCGCCAGGAGGCACGTTTGCAGAGTGGTGCAAAAAGGGGGCGTGGCCTCGGACCACTCTCAGCAATCCAGCTGTGTGGGGCTTACTAGAGATAACAGGAGGGCTAGTTGGCCCCCAGGAACCCTCTGGATGCAAGGGGACTTCATCCCCTAAGCAAGATTGCGTCAGGAGGCGCGTTCGCAGAGTGGTGGGGAAAGGGGGCTTAGCCTGTGTCCACCCCTCAGCAATCCCACTATCAGGGGCTTACTGGAGGTATCAGGTTGGCTAGTTGGCCCCTAAGGACCCCAGCAGTGAAGGAGACTTTAATCCCCATCACAGAGCGCGCCAGGGAGCACGTTTTCAGAATGGTGGTGTAAGGGGGCGTGGCCTGCTATGAGTACTTACCAATGCTGCTGTGTGGGGCTTACTGAAGGTAATAGGAGGGGTAGTTGGCCCCTAAGGTTGTCCTTGGGGGCCCAACTACACCTCCTGTTACCTCCAGTAAGTCCCACACAATGGGATTGCTTAGAGGTCTTCGGAGGCCACTCCCCTCCTTTCTCTACCACTCTGCAAACATGCCTCCTGATGAAGTCCACTTTACTCCTGAGGGACTTTGGGTGCCAAGAAGCCTCCTGGTACCTCTTGTAAGTCCTACACAGCAGAATTCCTGAGCGCTAGTTGGAGGCCCAGCCCCCTTTCTCCACCACTCTGCAAACGCGACTACCAGTTGAAGAAGCATTTGTAATGTAATAGGTCTCGCATTTCCAAGAATTAGAGCCACTGGCGTTGTAAATGTACAAGTTTTTTACTAATGTTTTTGGAGCGGAATGGATGTACGTTGTGTGTAGTGATATTATGTGGTATGTTGTGCAGTAAAATTAAGTGGATAGAAAGTATGTGGTATTTAGTGTCTAGGAATTATGTAGGGTGGGATTATGTGTTATGGAGAGTAATTATGTGGTATGATAGTTTGTGTTGTGGAGTCTTAACCTCAGGTTCAGTCTTTCTTGTTTCCATAGAAGCTAAACTGTGAACTCAATGAGACAAAAAAAAGAAGGAATCTCTGAGGAGCAGTTCTGGACCTAGTCGGGGGTGTGAGCAGGGCCACTGGAATTATGCGTCTGTATGGCTGCACCGACTTTCGCACAATTATACATTTTTCGCATTAGCCACATAATCCATCATCTGCTGCCTAATCTGCAGATTTGAAAAAAAAAGCCTGTTTCTAGCTCAAATGGCTCAAACATTACCACAAATACAGCAACAAGTGTTACAGTGTGGTGGAAGGTCCTTTGCAAACCTAGAAAGGTCACCTGTTACTTATTGCTAAATGTGGGTGTTAAATTGGTACTAATGGTGTGCAAGCCACTCTTACTTCTTTCTGCACCTTTTTGCATTTCTGTTGCTGCTTTCTGCACCTTTCTTTCTTTTTCTGCACTTCTCTTGCCTCTTTCTGCAAATCTCTTCTACTTTCTGCACCTTTGTTCCCCCTTTCTGCACCTCACTTGCCTCTTTCTGTACCCCTCCTGCCTCTTTCTGCACCTCTGTTCCTTCTTTCTGCACTTCTTTTGTTTCTTTCTGCACCTCTCTTGCTTCTTTCTGCCCCCTCTTGCTCTTTCTGCACCCTGTTCCCTCTTTCTGCAGTTCTATTTGCCTCTTTGTGAGAAGTTAGCCTGGTATATGCTGGTCACTAGTTAAAGTGGCCACCTTGCACGAGTATAATTCGACTCTTATGGTAGATAGGTTTAAGACAACCTTTTAAAGAAAGCTATCCTAGTGGTAGCTGAGGAGAGCAGCCTTCAGGCTAAGTCTTTAGAGGAATCTAAAGCAGCTTGTTTTACCTTATAATCTCTTGAATTACTAAATGAAAGGACACCATACAGGTATACATATAAAATATATATGTATTTATTACTAACAACTCTCTGCTAATCTCTTTATGAGATTAGAAGTCAGGAATATATGCACAAATCAACATTTCACAAGTTAAGCACAAATATGGCTGTGGCCCTAGGGGCGTACCAGACCATATACTAAAAAAGAGACTTAGGGATAACGACTTGAGAAGGAACAAGGCCTAGGGCCTTCAGAAGCGCTGGGGCCTCACTAATCCACCCAAGGCAGGTAAGTAAAGGACCCACGGGAGACAAATGCAGTGTGAGAACACAGCCGCGGATCCCAATTGACGTCAATGGAGCAAGTCACGATTGGAAATATAGGGCCCGATTCACAGAACTAACTTAAGACAAAATCCTAAACTTACTACCATTTTGGTATTCACAGAAGGCACTTACTCATTTTGGTATTCACAGAAGGCACTTACTCATTTCGGTATTCGCAGAAGTTAGGAGTCCTAACTTTAGGGCTCCTAAATGCCTTCTGTGAATACCGAAAGTCTTAAAATTAGGATTTTTCTCAATTTAGTATTCCTAAGTCTAAATTTAGGACTACTAAATTGAGAAAAATCCTAATTTTAAGACTTTCGGTATTCACAGAAGGCATTTAGGAGTCCTAAAGTTAGGAGTCCTAACTATACTACTACTAAACTGAGAAAAATCCTAATTTTAAGACTTTCGGTATTCACAGAAGGCATTGAGGAGTCCTAAAGTTAGGAGTCCTAAATTTAGGACTACTAAATTGAGAAAAATCCTAATTTTAAGACTTTCGGTATTCACAGAAGGCATTTAGGAGTCCTAAAGTTAGGAGTCCTAACTATACTACTACTAAACTGAGAAAAATCCTAATTTTAAGACTTTCGGTATTCACAGAAGGCATTTAGGAGTCCTAAAGTTAGGACTCCTAACTTCTGTGAATACCGAAATGAGTAAGTGCCTTCTGTGAATACCAAAATGATTAAGTGCCTTCTGTGAATACCAAAATGGTAGTAAGTTTAGGATTTTGTCTTAAGTTAGTTCTGTGAATCGGGCCCTTAGAGTTTTAAGATACTTCGGGAGAGTCTACAAGCAAGTCACTTACAGGGTAAGTAGTTCTAGAGCCAACACCCACAGGAGCACCGTAGTGCTGGAGTTACCTCACCCCGGGAAGCCGGGTGCATAGGTGTCTTTTGGTGTCGGGTCGCGGCATCGTTTTCAATGGGAGACTTGCTGCTTGTGAAGACAGGAGAAGTGTCCGGTGGAATCCAAGCCTGGATTCAGAAGAAAGAAGACCTGAAAGCAGAGGAGACAGTGTTCAAAGTCACTTGGCAGTGACCCGGGGTTAGGAAGCTGGATGCCCACAGTCATCGGGTGATTTCAGGTGATCACGGGTGTCTTGACTCTTCAGCCACGAGGTCCAGGAGGCATCGACAACAACCAGGATCTGGATTCATTGTGTCCCACAAAGTTTGCAGCTTAATGCGGTGTCAGCGACCAGATTGGAGCCAACAAGCCTTGGCAACAGCAAGTCTCGTGGAAAGTGTAAAAAGTCAGCGGTGCAGATCAGTAAGGTCTGAGGGACTCACCCAGTAAGGGTAAGTCAGGGCAGGCCTGGGGCAACCAGGGTAGCCCTTTGGTTTTGTAGAAAAGTCTTCTGGGGACCCACAAGCCAACCGGCAAGGGATTGCAAAGACGCCTCTGGAAGATTCACTCACCAGGAGCCCACGGTCACTCGGGATGAAGTAGGCCTATGGTCTTCAGAGGAAATCCTGCTGGAGGCTTGGACCACATGTGGTCTAATGCACAAGTTCGGAGAACATCGTGAAGGGGTTGCACTCAAAAATAGTGCCCGGTACCCAGGTAATGCGGTTCCTCGTCACTCGTGGGGTCCACTTGCCTCAGCGTCACTGGGGACTCACGATGGCCTTGGAGAAGTCAGGAAATCTACTTCTGGAGCTGCAGGGATTTTGGACTCCAGCGGGAGCGGGAAAGTTTGCGACCATTGATTCAAAATGTTGCTGCCTGCCAAGCAGGGGAGTCACTCCTTGACTCCAAAGGAGATTCTTCAGTCTTCCAGAGGTAGTGGAACATCGAAGGTCCAGAATTCTTCTCCAGAGCGTCGTCCAGGGATATCTAGAATGCAATGGCAAGGGTTCCCTAACGTATACTGCAAGGAAGGGAGTGACTAGCTCTATGACCCCTCCTATGGGAGGGTCAGGGGAGTGGGTGGCTACACCCACTTCCGTTTGCCAAGTTTCGTGCCAGAGCAGGGGCAGGTAGCCCCTGAACCGGTTTGAGCTGGCATATGCACAGAGGAGCCTACTGCTCCCCAGTGCAGGACTTCAAAGCACTCTAGGAGTGTACCCACCCAGCCCCAATACACTAAACCCTGTCTGGGAGGTGACCACACCTCCCTGTGACAGGATGCCTATTGTTGGGCCTCCTCCACTGCGAGTTTTGGTCAGCAGCAGGAGGGCAGCCCAGTGTCTGTGACTGGTGGCATCCATTTTGTGATGCCAGGGCTCTTCAGGATTCTACCGTGTTTCCACAGTGGGTACATGTCTATCCCTCTAGAAGGGTGGGATCATACTCCCACACCAGTTACTGGTGTGGGGGTATGATTCCAAAGTGTTTGACACCAAACACGACATGTTTTGATGCAGCCATTCCAAAGTTAGCATTTACCACTAGGTTATAAGGCACTTAAGAGTATATGGTTTAACTGCATCCACAAACAGCCACAGAGAATGGACTCTGAGAGCTGCAAAGGGGCCCTGCTCAAGCAGAGGCACCCCCTCACATGGAAACCAAGCACCCTGCCCTCAGGATTGATAGGGCCTGCCTTAGGGGTGACTGATAGGTTTATATGTGTATGCAGGTAGAGATATAGTGGACCTATATCTCAGTGAGGAGTGCTAACACCACCTCACCCAGGCTGCAGTAGCAGGCCTGTGGTGTCAGATTTAGTCTGCTTCCTGTGAAGTACCTATGCCCCTGGTACCTAAGGTACCATATACTAGGGAGTCATAAGGCACCACAGTATCCAATCACTAGTGCACACCATGTCGTTTAAGGGAGTAAGCAGATAGGCTGGGGTCCTGGATAGCAGGATCCCAGCTAGACTAGTCCAAAATCATCCAAACACCACGAAAAAAATGGGGGCAACCGTGCAGTCAGATTCCACCTTCCTACACTCTTTCTGCACCTCTGTTGCTTCTTTCTGCACTTCTCTTGCCTCTTTCTGCACTACTCTTGCCTCTTTCTACACCTCTGTTGCTTCTTTCTGCACTCCTCTTGCCTCTTTCTGCACCCCTGTTCCCTATTTCTGTACCTCTCTTGCATCTGTCTGCACCCCTTTTACATCTTTCTGCACCATGGTTTGCCTGTTTGTGCAACTTTCATGCCTTTCTGCAGTTCTCTTGCCTCCTGCACCTTTGTTACTTCTTTGTGCACTTCCTTTGCCTCTTTCTGCATCCATGTTGCTTCTTTCTGCACTTCTCTTGCTTCTTTCTGTACCTCTCTTGCTTCTTTCTGTACCTCTCTTGCTTCTTTCTGCACCCCCTTGCATCTTTCTGCACTTCTCTTGCCTCTTTCTGCACCACTGTTGTTTTGTTCTGCACTTTTCTTGCCCCTTTCTGCACCTCTGTTGCTTCTTTCTGCACTTCTCTTGCCTCTTTCTGCACTCCTCTTGCCTCTTTCTACACCTCTGTTGGTTCTTTCTGCACTCCTCTTGTTTCTTTTGGCACCTCTCGTGCAAAATTCTGCACCCCTCTTGCCTCTTTCTGTACCCCTGTTCCCTATTTCTGCACCTCTCTTGCATCTGGCTGTACCCCTTTTACATCTTTCTGCACCATGTTTGCCTGTTTGTGCAACTTTCATGCCTCTTTCTGCAGTTCTCTTGCCTCCTGCACCTTTGTTACTTCTTTGTGCACTTCCCTTGCCTTTTTCTGCATCCATGTTGCTTCTTTATGCACTTCTCTTGCTTCTTTCTGTACCTCTCTTGCTTCTTTCTGTACCTCTCTTGCTTCTTCCTGCACCCCCCTTGCCTCTTTCTGCACTTCTCTTGCCTCTTTCTGCATCCATGTTGCTTCTTTCTGCACTTCTCTTGCTTCTTTCTGTACCTCTCTTGCTTCTTTCTGTACCTCTCTTGCTTCTTTCTGCACCCCCTTGCATCTTTCTGCACTTCTCTTGCCTCTTTCTGCACCACTGTTGTTTTGTTCTGCACTTCTCTTGCCCCTTTCTGCACCTCTGTTGCTTCTTTCTGCACTTCTCTTGCCTCTTTCTGCACTCCTCTTGCCTCTTTCTACACCTCTGTTGGTTCTTTCTGCACTCCTCTTGTTTCTTTTGGCACCTCTCGTGCAAAATTCTGCACCCCTCTTGCCTCTTTCTGTACCCCTGTTCCCTATTTCTGCACCTCTCTTGCATCTGGCTGTACCCCTTTTACATCTTTCTGCACCATGTTTGCCTGTTTGTGCAACTTTCATGCCTCTTTCTGCAGTTCTCTTGCCTCCTGCACCTTTGTTACTTCTTTGTGCACTTCCCTTGCCTTTTTCTGCATCCATGTTGCTTCTTTATGCACTTCTCTTGCTTCTTTCTGTACCTCTCTTGCTTCTTTCTGTACCTCTCTTGCTTCTTCCTGCACCCCCCTTGCCTCTTTCTGCACTTCTCTTGCCTCTTTCTGCACCACTGTTGTTTTGTTCTGCACTTCTCTTGCCTCTTTCTTCACCTCTGTTGCTTCTTTCTGCACCCCTCTTGCCTCTTTCTATACTCCCTTTCCCTCTTTCTGCACGTCTCTTCCCTCTTTCTGCACTTCACTTCTCTCTTTCTGCACTTCTCTTCACCCTTTTACCTCTGTCTGTATCTCTCCTGCCTCTTTCTGTACCTGTCTTGCCTCTTTCTGCACTTTTCCTTTTTTCTGCATCTTTCGTGTTTCTTTCTCCAACTCCAACTCTATTGTCAATTTCATCACTTCTCGTGCTTCTTTCTGCACCTCTGTTGCATCTTTCAGCACTTCTCTTGCCTCTTTCTGCACCCCTGTTCCCTCTTTCTTCAGTTCTCTTGCCTCTTTCTGCACCTCTGTTGGTTCTTTCTGCACTGCTCTTGCACATTTCTGTACCCTTCTTCCCTCCTTCTGCACTTCTCTTGCGCCTGTCTCCACCCCTGTTCACTCTTTCTGCACTTCTTTTGCCTGTTTCTGCAACACTCTTGCCTCTTTTTGCAGTTCTCTTGCCTCCTTCTGCTCCTCTGTTCCCTCTTTCTGTTTCTCTTGCTTCTTTCTGCACCTCTCTTGCTTCTTTCTGCACCCCTCTTGCCTCTTTCTGCACCCTTCTTCCCTCGTTGTGCATTTCTCTTGCCTCTTTCTGCACCTCTCTTGCCTCTTTCTGTATCCTTCTTGTCTCTTTATGCACCTCTCTTGCTTCTTTCTACACCCATCTTCCCTTTTCCTGTACCTTTCTTGCCTCTTTCTGCACCATTGTTGTCTCTTTCTGCAGTTCTCTTGCCTATTTCTGTACCGTTTTCCCTCTTTCTGTACTCCACTTGCCTCTTTCTGTACCTCTCTTGGTCTTTCTGCACTGCTCCTGCCTCTTTCTGCACCCCTGTTCCCTCTTTCAGCACCTCTCTTGCCTGTTTCTGCACTTCTCTCTCCTCTTTCTGCACCCCTCATGCCTCTTTCTGTACCTCTGTTGCTTATTTCTGCACTTCTCTTGCTTCTTTCTGCACCTCTTGTACTTCTTTCTGTACCCCTCTTGCCTCTTTCTGCACCCCTCTTCCCCCTTTCTGCACCTCTCTTTCCTCTTTCTGCACTCCTGTTCCTTATTTCTGCTGTTCTCTTGACTCTTTCTGCACCTCTGTTGATTCTTTCTGCACTTCTCTTACCTTTTCTGTACTCGTCCTTGCTTCTTTTGGCACCTTTCTTGTAAGTTTCTGCACCCTGTTTGCCTCTTTCTGCACCCCTGTTCCCTATTTCTGCACCTCTCGTGCCTCTGTCTGAACCCGTGTTCCATCTTACTGCACCTTGTTTGCCTGTTTGTACAACTTTCTTGCCTCTTTCTGCAGTTTTTTTTGCCTCTTTCTGCACCTCTGTTGTTTCTTTCTGCACCCCTCTTCCCTCTTTCTGCACTTCTCTTGTGCCTATCTCCACCCCTGATCCCTCTTTCTGCACCTTTTTTGCCTGTTTCTGCAATACTCTTGACTGTGTCTGCAGTGCTCTTGCCTCCTTCTGCTCCTCTGTTGCCTCTTTCTGTGTTTCTCTTGCTTCTTTCTGCACCTTTCTTGCTTCTTTCTGTACCCCTCTTGCCTCTTATGGCACCCTTTTTCCCTCTTTGTGTATCTCTCTTGCCCCTTTCTGTACCTCTCTTGCCTCTTTCTGCACCCCTCTTGCCTCTTTCTGCACTTCTCTTGCTTCTTTCTGCACCCATCTTCCCTTTTCCTGCACCTGTCTTGCCTCTTTCTGCACCTTTGTTGCCTCTTTCTGCAGTTCTCTTGCCTCTTTCTGCACCGTCTTCCCTCTTTCTGTTCTCCTCTTGCCTCTTTCTGCACCTCTCTTGATTCTTTCTGTACTGCTCTTGCTTCTTTCTGCATATCTCTTGTAAGTTTCTGCACCCCCTTACCTCTTTCTGCAGTTCTCTTGCCTCTGTCTGCACCCCTGTTCCCTCTTTCTGTACCCCTCTTGCCTCTTTCTGCACCTCCGTTGCTTCCTTCTGTACTTCTCTTGTTTCTTTCTACACCCCTCTTGCCTCTTTCTGCACCTCCGTTGCTTCTTTGTGCACTTCTCTTGCTTTTTTGTGTATTTTTCTTGCTCTTTTCTGCACCCCTCATGCCTCTTTCTGCACATCTGTTGCTTCTTTCTGCACTTCTCTTGCTTCTACCTTTTTGTACACAAATTTACAGAGTATGCTTATGAGACACAGGTATTCAAGTATTTGTATGTTTATTTTTATGTAACGTGTCACTAGGTAAAAGCAGAGACACACGCATGCATACCTTCTCAAACTTGGTCAGACTTACAACAGTGATATGCTTAGGATTGCTGTTTTATATTTGGTAGGCCTAACAATCTGAGCAGTCGATGAATATTGAACCTTCAAGAGAAAAGTGAGGTTTAAGACATCTTGGGAGACGGATTAGTAATTAGGCTACTTTGTATGAGTCTGATGTAAGGTACAGTCAAAGTAGGCCTCTTTCTGCACCTCTGTTGGTTCTTTCTGCACATCTCTTGGCTCTTTCTGCACCTTTCTTGCTCTTTCTGCACCTCTCTTGCCCCTTTCTGCACTTCTTTTGCTTCTTTCTGCACCTTTCTTCCACTTTCTGCACATGTCCTACCTATGTAGGCATAGTTAGAAACTAGCACTTAAAAAACCTTAGAAATTCACTGAAAAAAACAGAGGTTTCAAGGAAGTTATAGTTAGGGATTAGCATTTAAAAAACCTTTGAAATTCACTGAAAAAAACATAGGTTTCAGTGACGTTATAGTTAGAAATTTTCATTTAAAAAACCTTTGAAATTCACTGGAAAAAACATAGGTTTTGTGACAATTTCGCTGTTAATCGCGAATGCGCGTGCCAACAGGAATGCTGCGATTCGCTGGACGCAACCTGAACAGAAAGTTGCGGTCGTTATTTTATCGATTGGGAACAGTTCCCTGGGCTGAAAATTTCGGTGAAAGCTAACGTAAGGGGTCAGGGTGGAGGTACTCTGACCCCATGTTTGAAAAATGGGGATGGTAGTGACACAAGTTATGTGTCCAAAATAGGATTTCTTAATCATTGGCAATATTCGCAAGGACACCGGAACCACCAGCATGGCCCCGGTGTACCGACACGGGTACACCACGACTATTGTGGCAACATCGCGAATATTGGTGAAAACATATATATAACAAGTATCTATATCTATATACACTCCCTTGCTGGTCACAGACTCATGTTCCTACTCAGATATACACTCAGACACTCATACACAGACTCACTCATAGACCCATGTGCATACTCATATTAACACTCAGAGACTCATGCACCCACTCACAGACCCACTCAGACACTCACCCACCCACTCACAGACCCACTGAGAGACTCATACTTCCATTCACACACCCACTGAGAGATTGATGCACCCAGTCACAGACCCACTCAGAGACTCATGCACCCAGTCACAGACCTACTCAGACTCTCACGTACCCACTGACAGATCCACTGAGAGACTCATGCACCCAGTCACAGACCCACTCAGACTTTCACGTACCAACTCACAGACCCACTGAGAGACTTAAACTTCCACTCACACACCCACTGAAAGATTGATGCACCCATTCACAGACTCACTAAGAAACTCATGCATGCAGTTACAGAACCAGTCAAAGACTGATACACCCACTCACAGACCCTCTCATGCACTTATGCACCCACTCATAGATCCAGCCATAGACTCATATACCCATTGAAATACTGACTCAGACACTCACACAGCCACTCACATACCGAGTCAGAGACTTATACACCCACTCACAAACTCACTCAAAGACTCATGCACCAACTCATATACCTACTTAGAGACTCATGCACCCACTTACAGACCCACTAAAGGACTCATGCAGCAGTCACAGACCTACTCAGAGACTCACACACCCACTAACAGACCCATTCAGACATTCAAACAGCCACTCACAGGTCCACTGAGAGTCTCATGTAACCACTCACAGACCGACTCAGACACTCATGCGCCCAATCACAGACCCACTCTGAGATTTGAAGAGACTCACTGACCCCCTCAGACACTCATGCACTCACTCAGAGACCCACTCAGACACTCATGTACCCACTCATATACCCACACACAGACCCATTCAGACACTCACACACCCACTCACAGACCCACTCAGAGACTCACACACCCACTCACTGACACTACACAGGCACTCATACAATCAGCCAGACACTACCCATGCACTCATGCAATCACCCAGGCACAGCCACGGTCCGTGGAGGGAGTTCTGTGGGGCAGAAAGGCGGACGGGGGAGGGGCAGGATGGGGGTTACTAAACACCGGAATATGGATAATTGGAGGTAAGTAAACAATTAAATAAATAAAATGAATTTCGTAGTGCACGCTGCATCACAAAATGCGATGCAGCGGTCGCTACGAAATTTGTTTTATTTATTTAATTGTTTACTTACCTCCAATTATCCATATTCCGGTGTTTAGTAACCCCCACCCTGCCACTCCCCCGCCCCACCTTTCTGCCCCATGGAACTCCCTCCACGGACCGCGGCTGCCCAGGCACTACCCATGCACTCATCCAATCACCCATGCACTACCCATTCACTCATGCAATCACTCAGGCGCTACCTATACACACATCCTCTCACCTAGGCACTACACATGCACTTATGCAATCGCTCAGACACTACCTATACACTCATACAATCACCCATGCACTCCTGCAATTACCTAGGTGTCACTCACGCAGTCATTCAATCACCCAGGCACTACACATGCCCTGATCCAATCACATATGCACTACCCATGCATTCCCGCAATCACCCAGGCACTTACACATACACTCATCAAAACACCAAGGCACTACACATGCACTCATGAAATCACCCAGGCACTACCCATGCGCGCAACCATTCATCCGGGTACTACCCATGCACTCATCCAGGCAAACATATATTGTTTTTTGTTTATTTTTTGGGTGAGGCTTTTGTGATTTTTTTGTAATTTTTGTTTTGTAAAGTTTTTTTTCTTTGTGATGTAGAGGCAACAACAGGTTGCAAAAATAGAATATGCACTTAGTAAAAGGTGCAAAAAATAAATTTCAAAAGCAAAATTAATGTGTGATTTTTGGACGCAGCATGCATGGCTGAAATGACCTGCTCTCCTGCAGATAGAATAACACCGCAATTCATACAGGCTATGGCTTCATGTCAAAATTCTGGAGCCATTGCTTGGGTTCAGTCCTCCACCTCATTGTGAATCTTCTGTCCAGGTGTTGATATTGCTTCATGGGATGTAGATGGCCCTCCAAGCTCTCTTTCACGCATTCCTCTTTTTAGCTGATTTTTGTGGTAGGTTCTCTAATAATAAATCATAGACGTTGTCCCGCAACTGTACTTTTTGCTGGTACTTCTTGATACAACTCTATCACAAAGAGAACACTTAACAAGCTTTGCAACTGTTTTGGACTCTCCAGATGGAATTACAAAAAACTGCCAAGCAATGCTTGTTTTCTTTGGTTGTAGGGTTATCTCGTCCTGAATCTTCTCCATGAATTACCTCCACATTTTCCTCTGCCTCCTGAAGGACCTGGTTCTCCTCTCCTTCTCCTGAAGCCATTCTCCAACTGGGGAAAAAACCTGCCTTTCCACAAACCACAACCACCTTCTCTAAATTCTGCTGGAAAGAGAAAGGACCTTCAAGATATGGGTGGGTCTTCCTGTGAAGATACTAGAAAAGTGTATTATTCAATCACATCACTGTGTGTCCTGGTCAAATGATCTTCGCGACTACTGATGTCCTCGCAATTATCGGCAACGGTAATAAAAAGTAATTTCCAATCAAACATAAACAAATATATTAATTTTGAGAATATGTAAATTAGTACGAAGTCTCTCATACACCACACTATAACTGAATATTTCACTTTTAGAATTGTTGAAAACCACGTGCTCTTCACAGATAGTGACATCAATGTGACTTCCGGCAGCCAGGCGGATAAAGAAAATACATTAAATCGTGCATTTTCCAAAAGCCAAATAGAAAAATACTAGTTAAAGCAGCCTTATAGCAAACCCCTAAATGCAAATATCACCTACACTATCCAAATATGTGTATTTTACAGTATGTTGAGTATGTTGAAAAACCACACGCTCTTCACGGATGGCGACGGCACCACGACTTCGGCGGCACTGCAAACAAAGAAAATACATTAAAAATGTACATTTTACGAAATACAAATAGAAAAATACTAGTTAAAGCAGCCCACTAGCAAACCTCTTAAGGCAAACATCACCTACACTATTCAAATAAGTGTATATTACAGTATGTTGAAAACCACGCGCTCTTCGTGGATGGCGAGGGCACCACGGCTTCTGGCGGCACTGCAAATAAAGAAAATATGTTAAAAACATACATTTTACGAAATCCAAATAGAAAAATACTAGTTAAAGCAGCCCACTAGCAATCCTCTTAAGGCAAAATCACCTACACTGTCCAAATATATATATTTTACAATATGTTGAAAACCACGTACTCTTCGAGGATGGCAACGGCACCACAACTTTCTGCTGCACCGCGAACAACGAAAATACATTAAAAAAGTACATTTTACGAAAAGCCAAATAGAAAAATACTAGTTAAAGCAGCCTACAAGCAAACCTCTAAATGCAAACATGGCCTACACTATCCAAATTATGTATTTTACAGTATGTTGAAAATCACGCGCTCTCCACAGATGGCTATGTCACTGCGACTACCGGCAATTTCACCACACCTAAACAATATACATGTTTGTGGTGATAAGCAGATAGTTAGTAATGCAGAATGTGGGGAAGCTGATGACATTAGATGTAATGGAGAGGGAGCTGGAGGGCAATAAGAGCTCTGCTAGAGATGTCTTATGGACATAAATATGATTAAAGAAGAATAAGGAAAGTGTCCTGTTGATCATTACACTAGTGATGAGGAGAACATCTATGTGGGGGACAGAAACCTGACATCTTCACTCCTGGAAAATCACTATGTTTATGACAGTGTGACTACGTATGTGGGAAACAATACAGTTGAGGCAAGTGTGTGCTCGCTTAGTCAATAACTTCAGGAGTGAGCTTTAAGGCTTTCAAAATGCCTTTATTGTGAACTTTTAGTGATTTAAGCAAAGTGAAGACCGGACCATGAAAAGCCTGTGCGAGGGATAAGCAACCTCCGACAGATGCTCATAGGTAGGCGTGAGAGGGCAGCGTGAAAAGGTATATCATGCTGATGCCACCAAGAGCAGTAGCACTGCAGCAGGCAGGCAGCGCGAAAAACACGCTTGGCTAGTCCCGTGTCGGCAAGCCAACAATGTGCAGGTTAAAACATGCTCTGGGGCAGATTTACAAGCCCTTTGCGCCACTTTTGTGTCACTTTTCCCATGTTAAAAATGACGCAAAAGTGGCGCAAGGGGCTTGTAAATCTGCCCCTCTGTCTTTAAGGAAGATGCGCTACTTCAACATGCACATTAGAGCATTCTCACACACTGTCATTCTTCCAAAAAACTACAAGAGACTTATGCGCACTGTCTTCAAAGAATCAGCGTTGTGAGTAACGATCACAACACATGACCTGCAACATGACAATGTAACTCTGCCTGAAAGGAACAGGGAAACACATTTGCTTTAGTGAAAAGCCCTTGTCAAGTGATATACTAGAAAGAGAAAAAAAGACTACAATCCTGTTTATGCCTGTGTATCAAGAAGGAAGAAACAAGCACTGCAGGAGTCATGGGCAAATAAGATTCAATCAATATACAACATGTGGATGAGGAGAAGATCAGAATATAAGACTGAGCTGTTATTTTAGATTGTTATGGTAATTTGTGTTAACTTATTATATTGAATTTGTATTTAAAATTTATATTTTAGTTTGTTTTATGAAGTACATTTACAGCAAAAATGGCAGATCAATGTATGGCATCACCTCCACCCTTCTTATCAACACCGGGAGAGCCTCCAATACCAAGGAAGCAGTGTAAGAAGGTATTTATCACATAGGTGCTAGCTATTGGTGGTGATTAATACAGACCTCTTAGGCGTCAAGCCATTCTTCTTCATCATTTGGGCATTGAGGGAAGAAGAATTTATGAAGATGAACCAGAGGTTTCTTTAGGCATGGGTGATGGTCAACCTATCAATGTTTTTGACATGTCCATGCAGATGTTAGACATTCAGTTTACCCCTAAGGCTGATTTGGTTTTGGAACTTCATAAGTTTTTTTCCAGGTTACAAAGAGTGGATGAGGACAATGCATCGTATGTAGAAGCATTGAGAGGATTGGAATTGTCTTGTCGATTTGAACAACTAGCGGACTCATTGATAAGATATCAGATAGTCAGATGCACAAAGAGCAAGAAGATAAAAGAGAGACTTTTATTGAAAGATCCTAATTTAGATGAAGCTATACAAGTAGCTAAAGGAATGGAGCACACGGCACTGTGGTTAAAGGAAATGGATAACACAGGGAGTGCTAATGAGGGAAGGACCCAAGCCTCCTGGGACCTCCGAGGCAAAGCTGCAGGTAAGTGTGTGTTTTTTAAATGAATGTTTTGTACGTCCATGTATGTATGTATGAATGTTTGGTAATGAGTGTTGTGAATGGATGTGTTTGTTTGACTGTGAATGCATGGCTGTGAGTGTGTATGTGTGTGTGTCCATTCCGCCCCCCCTCCTTCCTAAACTTACCGGCCGCCACTGCAATGAGGGATTGGAGTATTTTGGAACATGCATTGACTTAGAGAGTAAAATGAAGACAGAAGCACAAAAAGTGAAATTAGAAAGTACTGACAAGTTGGAGAAGCCACATTGTCAAATATTTCTGAATAGTATATCCCTAAAGGTATTAGTGGACTCAGGAAGATTATTTACCCTCCTATCCGAAGAAACATATGAGAGCGACTTGAGACATGTTGAAGATTCTCAGTTTTTCAAACCAGATATAAAAGCCATCAGTTAGGCTGGAAGGAGAATAGAAATTCTAGAGATGAAGTGGATGAATATCAAATTTAAAGGAAAAGCTGTCTATGGGAGAATGAATATTACAGAGTATGAGTCAGACTTATTAGGATGGCGTCATCAGGGAGACTTAGGAATAAAGCTAAACTCTATTGCAAAGGAACCAGTGATGTTGGCAGAAAGGGATGTAGTGGAAGATGCAGATGAGGAAGTTGAATATAGTTTAATGAAGAAGTATCCAAAAGTATTTTTGGAGGAATTGGGTCTACTGAAGGGTTTTTCCCACAAGATAATAATAAAGAAGGGAGCCTTTGAAACAGGAATTAGATAAACTGCTGCAACAACAAATTATCAAACCCACTGAAGCCTCTGAATGGCTTGTGCCAATTATGGTGGCACCAAAAGAAGGAGGAAAGATTTGTCTATGCATAGATGTCAGTGATCTCAATAAAAACATCTTGGTGGATAGACAGCCACTTCCTAATATATCTGAAATGCTGACTCTGAAAGGCAAGGGAGTCATGTATCATCAAGTTAATCTACAGTCTAGACACCTAACATCATCTGTTACTCCATTAGGGACTTTCCATTATAGAAGCAGGTCCGGCTCTAGGGCGGTGCGATCGGTGCAACCACACCGGGCGTTGACTTGGGGTGGGGACGTCATTTTTGAAAATGTATATTATCATTTTAAAAGCACCTGCTGCTGCGTTCCTGGCCTCCATCAATTTTCAGACATCAATTAAAATGTCAAGATAACTCCAGTGATTAATCGTCTTCCTGGAAAGAGACCGGAGGTTTGTCTTTTGGAAGTTTTGACTCATTCTAAGGTAGTACAGAGGGTTGAAATGCCTGCTGCTAAGAATGTGTACCATGCAGATAACGAAGTGCATATAATGTAAATAGGTCAGTGGGTTACTGCTTCTGTAAGAAAGCTCCTTTTGTTACTTGTCCTTTATAAGTCAAAATCCTAATATAGAACATTGAGCTATTAACTGTCACCCTAGAGCTGCATGCAAACTGCAAGGTATATGTTAGAGCTATATGTTTTTTTGCCCAGTCTTTTATCACCCTAATCTTGTGAAAAGGGTTCATTTGGATAGGAAACAATTCTTATTATGAAAGAGAACCCCTAACAATGATGTAACATTTTACATTCTGGATTAGTGCCTTTCCAGAATAAGGACTCAAACTATATTGCCTACCAGTATCAATGACGTGTCACTCCTACACTATACCTTGTAGCCCTGTCTGGTGTAACATTTCCTATACCCTGATTTACACACATATGATGGTCTCTGTGCAATGTGTGTGTGGTGTAAAGTGTTCTGACACCTTACACTGGTATGAGTGGTGCTATAAAACTAAATGAATATGAGAGACAGTGGTTATGGAGACTTGAGAGGCACTGTTAAAGGGTGGTGGTGACGGAATCCGTGGCAGAGGTTGTTATTGGGGGGGGCGCCAACAGACATTGTCGCACAGGCCACCACCAGTGCTAAAGCCGGCCCTGTATAGAAGGAGGCCCATTGGGTTTGCTTCAGCCTCAGCAGTATTTCAAACGTTAATGAAAAACATTCTTTCTAGCTCTGGAGCAAGTGCTATGTTTCCAGGACCAGACTTAGCCATTATATCCACCTCCCATTGGATATAATGGGTAAGTCAGACTGAAAGCAGGCATAAGGAAAGTAGCGATACCGCGGTTAGCTCTACTTTTCTCATCGCTACGCAGATTAGCGATCAGCTTGCTGATAAGAGAAATGTCTGTTAGCGACATTTCTCACGTTATTTTGCGGAGGAACGCCCACTTTGCATCTCATTAGAGATGCAAAGCTGGGCGTTAAGGGAAGGGGTGCTAAGGCATGGATTCACGCGATAGCGTGGCCTTGCTGATAGTGCGATAAAATTATCGCCACTTTTCGCCCGAAAACGGATGCTAAAGCAGCGATAATTTTATCGCTGGCCCTTGCTGATATGCCCCGAAGTAACCTATTTGGGGCATGTCATAAATGGTGAAGGAATCAGACAGAAAAAAAGTACTGTATTACCAATTGAAACAGCATCAAGGTCAAGTACTAAGGAAGAGTTGAAATCATTTCTAGGACTTACAAATTATGAGCAATATTCTGCAAGGAATTTCACGGAGGTAGTGGAACCCTTAAGGAAATTAATGACAAAAGGTGGAGAGTTTGAATGGGGGAAGAAATGTGAATGTGCAACTGAGAAGATAAAGGAGAGTATTCTTCAAGCTCCCACACTGGGTCATTTTGATGTTACAAGAAGAACGTATATTCCTACAGATGCTAGAAATATAGACATTGGTTAAGTACTAACACAAGTTAATGACGATATAGAAAATGTGGTTGGTTTTGTATCCAGGAGCAGAAACCACATATTCTGTGATAGAAAGAGAGCCATTGGTCTGTTGCTGGGGTAATAACCACATTAGGTCGCTGGATGGTGTGCCACCACCTACCGGATACGGAGAGAAGAGCAGCGATGTTAACACTGGGTGGGTTTCTATCCTTGTTCCACTCCTGTGGCGGAAGAGCTGGCGAACTCCCTCTACTATTACAGGTGGCATATCGCTGCTTTTGGAGATTATTATTCCTCACCACAAATATCAGACCTTATGCTCTGGCCATCAGGTTGCTTGGAATGCCCAAGGGGAACACCACAACCACATTACCGGAACTTACAGCTTGGCAAGAGGCAGGGATTCTTACAGTGGGAGATCTCTAAGAGGATGGAACGCTTATGATATACGCTGACCTCATGCACGCAGATGAATTGCCTCTTGGACACTTTCTTGTACACGCTTCATGGCTTGGTTTCCTAAGGCAACACTGGGGAGACATTACCCAAGAGCCACAGTCACACCTTGTACTCCAATACATCCATGTCATGGTAGAAGGTAAACACTTAATCCGATGGTTTGCAGATGCATTCCGCTCACACAATGCTCAGGACTTGTCATCCCTGCGTGCTAAATGGGAGTCCGACCTAGGACGCCCATGCACGGACGCAGTCCTGGAAAGCCCTACCTTTATCCTGCGTAATGCTCACTTCAAACAAATTCAATATTACATAGTGCAGCGTGCCTATCTCACCCTGGAAAAATTAAATCGCTATTTTCACAGATAGGATACGCCCTGCCCTAGGTGTAGCTGCTTAGATGCGGATCTGTTGCACATGGTATGGTCGTGCCCTGATTTGAGGTAATACTGGGAGGGAATGACACAACAACTAGTGAGCTACACAGATAGACAGATACCCAACACTTGGAAGGTATGCATACTAGGTCTGTATAAGAGAGACAACAAACAAAGAGCCACAAGTTGCTTTATAAATCTGGGACTTGTGGTAGTCAAGCGAATAATAACAAAGCGTTGGAAAACTAAGGACCCGCCGCATCTACAAGCCTGGCTGCGTTGTATCCTTATTTGGGCAAGAGTGGAGGGGCACTCCCTTTGCAGGGAGGACATGTTGAGACTACATAAATTCCACATTTCAGACTGCTGGGAGGCGATTCTTGGGGCTCTACAGACGGCTATACAAACTGACCTGATTGAAACAGAACATATAGCCTAGGAGACTCTCTCTAAAAAGATATGGGTACACACCCCTCCACTAGTGGTGATCGCAGTGGTTTGTAGCAGAGAGAAACCTTTTGCCAAAATGATTCGGTAATTTCTCATGTGCTTAGTCGTGAGTGTGATTCACTAGTTATGTTTCTTTTACCTGCCCCCCCCCTTTTTTCACTGATGGGGAGAGGGTGATGGGGTGGGGCAGCCTGAGGTTTATTTGATTCAAGTTTTAAGAATTTAGGTTTGCTTGATCTATTACAAACTGGGATTTGATAACAGCGATCGTCTACTGGTACACAAAGCTGTCTTAAATGTATATTGATATGTGGCAACATTATTACATACCTTTTATTGTTGTAGACAGTAAGATGTCTATTCACCATCCCACTACTCGACTACTGCTGATGCAAATGTTATTTTCAAATGTATGCTTACATGTTACAAAACTTAATAAAAAAGATCAAACACAAAAAATAACCACATTAGTTTCTATGTGTGGGGAATACCTTTTAAAGTAAAGACTGACAACAAATCTTTAACCAATATTTTCAAAGGGGGAAGATGGTTGGAAGGGAATTTCACACCACATATTTTGAGGTGGTTATTATTAATGATAAAGTATAATTTTGAAGTGGAGTTACTGAGAGGATGCCAAAATGTGGTGGTAGATTATTTGTCAAGGATGCCAGTAGGAGGAGAAGAAGTTGTTGAAGAGGTGTGTATCAGGGAGGAAGAAGTTATAGATAGACCAGTGGCAATAAAAGCAGAAGAGTGGAATGCTGCAAAGGAAAGTGACTTGTTAATGAAGGATTGTGAGGTGAGAGTTGTGAGTGGATGGAAGGATTGAAGTGAATTTAATTAGGATGTCTATGAGTATTTTAAAATGAAGGATTAATTAAATATAGTCATTGGAAAATTAATGAGGAGAAATCAGTTTGTTCCTCCTAGTGGTGTTCGAATCCACATTATTAGTATTGCACCTGAAGGACACCTGGGACATGGAGTATGAAAAGAAAAGTGAGACAGTCATCTGGTGGCCCGGTATGGACTGGGATACTGAGGAAAAATTGAGAAATGTGCCAATAGCGATTAGACTAAGGTTGTGAGGCACTCTTTGTTAGAGGCCAAGGGTTTTCCAGAAAGACCATGGTAAAAGTTGGCCATTGATTTCCTAGGACCTGTGCCAAAATTGGGACTGAGGAGTAAGTACATCCTAATATTGGTGGATTATCATACAAAATGGTTTGTGGTAAAAACAATGGAGCAAGTGAATATGGCAGGCGTCATTGAATTTCTAGAGAAAGTTTTCACGGATGAAGGTATACCAACAAACTATTGTGTCAGACAATGGGGTGCAATTTGTATTCAGAGAAATTATTTATTATCTTTCTAGGATGGGAATAGTTCATGAGAGGGTTGCTCTTTTCCATCCACAGGCTAATGGATTGGTGGAGATAACCAACTGGTTAGTAATTGAAAATGTTCAGTTGTCCTTGGCCAAACATCTTCCATGGAGAAAAAATTGAGTGGAATGATTTGGTTGTATGGAACAGCTCCTCATTTGGTTAAAGGTGTTTCACCGTTTATGTCCTTGAAAGGAAGGGAACCTGGAATAAAATAATTCCCCATATGGTTGAAATGAAAGGTGGGTGTAAGAGTGAATCGTAAGGAGGTGGGTAAGAGAGTCATGGATTCACAAGAGAATATTTTGCAGGATTACAACAATAAGAAAGGTGTGAAAAGGTGTTGTGTATAAAGGGGAAATTGGGTTGTAGTGAGAAAGGGAGGTTTTCCATTCCATGCAAGGTAAAGTAAGTCAAATGTAGTGTAGTAATTTTAGACGATATACTTACATGGAATATGAAAGATGGCAGTATGGTTAAAAGGTAAGCGGCAAAGAAAGGTATATTGTATGGAAGCTGATGTGAATATATAATATGAAGTACTTTATAGAGATAAGCTATATTAAATATATTGGGATCTGTATCATTTTACTAACGTAGGATTAAGTATTAAAGTGTACCTTTAGCTGATGTCACACATTAAAGAAATATTATAGGACTATTCTATTTTAAGCTTTAGATATTATAAGGGGGAGATGTGTAATTATAAGCAGATAGCAGGGAATGTGGGGAAGCCTATGACATCAGTTGGAATGGAGAGGGAACTGGGAGGCGCAGGAGCTGCAGGCCGATAAGAGCTCTGATGGAGATGTCTTATGGACCTAAATAAAGTTAAAGAAGAAGAAGGAAAGTGTCCTGTTGATCTTTATCAAGTTATTTCTCATTAGAAAACACTTCTGCACCAGAGAGACTTTAAAATTAGGATGTACATTTTGAAAATATTGATGATAAAGAGATGGGTGAAACATCTGCTGTACAGCATCTCAGTAGCAATTTACAAGCAGTTGAACTATCAGAAATGCCAGATGAGCCCCATGGACATAAAAAATCTCCAATACATCCAACTACGCAGATAATTAGAAACATAACTCCTTCAACAAGAAGTATTTTACAAAACAGATTGTTGTGAAATCACAGAGCTAATGTAAGGCCTAAGGAAGTGATGATTTAAAAGAACTACAATCTGCATTGCAAAACATTGAGAAATCTATGCTGCGAATACAAAAACAGCAACTAAGGGCAATGCGTTCTTTTGGGACAGCTCACATAGAAGGAGCAAATTGCCTTTAATGATTATTTATGTGCAAGGTGTCCCTTCCTACACATAAACAATCACCCCTGAAATGCAGGCACCCTTGCAACATGGCGCAAGATTGTTTGCATTGGCAATAGGCAGCTTTTCTAGCACTAACACAAGGGAAAACACAGGTGTGCGCTGTATTTTTGTGAATACGATGCAACTCCGCATTTTTTAAATGATGCAGTGTGGCACTGCTAAATCGCTTGCAGCACCACTCTGCATTATTTCTCTGTGAATATGCCCCCTAGATTCATAAACATTTGTGAGTCATATAATGCTATATGTACTGAAATCAGTGCATTAACAGAGCCCATATCCACACATCGTGGACTATCACAAATGGTATCCGCCCCCACCCAGAAGGCTGGCCACACCCCAGATGAGATCGTTACAAATGACCCCAGATTGGTCTATCAAAACACAATTCCCATCAGCTGGTCTGATCATAAGGCAGTTGCCTTTAATCTCTCATCAATATCAACAGTCAGAATTACGAATACTCCACACAATGTGGAAAAAAACAGAAACTGGAACGGGGTCTCTGCTGCGGCACTATCCAGGATCTTAAATAGTATACCCTGTTTGATCCCAGAGGACTCGGATAGCGAAGCAGAGGCCTTTACCACTTGGCTAGAGACTGCAGCAGACATATTGGCACCTCTGAAGACAACTACACATAAAAGGCTCTCTCCATCCACACTGTGGAACAATGATAGTGATGCAGCGTGGAATTTTAAATCCTCCCTCCGTCACAGACCAAATATCATACTAGCATATTCACTCAAATACATTCATTGGTGGGGCCCATAACACCAACACTCACACTTCATTGATCCGTTCTCACGGGAGAGATACATTTTCCAAACGCTGACATGAAAGGAATACCTTTTCACTTAAAGAACCTAATTTACTTGAACATACATTAAGTACCTTCATTAAACTCAGAACTTCGAGATATTCCCTCCATTTAGTCGATATATTAGTTATTTGAAATTGGATATTTGGTGACTCAATTCTTTAATCTACATTTAATCTTATTCTAATTTCTCCAAATAAATCACCCGACACATTTGTTTGTTAGAATTATAATTTTGTTTATCTATTCAATTGTAATTTTAATAGGTCATAAACCAAACCACCAGACATCATATTTACCTAATCTGGGTATTAGTCGTCCTCTAAGTCAATCAAGTCGTGAAAAGTCTTTAATTCATCAAGGTCAGGCAGCAATTCAGTCTGTCAAAGATTCAGGAAAACAGCTGTCCAGCAGTGTCACCGTCCTCTCCGTCAGCATAACGTCAGGAATCAGGAAAAGATCTGGTTCAATGAGAAGGGGAGTGTTCTAATTCGCTTTGTCTACCAACTTTTATAATGAAACTAACGTCAAAATGTAACAAAAATCAGTTTTAGGCAGTCCTGATTGGTGGGTTTGGGGTCGTTCGATGAGGTTCTCACATAGTCTTTTTTGTTAGATCATTACTCTTGCTGGTTCCGGTTTTAAAGACAGACTTTGGTTTAACAAACTTGGCAACTCTCCCAGTGCGTCCTTGATGGGTACATCTCACATGAGGTCAAGACGAGGCCACTTGTTGCTGGCTGTGGCGCAGGCGCACTTCACCCGAAACCTCGTGGAACAGTGACTAGGCCGTCATGTTGGAGTCTGCCATCTTTACGAAGGCCCAAATCGGTCAACTTAAGTAAAACAAACACAAAACGTAATTAAAACATTGAAATGGCTAATAAAATGTTAAACCCTCACTAATACCCCTATGTGGATGTGATTATCTAGCACGATAGCAACTTTCAAAGCGTCCATATTCACCCAACGATGTCATCTGGTGCAACTTACAATTACATCACAAAAGCAACATATATCATGCAATATTCTAATTTTCTACCATTAGTATTCGTACATATATTAGTATACAAATTAGTTTAGCCATGCAAATGCAAATCCCACGTGCAATTCTTTCATTAATATAGTTGTTTGGATATCACTTCAAACAGATTAATAATATTACAATTAATAGATTATTCGGATTTATATAAACATGCAGAAATGGGGGGGGTATACAACATTTTGTACTACCAGCTCCAGCAATCCCCCCTTTGGTGATTATATCACCACACCATCAAAATTTTGTATCTCTTTTACGGAATTTCAAAGTGATTTCTTGTTTTTATTCGTAATTCAGTTTCCCCTGTCTCTTCTCTTTTTGATGATTTGTACATACTCTCCTTAACTTCCTCTAATTCTATCTCATCAAATTCTCTCTCTTGTTTTATGTCTTTTCTCCTCAAATTTTCTCTTTTGAATTTTTCCTGGTTTTTATTCTTTTTACAACAAATACACCCTAATCTTATTATTAATACTATAAAAATCACACATGTTAATGGAAATAATATCTTACCTAAAAAGGTACTACCTAAGGGGCATATTATCAAGCCAGGCGATAAAATTATCGCCGCTTTAGCGGCAGAAAACTTTCACTTTTCCTTTGTGATCTATATACAGAATGTCCTGAACATCCGCTTCTTCTCCAATATCGGACAAGATAACTCCCAGGATTTCCGATTCTTCGTCTTCCTCAACCACTTCTGGTACAACCACCTCTGGATTTCCTTGGCTATCCGCCTCTTCTTTTACTTCAGGCAGGGCCACATACGTCCATTCTGGTGATTTATACTTCTGGTTAGGTTTTCTGGTTCTTTTACTCTCTTTAATTTCAATGGTTTCTTCGTCTTTTGATTTCACCTGACTTGTCACTTCATTCACCTGTTCAGCCCTTGGTGAATTTACTCGTGTCAGTCTGTATCTTAATCTTTTTATTTTATTCGGCCAAACATCATCTTTTGCTGCTCTTTTCAATTTACTTCCTTTATCATTCTTTTCAGTTCTCCAAGCTCTCTTTCTTAGAACTCGACCTTCAGGTATTTCATCTTCGCTTCCCTCCGATTCTGTTTCAACTTGCTTTTTACTCTCAACAGTTTCTTTTTCCACCACTTCTTTTATTTTCCCTACTTCTGTCCCTCCTCGAATCTCCTACACGCAATCTTCCTGCTGACTACTTGTCTCTGTTTCTAACTGGATGTTGGAGTTCCCTACACCTCCTCGGGGGTCTTCCGCAATAATCTTTCCCTCTCTCTGTATCTGGCACCTGTCCATCTTAATGTGTTGTTTCTGGTGGAATTTCTCTTGATCTCTCATCTGGCACTTCCTCTTCATGAATCTCTTCTATTGTCTCTTCACTGTCTTTTTCTTTAGTTTTCCCTTGTTTTTCCCTTGAACTCTTCGCTCCTTGTTCGGTCTCTGAGTCTGAACTGGTATCAGAAATCTGTAACCTTCTTCTCAGGGAAACACTTCTTGGAACATATGTTAGACTTTGTTCTGCTTCCCCCCTTTCAGGGTTTTCTTTTGTTTTTGGCTCTCCGTCATCTGACTCAGTACTGGATTCTGATTCACCAAAATACTCTTTTTCCGTGCTGTCCACTGGATTTGGAATTCTCAATGTTTGGCTTGCATGGATCCAGGTTTTCAATCCAGCACACTTTACAGCTGTTGTTGTGGTCAAGATGACTTGGTTTTCCCCACCTTGGAACCAAACAGTTTCTTCTTCTGTGTACTTTTACTCTCACCCAGTCCCCTGGGCTTAGATCATGGGCTGGCTTCTTTTCAAGGGTGGTGGCATCCGCTCCAATCTGATGAAACACAGAATGAACTGCGTCAGCCAGGCTTTTACAGTATTCCAACACCATGTCATCAGTTATAGTCATCAGCTTGTTGACTGGTATAAACACGTGCCACATGGCTTGTCCCATGATGATTTCATGGGGGCTTAACCCTGTAGTTCTATCTGGAATTGATCTAATAGTCATGAGTACCAGAAGCGAGACATCAGGCCATTTCATACCTGTGGCTAAACACATTTTCCCTATCCTGTTTTTGATAGTACCATTCATCTGTTCCACCACACCAGAAGCCTCTGGTCGATAGGCACAATGTAGTTTTTGTTGTACATTCAATGCTTCACAAATCAGTTTTATGATCTCATTATGGAAATGTCCTCCTCGGTCTGATTCAATTGTCACTGGGAACCCAAATCTAGGGATAAATTCCCTCAAAAGTAATTTTGCCACTGTCATCTCATCATTGCTTCTTGTTGGGAATGCTTCTACCCATCTGGAAAACAGACAGACCATAACCAAAACATACCTCAGTCTGTTACAGGGAGGCATCTCAATTAAATCCACTTGCATTCTGGTAAAAGGCCCACCTTCTTGATCTATTGTTCCTAGACTCACTACTGTCTTTCTTCCAGGATTGTATTGCTGACATATTAGGCATCTCTGACAAAGACTTTCTGCTACAAGTCTGAATTTTGCATTGTACCAGGTTTGTTTAAATGACCTGACCATAGCATCTCTCCCTATGTGTCCCTGACTATGATACATCCGTGCCATGGCAGACATCATGCTATCAGGCATTACTCTTCTTCCATCCCGATAGACCCACACATGATCATTCTCTCTTGGTGCATATCCGGCTTTTACCCACTGCTTCATTTCCTCATTTCCTGCTTCTTCCTGTAATTGTCTCACTTCTTCCCATGTTCCCACAATGTTAGTAAACATCAAGGAGCAAGAAATCACCTCTCTTTCCTTAGCCCGATTAATGGAATTCTGATTTCGTCCACAGTATTGGGCCATGTCATTAGCGTATTTGTTGCCAGTATAATCACCACTTTGACTATGGGCAGCACACTTCACAACAGCCAATTGCCTAGGCAGCTGTATCGCCTCAAGCAATTTTCCAACCGCTTTAGCATTCTTAATGGGAGTTCCACTTGATGTCAAAAATCCTCTCTGCAGCCATATCTGACCGAAGTCATGTACGACTCCAAATCCGTACTGGCTGTCAGTTATCACAGTCACTCTTACACTCTTTCCAATCTTGCATGCTCTAGTCAAAGCAACAAGTTCAGCTACTTGTGCCGATTTTACTCCTTTCAGATATGATGCTTCCATTACTGCTGCAACCGTACATACCGCATATGCTGCACTTAACACTCCATCATCTGTTCTCAAACAAGACCCGTCCACAAACAGAAATAAATCACTTTCTGGTAAGGGTACATCTCTTATGTCAGGTCGAGGTTTTGTACAGAAATCAAGTACATCCAGACAATCATGATCTGCTTCATCTCTGACTTCCACATTCTCAGCATCAGGCAGTAATGTTGAAGGATTCACATTTAAACATCTCACAAGACTTACATTCGTGGCACCTAGTATAACTTTCTCATACTTAGTCAGCCGACTATGTGTCATATACTGAGTACGACTCCTTGTTAAAAGGATTGCCACATCATGAGGTACAAACACTTTCACAGGATATCCCATCACAATTCCCTCACTCTGTTCCAAACTTCGGAATGTAGCAGCTACTGCTTTCAAACACCCAGGTAGGGCCACAGCTACTGGGTCCAACATTGATGAAAAATATGAAATTGCTCTCCTCAGTTTTCCATGCTTCTGTATTAGCAGAGAGAGCGCACATCCATTTCTCTCACTGCAGTACAACTCGAACTCTTTCTCATAGTCAGGCATACCTAATGCAGGTGCTTCACACAACCCATCTCTCAATCTTTTAAATGCTGCCAATTCTTCATTGTTCAAATCAATGGGATCTTTCACATCGCTTCTTGTCAGTCGCACCAAAGGTTTTGCAATCAACGAAAAATTGCTAATCCATTGACGACAATATCCAACCATTCCCAGAAACATTCTCACCTCTCTTTGGGTCATGGGTGCACTCATTCTTTTTATGATCCTGATTCTATCTATCGTTATTTTTCTCAGTCCTTTTTCAATGTGATGTCCTAAATATTGTACTTCTTTCTTGCAAAATTGTAATTTTGATGGTGACACTTTAAGTCCTCCATCTGCCAAATGGTTCAGCAAGGCTATAGTGTCTAGTTCACAAGCCTCACGGGTTTTCCACGCCACAAGAAGGTCGTCAATGTACTGAACTAATACTGAATTTTCTGGCATTTCTAGACTTTCCAAAGACTTCTTCAATAGCTGATTAAATATTGAGGGGCTTTCTGTATACCCCGATGGAATTCGGCACCAAGCCAAAATACGCTCGCCGAAACGAAATGCAAATATTTGCTGACTGTCATGGTGCAATGGGATGGAAAAGAAAGCATGGCATAGATCAATTACTGTGTACCATTCTGCGTCATGGGGAATCTGATATAAAATCACAGATGGATTTGGTACAATGGGACAACATGACACAACAATTTTGTTTATCTTTCTCAGATCTTGTACTATCCTGAACTTCCCACTAGGCTTTTTCAGTCCCATTATTGGTGAATTACATGGACTACTCATTATTTCTCTCAAAATACCTTGTTTTATCATTTTTTCAATCACAGGAGTCACTCCTTCAATTATTTCAGGTGTCAATTTATATTGAGGAACATTTAGATAACTTACTCCTTCTTTTACTGTTATTTTTACTGGATCTACATTTCTCATTAATCCCACGTCTTCTCCTGTGAAATCCCAAACTTCTGCTTTTACAGATTGTTTTAATTCTTTAGGTAATTCATTAAGGTTAAATACAGCATAAGTTTCAATAAACTTATTTTCCCTGTTTGTCATTGTCATTTTATACAGCACATCTTCATCCGGGGTTTCAAATGCTATCCCATCCGGGGTACAAAATATAGTGCAGTTTATTTTGCACAGCAAATCTCTACCTAACAGATTCACAGGACTGGTGTCGCACACGACAAAGCGGTGCATTTCCGAAAATGTCCCTATGCTAACTTTCACCGGTTCTGTAAGGTAAGTTTTAATCTGCCTGTTGGATACACCAACTACTTGGATCGTTACATCCGAGAGAGGAAGATTCTTAACATCAGCTGATCTGACAGTTGATCGAGTAGCACCAGTATCAACTAGGAAAGTAATGCTTTCATCATTAATCTTTCCATCTGCAAATAGGCCTGACTGGTCTACTTCCAGAGTTGCGCCAAGTACGCACTCTTCTTCCTCCCTTCGGCACCGTCAATAACTTTCTTCTGAATCACTCTCAACGCGTTGCAGTCAATACTGCGAAACAGCGCTAGCACGTGGCAGTTTATTTACCTATTCTCCGTTGTAGAATCCCGTTTCACTACTATACCTCTGGGAGGTTTTGCTCTGTGGAAAAGGCGGTTTTGGCACCTGATTCTGTTGGGTAACAACCTACTGCTGTCGCTGCAGTTGACCACTCATCTCATTCTGCACCTGTGGATTCAATGATGCATTTTCATCGTTAGTACTTGGGGGAAATTTACACTCGGATTTCCAATGCCCTATTCTACTGCAATTATGACACGGGAATTTCTTCTTAGCTTCTTCTATATTTCCTTTACCTTTCCCAGGACTGAATTTTTGTCTTGATCCTGTATTATTCGCTTGTTCAGCTAATTGAGCTTCCTGTCTCTCTGCTACCTTCACTTGTGCCCACATAGCCTTTTCTTTCAATTTTCGCTGTTTAGCTTCAATCTCATTACTGAAATATTTAGCGTGTCTCAATACTTCGTCTATTTTCTTATTCTGCCAATCTACAGTATGTTGTTTTATCATCTCACTAATTTCTGGACGAAGTCCATATACAAACCTGTATACAAAATGACTTAGATCCTTTTCACTCAGATTTTCATCTCCACTAAACTGTTTAAAGGCCAAGATCAGCCTCTCATAATATGCATGTACTGACTCTTTGCTTTCCTGATGCGTTCTATCAATTTTTACCCAATCAGTTTCTTTAGGTGGAACCTTATTCTTCAGAAAGGCAATAACCTGTTCGTATTTTTTCATTACCTCGGGGTCTGGAGCCCCTGTTTTTTGATCCCGTGGGTATTCTTGTGTTGGCCAATCTATCATTATTTTGCACTCTGTCCATAGATCTGCTGGTACTATTATGTCAAACAGGCTGTTTAGATCAATCAATAATACTTTGGACAATTTCACAAATCTGTCTACCTGTCTATACCACTCGACGGGTTTTTCACGTAGTCGAGGGAAATCATTTGTGAATGAAAAATATCTTGCCTAGTCCATGGGACATGTACATATCCTCCTCCTGGAATCTCTCTCATAGGATATTCTGTTACTACCTTCTCCTTTTCTCTAACAGGAAAAGCTGAAAAAGTTTTACCTGAGGCATCATCTCGTTTTCGATACCATCTACTTTTCCATTTGTCCACATCTCCCCATTTTCTCAACAAGATCATTATTTCCTTAATCTGACTCATTTGTCCTGTGGTATTCATACTTTCAATGTCCTTTTCAGTGAAATCTATTCGATATGGTTACTGTAGGGCTTTTACCTTTTCAATATCTATACCCATTTCATTTGCTACTTCTTCTAATCTTTCATGGAGACTTTTTGCTCTCCAAGTTATGCTTTTACACAGAAAAAGCAACTCCTCATCCTGGTAAGTTTTTAACTTCTCCGTAGGGATAGTTCCTACTACTAACTCTTCCAGTACCATTCATAATTTGGCCACATCTATTGACTGAGATTCTTTGGGCCATATGTAGGTAAAATGTGTTTTGCGATTCTCAAATTGCGATTTTTAGGGAATCGCAATTAGTGAATCGCAAAACGCAATGTAGGTAGGAATAGCAAAAAATGTTGTGAATCCCACATATTCCTTATTTGCGAATCGCAAATTGAGATTCACAAATAAGGAATACCTTGCCATTCATTCCTATGGGCTAGAATGCCCATAGGAATGAATGGGAAGACATTCTCAATTTGCGATTCTCAATTAGAGAATCGCAAATTAAGAATGCATTTTCAAGGTTGCAAGGATGGCAATAGGACTCCCTTTTGCACCCCTGAAATAAACATGTGTGCACATGTGGCGCACATACATGCGCTAAGGGCATGTATGTGCGCCACATGGCACTTTGAAAAATGTAAAAAAAGTGAATTTTTCAAAGAAATCGCAAATTACCACCAACCTGAAGTTGGTGGTAATTTGTGATTCCTTAAGCCAAAATCGCACAACTTGGGTGCTTCCTACATTGCATTTAAGGAATCGCAATTTGGGATTCCTTAAATGCATTTGCAAAATAAGGAATCACAAATTTTGCGATTCCTTATTTTGCGTGTGGGTTGTTGTTTGCTACATAGCACACTGCCCAAATTGCGATCGCAAACGCTGAAATTCTGAGAATTTCAGCATTTGCCTTTGCAATTTGGCTTCCTACATATGGCCCTTTATCTTTTCTTTGCAAGTTTCTCAACCATTCAATTAATTCCTCTGTAGATGTCGCCTTCCTCACAGAAACCTGGATGAACGCCTCCTCAGCGCCCGACATCGCCATCGCCATCCCGGACGGCTACAAGATCATCCGGAGGGACCGCGTCAACCAGACAGGAGGAGGCATCGCCATCATCCACAGGAACACCATCCGCATCACGACCAACACCGACGACACCCTCGCACCCGCCGAACACCTGCACTTCCAGATCCACATCAACCCCAAGACCACCCTCAGAGGCAGCCTCATCTACAGACCCCCGGGCCCACGCACACAATTCAGCGAAGACATCGCCGACTTCATCAGCCCGCACGCCCTCCTCTCCGCGGACTACATCCTCCTCGGGGACCTCAACTTCCACCTGCAGAACAACAACGACCGCAACACCACCACCCTGCTGGACAACCTCGCCAACCTCGGTCTCAAGCAGCTGGTGACCACCCCCACCCACTACGCCGGACACACACTCGACCCCGTCTTCTCATCCAGCAAGGACATCGCCGTCAGCCACGCCACCGGACTCCACTGGACGGACCACAGCTGCATCCACTTCAGCTTCAGTACGACCACGATCCACCACCACCAGCAACAGGTTGCACGCAGAAACTGAAACAAGATCACAGCCGACCAGCTCGCGACTTCCCTGAGCATGAACCCTCCCGCCAGCGCAACGAACCCAAGCCAGGCGGCCACCAACCTCGCGAAGTGGATCAGCAACTGCGCAGACGACCTCGCCCCTCTGAAGACTCCGCCCAGCAGACCCGGCAGCAAGAAAGCCCCATGGTTCACCGACGAACTCAAGAGCACCAAGAAGAACTGCCGAGCACTCGAGAAAACCTGGCGCAGAGACCCAACACCGAACAACATGACTGCCCTCAAGCTCGCCACCCGAAAACACCACCAACTGATCCACGCCACCAAGAAAACTGCATTCAAGGACCGACTGGACAACAACGCACACAACAGCAAGGAACTCTTCAACATCGTTAAAGAGCTCTCCAACCCCAACGCCGGAAACAACGACATCACCCCTTCGCAAGACCTCTGCAACTCCCTCGCCTCCTACTTCCACAACAAGATCGCGGACATACACAACAGCTTCAACACTCAACCGACGCACGCCATGACTGAACCACCGCCCCCCACCACCACCCTCCTCACCTGGACCCCGATCAGCACCGAAGACACTATCCGCACGATGAACTCCATCCACTCCGGATCTCCGACCGACCCTTGCCCTCACCACGTCTTCAACAAGGCCGACGCTGTCATCGCACCCCACCTGCGGGACATCATCAACACCTCCTTCGACACCGCTACCTTCCCGGAGAGCTGGAAGCACGCCGAACTCAGCACTCTACTAAATAAGCCATCAGCCGACCCCACCGACCTCAAGAACTACCGCCCCATCTCGCTGCTCCCGTTTCCTGCAAAAGTCATCGAGAAGACCGTCAACAAGCAGCTGGCCGCCTTCCTCGAGACGAACGGATCCCTCGACCTCTCGCAGTCTGGATTCCGGGCCAACCACGGCACCGAGACCGCCCTGATCGCAGCCACCGATGACATCCGAGCCCTACTCGACAACGGAGAAACAGCGGCCCTCATCCTCCTAGACCTCTCCGCGGCCTTCGACACTGTCTGCCACCGTACCCTAGTGCGGCGCCTCAGCAACGTCGGAATCCAGGAGAAGGCACTGGAATGGATCACCTCATTCCTCACCGGAAGGACACAGAGAGTCCGCCTCCCCCCGTTCAGATCAGAAGCCACCGAAGTCATCTGCGGTGTTCCTCAAGGCTCCTCGCTCAGCCCAACCCTCTTCAACGCCTACATGAGCCCCCTCGCAGCCATCGCACGCCAACACAACCTCAACATCATCTCCTACGCCGACGACACCCAGCTGATCCTCTCCCTCACCAACGACCCCGCCACCGCCAGAGCCAACCTACACGAAGGGATGACAGACGTAGTCAAGTGGATGACGAACAGCCGCCTGAAACTGAACTCGGACAAGACGGAAGTCCTCATCCTGGGATCTTCACCCTCCACCTGGGACGACTCCTGGTGGCCCCCCGCCCTGGGCAGCGCACCCAAACCAACAGACCACACATGCAACCTGGGCTTCATCCTGGACTCCTCCCTCTCCATGACCAGACAAGTCAACGCGGTCTCTTCGTCATGCTTCAACATCCTGCGCATGCTACGTAAGATCTTCCGGTGGATCCCCACCGAGACCAGGAAGACGGTCACCCAGGCCCTCGTCACCAGCCGCCTGGACTATGGCAACTCCCTCTACGACGGAACCACCGCCAAACTCCAGAAGAGACTCCAGCGGATTCAGAACGCCTCAGCACGACTCATCCTGGACATCCCCCGTCGCAGCCACATCTCCGGACACCTGAGAGATCTGCACTGGCTCCCGGTCAACAAGAGAATCACCTTCCATCTCCTCGCCCACGCACACAAAGCCCTACACAACCAAGGCCCAGGATACCTCAACAGCCGCCTCAACTTCTACGCTCCCACACGCCAGCTTCGTTCGACCAGCCACGCCCTCGCCGCCGTCCCCCGCATCCGAAGAGCCACCACAGGAGGAAGGTCCTTCTCCTACCTGGCCGCCAAGACCTGGAACTCCCTCCCGACCCACCTCCGCCTGACCCAGGACCACCTTGCCTTCAGGAAGCAGCTCAAGACCTGGCTGTTCGAGCAGTAGCGGACCCCCCTCCCCTAGCGCCTTGAGACCCTCCGGGTGAGTAGTGCGCTATATAAATGCCTTGATTGATTGATTGATTGATTGATTGATTGATGGTCCTACTGACTTCTCTACCTTACCTTGTTCTGAATCCTTTTGTGTTTCTGAAATTTACTCCATTGTTGTTATACGTCTTTCTGCAAAATTCTGGCCTATAAACGGGTTATTAGAAACATTTGGTTCAATCATACCTATTGTCTGTCTCCATGGATTTTCATTTTGACTCGGTTTTGGCTGTTCAACCTCTTTATTGCTTTTATAAGGGACCGTTAAACAATGTTCGCTACCTTTTTGTTTATCGAAAATAGGCATTACTGGACCTATCGTTAGTGGAACTGTTACAGCTTCCAGATTTTTTGTTAATTCTCTTATTTTCTCTGTTAATTCTAAGGTTGTCTTTGCTAGTTCTGCTGAATTTTCACCATTTATTCTACTTTCTGACTTCCTCTCTACCTCTCTAATGGAATAGTTTTTTCCTAAATCTTGGAACTCTGGTTCCGATTTTATGATTCGTAAAGTTTCTTTCATTGGGGCACTTGGTGTTAATATTTCTGGGTCTGGCCGATATGGGGGTGGATTTTTATAGAACATGTCATCAAGAACATCATCCTCTGATTCATTCACTCCATACCCTCTCGATTCCACATTATGTCTTTTTTCTGCGCTTTTTCTTCCTTCATTTTCTCCTGCAGTTCTTACGGGAAACAAACCCTCAGTCATACTTGCATTCCCCCACCTTCTCATTCGATCATCATGATTCTAATGTCCGTATGATCTACCAAACATGTACCTATACCTTCCGCCACTCCTCTGTCTTTCTCGGTCATGCATCTCATCTTCCCACTCTGTTAATGCTTCAAATTGTGTCGGTCTAAGTCTCGGTTCTAGATTCATCATTTTCTCTCTTAAATTTCTCAAAAATGCCCACTTAAATGAACCATGTTCTGGAAAAGCCAAAACTCTGTCATCCTTAGTGTACTTAACCCAATTGTCTAACCAAATACAGGTGTGATATCCATATTTCGCAACCATCAAGGATGCGGGGGTTTTCGGTGGAGGAAGTAATTGTCCTTCCCTAGTTACAATCGGTTTGTCCTTCTTAAACCTTTTTTTAATTCTACCGAACCAGGGCTTCTTCTCCTTTTCTGGTGGATCGTAATACATCTTTTCTGTCTTTTCGTTTATCACTAGTCTCTCCTCTCAACCGTACCATTTTTCTGACCAATTATAGGGCGACTCACACTAACGCACCAATCCGGAGAGTCTACATCACTCTGCAATTCTCCAATCCCAGTGCGACTCACACTAACGCACCAATCCGGAGCGTCTACGTCACCCTGTGATTCTCCACTCCTAGCGCGGCGTACACTAACGCACCAATCAGGAGCGTTCTACGTTTCCAACTGACTAGCCAATCCCAGCGCGGTCGTCCTGACGTCAGCAGCCGCTGCCGCAGCTCCTGCTCCTGTCTACCCCTCCTTTACAAAATTCACTCTGTAAGTTTTGTTTCAAATTTACAAATCTGTTAGTAACAACATAAAAAACACCACCATTGTCCGCTTCGCTAACCAAGAAATAGCAATAGACCTTTCTCACGAGAATTCCATCTTTCCCGAGAGCAGCGCTTACCTCTGCCCCACTATGGAATCGTTACTTCTGTTGATAAAGTAGCACATCCCTCTACCTTACCCTTCTAACAAGCATTAGCTAACCGTTTCCCCAGAATTAAGACACTTGGTTGGAGACCCAATGCTCCTGAGAAATAAAACTAGAGTTTCACAATTAACCTGAATGCCTTCACATTCACGCACTTTCACATAGGAAATGTAGTACATTCAGACAGAATCCTGTCTTTCCAGAGAACAGCGAACAGTCTGTCCTACTACAGAATTATACCATACGTTAATAAAGTAGCACTTCCCTTTACTTTATCCTTCTATCAAGCTTAGGGAGCACCTATTACTTTTCTAGTGATAAACGTTATCGGAGTGCCATCTGGACTCCTGGTACCAAAGACCAAAACTTCACAGGTGACCTTCGCTACCATACACTTCTTTCATACAGGAGATATTTCTAATGACAACACGCGACGATGTCACCGGATCGAACCCAGACAATGCGTCATGCAACTTCAATCGTTACACGTTTTCCCTGTGTACCTACAGGGCAACAACAATTCTGTCTTTTCCGAGAACAGCGCTTACCTCTGCTCTACTACGGAAATGTCACAAACTTCCGACTTCCTACATCCCAGAAGCCGTGCAAACAACATAAAACTCGACGCGACTCGACATAGAGTGTTAATACATAAACCAATACCAATCAATAAACAATAATCGATAAGCAATGTACAAGCAATAATCACCAAACCAAATCAATAACAACCATCATTCTGCTACCAGAAAAACTGATGCAGCATGGAAATTTAAATCCTCCCTCTGTCACAGACCAAATATCATACTAGCATATTCACTCAAATACATTCATTGGTGGAGCCCATAACACCAACACTCACACTTCATTAATCCGTTCTCACGGGAGAGATACATTTTCCAAACGCTGACATGAAAGGAATACCTTTTCACTTAAAGAACCTTATTTACTTGAACATACATGAAGTTCCTTTACTAAACTCAGAACTTCGAGATATTCCCTCTATTTAGTCGATAGATCAGTTAGTTGAAATTGGATATTTGGTGACCCAAATCTTTAATCTACATTTAATCTTATTCTAATTTCTCCAAATAAATCACCCGACACATTTGTTTGTTGGAATAATAATTTTGTTTATATAATCAATTATAATTTTAATAGGTCATAAACCAAACCACCAGACATCATATTTACCTAATCTGGCTATTAGTCGTCCTCTAAGTCAATCAAGTCGTGAAAAGTCTTTAATTCATCAAAGTCAGGCAGCAATTCAGTCTGTCAAAGATTCAGGAAAACAGCTGTTAAGCAATGTCACCGTCCTCTCCGTCAGCATAACGTCAGGAATTAGGAAAAGATCTGGCTCAACGAGAAGGGGAGTGTTCTAATTCGCTTTGTCTACCAACTTTTATAATGAAACTAACGTCAAAATTTAACAAAAATCAGTTTTAGGCAGTCCTGATTGGTGGGTTTGGGGTCGTTCGGTGAGATTCTCACATAGTCTTTTTTGTTAGATCATCACTCTTGCTGGTTCCGGTTTTAAAGACAGTCTTTTGTTTAACAAACTTGGCAACTCTCCCAGTGCATCCTTGATGGGTACATCTCACATGAGGTCAAGACGAGGCCACTTGTTGCTGGCTGTGGCGCAGGCGCACTTCACCAGAAACCTCGTGAAACAGTGACTAGGCCGTCATGTCAGAGTCTGCCATCTTTACGAAGACCCAAATCGGTAAACTTAAGTAAAACAAACACAAACGTAATTAAAACATTGAAATGGCTAATAAAATGTTAAACCCTCACTAATACCCCTATGTGTATGTGATTATCTAGCACGATAGCAACATTCAAAGCGTCCATATTCACCCAACTTACAATTACATCACAAAAGCAACATATATCATGCAATATTCTAATTTTCTACCATTAGTATGCGTACATATATTAGTATAAAAATTAGTTTAGCCATGCAAATGCAAATCCCACGTGTAATTCTTTAATTAAATATAGTTGGTTAGATATCACTTCAAACAGATTAATAATATTACAATTAATAGATTATTCGGATTAATATAAACATGCAGAAATGGGGGGTATACAAAATGTTGTACTACCCGCTCCAGCAATAGACTCAGAATGCTTAAACAAACATACTGCCGCCATGAGCAAGCGTGGAGGAAAAATCAAGACAATCAAGATAGAATCTCATACAAAATCACTAGCAAAGAATATAAAAGTGTAATTTTCGAAGAAAAGTCCAAATATTGCACCCAGAAAATTTAATATGCTGCCTCCACAAAAGAGCTTTTTAAGCTAGTACAACTGCCCTCGGCCTCACACTCCAGAGCGGAACCAGAGAGCTCACAGGTGTTCTGCAATCAGCTAGCCACCTTCTTCTACTCCAAGATTATAGACATCCACGCAGGCTTTGGCCCGACTACCCCTACTCCAGCCTATCCTGCCACCTCGCGTGGTTCCCCCGAGCACTGCAAGACTCAGTATCAGATACAAGCCATGAGACCAAGGGCCTCTCCATCTTCTCCACTCTCTCTCCTCAGCTGGTTGAGCAATACCTCTTGAGAACCTATGCAGGCTCGCTATCTGAAGCCTGCCCCCCCTACAGTTCTCCATATGGCTGCTAGTGATATAGCTGCCCCACTCTGTGAGTTATTAAATAATGTGATCCTCTCTGGATCATATCCACAGAGCTGGAAGCAGGCTATGATCAGGCCCCTGCTGAAAAAAACGAATCTTGACACCACAGACTGTAAAAACTATTGTCCGATTTCGCTGCTCCCCTTACCTGCAAAGGTTCTGAAAATACATCTCAATATTCAGCTGATGGAGACTGCTGAACAACAACACTGGTTCAATGACTCACAGTTTGGCTTTAGAAAACATCATGGGACAGAAACAGCATTAATCTCAGCCACGGACAGTATTAGACGTGGATGAAGGACAGGGATTGCTGCTCATATTGCTGGATCTGTCTGCAGCGTTTAATACCATCTCTCCCACTTTGCTGCTAGACAGACTCCAAGGGCTGGGCATCTCACATCAAGCCTTAGCCCTCCTGTCCGCTCTTTCCTAGGGGAACAATCTAAAAAGGTGAAGCTTCAGCCCTCCTGTCCTCGCTTTCCTAGGGGAACAATCTAAAAAGGTGAAGCTTCAGCGCTTTTACTCTAAAGCCTTCTCCCTGCAGTGCAGAGTTCCACAGGGCTCCTCTTTAAGCCCCACACTTTTTAATCTTTATGTGGCACCCCTAGCAAACATCATTCACTCCTGCTAGTGTCATATGCTGACGACACAAAGATCATGGTATCAATTCCTAAGAACACAGGCTTGCTAGCTGAGGATGTTCAATGCTGTATGACTAATCTTTACGCGGCACCCCTAGCAAACATCATTCACTCCTGCTAGTGTCATATGCTGACGACACAAAGATCATGGTATCAATTCCTAAGAACACAGGCTTGCTAGCTGAGGATGTTCAATGCTGTATGACTAAGGTGGCAGAATGGATGTCTGGTAATTCCTTAAAACTGAATGGGGATAAGACGGAGGTGATGGTCTTTGCCCCAGGGGCAACAAGCTGGAATAGCAGCTGTTGACCTCATTCACTAGGAATGTGTCCTACTCCAGGTAACAAGGCTAAGAACCTTGGAGTTCTGATGGACCCAGATCTCAATTTTAATGCCCAAACAAATAGCACTGTCTCCATCTGCACCTGGATCCTAAGGATGTTGAAGAAAATATTCCCTCTTATTCTACACCCCGCACGCAAGCAGCTTGCTCTCGCCCTGGTAATATTCAGATTGGATTACTGCAATTCACTCTACCTAGACTCAAACAAGAATGTGCAAACTCCAACTGGTGCAGAATGCCTTGCAAGACTGGTTCTGGACATCCCCAAAAGACATCCAGCTGCCAAGGGTCTGGAAACCCTACACTGGCTTACAATTAACAAGCGCATTAGCTTCAAATCTCTTTGTATGGTCCATATGGCTCTCTATCTCCCCTACCCAATGAGACTAAAATCCATGTTCAGCTGGTACTTCCCTGGCAAATCCCTTTGCTGATCTTCCAACCTACATCTCCATGTACCCAGAACAACTAGGAAGAGATGGGGCGATAGAGCATTTTCGACTGCCACCAGTAAGCTCTGGAACACCCTTCCAAAAAACATGAAGGCCATCTCCCAGCACCTGCCCTTTAGAAAGGCTCTAAAGACCTGGCTATTTTGCATGTAGCCATCTCCTGTATCATTTTCTCTCAGAGAATCTCTTTCTGGATGGTAGTCTATAGCGCCTTGATGCCCTCTGGTTACTGCTGTGCTTTAGAAATTCAAAAATCAAATCAATTCTGATACACGTGATGACCTAAGTCAGCATAAACATTTAACTAATAGACTGCAAGACTTTGGTAGATCTGTAGATTGCCCAGCTGCCACTACTAGGCTTCTATCTTGAAAGTCCCTGAATTTACAATTAGAACTAGGACAGTTTGATAGAGATGTTGCTAAAAGCCTATAAAATTAGTACTGTTGTTGATGAAAAGGAAAATAGACATGCAAGGAGCGCTAAAGGAGTTGTACTTAAAAAAAGTGAAGAAGTATCAAGCCTCACCAGTTTGTCTGTGCAAGATCAGGGTACTCTTAGACCCACTTGCAGACACACCCCAGATGTGCAAGTAATACACCAATATCTAGTGACAAAGTTACAGGAGTGAAAGGCAAAAGAAGCAAGGCAGAATATCTATAACTATTGTTGTATTATCTCTTTGTATATTTTGTTTATGCAATTTCAACAGAAAAACAATTTCTTTACAAGATTTGCTTATAGTTACATTTGTATTTGCAAAACTTTACTTCAAAAGAAAACCTAACTGTTCTTCAAAGGACTGTGAAAAAACAAATAAATATTGTTTACTGTTTTAAAATGATACTTATTGGAAGGCTGAAATGTCAATAATGAAACAAAATTACTTTAACAGTAGTTGTTGATAATTTGTGGCCAAATATTCCTTTCTTCAATTGCTCTATTGGCATCTTCCTCTTAATGTTGTGCATGAGGTGGAGGTATTTCTTCATCACCACTATTGTCCTCTAACATCTCTACAGGAAGGCCGCTTTGTGTTGTTGCATCAGGCACATAGTACAACATGCATCAATTTAATAAGAAATGTCTGGTGCATACTGCAATGCTCCCTCACACTGTTGTAGGCATGTGAAGCATTCTTTCAGGAGTCCAATTGTCCTTTCTATAGTGGACCTGGTCTGTCAGTGTTCTATATTATATCTTTGATGCCTGGCTGAGTGAGGATGTAGGAAAGGTATCATAGTCCATGGGCGAAGAGCATATGTACTGTCACCTAAAAGTACAATAAACATTATAAGAAACCCTGCACATATGTTATAAATTATGAAGGTGTATACATGTTTGTGAAATTATATTGTTTTGCATTCCCAAAAGAAAACGATATCCAAGTTATCCTATAGCCAGACAGGTGTACAGATCACAGTGGTGGAGCATATAGGTTTTATAGGCACTGCCTGGATAACGTGCTACAATGTAATTTATTACAAACTCATTTTTACAAACTATCCGCATATTCAAGGAGTGGTAACTTTTCCTATTTCGGTATAAAAATTGAGAATGGGATGGTAGACAAATTGCTATGTGTGTTCTATCAATGCAGCCAATAACCTGTAGGGAATTGTGCTACTCCCGAAACATGATACACTGGAGTCTAGTAGGTCACCTGGTGTTTGAGGAAACCCAATGTAAGTATTGATTTTCAGCAACATGGCTTCAAGAAAATTTTTGAACAACTGAGATAGTGCACTTGCCTCAGCCACAATGGCTTGGTAACTCCCTGATGTCAAAAGATGCAAAGAAAACTGCACTTGAATGTATGAGGGAATTACCTTGGACCTAAGTTTGTCTCTTTCTAATACAGGATGTATTGTATTTATTACATCTAAAATAACAGCTCTTGTAAACCTGTACTTTGTAAAAATCTCCTCCTCCTCTGTTTGGTCAAAGAGTGTAACTATGACCCTACGGATCCTCCATTACCTGTTCCTTCACATCTGTACTGATGCCAAAATGTGCCTCCTCCTCACACATACATAACAGCCATTCTGAAAAGAAATAAAGCATGCAGGGCCCCTTTCTTTGCATCTGCTTACCACTTGCATCCACTTGGAGGTAAACTTCAAGTGCATCAAAGCTCGTTCTGCGACTAACCACAAATTGTAAATGCTTTCAATATAAAATAACTAAATTGCTAAATTGATTCTGCAATAACCTATTTGTGATTTGAGAAAAATGTTGACATGCAAAAATGTGAATCGATAAACATTTTCGGGCAGATTTACAATAACTGGCGCATCCCTGCATATCAGCAGGGATGCACCAGTTATTGTGTGTCACGGCTCCGCCACCATGGATGCGCCGCATTTACAATGCAGCGCACCATGGGGCAAAAATGGACATATGAGTGACGCATCTGCTGCTGTTTTTGGTGGCGCATTGCTGGAGTTGCAAGCGCGACGCAGCTCCAGCAAGGCTCGGGGGTGCCCTATCTTTAAAATGCTGCATCAATCCTTACACCTGCTTCAAGCAGGTGCAGGGCCTTAAAAGGGCCTTAAAAGTGGCTGAGTGAAATCTTGTAGATTTCACTCAGCCACTTTTAGGAGGCATTCCTGCGTCGGAACGCCCCCACCTGCACCGGAACGCCTACATGTGGCGCAGGGTTTTACAACGTGACGCATCTCCCAGATGCGTCACATTGTAAGTACCCCGCACCATGGTAATGGCTTTGCTCCGCCGCTGCGTCACAAAAGTGACGCAACGGCGGCGTAAAAGAGGTGCAAGGGGCTTGTAAATCTGCCCCTTTGTTCGCAGCACTAAAATAAAAAATGCTTACCATTTAAAACTTCAAACACACCAATACAACGTTTCAGCAATCGCAAACCAGTTTGCAACTTGTTTGTTAGTCGTAAATGTTTTGAACAGAGTGTGTTTGTGTGTGTCTGTGTGTGTGTATATTTGTATGAGTGTGAGTGCTTCTGTGTGTCTAAGTGGGTGTGTGTGTGTGTGTATTTATTAGTGTGACTATATGTGTATGCATGTGTGTGAGTGAGAGTTTGAGTGTGAGTGAGTGTGTGTGTGCATGTGTCTGTGTGTATGTGTGACAGTGTATGACTATGTGTCTATATGTGTGTTAGTGTTTGTGTAAGTGTTTGTGCATGTATGTATGTCAGATTGAGCATGTGCATATGTATGTGAGTATGAAAGTGAGTGTCTGTGTGAGTGTGTATTGTGTGTGACTGTGTGTGTGAGTATGTGAGAGTGTGCATGAGTGTGACTATGTATGTATGTTTAAGTGTGACAGTGTGTGTGTATGTGTGTTAAAGTGTGAGTTTGTGTGAGTGTGTGTGTGAGAGAGAGTGCATGTGTGTGAGTGTCTGTGCATATGTGTATGTGTCAGTGTGTGTATGTCTGTATCAGTATGTGAATGTGTGTGTGCGTGTACAAGGCAAAGGCTGTGCATAGTAGTTTGGCGAGGGACTACCATCTGCAAACCCCTCTGTACCGAACAAATGCTGTGCATAGTACGGTTTGTTCACAAAGACCTCTGTACAGGCCAAAGTATGTGGATAGCAGGGTCTGTAGAGAGACTGGCCTGTTCACAAAGGCATCTGAACAGAGCAAACGTAGTGCACCGCAGTTTTTCGGGAGGGACTGGTCTGTCCGTAAAGACCTCTGTACAGGGCAAAGACTGTTAGTAGTAGCGTTCTTGTTGTATCATTCATTACTAAACTACAAGCAAGAGTATCAAACACAAATAAATAACTATTTAATCATATAAGTATTCTGTATATTATTATTAATCTTGTTGTAGACTTGTCAATTTCGAAATAATCTAAACCCAGAGAAATTGTTCATGACTCAAAAACGTCAGTTGTTATATTATTTTGCCTAACCACAAATAACCTGGTACAGGTCAAAGGGTGTGTGTAGTATAGGCTTGAACACCTAATGGGGCATAAATGTCTGAAGAAGTGGGCTCTCCATGTGGCCTTTTGTGAAGGGCTTAGGGTGTGCATAGTAGGCACTTTGCCACCTAAGGGGGCGTTGGTGTTTGAAAAGAGTGAGCTCTGCTTGAAGACTTCTCTACAAGGCATAGGCTGTCTGTTGTAGGAGCTTGTGCACTCATATCTCATTGATTGCATCTGAGACCTAACCTACCAGCAAAGAGTATGCATCGTAGAGGCTGGAACACCTAATGGGGTGTCGACATCTAAAAGGAGTGAGCTCTTCGTCAGGTTTTTTGTGCAGGGCTTAGAGTGTGCACAGTATGATCTTTGTCATGTAAGGGGGAATGGATGTCCTTAGGGAGACAACTTATGCCTTGAAGAGTTCTCTCCAAGGCATAAGTTGTCTATTGTAGGGGCTTGTGCTTTCACATCTCATTGATTGCGCCTGAGAGATCACCTACCTAAAAGTAGCCTGATACACAGCGAACAATGCGTGTATTAGGGGGCTGAAACATCAAGTGGGGAGTTGATGTCTGAAAGGCATGGCTTCTCTTTGAGGTCTTCTGTACAGGCATTAGGGTGTGCATAGTAGGTGATTTTTAGGTCCCGCCTACGCAGTGCGCATGCGCTGCATAGGAGAGTCCTTTAGTCATCGGCACAGCTTTGCAGCCAAAAACGTGCGCGCGTTCTATTGCCTTCAATGGCAACGCATGCACACCTGGAGATTCACTTGCGGGAGCGAGCGGCTGGTGCCATATGGTAGCAATTATCGCGGTGCCAGCCACTCGCTCCCGCAAGGGAATCGCGCAGGGCCCCTCCTCTCTCCCCCCTCCCCCTGCTGCCACGCGAGGCACATGCACTTGTGCTTGTTTGTTTTGTTTTGTTGCTGTGATTGTCACCTCTTATTTCATTTTACTTTTTCTGTAACGTGTAAGTTTGTAAATCTCCTCATCTAACGCATTTGATTCTATTGTAAAGCGCTCTGACACCTTTTGGTAAAGTCCGTGCTATATAAAATTGCATAAATAAATGGAGGGATTCTGCTTGGGCTGCTAGAAGCCACCACAGCGTTGCATGGAAGAGACCCAGGATTGAAGCAGCCACATGCAGCTGATATAAACAATACAAATATCTTGAAGCCGTGAGTAAACTGCCGCTTCAAATCAGCAGATGCATGCCCCAAATCAATAACTTCCCTTCTGGGACACGATTACAGCTCCCAAGGGTGGGGCTGCGTGGAAGTACAATGTTATCACTGGCCCCGCTCTGCCACAGCCGTGCCCGCCCTCCCCACCGGCTCATCCCTGCAAAGGGAACTCTGCCCAAAGCAAGGGACACGCTGGAAGGCAAGGTTTGACTTTCAAAAACCCAAGGAAACGTGCTGCTCCCCGCTCGTGGGACTGACGAAGACGTGCACTCGTCCTGCGAGCACTGCACGTGGCAGCGCATTCAGTCCATGGAGGCTGAGTCACTGGCTCGAAGATGCTAACAGCTTTACTTGTTTGTTTCCTACTTCTTAGACACGCAAGAGCTCAGTCCCTCGTGGTGCACTTAACTGGTATAAAAAACTTCCAAGGGCCGACTTCAATATTCCATAGTCACCCCATCATGTGGGTACAGCCCAGTGGCATGACGTAAAATGATGCTCCACCCCTTCAGAATCCTCATACCTCACAGTATTTCATTGGCCTTGTGTTAAACTGGGGCCCCTGAAGGTTCGTGGTCCCCTGACGTGTTGTAACACGCCCCTCCCTTGTGTCGTAGGGGCTGTAGAACCCGTGTAAGGCCTCTGGTATCCCCAGTCTCCAAGCAGCTGACACCGCAGGCCTCCACCCTAGACGTGTGTGTGCAGGTAGGGTGCATCTTACTAGGATCTTCGACATGCCGCATTGCACCGCTAGGTAGCTGAACGGTGCAGGACGCACATTATATTTCAGGTGTTTGTTTACTTTAAACAATTAATTGAGTAATGACCAGGCCTGTCCGAGTGTTGTAAAGCCATGCACTGGTTTAGGACACGCGACATGCATTGTGCATATTATCAGAAACACATTAATAATGCATGTGTGTTCATGAAATGTCACTAATAACCCATTTGATAAGAAATCCTTCAAACGCAGTATTTTAACATTATTTCCTTGGGTGAACCTTGTTTGGGCCAGTTCTGTCGGAAGAGGGGCAGTTTTTGTAAACCAAAAAACCCCTAAATACTTGTGGCAAACCTTGCAAAATCCAGCGGGGCTCATAAACGCTCCAATCTGTCCCGTGTAAAAGCAGACATGGCAAATCCATCAGAGACGTGTTTGGTTCCTTACAGTATGCGCCTAAATAATGCCTTTAATTTGTGCACAAGCTCATCATCCCGCACCGGCCGTGCTGGGTCGTCCGCGACGGTCCCCTGAAGAGAGGGCAGAGACGCTGAATTTACAGCAAAAGAGAGCCTTCTGAACGGCCGTTGTGTGATTACAAAACTCATTGGAAGTATTCTCGCCAGCAATGATACTAATCTGTGGCACAATTTCTATTTTGGGGCTGGACCTCTGAGGCCAAGAGAGTAATTCGCAATATCTCGTGCTGGGCACACTCCGAGCTCAGCCTCTGGTGTGAACTCACCAAAATGCCAGGGACAGCGGGATTGATATCACATAATCTTTGACTCACAATGACATCACGTTTGAACCCCTGTGCCCTGTCACACCATCTGCCCTGCAACAGTCTCCTCTTTGCTGACCAGGGGAGAGGGGTAAAGCAATGGGTTTAAGTACAGTAAGTAACAAGCATTGGCATAGCCAATAGGTCTCGCCTTTGGGACCTTATAAGTGTTTAGTTATCCAGCACAATATCCTTGGTGCAACAACATCAAGTGTTGCATGGCTAAACACTTATAAGGTCACAAATGCAAGACCTATTGGCTATGCCAATGCTTGTTTCACCTTATTATGGTTTTTTTCTTTAAATCAGTATCACAGGACTCTTGTGGGAGCCAGTGTGTTTTTTTATTGCTCTCCTTGGGGGTACTCTAGCACCCATTCACCATATCTGTAAGGGGTTTGGGGTACCCCTACCTTGCCCCCTCCAATACTAAATACAATTTCGCTTCAAGACCTGGGGTCCAAGCCTTGAATCTAAATGTTAATGTAAACATTTTCCTTTGTGTTGAATCTAAATGTTAATGTTAAAAATGCTCTTCATGTTGCGGCCACCAGTCTCATCAATCAGGCTCCTGAGACTTCTGCAGGATCAGTAATTGGAGCACTTTATTTATATTTCACTGCCTTAATTTCTCTAAAACGGCTAAACAGATTTACAATAAATGTCAAAAATCACACTTTCTGGGTAAAGATTTAGCTTTACGCCTAATTTGGTGTAATTCTGTTCAGCAGAGTTTTTCTGTATCATGTCTAATTTTCCATGTGGAAAATGCATGGGGAATATCATTTTGGTACCCTACCCCTTTTTAATCTGTCCCCTCTTGATAGATCTCATCAAAACGTTCCAGGAAGTAGCTGAGGTGTATTACTTTTTGTTTTGGAAAGTGTCAGGAAGCTTTGTCTAACAGTGCCAAAGTTATTCGTGAAACAAATAATGTTATTCCTATGAAGGATTTTCTTATGGAGAGTCTGATCTAACTATAACTACATAGTGGCAATCCCCCCTGTGTAATAAAATAATATATATATATAAATACAACCAAGAAAACAATTGTTATTTCCACCTGATGAAAAAGTTACAACAAAATGATAATGTCATCATACAGCAATCAGATAAAGGTGGAAATGTGTTGCTATGGCCACGAGATTTGTACCTGGAGGACGCCATCAAGCACCTCAACGATAGAGAATGCTACAGAAGGAGTGATTTGAGAATAGTTAAAAATTTGTGGAATTACTTTTATACTAAACTCTTAGCAAGGAAAAGTACAGGACTATTAAGTTCGGAGGAATTCAAATTCCTAAAATATGACCATCCAGTTATTCCAGTCATTTACTTTATCCCCAAGATACATAAAGATTCCAACAAACCTCCAGGGCGGCCAATGATATCAGCCAGTCTTATGGAGAACACTACAAAATATGTCAATTTCTTTCTTCAAGAACATGTTAAAAAATGTACCATCATATGTCCAAGATACTAGTGATTTTTTAAGAAAAATTAATGAGGTCGTTTGGGACTCTGGCAGTATATTAATTGCTTTGGATGTCACTTCCCTCTACACTAGAATACACCATCTAGAAGGCATCAAAGCAATTGAGTATTATTTGAATACTAAACCAATGTATCTGTACAGTCATAACAAAATGTTATTGAATATGATCATGACCTGCCTAGAAAATAACTTTTTTCTCTTTCAACATCAAGTATTCCACCAGGTGAGAGGAGTAGCTATGGGTGCCTGCTTCTCCCCCAGTTATGCCTGTCTTCATATGGGGCTGTGGGGGGAGCAGGTGATCTGGGTGGAATATGGGGACATTCTGGAACAGCATGTATCACATTGGTAAAGATACATAGACGATTTGTTCTTGATATGGCGAGGCTCTGAAGAACAAGCATTCAATTTCAATGAGCAGATAAACTGTAAACATCTTAACTTACAATTTACAGCACATGTAAGCAGGGAATCTATCTGTTTTTGGATGTAGAGGTCTGTGTGAACCATGACAATTTAGAGACTCGGCTCCATAGAAAACCAACAGCTGGCAACACGTTACTTCACGCAACAGTCACCATTCGGAACACCTCATTCACAGCATTCCCTTTGGTGAAATGTTGCGAAATAGGCGTATCTGTAGTACAGATGCTGATTGCGCAAAAGCACAAGATGAGAGTAAGAATAGATTCCTGGCTAAGGGTTACTCTACTAGCATTATTGACACGGCAATTAAGAAAACGTGCCTAGTTTCCAGAACTGATGCACTAGTGAGTAGAACTAGGGGGGCCAACACCATTGAATTGTCGGATCAACCCACCAGACTGATTTTAACTTATAACAACATCAATCTTTAAGGCGCATTTTTAACAAGAATTGGGCACTTGTCCGTAACGATCCCATAATTGGACATTTACTATCAAAAAACCCCAGTATTTCATTTAGGAAAGCTTGTTCCATGTGTGATACTCTGGTTAAAAGTAGCCCAGAAGTGACCACTGCCAAAACCTGGTTGAGTTCCAGAAAGGGTTTTGTTAAATGCCCTGCTTGCAAGGCTTGCAGGTATGGGATTAACAAGACATCCTACACAACTCCTTTTACGGTTGATCCAATCCCTATCACAAAGATGCTTACTTGTAAAACCGAATATGCGGTATATGTGCTAGAGTGTGCCTGTGGCCTGCAGTATGTGGGAAGCATCAAACTTTAGATCCACAAAAGGATACTTCAGCACATGAGGGCGATTACTAACAGCGATGTGTCATACCCTGTGGCGAGACATTTTAGGGACAGCCACTGCAAAAATCTTGACCACCTGAAATATTTTGTAGTGGACACAGTCCTATCACTTAGAAGGGGAGGCAATCGGAAAGCCCTCTTACACAAACTGGAAACCAGGTAAATCCTGGAGTTGGACACCAAGACACCAAATGGTCTTTACTCTAGTGAGGAGTTTTATACTTGCCTTTAGCTATCCCAACCGTAATATTTGTGTCCTGTTTTCTGTATTTTATATTAACTTGCAGTACCTCTTATCTAACTGCGCTGCCGCTAATGGAATCATTTTAATTTTTTGCACTATGCACTTTAATAACCGTATTTGGTTATCTGTGGTCACACTTAGGACATATATTGGATATTTGCCCACTTAGGCAGTATACACATGCATCAGCACTTTATTGGTAAACAGCAATATTAAACAAAAGGGGTACCTTGTATTAAGAAACTTTTTCAAGGATGATTACTGACGAGGAATAGATGAGCATTTTTTATATATATGCACTTATTACGATTTTATTGTGTTCCATTGGCCAATCGTTTTTATCCCCTTTTACATGTTTACCAGCAGGCACACTAGTGCAAGTATTTGAACAAGAGAATATGTTTTTATGTAAAGGGATTTTTTTATTCAAAATTCTTAAACATAATCTTCTTGTTTTAATATTTATATTATATGTAAATATTTAATGAGTTGTATGCTGGTTTACAGTAAATAACGCAAAAATGATATTACTGCACCATTACCAATGAAATGCTTTTAATTATTTCTTCTATGTCCATCATTGATTGTGTCACATGTTATGCACTTTCACTTTAAAAACGTAAGCACCCCTCATGTGCGTCATGTGATCAAGGCCTCTAGTAGGCTGATACGCGTCATGGCGGAGGTGCAGGGGTACGAATAAAAACTTTGTACCAATTTCTTTTGGGTCCGTATTCGTCTATCCTGTAGAGTGAAAGCTGTTTGATGAAGTGTCCAGCATATATATATATATATTTATCTGACGGATCCAGTTCTTGAATATCCCAAACAGGTGCCAACGCTCCAAAGCAGCACAACAATTTGCATTTTGTTAGCCAAAAAAGGCTGTTGCAATGTGTTTTGGCAGCATACATGGCCTTGTTCATAGTGTGTACTTATAGTTAGGATCGTGTAGCCATAAGAAATGCCTTTTTGTGTTGCTAATAACTTTAGTGCCATTTGATGAACCTCCACAAAAGTTCCCAAAAACGTGCTACTTTTTCATTAGTTTGAGTATGTCAAGTTTCAGGGTGATCCGTCAAGCGGGGGCCGATAAAAAGGTGGGGTCCCAAAACACATTTTCCTCATTCATTTTTCCATAGGAACTTTAGACACAGCTACAACTCAAACCACTGAACAGATTTACACCAAATTTGGCAGAACTCTGAATCTTAGTCCAGAAAGTGCTTTTTGTGTTTTGGTGTAACTTAATTCAGTAGTTTTGGAGAAATAAAGGTTAATAGAAGTTGTGTATATCAAGCCGCGGAGAATACATAGACACGACAGATCTCTTGCTGATTGGCTGCCACCGCTTTAACCTGGAAGTCCATAGTCCTAAAAAATGTTTTTTTTTAAAAGACATAATAGGTCAGGGCCTCCTGGTGGTGGGGTCTCAGAGGAACTCCACCTGGGGCCAAAAATGTTTTGGTTTTTAAATGTTGCTGCATATTCACAAAAGATCTGCAAATCTGTAGCAAGTTTTTTTTTTTAAACCCGGTGTGGGTATGGACCTGGGGAAGAAGAGGAGTGTATTTTTGGGGGGAGATTTGGTGGGAGATTTGGGCCCCATCTTCCAGGGACCAATGTCTCTTTGAGGGGGAAGGGGGCATGCAGCCCCCTTCCCGAGTCTCTAAAGGTCTTGGGACCCCACCCCGAGGCCTACAAAATTAAGTAAAAGATTGTGGGGCCACAAGCACCCCCTGCCCTGAGCCATTAATGGCCCAGGGACCCCATTCCCCAGGGCCGGCTCACTAGCTATGTCCCGGGAAGCCCACACCTGGACATAGCGGTTTCCCTGCCCACAGCGGCACGGGCAGGGAAACATGTGCTTGCTCCAGCTTGGTGGGAGCATTTTCAAACCTCCCACCATTGAGTAGCAAACACAAAGTCTGCTCTCAGCTGCGGGAGCTTTGTAAATGCTCCCACCAGCTGAGAGCAGACTTTTGGTCTATTTCCCTGCCTGCACTGATGCGGGCTGGGAAACAGATGAAAAAATGGCTCCCACCGGGAGGGACCAGCATTGGTAGCTGATCCCTTCGGGCAGGAGCAATACCAGCACCTGCTGCATGCGGGGAGCCAGCTGGGGCCGCTGGGGCGTTGGTGCCCTGCCTGCAATCCCCAAATAGGTATATGGTGGGTGCCCTGGGTGGGCACCAAGGCACGCACCTTTAAGAAGTGAGGGCCCCAGGGGATGGGGTCCATGGGGCCGATTTCAGCTTTTATTAAAATAAACATCCCTGGGAGATGGGGTTCCAGGGCCAAACCAGGCTTGGGGAGGCAGACCACACAGCCCCCCTCCCCTTTAATTTAAAAGTAGACCTGGGGGGTGGGGTCCCCAGGGCCTAACAAGGCTTGGGGAGGGGGTTACATGACCCCCCCCCTTTATTTTAAGTGGTGGCCCTGGGGTATGGGGCCCCCAGTACCTAATAAGGCTCGAGGATGGGGCCATGTGGCCAGTCTCCCCTTAATTTGAAAAAAAACTCCCAGAGGGATTGGGTCCATGGGGCCCAATTAGACTTGGGGAGCAAGGCCATGTGGCCCCCTCTCCCTTAATAAAAAAAGGCCCTGGTGGTTGGTGTTCCCAAGGACTATTGAGACTTGGGGAGGGGCGCCATGTGGATCCCTCCTCTTTAAAATAGATATGGCCTTCGGCGATGGGGTCCCTAGGGCCATAATAGGTTCTGGGAGGGTTTCCACATGTCCCCCTTCCCTTTAAAAAAAAAGCCCTGGGGATAGGGTCACCAAAGCCAGGCCCTGTGCCAACCTCCACTGTGCATGGCATTTGGCTGTGTACAGTGTGGGGTTGGCTGCTTTCAGGGATTGGCTGTAGGGCCTAGCCAGGGTGGGTTGACTACAAGGCCTGGCTGCAGTCATGTGATTGGTATAGCATGTATTGATGGTTTTCAACAGTAATTGTTGTTACAAACCATGGATTAGTTACTGACACCTCTGGTAGAGTAGACCTTTTTACAATTCATAAGCAGGAAACTTGTTTTAAATCAGCACTGGTTCCTTTAAGGAACATGGACTGCTTTATAAAAATGTTTTCATTTCAGAAGTCAAACTCAGAGATGGTGGTATGATGTTTCTTGCCGGACACCATCTCTGGATTTCCAGCTTATTGCATGGGGACGCCAATACGGACCTATGTAATAAAAACGTTACTAGACAAGTCACTCTGTGTCATGGTGTGACAGAGTATTTTATGATGCGACCTTTCAGGACATAAGTTGCATCGCAAAATCAGAGACAGGTCGCCAAATAAAGGTGCACAGTTTGCAACCTTTTTTTGCGGCTTGTCTCCTAATATAACTGGCCTAAAGTGTGCATGTTTGGCGGCATTCGCATATTTTTGCTGTTTACTTCAAGCACTGCCTTCTAAGACACAAACTATTTCTCAATGTGCGCATGAAGGTTAAACACACACTCACTCTCTCTTGTTATTGCAAGAGTCGGCAGACACACTAATGTGGTCAATAGATTTTTCTGGTAAGGCTCGATTTGTATTAGCGTTGTTTTATTTTTATTGTCAATTGTCAAGGGAAGTGCTGAAGTAAACAAGACCCCCACCTCTATTACTTGGGTTGCCATCCCTCAGCCCTGCCTGCTACAGAGCTAATAAAATATTTACCATCAAGTGCAGTTCTCTAAAGTCCACAGCCTCCATTTTTACAGAGAAAGGTATAGTAGAGGGAAGGAGAGTATCACCTTTGCACTCGGAATATTCTGTTGTAGTTCTAGTTTTCCATCATTATCCTGTTTTCTCCTGGGCATGTCTGTTTTCTTTCAATGATTCAAATGTCCACAATGCGATCATATGCGAATTATTTATACATCATAATATAAGAATGATGTTAGAATTACTTAGGGGCAGATTTACAAGAAACTGATGCATATGTAGAGATGCATCAGTTTCCCTGCACCAGCCTACGATAACCATGCGCCATTGATGGAGCAGGTAAAGTAAAATTTTGTATACCTCCTCTATTTTGCATGAAAATACTAATTATATAACCTACTTATATTATAATTTGACTAACGGTTTGCTGTGTTATAGTAATCAACTATTTGCATTTTTATTAGACACAAATTACACGTGGGACTTATTGCTATTTGCATGGCAGTTAACTCTAATGCCTAAATTATGTACGCATATTAATAGTAGTACGTGTGGTAACAGGATATCGCATGATTTATGTTGCTTTTGTGACGTTTGCGTTTCCGTTTTGGACCGAAAGTGTGAGTTTTATTGCTTTAAATGTCACTAAAAGCTAGGAAAATATTAAAACATAAAGGGATTAGTGAGGGTTTAACATTAGAATCTTCATTTCTTTGTATTAATTACTCTTTTGTGTTTGTTTCGCTTAAGTTGGCATTTGGGCCTACCAAATCATGGCGTCCAAAATAGAGTTCAGAAGTGGTCACCGTCTGGTGAGCGTGATGCCTACTGCGCAGACTCGGATGGCTCTGTAGACCTCCAGGCAACCCCAAGGCACAGTGTTCCTGGTCAAGGATAGGAACATGGAGGACTGCCAAACTTCAGTCAGTAAAATCTGGTCTAAATGAACAAATGGGACATACAAGCAAAACTTTTACATTGTTGCATAAGGGCAACATGGACAGAGGAAGTGAACCAAAAAAATCCATGAGAACCTCAAGTATTGTAAAAATTGGACGTTTCCAATTAGCCAATCATCTGCCTTCTTAGCCTAAGAATGTTTCATGTTATCCTGGATTTCATTATAAAAGGGGAGTAGAATAGGGAGGGGCAACATCATCTGCTTCTTTTTCTTCTTCTTATGCTGGCATCCTGCGGTTTTCGATGACTGCACACCCCTATCGACCCCACAGGCGATGACAGATGCTTGCACGATTTCTGGTCCTTTGGAGATCTTTGGGACTGTAACGTGCTGAGCAAAGAACTTTCGGACTTTGAGCTTTGGCCTGCTTATTTTGGACAAATTAACGGCTAAAATTGGTTATGCAGAGCCAAATGAATTAGGAAAAATCCAGATAGCAAGAATAGGTAAATATAAATGTCATGCGATTTGTGCTGATTGAACAAAATTCTAAACTTTGATTGACCGAAATACTAATATTAATTGCAAACAATATTTAGATAAACAAATATTTGATTAACAGAAATTACGAGTTTGTGTTTTTTCAATGAAGAGAGTAGAGGATTCTGAGTCTTAACCTCTTCCGTGCTCATGACGTCTCCCGGCCGTCATGCGGGGCGTGTGCGGACGACGGCCGGGAGACATCATGACCACGCCCGCGATTGGAATGTTAGCACCGCGGAAGAGCTGCGGCGGAATTTGCGCCGCAGCGAAGAGGTTAAATGTGTTTTAGCTGGTTCTAAATCACCATCAACCAGTCCAACTAATTGGTCTGTCGACCAAGTGGTGGAGTGCCTTGATGTTTAAGGTTAGGATTCTATAGGTGGTGATGCTAATGTATATACTGTAAAATACCTTTTCTTCCCTATAGGTAATAAGGTACTCCCCCACATGTCCAGTGCTTGATTTTATCATCCCTCCTGTTTGCAGACTCGTGAGTGGAGACGTGCGAGTGTTGGTGTTATGGGCCCCACCAATGAATGCGTGTGTGAATGAGCTAGTGTGACGTCGGGTCTGCGACGCAGGGAGGATAGTTGTAAATTTGCCCTTTATCCCCGATTTCACGCTGGATCACCGCCATGGATGAGCCATATTTACAATACGGCGCACCATGGCAAAAGGACAGACAGATGCGTCAGAAATTCTGACTCATCTGTTGGCCCAAAAGTCACGCATTGCTGGAGTTGTGTCGCAAGCACGACGCAACTCCAGCAATGCTTGGGTGAGGCCTAAACCTAAATCACTGCGTCACTCCTTACACCTGCTTCAAGCAGGCGTAAGGTTTTCATGCAGTGGCATCTTGGAAGTGACACAGTGAAATCTTGTAGATTTCACTGCGTTTCTTCTACGAGGCTTTCCTGCATGGTAACACCCACCCTGCATACATTATACCTGACGCAGGTATAATGTGACGCAAGTCTTTCCAACGTGACGCAACCCCCTAGATGTGTCATGTTGTAAATTGGCCGCATTGTTTACGCCGCTGCTGTGTCACAAAAGTGACGCAACAGCAGCGCAAAATTGTCGGAAGGGGCTTGTAAATCTGCCCCTTAGTATTTATTGCCGTGTAAGAAATATGCAAAACTGACTTGGTTGCATGGTTAGTAGATTACTGTGGTTTTTAGTGTACCATCATAGCTGAGGAGGATTTTAGTTGAGGTTGGGCTGATTTCTTGGAAAAACCATGGTCTCTAACTGAGCCTTATGAGAACAGGGATCGAATGGGAACAGCAGCACCCAAGTCTAATTTTAACACACATTAGACTTTGGTGTAGAGCACCCAAGAAGGCAAAGTCAAATAAAAATAAATACAAATAAAAAAAGAAAAAGAAAATGGTAGGAGACACTGTTTAGAGAAGCGCAGGGCAAGAGATGGCTGCAAGGTAAACCAATACATGTACCTTGGAGGCAAAAGCGCAGCTCAGCAACAATCTGATCAAGATTCACTATGCTGCACGCCTTAAGGGCAACATACTGCTGCCTTTCCTTCCTACATCTGTATGACATGATTGAGTTGTATCTGCTGTCTGATCAACTGCCACTTGTCTCTCCTCCTATTGTGAGCATGGTGCCTCCACCACAGATTTCCGGCACGCCGCATCTTTCTGTAGGAAATGCTGGAGCTACCTCTGGGAACAATGACACCATGGAAGATGTGCTCACCCACCCATTCAGCTATCCATCACGGGTCATGTGGTTCTCTCCAGGAATTACATCACAGGAACAGCAACCCCCTATAATTTCATGTGTCCTTTTGGTGGATAAATCCTTTGTCAGTTATCCTCTAATTAATGCCCCAGTCCACACAGAGACAATTGCAGAACTGAACACACCCCAGCTACACACTATAGGAGCAGCCATTTTGTGGTATATGTCAACATACCTCCAACTGATTTTCTGCTTTCACTGAGTTTGGCATTCAGAGGCAGCGTTACCTGGAGGGACCAATTGTTCTACACAATACACATGAATTATGAAAAATGAATTATTTGAAGTCGTTAACAAACTTACTACCATCTCGAACAGGAACAATTCCTCTGACAGTCAATCCTTTTGCAATGCTCTGGCAAATGCACTTAAAGAGAAAGTTAATGGGATTTTTAAAGATTTTGATAGTGGTAACCCCCAACTCTCGGAACTCTTCAAGCGGAGGGAATCGGGTGATTGCTCACTTACTAATTTTTCTGTTACCACACCAGAACAAGTGAGCTCTCTACTTTTACAAAGTAAATCTGGTTCCCCTTACGACCCCTGTCCGATAAGGATCTTGAAATTGACTTCAGACATTATTGCAAGGAACCTATCATACATTTTTAATACCATGTTCTCTACTGGTACTTTCCCTTCCATTTGGAAACAGGCTTCTATCCTTCCACTCTTAAAAAAGTCCAATTTAAATAGTAATGATACTTCTAATTACCGCCTAATCGCACGTTTGCCTCTCCCCGCTAAAATTTGTGAAAAGATAATGAACACTGAGCTATCTAAATACATTCAAGATAACCAGCTTCTAGACACCTCTCAGTTTGGCTTTCAGCCAGGGCACAGTACAGAATATGACCTGGTCAAAGCAACGGAAGAGTTGAGAAAGGCAGTAGATAATGGAGGTTGAGCAGTTATGATTCTTTTAGACCTGTCCGCTGCCTTCGATACTGTAGATCATACAACTCTTATCTATTGTCTAGAGGAAATAGGAGTGAGGGCAGTCACTCTGGTTTCTTTAATATTTATGTAGCGAAGTTGACCACTTTCATTAAAAGCTTCAACTTGGAGGTAATATTCTATGCCGATGATACCCAGTTGTTTAATTGCTGCAGCTAAAAATGATACATCAGGCCCCTCAAGATGCCGAAATTGCATCAAGGTGGTCAGTGGCTGGGTGAGTAGACACTGCCTGAAACTTAATTCAGGTAAAACCGAGATCATTGCTTTCGGAAACTCCTCTCCAGCTTGGTCCCCTAATTGGTGGCCGTAGAACCTGCCTCATCCTCCCCTTCCTGTCACCAAAGCTAAGAATTTAGGAGTTATTATTGATGAGAACCTCAATATGAGTACCCACATTTCGGCTATAACGTCCTCAGCCTATTACATCTTAAAAATGATCAGGAAGATCTTGCCATTTATTCCGTACAGCCATAGGAAATCCTTAATCACCGCTCTAGTCCTACCCAAATTGGACTATTGCAATAGTCTCTATTTAAACATCTTAGAAAAACATATGAGACAACTTCAGTCGGTCCAAAATGCCGCGGCTAGAATGATTGTAAAGCTTCCCAAATTTCACTCTATCGCTCAGGGAATTCGCAAGCTACATTGGATTCCCATGCACAGGCGTGCAAAATTTAAAGCCCTATGCTTAGCTCACAAAGCAATGCACAATTCCGGGTCTGATTTTCTTAGATCAGTTTTTAAGCGATATATGCCCAATAGAGAACTCCGATCCGCTAAAGCTAACCTCCTAGCCATCCCCATATTAAAAAAGATGCAATGGGGTGGCAGAAGTATTATATATAATATGACCAAACAGCCTCCCACCACATATTAGAGCAATCCCCTATCTAACGATGTTGATGAAGGAGATACATGGTATGTGTAGGATATGTATTGTTGACCATATGTATGTTTGTATAATGTCTTGATTGTGTACAATGTTGCTTTTTGCTATGCTGTTGTTTAATTGATATGTAAATTGTTAGATTAACCCTTTTAAAATTCGTGTTTTATGTGTGTTTTTAACAGCCCTGAAGAAGTCCTGTGGTGTTTGGGACGAAACACATTGGCTGTGCTTTTTGGACATTTCATGTTTCTTTGCATAATGAATCAAGAACATACGAATAAAAAGAAGAATAAATAAGGACGTCAATTGTTTTGGTCTTTATAAAAAGAAATAATTGTGGTGTCTCATATGATAACAAGATATCATTGTAACCGTTCTTTCTATTGCCTTACCTGATGCCAGCTTGACTGAGTGTGCCCTGGGTCCCTTCTAATCAGGTTCCCAGTGCCTGTGTTTTTTTCTAAAACTGTAACTTTGTCTCCACAATTGGCACATCTCTGGGCCACCTGTAAGTCCCTTGTAAAAGGTACCCCTGGTACCAAAGGCCTGGTGACCAGAGAGGTCCTCTGAGGGCTGCAGCATGTACTATGCCACCCTCAGAGACCACTCACCTGAACACCCACACACTGCCACTGCAGGTTGAGTGTTCTGGTGCAGACTAAACGGAAGAGTCAACATGGTGCCTCACAATACTGCCTGTGGCATGGGTAAGTCACTCCTCTTGCAGGCCTTACAGTCCTAAAAAGCAGGGTGCACCATACCACCGGTGAGGGCTTAGCTGCATGAGCACTATGCCCCTACAGTGTCTGTGCCATTCACAGGCATTGTAAGTGCAGTGAAGCCATTTTGAGTATAGGGGCCGGGAGTTTGTCATTTTGAACTCCACAGCCCCTTAAACTGGAATGCTTGGCGCCAAACTTCTCAGCCCTGGTGTAGTTCCTGACTGGCTGCCAGCCATCTGCCACCACCAGCCAGATTTCCGGACCCCTGGGTAGAGAGCCTCCACTCTCTAGGTCCTGAAACAAAGCCCATCCTTGGCAGAGGTGTCATGCCTCCTACCTCAGGATGGGCAGGGCCCACAAAGGGGAAGCTTCACAGGCCTGCTGCCTTCGCTAGTTACCCCCAGCCTTTTGCTGCTATCAGCAACTGGACTCCACCAGTTCTGACCCCCACTTTGTGCGGGAGAATCAGCTGGAAAACCTTTGCCAACCGCACCAGTCAGGCGGGGGAGGTGAAGTGAAGGATACATCTCAGTTCCCTCCATCTTGAAGATGGGGGGACTCCCCCAATCAGGAAGAGCCCTTTTTATTTTAATTTTTTATTTTAGAGACTTATAAAGCGCAGGACTCACCCGCAGGGGGGGTATCTCCACGCTGCGGGCAGGCAGTGCTAGGGCTACAGAGAGATAAGCCATAAAGATTACAGTTTTCAGGAGTTTCCTGAAGCGCAAGTGACCCTCACAGTTGCGCTAAGTGAGGGGTAATGAGTTCCACAGCCACGGAGCCCTATAGGAGAAGACTTTGCCACCAGACCGTGCTTTCTTAACACAGGGAATAGTGAGCAGATTTTTCATACCCGAGCCTAATACTCTGCTGGGCTGGTAAGGAATAAGTTTCTGAGCCGCATAGCTAGGTCCTTTGCCTTTTAAGGCTTTGTGGACCAACAGAATACTTTGAATACGATTCTCTGGCAGATGGGCAGCCAGTTGAGTCGCTGTAGGAGGGGAAGGAAGGCCGTTCCGAGAGGTATATTGGTAACCAGGTGAGCTGCCTTGTTTTGTACAACCTATACTCTGTTCAGCAAAGAATCATTGGCAGCATCCAAAAGTGAATTGCAGTAGTCCAAGTGACTCATAACCAGGGCCTGGACTAGAGTTTTGCGTACTGCCGGAGAAAGGAGAGAGAAGACTCTGTGTAGGAAGCGTAGCATAGGGCAGCAGGTCCTGAAGGTCGCCCTCACTTGGTCTTGCATAGACAGAATCTGATCTAAGTAAACACCCAAGCTTTTTACGCAGGTCCGCTGTCCACTAATCCATAGACCAGAAACTCTTGGCATTGCCGAACAACATAATCTCCGTCTTATCAGCAGTTAGCTGGAGGTAGTTGTCGGTCATCCATGTGGAGATAGCTTTCATGCCTTCTGAGAACCAGGATATAGTGGATGAAGAATTGTTATTGAAGGATAACAACAGTTGGGTATCATCCGTGTAATAGATGGGGACGAGCCCAAACTCCCTGACAATCTTAGCAGGGGGAGCCATGTATATATTAAACAGCGGGGGGCTTAAGCAGGAACCTTGGGGTACTCCCTTAGAGATGCCTATCACACGGGAACGGAAGGAGCCTAAGTTGATGACCTGGATACGGCCCATTAAAAAGCTAAAAAACCATTAGAGAGCAGTAAGATGTGGGGAGACACATTGTCAAAAGCTGCAGATAAATCCAACAGCACTAGTAACACTGCTTGATTGTTGTCCAGCGAGCATCTGATGTAATCAGATACTGCAATCAGGCCGACTCTGTGCTATGTATAGGTCTAAAACCTGATTGCGAAGGATCTAGACAGCCAGTGGACTCTGTGGGGCAGATTTACAACCCCCTTGCGCCTTCCTGTGCCACCATTGCGTCACTTTTTTTGACGCAACGGCGTCGCAACAAATGTGGCCTATTTACAACGTGACGCATCTAGGGAGATGCGTCACATTGTAAAGCCCTGCGTCACATTATACCTGCGTCAGGTATAATATATGCAGGGTGGGTGTTCCCATGCAGGAAGGCCTCAGAAAAGTGATGCAGTGAAATCTACAATTCTCTCTCACTTTGATTCTGAGATACGCACAATTTCTCTTTGCCTAACTCTGGGGAGTACCAGGATCTCATTTGATTCGGAGTGGGGTTACATTTTTGTAAAGGGGCAATATCATTAACTGCAGTTTTTAGAGCTTTGTGATGATGCTCCAAGCTCCAAACCAGAGGGTGGCTTACTAGGGGGCGTAGACACCCCAGAGAAGGGACCCATTGGTCCCGACTTGCACATCCCTATAACACCCCTAAATCTAGTATTGAGGGGCACCCCTGAACCTTGCCTCTTCATATTCGATGACCTAAGAAGAAGGATCGAAAAGCAGTGCAGCAGTGGAGAATACGACTGACTTGGCCCCAACCTTACCAGCCTGTCTCTTCCTCCAGCGACCCTGCTTCCCGAAATCGGCATGGCCCGCAGCCAGCAAGCTTGATAACCCTAGAGGACATGTGCTGACTTCAACAAAGACTCAAGTCTCCTGTGGACACCCGATTTGTCCAGCAAAGAAACCAACACCAGTCTCCGGATCCTGGCGGACCTGCGACACTACACCACTCTGCATGTGACGCCCACGGCCCGAGTTTAAGTGAACCAGTTACCCTGAGACATCTCTCCAGTGATCCTTACCTCGTCTGCACCGGTGGATGTCCTCTCCAAGACCCCTTGCCAACGCCTGCAGTCTCTGTCCGAAGGGTCCCCCCAACGGCAACCAGATCCAGCTAAAGAAACCCGACACCAAAAGGTACTGTTACATCCTCTACCCCCGACTTTGAGGAGCCCAGCTGAAGGGACCCAGGTGTTCACCTTACCTCTCCAGCTGATTGTCATCTTCGTCCAGCCTCCTTGTCCAAGCCTGCAGAAATTCTTCCCAACCAACGTCCTCCATTGGTTTCCTTCGGGAGCACAAAGCCTATTTTGCACCCTGCCTCCTGAGTGCCGCTGGAGGTGCACTGCTGGTGCCCCCCTTTGTGCTCGCCTGTGATTCCTGGGCCCTGACCCACCTGTGACCGGTGCTCTACCGAGTGCCCCTTGTTTCCATAACACTGCATTGGGCCAAACCTAACCTGTGACCTCTGCACTCAGCCGTCCTTGTGCCACTGAGGGTGCACTCTCTTTTCCTACCTGACCCCTGCCCAGTGTAAGTTCTACCAGCCCGAGACTGAAATATAAAACTGTTTACTTACCTGCAAATATGACACTTCACTTTTCTCCATAGGATTGTATGGTGGGTTTTTCTCAGAAAATTGTTATGTGTTTTGTACTGCAACAAAAGTAACTTAAAAGCATACTTACAAGCCTTCCACAATGTTGTGGTGGCCATAGGGGCTTTGCCTTATTTACAAGGCAGTGTTAAGTCACTTAATGTGGCTTAACATTGCCTTGTAAATAAGGCACCCTTTCAGGCTATACTTAGAATGAAAGGGGAGGGCAATGGGTGTTGCAGAGTGAGTTCCACCTCATCACCCATTGATTTTGATGCTGCCCCATATTTACAAAGGTGGTGTAAATATGAGACAGTGCTAAAATTAAGACCAGGGAAAACCTGGTCTTACCCTGGTGCAATGAGGAGAAATGTTTAATTTCTCCTCGTTTTTGCTGTTTCTATGTGGCTGCGTTGTGCTATGGTGCAAGGGTGCCTGCGTTGGCGTTAGACAGCTAAATTTAGCTCCTGCACAGGGGGAAACACAGGGCTGCACCATATTCTTGTAAATATGGTGCAGCCCTGGATTTCTAAAGTGATGGAGCGTGTCGTTAGCCTTCTGGGCTTAACATCACGCTTCTCCACTTTCCTTGTGATAATGCCCTTAGTGTGGATGTACTACATGAGTTACAAGGTACAGGTTCTTTTGACAACTTTATTTAAATAGTTCACTTCTGTTATGTATGGATAGTAGCTTGAATGTACTTAAGCTTCTCCCACTTCCTATTAGGAAACCTCTTACCACCAGCTCACACATCAACAGTAAAAGCAAACTCATCTGAAAGTCGGTCATTCCCTGGTATAAAACTGATATGTGCCTTGGAGGTAATGATATGGATCATTACCTTTGCAACAACAACATGGATGGAATGATTGAATTATTGTAGGCCACTGGATGTTGCTAGGTTTGCATTCTATTCAGTCTATCGTTTTTTTTCGCCCACCATGCCCCTCTAGACCAAGGCCTGCCACATGCAAATGCACTTCCTGGTGCATTACTGGTGAAGGGATGAAGTCCCCTTCTATGCTGAGGGTCCTTGGGAGCCAAGAACCCCTCCTGTTACCTCCAGTAAGTCCCAGACAGCCGGATTGATGAGAGGTCGCTGGAGGCCACGCCCCCTTTCTCCACCACTCTACAAACAAACCTCCTGGTACACTACTAGTTGGGAGATGAAGTCCCCTCTTATGCCGAGGATCGCTGGGGCCAAGTACCCCTCCTGTTATCACCAGTAAGTCCCACACAGCTGTATTGCTGAAAGTCCCTGCCCCCTTTTACCACCCACTGTACAGACCAATAAGCCATTCACACACCCATTCATGGGCCCATAAAGCTACTCACATACCCACAAAGCTCCTCACATACCAACTCACAGACCATACAGACAGTCAAACACCCACTCACAAACCCATACAACCACTCACAAACCCACTCTCATACCCACAAAGCTACTTACACACTCACTCAGACACTCACATAACCACTTACACACCCAGTCACAGACCCATACAGCCACTCACAAACCCACTCTGAAAGGTTAGAGGTTACAGTTAGGAAATAACATTTCAAAAACCTTCAAAATTCACCCCAAAAAATCAAAGGTTGCAAGGACGTTATAGTTAGGAAATAGAATTAGAAAAAACCTTAGAAATCCACAGAAAAAAACATAGGTTACAGGGACGTTATAGTTAGACTTCACTCATAGAAAGCCATTGAAATTCAGCAGTTATAGTTACCTGAGCTAACTATAACTTACGACCCCGCAATGCACTGCTTAGGACCTCACATATTACATCACTCATGAAATGGTCAGTCACATCACCTGAGTGTGCCTTCATCTCGTTTTCTTGAGTCGTGGGATTTTAGATTGGGAGCCCCGCTGATAAACACGCCACCCTTGAATAGGCACAGAAGTCAGGAGCGATATATATGGTAATATCTCACTGATTGGCAGTCACCAGTAGGTAGTTATAGTTATGCTCTAGTTTCCATAGGAAAAGAGTTTGTTGTTTTGCTAATTACTTTGTTGCTGTTTGACCAATCTTAAAACATTAGTTTGCCTCTCATTTGGGCTGCTGTCTGGAAAGTTTCGGGGTGATTCGTCAAGCGGGGCTGAGAAAAGGGGGTGCAGGAGGAGTCACATTTTTCCCTATGCAATTTCCCATAGGGATTTTAGACACGACTACAGACCAAGCCGCTGAACGGAACTACACCAAATTGGGCAGAGAGCTAGATCTTGGTCCAGAAAAATCTCTTTTTATAATCTTCTGTCAATCCATTCAGTAGCTTCTAAGTAATTAAAAAAAGATGTATATCTAGAGACATAGAGGGTCTGCGGATTCAACAGATCTCATGCTGAGGACTGATCGGCTGCCACTCCTTCAACCAAGAAGGGGTGGCAGCCATCATGGGACTCGACACTCAGCCCGAGTCCCAAGAAAAAAACACAAAAGGGTAGGAATACCTTGACCCTCTAGGCTGGGTTGTGGGTTCCCACAGGGACCCCTCCTGGAGTCAAAAGCATTTGTTTTTATTTTGTCACTAATTTGCAGAGGATTCGTGGCAAAAGGTTTTTAAAAAACAAGCGTGGTATCCCACACTTGTGTTTTTTTTAAAACCCCCGGGTTGGCCAGGCCCTGGGGGAAGATTAATATATATTTGGGGGAGGGAGTTGCATGTCCCCTCTCCCCAAGCCAATTGAAATCCCGGGGACCACATCCCCGGGGCCCTGCGATATTGAGAAGGGGAGGGAGGCCACGTGATCCCCTCCCTGGGTAGAATTTGGCCAGAGGATCTCATCCCCCGGGGCCAGGCCTTAACACCAAGTGGGAAAGAGGCCTATGGCCCCCCAGCTTTGGCCCCAGGGAACCCATCCACCGGGGCCCGGCTGCAATATTCCAGAGCCAATAATGGCCCTGGGGACCAATGTTCCCTCTAATTTTTTTCCTCTGTGTGCGGCAGTGGAGGGTCTCTGTGTGCTGCAACCATGGCTATATGTGCCAGGAACCAGACCGTGTGTGTGTGTGCAGCGCCAAATGTCACTACAAACGTTTACTTAAAAAAGTGAAAAGATGGTGCATTTTCACACATACAGCGCCACGTTAAGGGTCTTAAGGTCGGTTTGCAAATTGGATAAACACACCATGACATGAATTGGTTACACAGGCAAGTACACTTCAGGTTTAGAAAAGCACAAGACTCCAACGGTGGTACCATCACCAGATTTTACTAAATATTCTTAACTGGAGCCCTGTCCTTTTGGTGGGGAACTGTTGAGAGCCTATACAATATCACATATACACAATAAGTTTCAAAATTACATTACATATTTACAATTTGATGTGAAAGCTACTGAGTAATGTTTGGCTATCTCGCCAGAGATAGTTTGTAAAACTCTGACATCCAGGCAAACATGGACTGTGGGAGAGGGCAGTTCAGACACGCCAAATGACATCAATAGATGGGTGACAGGGTTGCTTCTCACGGCGATCCTTGCCAGTTTTCCATTGCTGATAAACTCTATCGAGGTCAACTTTCCCATTCAGGAGGTAGGCCTTTGTCCTCATCAGCATATCTAAATGCTTCTGCTCTAGTCTATTCCTCAATTTACTCTTGATAGTAATCATGAGGCTGAATCCTCGTTCACAATCGGCACTAGATGCTTGAAATTTTGCGGAGACATCAACAAGCTGAGACGCCACACTATACTGAGCAACATTGTGTACAGTGAAATTCACCATGTCTTGAAAGTGTTCTGCCACCATATATTTATAGTCTCTGTATTGTCAATCAACATCTTCTGGTGTTTCACAATCACCCAGGACCAAGACATTTTTATACTATTCAACAAGTCTTTGTATATTCTCAGTCCCAAAATCAAAATGTGATTGCGTTGCTATTGCCTGGATTGAAGTACTGGGTATTTTAGTCCCAGCGGTGCAGGGGCACACACCCTATGACTTCTGGGTTTCACCCTGTTCCGGACCTACAGAAACACAGAGTCTTCTGGGTGAAGTCAAAGAATCGTTTATTGGCTGCAGACCAATTACAGGTATCCTAGAAGTACACCAGCGTGTATGTTCTCAGGAGACTGCTGAAAATCATAGGAACAGGCTACATCTTAAATAGGCCTTTTCTGGCCCCAAGCATACATTCCTGAGTTTTATGAAACGGCAATATACAAGGATATGTTACAAAGAAAAGGCAGAGTCATGACGACCATCCCACATTCCAGTTCGGCCAGCCCACAATGATTTACACAACAAGGTTCAGATCCCACATTAGATTTACAGATCCCCCCAATAAACATGAGCATCTCCTGTTTTGGGAAGCAAGTCATAAAGCAGGAACAGCCAGGTGCGAAAGAGATTAGCCAGGGGCTTGTGTAGGATGAAAAGGGTTTTATGACGGGCCAAGCCCTGATACGAATCACAGGTGGAGAGAGGAAGGGGAGCTCGTGAGACCAGTTTGACCCGGGGCAGCAGAGCCAGCTGCCCAGGTCACAGAGAAGTCAGAGAAGAAGCCCATGTACTGTGAGGCCCGTATTTGCTCCATTATAGCCTATGTGAGGGCAATGACAAGATGGCCACTGCTTCCAAAATGGAACCCGCGTAGCGAAGCAAAATAACGTGTACGCAGTGCATTCATAGCTAGAACGATATATAAAGCACTCGTACGTGCCGCATTTACCATTTGCGGTTCGCTAATACCAAGATAGACAGAGGTAGGGCCCTGTTCCCTACGCGGTCCCGAATATTAAAGTACGACAGACCCTCCTTTTGCCCTTACATAGGCAATCACTATACTCATCTTAATCCGAGTCTAGGTCAATGTTCACAAAGTCATGGAGATGTTGCTGTAGCATCATCCTATTACTTAGCTCGTCCCTCGATACAGGTTTCCTTACACATAAGGTAGCACAGAGGCCACATATCGCAGGAGCACACTGTATGCATAGACAGAACAGGAAAAGAATGGCTAAGATCATTCCAATGACCATTAGAACTTTCCAACCCCAGGCAGATATCAATTCCCAGAACCACCCCACCAGTGACCAATCTCCCTTATCCACGTGTATGGATTCAGATATTTTATGGAGTTTGGAGATGGCTTGATACACTGTTGGAGCATTATCTGGTATGAAAATGCAGCAACTGGATTGGATAACCCTGCATACCCCACCGCGGTCTGCAAGAATAACGTCTAGGACCATGCGGTTCTGCAAAGTCATAAGGCGATCCGCTTGGAGCTCAGCTGTCAGATTACCAAGGGCACCAGCCGTTACATTGACGGTGGATTCAACCACACGAGTCAGCTGTCTCAGGTTCCTACTATTGACCATAGGTCCCCAAAACGGCAGGAAACCCAAGAAGAAATCTCCTGCTTCCTGACCGGCAGTGTCCTCCTTACTAATCACGCCTCTCACAACTCTGGTCTTGTGATAGTCGGAGGCAGCAGTAAATGTAGGCGGTAGCAGATTCGCAATATAACATGTGCCCGAGAAATCAGGGGGCAACCATGTATATGCTCGATCATTACAGATGAAATATGTACCCTTGGCAGTCAAAAACGCAGGGGAAAACTGTGACGGAAAAGTGTACGTTTCAGTACAGTCACTTCTTCCCAGTTGAGCTCTAGGATTCTGACCATTACCCTGTAAGCAGAACCGACCCATGTGGGGTACGACCCAGATTGGAGATGAGATTTTTCGCTGTCTTTCACCCAGACTAATACTATACCCCGTCGCGTTCCATCCTACATAAGGTCTCAGCTCTTCTTTGGGAATGGATGAGTATGCATCAATATCCCTACTCATATCGGCAATTCCTCTCACTAAGGCTTTATTATTTGTACCAGGTCTGATGGAACGCGGTTGGCGAGGGGAGTACGTATCTAGAGCATAGAGAAACATGGTCTGGAATGCCCATGACGATCCATTGTAACTATATGGCAGCACCAGGTAGGGAATACCCTTGTTAATGGTATGTGGCATTAACCCACACACCCAGCAATTGGTCGTGTTCACTACTAGTTGGTGCTGGTGCAAGAGCTGGATGAACGAGTTATTTACGAACTCTGATCGTCTGGTCTGTTCGTGTTCAGGCAAAGGGTGAAAAGAGTGAGAGGAGGCAGTAGAAAGGGGTATAGGCTGTTCAGTGGGTGCAATGGGCTTTTGAGCAGAGAAAAACACACATCCTACAATAAACATCATTATACTACACAGTGCAAAAAGGCACAAAAAGACAAAACATTTACTTTTTACAATTCTACACATCCTTGTTTGAAAGTTCATTTCCTCAATCGGTCTCTCCATCTTAAACAACTCCATCCTCTACTCGGGCCGCTCGCGGCGGATGAGTTTCTTCTGCTAAGGAGTACGCCTGTCAGTCCAGGGAAACGCCCTAGACCAACCAGAACCGTTGACCTAACGTCTTCGGCCTGTACCCCAAAGTCTTGGCACCGCGACCCTGCGGCAGAACCCGGATGGTGGTTCGAAAAACAAAAATCAAGAAAGTCCTTCAGATGGGAGAGCAAAAAATGTCAAAAAGGAAAGAGTAAGGAAAATCTTTATTTGTCCATGGGCCTTGGTCTCAAATTATAACGGAGACGGCCAGGTGCCGTTTGGTCTTGAAACAAAAGTTCAGGCTCAGTGGTGTCCAGTCGATTCGATGGCGGCACAGCTTCCTGCAGAATATTGTCACTCTCTTGGACTGAAGCTGTGTCTTTTAGGCGTGCGTCACTGAATGGTACAAAACGAAGCACAGTGTCTGTCTCAGTGTCGGCGATACCCTCTTTGACCCACTGGTCATATGGCAGAGGCAAAGGGACTATTTTGCAGTGGGCACCATGAATCCAGTGCTTCCTCCCTTTTACTCGCACCGCTGATCTCGTCGACAGAAGCACAAGATGAGGGCCGATCCAGCGAGGCTCGTCGTTGCCCTTACGCTGGAAATTCCGGACCAGGACCCACGAGCCAGGGTTGATAGGGTGTCCAGGAGGTTCAGAAGCTTGGGGAAGAGTATCATGTACCTGTTGGTGCAAAACACGCAGTTTAACAGTCAAATCATACAGGTAATCGAGCAGTACTGGATGCTCTATTTCACTGAACTTCGTAGGCCTTGGCACACCCCATACGTTGGCCGGGCGGCCAAAGACTACTTCATAAGGACTAAGTCCCACTCGTGAGTGTATCGTCATTCTGGTGGACAGGAGTGCTAAAGGCAGAGCGTCAGGCCATTTAAGACCGGTGCTCGCCTGGATTTTGGCCAGCTTGAGCTTTAAGGCTCCATTGTAGCGTTCAACTAGTCCAGCTGATTGGGGGTGATTTGCAGCGTGGAATTTCTGCCTTATGCCTAAACCTTCACATACATTCTTCATCACTTTACCCACAAACTCACTTCCATTATCACACCATACCATTCTCGGCATTCCAAACCTGGGGAAAAATTCCTTCACAAGGGCTTTGGCTGTGGATAGGGCAGTGTTATCTTTCAGAGGATAAGCCTCTACCCATTTGGAGAAAGCACAAACAACCACCAGTACATATTTTAGGTTGTTGCATCTGTCCATGTGAATAAAGTCCAGCTGCAAAACTTCGAATGGACATGATGGGGGTGCAAAGTGACCGGCTGGAGCTGGGGTTCCCCTACCAGGGTTGTACTTCAAGCATACCATACAATTCTTGACCACATTCTCTGCACACTTGGGAATCCCAGCATTCTGCCATACTGGAGCCAACAACTTACAGATACCTTTCGTACTGATATGTGCCATTCCATGTGCCATAGTAACCACTGGAAGCACATATGCATCAGGCAACAACCATCGCTTATGTTCTGTCAGATCAATCCAACAACCATTCTCATCCAACTTACCCATACTCTCTCTCCACTTGCTTAACTCTTCTTCTGTAGCTTCAGCCTGAAGCGACTTCACACTCCCTATTGTGTTCTCGCACATTCCCACATCATTAACCCATCTTGCGGGGCCTGCAACATACATTCTAGTCTTCACATTCTGTGCTGTCTCTTTCGCGGTCTCATCAGCAAACGCATTCCCACGTCCAACATCATCTGTGACTTTCCTGTGCGCACTGCATTTCATGATCGCAACTTGCAACGGTAGGGTCAGTGACTCAAGGAGATCATTCACCAACTTGCCATTCTGGATTTTAGCTCCATGTGACGTCAGGAACCCACGCTCTTTCCACAGTCGCCCGAAATTATGAGCCACGCCAAAGGCGTACTGGCTATCTGTGTATATATTCACTCTCATTCCTTCAGACAACACGCATGCTCTCGTGAGGGCAATTAATTCTGCTGCTTGGGCCGAATTATGTGGCACTCGTGCAGTTTCCACGACCGTGTGTAAAGTCGTGATAGCATATGCAGCAGTCGTGTCACCATTAGGGAGTTTGAAGCATGAACCATCCACCCATAAAGTACCATCACACTCAGTCAGGGGAGTATCTTTCAGATCCACTCTCCCTTTCGTTTCTTCTTCCGTTCTGAACAGGCAGTCATGCTGCTCAATCTCATCTGAGTCTGCTGGAATCGGCAATAACGTGGCTGGATTCAGCGTATTGCATCTTTTTATGTGTATATGATTCGCTAACAGTGTGAGTTCATACCCTGATAATCGCGCACTAGTCAAGTGTTGTGTCTTGGTCCTATTTAATAATGTGTCTACAGCATGTGGAACCATAACGATCAATGTGTTGTCCATTACCAGACCAGCAGATTGTCGGATAGACATTGCTGCAGCAGCTGTCGCTCTCAGACAGCTTGGCAATGCCCTCGCTACAGGGTCCAAGGTGGATGAAAAATATGCGCATGGGCGCGGTCTGTCGCCAAAAGGCTGTGTTAACACTGACAACGCACATCCATCTTTCTCGTGAACATACAATGTAAAAGGCTTGCTATAGTCAGGAGTGCCCAACACAGGTGCTGAACACAACGCATTGCGCAATTCCACAAAACTTTTCTGGCACTCTTCAGACCATGGGATAGGATTCGGTGTGTCTTTGCATGTTAATGCTAATAAAGGTTTTGCCAACAAAGAAAAACTTGGGATCCAATGCCTACAGTATGAAGTAATGCCCAAGAAAGCACGCACTTCTCTCTGTGTCTTTGGCACACTCAACTGTGCGATGGCTTGAATTCTTTCTGGGGTCAGTCTCCTTCCCTCCTTCGATAAGAGATGACCTAAGTAGGTCACTTCTTGTCGACAATATTGCAGCTTAGAGAGAGACACTTTGTGATGGTAAGCGGATAAATGGCGCAACAATGACAATGTGGCTTCTTTACAGATCTTCTCAGTATCCGCGGCGATTAGTAAATCATCCACGTACTGAATCAGGATAGCTCCACTAGGTAAAACAAGTGCATCAAGCTGCGCTTTCAAAGCTTGACTGTATATGGATGGACTCTCGCAGTAGCCCTGGGGAGCGCGTTTGAAGCGGAAGCTTCGGCCTCCCAGACTAAAACCAAAAATGTCTCTGCTCTCTTCTGCAATTGGGATGCTAAAGAAAGCATTCTTTAAATCTATCACTGAGAACCATGCAGCAGAGGCTGGAATCATCGTTAACAAGGCAGTTATATCAGGGACAACCGGAAACTGTGGCACAACAATCTTATTAACCTCTCTAAGATCAATCACAAATCTGTAAACAGGTGGCTGTGAAGGGTCCGTTCGTTTTAAGACAGGTAAAATCGGACTATTGCAAACGTTGCCTCTTGTCTCTTCAATCACACCCTTATTAATCAAGTCGCTGACAATGTCTAACAATGCTTTCTGGCCTTCATTAGAGATTTTGTACTGGGGAATACGTGGCAGTCTGACATTAGCCTTTAAAGTCACCACGTATGGCGGTATCTCCAAGAGGCCCACATCATTGGGACCAGTAGCCCAAAGGGCATCCGGAAGGGATGACAATTCAGGTGGCATTGTATTTTTAGACAAGTACATAGGGGAAATCACTTTCTTGCCTAATGTAAGTTGTACTCCTGAAGGAGAACAATACAGTGTAGCGTGCAATCTTTTCAACAAATCTAATCCCAGCAAATTCTCACCACAACCTGTTGTTAGGATCAGGGGTGCTTTCAGTTCGCAAGGTCCAACAGAAAGTGACATGGGACTAGAAATCGGGTTCCTAACTGGGGCGTCAGAAAAACCTACTGAAACATTTATATCGCCAGACAAAGGTGCGCCAGGGAGTTTGGAATGCATTATTGAACTCTTTGCAGCACCAGTGTCTAGCAGGAAAGGCTCCGTTACATTTGCTGTAGTCACATCAACATACGGTCCACTCTGATCCACTGGCACTGAAACAACTCCCTCTCTCTGTCTATGGCTGTCCTAGTAATCATTATTTTCTGCATCGCCATCCTCCACATAATAATCATTATTGTAATACTGGGCCGTATTACTAGTCGCGTTAGCTTGCTGATCAAAACTATTAATGGCGCTTTGGGGCGGAAGAGGACGCGCGTTTTGGGGAACACTTCCACGCCCTCTGCCTCTAGGAGCTTGCTGACCACCTCTACCTCTGGCGCCATACGCATTACCGTTCCGTTGCATTAATTTAGGGCAACTATATTTAAAATGACCTTCCTCTTTGCAGTATGAACATTGGTTGGGACCTACAGGGACACGTGGTTGATAATACCCATTCATTTGCTGATTAGTCTGAAACTGTTGGGGTTGGTGATAAACACCTTGGGGTTGCCTATAGTTATTCTGACCTCCACGTGGTGGATAGGCCTGCTGTAAAAGGACCTTTGCCTTTAATTCCTTCGTTTTCTTTTCTGTCCTATCTTTCTCGTCTTTATCTCTGTTTTCATAATACTGTGCAGTAGCCAGTATTTGCGCTGAAGAAGAAACAGCCCAAGAACTCTCTGAGTCTTTCAACTTTTTACACAGGTCAGGAAGTAAATTCTGCACAAACTTATCCACAAATAACCGTTGGCCACCCTCAGTACTCATATCCTGCCCACTGTGGTCAATAAACGTTTCCTCAAACCTAGTAAAGAAGTCTGACACTGTCTCATCTTTCTTCTGCTTACATGCAGATAACTTGTCCCAATTTACGCGCATCGCAGGCATTAGTGTCTTCATATACGTGATTATTCTACCAGGCAATTCAGCTACTAAAGGCTCAGGTTTCGCGCCACCAGTTTGTCTTGCATCAGCAGCAATAATGTTAGCCCATGTATCCCCTAGTTCTGCATCGTGATCTGCATTACGAATTGACCCCCATAGAGGCTGTGGAACAACATTACCAAACAACATGTCTATATCGGCCAGGTTCATAACGCATGACCCTGCCGTCTGTGACAACTCTTTATAATAACCTGCTGGGTTTTTACGGGGATCAGGCAATGTCTGTTTAAGTGCTAACACCTCAGAGCGCTTCCATGGAACATGCACCCAAACACGTTGGAAATGCGCTGGCACAGCGGGGTTATTGCCGACAGCTTCAACTGCTTCCTTCCATACCGGGGGAACTTCTCTCATGGGATATTGTCGCGCTTTTACCTTTTTCCCCGCAAGGACATCTTGCTCAAACAATGACTGTTGACAATCATCATTCCTAAAGGAAAATACGACCGCAACTGCTTTATCTATATCGCGGTCCACAATTACACCAGTTCCAAAATCAAACCTCACTCTACACAATTCCTGCGGGCTCGGATTTTTACCACTATCCTCCAATTCCTCACAGAGAAATTCGCACATTTTCTCAAACACATATCTCTGTTTTGGGGCATCCCACTGATGGAAGACATTGACAACTGATTCCACATCATACAATGAAGGGAAAACAATCCATCTACGCGCCATGCTATCTATTACCTTTTTCTCATCAGGGTTAGGCAACTGACTACGCAATTGCTTACGCCGTAAACCAGGTGTCGCACCAGATGACTCAAAGAGAGGCGACATTAACGTAGTAACCACATTAGCTAAACGCTGTCGCGCTGAAGGAGAAGCTGAAGCGCAAACAGGGGGAAAAACAGAGGGAAGAAAAGAGGATGTAGAAACGGGTACTGGAGTGGTGCAAGGAAGAGTGTTAGGGGAGGCAGCTGCTGGATTAGGCAAAGTCGCAGGAAGTGCGGGGGCAGTTGGAAGCACAACTGGCAGCCCTTGAGAGGGTTGCGTTACATGGATAGGAGCCGGCTGCACAGCAGCTGGCGGTAACGGCAAGGCTTGTATTATATCAACTGGAGGTGGCATATTCACAAGCTGGGGAGGTGCTGTGGCATTTTGAGCATACGGAGGTGGTGAACTCAACAAATGTGACATCAGGGGATCTTTTTCCTTTTCTTTTAACTCATTCTGCTTAGAATGTGGTAAAGCTGGGTAACATTTGTCAATCCCTAACTTACGCTGCCTGTGCATTTGCTCGCTCATCTGCTCCTCCTCATTGTCTTTAAATTGTACAGCTGCTTGCATTACTGACATACCTCTCTCTCTTTTATTCTTCTTCGCTAGCTTAATTTCCTTCTGTTTGGCTTCCTTTCGCCATAAGCGGAAAGAGTCAAACATCGCCGGCCGGGCTTTCTTCTTAAACAATTTAATTTCCAAATTATCTAAAATATCGGTATCAAAACTACCATTTTGGGGCCATTTTAAAACACCGTCTTTCCTGGTGTAGTGGATCCACACTTCATTATATGCAATTGGGCCTACGCCATGTTTTACATAGAGCTCATAAGTTGGAGTTCCAACCGGAGGAACCGGACATGATTCTTCCAGCTGGAAACCTTTTCCACAACCCAAACAGAATAATCTACCAAATAGTCCAGAACCAGGCATCTTCGCTCACTAGTCTAGATCCAAACGTCAGAGGATTATCGATTACGATATTCTCGTGAATACACGAGTCCTCTGGCTTTGGGGTTTGCAAACACCAAATCACCAAATTACCAAATCAAACCAAACGACCCCGAAGGATACCAAAACAAATGGGAGACGCTCCACTTATACTTAACTGAATATTGCTGATCGATGACGTCACCAGAAGACTCTCTCGATTGTTTCGCTCTCTCAAACTCGTCAAGGGTCCAAAACAGGTCGATTAATCAGGGCAGCAGTCCTTCGTAGCCGTCGGGACGCGGAGAACCTCGCAGAAAAGACTTTCGGACCACGTCGACATGCAGGGGTCGATGAAGTGGCGGCCTTCCTCCGGAATTTCCACACGAAGCTCCTCACGAACCTCTGGCTTGGACTGGTACCGCTGAAATCGTCCCGAGTTGGGCGCCAAACTGAAGTACTGGGTATTTTAGTCCCAGCGGTGCAGGGGCACACACCCTATGACTTCTGGGTTTCACCCTGTTCCGGACCTACAGAAACACAGAGTCTTCTGGGTGAAGTCAAAGAATCGTTTATTGGCTGCAGACCAATTACAGGTATCCTAGAAGTACACCAGCGTGTATGTTCTCAGGAGACTGCTGAAAATCATAGGAACAGGCTACATCTTAAATAGGCCTTTTCTGGCCCCAAGCATACATTCCTGAGTTTTATGAAACGGCAATATACAAGGATATGTTACAAAGAAAAGGCAGAGTCATGACGACCATCCCACATTCCAGTTCGGCCAGCCCACAATGATTTACACAACAAGGTTCAGATCCCACATTAGATTTACAGATCCCCCCAATAAACATGAGCATCTCCTGTTTTGGGAAGCAAGTCATAAAGCAGGAACAGCCAGGTGCGAAAGAGATTAGCCAGGGGCTTGTGTAGGATGAAAAGGGTTTTATGACGGGCCAAGCCCTGATACGAATCACAGGTGGAGAGAGGAAGGGGAGCTCGTGAGACCAGTTTGACCCGGGGCAGCAGAGCCAGCTGCCCAGGTCACAGAGAAGTCAGAGAAGAAGCCCATGTACTGTGAGGCCCGTATTTGCTCCATTATAGCCTATGTGAGGGCAATGACAAGATGGCCACTGCTTCCAAAATGGAACCCGCGTAGCGAAGCAAAATAACGTGTACGCAGTGCATTCATAGCTAGAACGATATATAAAGCACTCGTACGTGCCGCATTTACCATTTGCGGTTCGCTAATACCAAGATAGACAGAGGTAGGGCCCTGTTCCCTACGCGGTCCCGAATATTAAAGTACGACAGGATTTCAAAACTTGCCCATTCTTTCAGTTCATTTTCAGGGAACCTTTTTTTTATGTGCTCACAAAGAAGGGAAACAAAAGACAAATTAGGCTCGCTGTCAAACTCTTGCCTTTCCTTGTACAACACCATCAGATCTCTTACATTGCTGCTCCAAAAGACAGTGTCCCCCAAATACTGTTCCTTAATTTGGCCAATCTTTGCTCTTGCATACTGTACAGCCTCAACAGTAGTCAAAGAAACACACCATAACAATTTTCATGAGGTCCAGTTCAATTGGCAGTGTAGAATTCTTTGACAGCAGTAGTGATAGCCTCAGCATTACAACTAGTCAGCTTCACTATGCCCCCAAACAGTGTTTTGTGCTCTGTTGAGGTTCCAGGTCGGAACTTAAAGTACAGGATGAACATTTTTGTAACAGAAATATCTGTGCTCTCATCAATTATCAATGTGTGATACAAAGCGTTACGAAGTGCTGCCATACCTTCAAAGTGTATCACGCTATTGATGGCCTCAAGGAACTCAAAGGCATAGTTCTTGCTCCTCCAGCTGTCTGGTATCTTCACATACAAAACTGGGTGGTCATGGATGTCGTGTACAGATAACATTGAAGTATTCATCTTGACTGCCAGCAACACTTCTGGCATCTTTATCTCCTCATGCAGTGATCTTAGTTGTTCAACTACTTCCATTCTATTTGCTTTGTCAGTAGCAGTTTCTGTCAGCATTGCCCGCACTCCAAAATCAAACCTGGCAGCAGCACTTCTGTTTCTCAATATCACCATGGCAGACTCATGAACTTTGCTAATTGATGGCGTTTCAGGTAATCCAGTTTCCAGCCATCACTCCATTTCTTCCCTGTAGAAAAGTCCCCAACAATCTTGGCTTCGGCACATGCTTTGCAAATCAAGCCCACATCTGGACTGTATTGAAATAGTTCCCCAAGTTGCACACGGACCTTGCTTCGTGATTTCTGTGTCTCAGCCTCCACAATTTCTTTCATCCACTCTTCCTTGAATACAAGGCAACATTTCTTCCTTAGTGGTGAAGCATTGCACTCTAAAGAAGGCGCAGGTTTGCGCTTAAACATTTCCGTGCCCGCCTGTTTGAACCTGCTGTGCCACAAAGCCTGCAAAATAAAGGAACATGGCTTACGTTGTCGCCTATGCTCTTGAATGCAATCTGTTGTTACACTACAATGTACAATATGCACCACAGTTTAATTCTACCAAACAATTACGTGTACTGCTTGAACTCACGTACACCCGTTTAAATGTGTGGGGTTTTGTCTGCGAAACCTGCAACAGAAGAAAACATGGGTAAGTATATTATACTACAATGTACAAGATGTACCACAGTTTAACTCTACCAAACAATTACCTGTTCTGCTTGAACTCACGTACTCCTGTTTAAATGTATGGGGTACTATCTGCAAAACCTGCAACAAAAGAAAACATGGGTAAGTATGTTATACTACAATGTACAAGATGCACCACAGTTTAACTCTACCAAACAATTACCTGTTCTGCTTGTTCTCACGTACGCCCGTTTAAATGTGTGGGGTACTCTCTGCAAAACCTGCAGCAGAATAAAACATGGGTAAGTATGTTATACTACAGTGTACAAGATGCACCACAGTTTAACTCTACCAAACAATTACCTGTTCGGTATGTACTCACGTACGCCCATTTAAATGTGTGGGCTACTATCTGCAAAACCTGCAACAGAAGAAAACATAGGTAAGTATATCATACTACAATTTACAAGATATACCACAGTTTAACTCTACCAAACAATTACCTGTTCTGCTTGTACTCACGTACGCCCGTTTAAATGTGTGGGGTACTGTATACAAAATTAACTATCAAAGAGCTGCATTTCCGTTCATTGCAATGGCAGAAAACCTGCGACAGGCCACCCGAACGGAAGAGTAACATAGCTTTTGATTGTAAGAACTTAAGGGTGTTTTTGAACAGTAAATAAAAAAATTCAGCCTGAAATTTAAAAATCAGCATCAAGAGGAATAACATTCAATCACGTTTTACTTGCAGATAAGTTTAAACAAACCACAGAACAAGGCACAGTAGGGTGGCCTATTCAAGGGAGTTCCTCAAATACTAAAATACATGCCTAAATAACAGCCAACCACTATACATCTCAAACCACAAAGTGACCAGCAAGAATTCAAGCTCTGCATTTTCGACCCCATACCTCCTGCTATGCTGTAGGTGCCACGAGCGAGAGGGGGTGCAGCTTGCACCACACGCACTGCAGCCTCGCAGAGTAACTACATTTAATACAGTTAGTGAGAGCGCGTGTGCCAGGCCCTAGGGGATAGGGTCTCAGACGCCATAAGTGGCCCGAGGAGGGAGCCTGTGGGTTGGCTGCTTTTGGGGGTTTGGCCACATGGCCTGGCCACAGACCCCCGCCATGTACTTCTTATTACCTCATATATTACATCACTCATGACATCTTCTATGACATAATTGATATTATCACTGCAACATTTGCTGTAAAATTACGGATGGAAATACTGGGCACAGCGGGGCGCGAGTTAGAGTTACCTTAGGGCACGAGTTATGGTTACTTGAGATAACTATAACTGCTAAATTTCTATGGTTTTGTTTGTGTAAAATCTCAACCAAACTATAACAACCTTTGTTTTATTAGTGAATTTCTAAGGTTTTTTAAATTCTATTTCGTAACTATAACGTCACTGCAACCTTTGTTTTTTACAGTGAATATATATATATATTTGCAAGAAACAGCGTCACCTTCAGTGACTCAACATACGGCAGAACTTAACACCACAGACGCCAATCTTCGTGGATTTAGTATTTGCTTTTATTACATTTTTCTTCATTTCACAGATTATGTGTGACAATGCTATCCTCTCAGGCCAACGCATTTCGGCTCTACTGGGCCGCCATTTACATATACATACATATACACAAACAAACACACCTACATTTATATTAATATTTGTCACTCCCAATCCCACTATGTTTAAAAAACCCCTATAAACCTGTACCGTATCACATAGCTGAATCCTAAAACCCCTTGCTACCCTGTACCCTTACCCGCCCTAAACCCTAAAAACCCTTACAACCACTTTGCCATCCCTGAACCCTAAAAACCATTATAACACCTTATCCTTACTCATCTCTGAACTCTAAAGCCCACTCACTACTCCATACTCTTACACATCCATGAATGATAAGAAACCCTTATTACCCCTTACTAAATCCTACCATTTCCTATCCCTGAATGCTAAAAACCCTCAAACCACGATTGGGGCAGCAGTGCGTCACTTTGCGTGACGCACCGGGGGCGCAGCCTGCTAAGTGATATTTACAAGAACAGGTAAAGTCACCCTGCGTGACTTAACCTGTGCTTGTAAATATCGCCCCTGTTCACGCAACACCTTGTGTGTTAGGGGCGTGACATGGGTGTTGCTATGGGTGTTCCCACGCAACACCCATGTCCACTGATGCATTTCCAAATTTACGAGAAATCGTAAATCTGGAAATGCGTCAGAATGCTACGCCACCCTAGGGGTGGCGTAGCGAGGTGCAACGAGGAGAATTTTTTTTATTTATCCTCATTTTTTTCCTGTTCCAATGCGTGCTGCATTTCACAGCATGCATTGGATGAGGAAATCACCTCAATTGATTGTTTTTGTGCAGGAAAGTGCCTCTTCCTGCACAAAAATAATCTCCCCACGACGCAGGCATCCTTGCACCATGGTGCAAGGGTGCCTGCGCCAGCGCATGGCAGCAGTTTGTGCGTCAGCGCAGGGGGAAGCACAGAGATGCAACATATTGTTGTAAATATGTTGCATCCCTATGCTTCAAAACTAACGCAGCTCGGCGCATCAAAATGACTTGCGGCACCGCGCTGCGTTAGTTTCTTGTATAACTGCCCCCATATCTTTACCCATCCCTGAACCTTGAAAAAACCCTTACTACCCCATACCCTAGCTCATCTCTGAAACCTAAAAACCCTTTCAACCCTGTACTCTTAGCGTTCCCTGAACCACAGAAATGTTGTACTACCCCTACCTATTCCGAAACTCTAATATTTGAACCCTTAAAACCCCTTCCTTTCCTTCCTTTCTCTTAGTTACTTGTTAAAATGACATTTAAAAAAAAAAACCTCTTACTTGCATGGTAAAGTCCTGCATTATAGGGTGCTAGAAAATGAAATGCTTAGTAGTTACCTACTTGGTAATAGCTGTGTTGTAACTGTAACACATGGTAATGCCCGTGTTGTAAAGACCGGATTCCTTCCCTGAACGGAGTTGATTTGGATGCTGAAAAATGTCATGAGGTTTCAACATAGATCTTTTGGTAGTTGGGGAATCTATGTGCTAGGCCTGTTGTCAGGATAATTTTAAAGAGCCAAAATGTTTTTTTTTTTTTAAATTTATTTATTGTTGACTGATCACTCATGTTGACATACATAGCTGCGCCTAGAACCCTGAGGCCGGCTGCTTTATCACTGCAGGGCGCAACGCATCTCAGCTTATCCCACATCCCGGAGGCTGGGCATCACTGTGTTCAAGGGTTGCAATTTGGTATATCTATCAAGGATTGCAGTCCTGTATGCCATTTCTTACAGTCTTTTCCCCATAAGGGGCACAGAGTTTTCTTCTTAAAATATAACACATGAAAAACCAACTCCCTCCCCACCCCCTCCCCACAACTGTTGAGGTATCCTGCCAGCTGCCCACATATATATATCCCCGTACTCAGTTCCTAAACATGACGTCTCCTCACGGAAGAGACAGCCATACCTAACTTCTATACCAGACAGGAGAACATTAGTGAGTGGCCCTTTGTGTCCTCCCCTCCACAATCAATCCCCTGGAATATAAGAACTCTCCTACCCTACCATCCACACAGCACCACCAGCTGCCAAAGGTCGCCCTTCAGTTTGCACCGGGAGCGGCTGGCTCCGGGGCCGTCCCGCCGTCTGTCCCAGTCCTTAGCCCCGCTGCCACCCCGCCCCTCCCAAGATAGTCAGCATTCAATCCCCGGAAATTCTTTGGTCTGCTTCGCGGAGGAAGTAGTTCGCTAAACGTCTCTGACTGCGTACAGCAGTAGAGCGCATCCCGTGCCCACTGTGTCACTGTGGGCAAGGGACCTCGCATCCAACACAATGCAACCTTACGCTTTGCGATCAACATACCCATGTCTACTAGCCTACGTACTGCCTTTGGCAGCCCTCTCGAGTGTCCCAGCAGCGCCACTGCAGGGTCCGGGGTTAGACCTAATTCAACTATTTCCCCTATTTGCTGAAATACAGCCTCCCAAAATTTATTTACGCCTGGGCAGTCCCACGCCAAATGGATGAAATCAGCCGCAGGGTGGTCGCATCTCTCACAAGACGACCCCTCACGCAGGCCGTACCGGTGCAGCCTCTCCGGCGTATAATAGACTCTGTTTCTGAATTTAAAATGAATCAGCCTATGCTTGCCATGCAATGATATGCGACGTATACCTGCACAGCAATATGCCCACATGGCGTCTATTACTGTGTCCAGGTCCCTTTGCCAGGCTAATCTAGCCTTAGTATATTTCTGGGATCTCTGTGACATCGCTATGCCATATAACTTAGACATCATCCTACAGGGACTTTTGTGTTTGATGAGATATGACAATTCTGGAACCTCAGGGGGTTCGACCATATCGTCCCCTAGGTGCTGCCGCCATGCACCCCTCACCCTGTGGAATTGAAAACGCTGTAGCTGAGTAGTGTTCTCCACTGTAGCTGCCACCTCATCCCATGTTTTAGCGATGCCATCCGTGAAAAGGTCCCCCATCAGGTGTATACCCAGCTCACGTAGGGACTGCACCACCCCGCGATCCCTGCAAGGGGTCAACCAGACCGCCCAGTCAAGTGGCATTGCCGGGGAGTATAATAGTGCCCCCGCCGTTTGCTGCAGTATGCCATTCCATGCATGTCGAGTTGAGTTTAGTGAATCTAAGAATCCCGTTCTGCGGTCGGTCGGCTCAAAAATGACCGCTGGCAGCGGAAGAGGTGGTGCAAACAATCTCTAGCTTTAGATATGGGACCGTTTCCTCGCCATGCATCCAACTATGCGCCTGGGCTCCCTGTGCAATCCTGTAGTATAACTCCATATCAGGCGCTCCTAGACCTCCCATATGGTAAGGCAGCGTCAAGACGCGCCAACTAACACGAGCCTGCTTCCCCGCCCACGCCAGGCGCGGCAGCGTCCTAGCTAGCCTAGCGAAAAAGGTGCGCGGCAACACAATTGGGATATTGGTAAACAAAAATAACAATCTGGGAAGCACCACCATCTTCATAATGGATATCCGGCCCACCAGTGACAGGGGCAGCCCGATCCAGGTCTCCACATCTTCTTCTAGTTTATCAATGGCTCTTCCATAGTTCTCAGTGATTACTACTTCGGCATCCCTGTGCAGTTGTATCCCAAGGTATCTAACCGAGTCGTCCGACCACTGAAGCGGATACTCCATTTCGAACGGGGTAGTTGACGGGGTCAACGGAAAAGCAATGGACTTAGTCCAGTTTACTTTTAGCCCAGAGAGTGCTCCAAACTGCACCACTTCCCGCAGCACCGGTGCCAAGTTGTCCTCAGGTTCCCTAACATAAAGCAGAGTGTCGTCTGCATATGTAGAGACCACGATCCGGTATGATAGAAAGCTCACTCCTCTAAGGCTATGGTATTCCCGTAGAGCGCACGCCAAAGGTTCCGCTATGAGAGCATATAATATGGGCGACAGGGGGCAGCCCTGGCGCGCTTCCCTCGAGTTTGGTATAGTGTCCGTAACCAGGTCTCCCAATCGTATCCTCGCAGTGGGTCCCTTATATAGCACCCCAATCATTTGCAAGAAGACCGGGCCCAATCCCATTTTGGTCAGGACCTGTCGCATGTAAGACCATTCTACCGAGTCGAAGGCCTTCTCCATATCCAGGAAGACCGCGAGAGTCCTCGAATCCCGCCGAACATGCTGCAAAACACCAAACACCGTCCTCAAATTATACGTGAGGTTCCTGCCAGGTACAAACTCAGCCTGCTCCGGGGCAACCAGCTCCGAAGTGAGCAGGGCCAGGCGCGTGGCTAAGACCTTCGCAAATAGTTTAGTATCGACATTTAACAAAGATAGCGGTCGATAAGAACTGCACTCCTCCAACGCCTTACCTCGCTTGGGGATAGCAACCAAAATGGCCTCTCTCATAGACTGTGGCATGTGGCCCGTAACACATAGATCATCAAACAGTGTCGATATATGTGGGAGCAGCAGGTCTATAAAGGATCTATAAAAGGCAACCGTGAGGCCATCCGCTCCCGGAGCACTATTCGCCTTCATGCCCGCCAACGCCTCAAGAATTTCATCCTTCTCTATGGGGAGGGCCAGAAACTCCCTATGCGCATTGGAGAGGAAGGGTAACTGAATATGATCCAAGTAGTCATGTATGCTTTCTTCCATATCAGTCTGTCGGGAAGCATATAGATTAGCATAATATGACTTGAAACACGTAGCTATATCTGCTTCCTCCGTTAACATTACAACTTCGTCTGATCGGACCCTGGTAATCACGGCTCTGCCCCTCGGGGCTTTTAGTATATTGGCTAGTACTGAGCCAGGCCTATCGCCCTCCCCATACACCCTGGCAGTGGCATACTTCCCCAAATGCTGCACTTCCGCGTCCGCCGCCTCATGATATTCCGCTAACAATACCTTCAGCTCTTCTGCTATGTCTTCTGTCGCTTCAGACTGCTGCCTAGCCTCTAAGTCCCCCAGTTTGCGCTCCAATGTCGACAGTCTCTGCCGAATAGAGCGCAATACCCCGGAATGTTTGGCAACTGCCACCCCTCTAATATAAACCTTAAATGTTTCCCAAACCATTTGAAAGCTATCCACTGAGCCAATATTGGTGTCGAAGAACGTTGTGAGCGCCTCCGCCATTTCTTCTTTAAAAAGGGGGTCCAGTAGTGAGTATGGGGGAAACCGCCACGTAAATGGTGGTATGGTCTTTCTGGGTGTAGCTAAAGTCAGCAATATAGGGGAGTGATCCGACAGGGTACGCGGCAGCACCTGGCACGCACGAACCTGAGATACAAGTGACGTCGATGCAAGCCAGTAATCTATACGCGTATGAAGGTTATGATAAGCAGAGTAGTGCGTAAAGTAGGGTAGAGGGTTCTCCACACATCCGTAAGGGCCATTCACAGCATCTCCCTTCTAATTGTTTTAACTGCAGCTGCCTGCGTTCTGGTCGGGCCTCCCGATCTATCAAGGCCTGAATTCATGACCATATTGAAATCTCCTCCCCACAGCATTTGTGTTGCGCCACAGTCCCTGACTTTGTTGGCTAGCTCTGCATAAAACTCAGGACAGTCATAGTTTGGGCCATAAACATTCACCAATAATAAGTCCAGTCCCCTACCCTGGCATCGCGAAAGCACAAACCTGCCTCCTCCATCCGCTGACAACAAATGCGCCCTGTAATCCGACTTAGGGTTGAACCAAGTCACTACCCCCCTGGCGTGAGTTGTGAAGCCAGCTGCATGTGTGTTTCCTAGCAACCCTCTGGTACGCAGCATATGGCTCTGATTGGGGAGGTGCGTTTCCTGTAGAAAGGCTATATCAATAGCATGTCTATTGAGGTAGTGTAACACCTTGCGCAGCTTCCGGTGATCATTCAGGCCTCTAACGTTCCAGGTCACCACTCTTACTGAGTCAAGCGACCCGCTTGTAACAGTTTTACTATTCATTACTATCCTTTCTGTAACGCATAGCGTCTACCTCTGAGTGCTGTATGTGACATGTACAATAGAAAATGCACAGCATAGCATACTGACAGTCGAACCTCTTAAAAAAAAACAAATGAAACCCGCTCCCCTCCCCCCTCCCACAGCAGACCACCCACAACTCGGCCTTGCTGCGTCCCATGTAGGGACTACTCACACCCCCCACCACCCTTCCCTGATCAAATTAACCCCCGGAAATGGTGGTATGCACTCGCGGGCGGAGATCGCTCAATCCTCAGTATATGACGGTTTATCACTTTATACCTAGTTTCGACCTCCAAGCGCAGAAAGCGAATCTCTGCCCCACCGCCCTGTACGGATCACATCACCGTATATCTCTCTTCACAACCCGCAGCCCAAATCTGCACGAGCAACCCGCGCACCCACTCCCAAAACTTCAAATGGTACATTGGCCACCAGGGTCTAGGCCTGTATGCCCGCCCTCGCTCCCCACCTCGCAGCCTATCGGATATTTGGCAGTCTGTCTCGCATGTTGTGACATTATTTCAGTAAGCTTTTATCTCTCCATCGCGTTATGAACCTTGCACCCTTGATTCCCCCCACCATCCAGCGCCCCAAGTACAAAGTAACTGCAACACATGCTTGCCAGTCCACCAATGTCAGTCCTGAAGCTCCAGCGAGCTCTCCGTCTCCGCTCCCCGCTGCTGTCTCTCTGGGCTCCGCTTCCGCTCTTTATTCCAGTCCTTCAACGCCTTCTGCAGTGCCTTTGGGTCCAGGAAGATGTGTGATTTCCCTTGCCTGTTAACACGCAGCTTGGTCGGATACAGCATTGCATAATCCAGACCCAGTTCCCGCAACTGTTTTTTAGCTGGAGCAAACTGCTGCCGCGCCTCCTGAACTCTGGCAGTAAAATCCGGATATAGCGAGATGGTCGACCCCTCATATACTAGTGTCTTTTTCTCCCGCGCCGCACGCAGGGCCGCATCCCTGTCGCGGTAGTTCAGTAGTTTCGCTATGATTGGTCGCGGTGGCGCTCCCGGAGGGGGCCTGGGTCCCAATGATCTGTGCGCTCTTTCCACCACAAACATCCCTGAGAACACCTCCCGGCCAAGCAGCTCGACCAACAGCGACTCCACAAAGCACTCCATTCGTCCAGTTGACGTTGTCTCCGGTAGACCTGTAATGCGCAAGTTACAGCGACGAGTACGTGCCTCAAGGTCCTCTGTTTTATCCTGTAACACCTGCATAAGACGCCCAAGTTGCTTGTGACTCGCATCCAGCGAAGTTTGAGCTTCTTCAACTTCGGCAAGGCGTTGGTCCGACTGATCCAATCTCTCCGCATGTTTATCAATGCGCTCCCCCATACGATCGATTCTATATGAGAGTGCGTCAATCTTTGCGCCCAAGGAGCTGATACCATTCTGCAATCCTCTCTCCATGGAAAGCAGTAAGCCCCGGATAGCCTGTTCTTCTTCCAGCGGGGCAGAAGCTCCACTAACAGCCTCTTCAACTGGGGTCTGGGATTTAGGGCGTTTCTGCTCAAATGTTAACTTCGATTGGGACTTGTCAGACTTGCCCATCTTGGCAACTGCCCCCGAGTGGCGCCGCACACCTCGTCCTGAAATACACCCAAAGATTCCACCTGGGGCGCACAGAAGTGCAGAATGTCTCACCTGGCGTAGTCCTCTCCAGCCTCAAATCCTGGGGCGCGACACCAGATGCGAGTATAGCACCATCGTTGGCTCTCCCCTCATAGATTATCACCACCCGGCCTCTCTATGATGGGACACTGTATCACTACTAGCGCAGCAGTGCTCTTACTGCGCCTCGCCTCCCCCTTAAGGGACAGATGCACTTAGACAGGGGAGTCGCCGCTATGGTTCCCGCCAGGTCAACGCCCGTCGCGACCTGTAGGTCCGCGCCGCCGTGGCTGTCCAACACTTCCAGTGTTCCACGCACTCCAGCTCCAGGCTTCGTCACAGGCCCCTCTCGCCCTTACACCGTTCGACCTCCTGTCGTTGACACCCCCTCACTGTACCAAGTGGCACCGCTAAGCAGCCCTTGTGGCGCCGACTCCCCAGTACCTCTGTCGGTCGATCACCTCCGCGGCATGGGCCTGTTAAATGGTAGCGGCAGTTCAGTCGATAACCTTTCAAGTATTGCCCGGCGGTAATCGCCTCTCATACCATTCGATAATTTACCAATGAAAGAGGCAGGCGCCGGAGACTGGAAGGCAGGAAACAAAGTTTTTATTCCGTCGGAGCAGAACACATCAGATCAGACAGCAAGGTATCGTCACGAGGTGCTCTAACTGCATCTCTGAGGCCTGGCCTCTTATACACAGGTTTATGACTTTATTGCAGGGTTATCATACATGGCACATTCTTGAGATTGTCTTGGAACATGAAAGAACATCCTCGGAAACCCCACTTCGAGCTCGTTCCCACACGTATCTACAGTGGAAGTCCCCACCCCATCCACAGTAGGAGATGGCTATCACACAGCTGGACATTCCGCCAATTCCCGGGGGTGTGTGCGACCGGGCGGATCTCAGGGGGTGGGGGGCCTTGATCTACTGTAATCCCTTTGATGTGGGGTGTTTCCCTTACAGTAGGGGCAATAAACTGCATCCGAAAGGCTAGGTAATGGCCTGGGATCGGTTCGGACAATGGGGCGCAGAGGAAGGGGGTTATCAAAGAGATGCATGACCATGTATGGGATGTCGGTCAGGCGTGGGATGTGGTTCCATGGCAGGGTCGCGCAGAAGGAGAGGGTTTATGGCCCGTGTATGAGAGAGCGGGGGTGGCCGGCGCGCGGGGGATGCTTGCAGCGCCAGGGGGACGCGCTGGCGATCGGCAATGAGCAGGGAGAGAGAGTGGGGTGCCTAAAATGGCGGCCGTGCGTGGCGCTGTGCGTGGCGCTGGGGAGAGGCAAGATGGCGCAGATAATGTTCAGTTACAAGCTAAATTTCCACAGTCCTCCCTTTTAACATATCTCGCCAGCTTGCCTGGCCGACATTTACCTTCGTTAACCCTTTAGCTATAATACCGTGAATGTTTTTCATGCATTCCTTAAAAGTGCGGAGTTTTTAGGACAGGCCGGAGCAATCTGACACAATTGTACATAGTTTCATACAGTTGATAAAGTAGGCGAGGAGGTAGTGCATACAAAATTACATCAGCTGTGCCGCATGTCAGGCCCAGGGATAGGAGGAGGAGAGCTTGTTTGAGCACAAACATGATACCGTAAAGCAAAAATGTTTCTGGCAAAACAAGGGATATTTCGTACATTACTTAAGGCCCAGACTTCGTGTGGAAAAAATAGTCAGCATAGTCGTGTGCATGGCTGGTGTTGTATGAATGTCATTATACATAGTTAGATTTTCTTAACTTCTCAGTGTACAGTCGGAAGTGACTGACGCAACATCATGAAAACTCGATAGGAAGATAGTTAATATAAAAAGGTGGTTGGGAGAGGAATTCAACTTAACATGAGTTACAGTCATGGGAGGGAGTTCTTCTTTCCAGTGTCCTATTATAAAGAGCCATCACTGGTAAGCTCTTGTTGTTGTTCTTCTTTTGTTGGCACTGTTGAGCACCGGCGGTGGAGCTAAGGTCCAGCTCAAATCCGAGTTTTCACGTAGCAGGGTGTGACCATTCGTGGTTCTCGGATCACAGTCCTGTCCCCTAACTCATTTTATCATAGGTACCCTGAGGCGGGGTACCTGCATTTTGTTCTTCTGTTGTTTAAGTCAAATTCAAAATCCATATAAAAGAGAGAGAGAGAGAGAAGGGGTGTGGTGTACTTTGGGATGCCGAGGGAAGAGGGGGTGGAATGGGATCGGATCAAAAAGCAGACCAAGGGGAGCAGAATCTTTCAGCACTGGGCCCATCAATCGGGCCCGACGGGTTGGGACTTCAGGCATGCTGGTCGGCGAGCAGGGGGCCTCGAGATAGCCCTTCGTTCTATCGTTTATCATGCTGATGATGGTGCCTCGTCTCACGCCCTTTTTGCTTTGTTGCTTCCCCCTTGGTCAATGCTATAGATGTTCCATGGTCCGCAGCCAGGCTGTGCGTCACGTCCGACCCCTCTCTTCCGATGGCCGCAGGTTATCTTTGAATGAGTACAAGAAACAAAATCTTAGAGAGTTGGCAGGGAAGACATTTACACACTTCATCCTCTCTCCCAACCACCGAGTAGTTGGGGAACCGCTTTTATCGGTCGCTGTATGATTGATGTCTATTACCTCTTATGTCGGTGCATGTTACTAGTTTATTAATCATTGCTGTGGTGCAGGTTTCTATGGGTGTTCCTGCAAATTTTCATCGTCTGGCCTGCTAGGTGTCGTTTCCTGTGCCCTATAATCGTTGCAGGAAGCCTGACATCTGTCAACTTTCTGATCTATCAAAAATTCGAACCGGCTTCTCCGGTAGAGACTCGTTCATCTTAACACAAGTTCTGTTAATACACACTTTCCTCCGAGGACTGCTAAGTTTATGAAAAGAAAAAAATGCGAGGTGCTACTGTCATGGGTTCACAGGTATCTATTTCGGGGAGGGACATAAGCTAAACATTTTTCTTGCTGGAGACAATAGGTAACCCTTATCAGCTTAGGCGATGTACCTTTAGAGAATAAGGTCATCAGCTGTTTCGTTCGAAATACTCTGAGACGGCTAGTACAGGGCTGGGGTTATTTTGGGAGAGCGGGGTGCTTAGACATTCTAGTTCGGGGTAATTGGGCGGGGGCAATTCTGGGCGGTGGAGATGGTGTTGTTAAAGCTCTAAAAACGAAAACCACTGACAAATAGTCCCCGTGATGAGGGCCAGATTGGGAGACATTAGTCGTCTTACCTGTCCTTTCTTTCTTAGCCAATTAAGTTCAACATTTGCAGAAAGGAGAGGTAGTAACGTGGTAAGGTACGGTCGTTTTTGTTTCTGTCAATTTTGTTCGAACACCACCGTGTTTTAGGCCAATTATACACATACTGAGGAGGTATAGTGTCGTTAATTTATTCAAAAAGAAAGAGGGCAAGAGAGCCTTCAGCGAGGGAGGGAGAGAGTGTAGGAGAGAGAGAGAGAGAGAGAGAGAGAGAGAGAGAGAGAGAGAGACGTGCGCATCAAGTAGGCTATTTGGTACACATACGACACAAAACGAGAGAGAGAGAGAGAGACATGCGTACGATAATAGGCTACTTGGTGCACACACAACATGGAGTAGCACGGGTCAGTTCTATGTAAGAAAACACAAGCGGGGGGGGGGAAGACATAAAGTCGGTGATCACGTATACACAAATACCGGGTAGGGCGTAACAGTACATACATCAAGCACAGGAATTAAGACGAAGACACAGAGCTACGTTAAGTACGGGGACCTCTCCTTTCCTGTCCTCTTTCCTATGCATGCTGCGTATTTTCAGTATTTTCCGTAATTCATTTTGGGGGGGGTGTCGGACTTTTTACTCCCCTCCCTTTGATCGATAGACAAGCACTTTAGTCATACGATGACGTTCTCTTCCAGCGACCCAAGCCTATGAAATGCATACACATTCATACCGTATAATCAAGGCACATACGCACAGTCATACCATACAGTTTTTCACGCTCCCAGTGGTGGTCTGCACTTCACGCACCATCCCACAACGTTTGTCTATGTTTTTCCCTACATTGAGCACGGTGCGGTCCATGTCCACTCCATTCTTCAGTCGGAACTCCGATGTGACCTATAGAGAAGAAAAGAAGGGGGGGTGTGCAGCATTCAAAGCACATCAGCGCGCATAGACACGAAAAAGTTCTACTTACCACGTACCAGGCTAGCGGCAGGAGCGGGTAATACCACGGACCTACTATATCCTTCCTTTCGACTATACAAGATGCTCCATTTTATTCGTCTCCTAAATTCGGGTTCCCTTGTCGTGCATTTGTTTTTCAATCGGTCGCGTATTATGGGGCAGGGTACCGTACCTTGCAGTCGGCAGATACCTTAAGCTATAGTCAACCATTTTCCAACAATTCTGAAAAAGACAGGCGTGATTGGTACAAATTTCATCAATCCAGAATTCAGGCAAATAGGGTCTGCATTATCTGCTTTCTATTGCTTGGGAGTAACAATTATTCAAAAAACCTTTACCAACCTAGATGATTTGTCATGACGCTGATTCTGTAATTCCTTTAAGAAGCCCTTTATTTAAAAGAATGCCAGTATACAAATACGGGCCCACAACCGCTACAGGCCGGCCACGGTGTGAAAGGCGTCGAGTATCATGAGCAACACTACTTTAGCATAAATTCAGTACCCTCCCGTCCCTCCGACCATTATGTGTGGAAATATTACATACATAAATGTCAAGTAATTGGGACGCCATAAGGAGTTGCAGGCCCCTCCTACATTGGCGCCATTTTGGGGCGAGGTCGGGTGGGTCCAATGCACAGTCTCAAGTCTTCGCACTAACTAGCTGCCGGGCCAGAATCCCTTTCGTTAGTTCGAGAACTTTCGTTAGCGTCAGCTTGCGTCAGCATGGCGTCACCGCGATCTTGTAGCAATGCCGTGGTCCGTTCTTGGGGCGGGGCAGCAGGCGGGTTCTTCCGCCGACACCTTGAATCAGTCTTTCTTTTACGGCACCAAACGGAGGCAAGATGGCTGTCGCCCAGGGCAAAGACAAGTTAATGTGGAATAATCAAGCAAAAATAGCAGCGATTGTCCCCACCGGAAGCCCACGGGAGTCGAATGTCAATGGCTCCCGCAGAATCTGCAAAGCTGAGAGGGTGTTTTTTCAAGGGTGGGGCCCACGCCCGAGCAGACAAGCTTCCGAGTCCAGAGCCGTCTTTCCAGCGGGCCGGGCCTGAATCTGAAAGATCAACCGCCATCCCGGGGGTCCAGTAGCAGCGACAGCAGCAGTTCAGATGGTATCGCCACCGGGGTGGGTCCCCGATCATTCGGCTGCGGGGGCCCACTCCTCGCGTCGGGCGCTAGTGGCAGTCTTGGTGAACCCGTGCTTGGGTGGTTGTCCGGCGGTCGAGTGCAGGGGCACCAACTCAGCTGGACGGCGAGTGCGGAGAGGAACCTGCACTTGGGTGGTCGTCCGGCAGGCGAGTGCAGAGGCAGGGGTGCCCTCTCTGCTGGCGAGCCTCCACCTGGGGAGGCGGGGGAGGCCCGTCCGCGTCGCTTCCCCCCGCCAGGGCACCCTCCGTTATTGAAGGAAGAAGAGAATGGGAAGATCCGCACAATCGTGGCAGACTCCATCTTGGCGCTGCCAGAGCTTCGGCGCTTCGTGTAGCCTCCGGCCTATTCGCACAGTCGTCCGCCACTGATGTCGATGGATTTTGCATGGCTTTTATAGCCCAAGGCCGACTAAGAGGACCGCCCAAAATAGGTCAATGTTGCTATTTCGAAGAAGGAGGGGCGAGGACCGTCATGTAAATAGTTGTTTAAAAACGTGTTTTAATGTGTTTACCCTGTTGGTGTGTTTGTTATACCTATAAGTTATTAAAATGTTATAACTATACTACTTTGTTGGAGTGTTTGTACATATTTGCAATCTGGTAACGAGCACAAGGATGTTACTGCGTAATCGGAAAAATAACATAGCCCAATTGTGCGCGATCTAGCCCAGTTCGGTGACGTCGATGGTGGGTATCAGCAGGCTTCCGTTTGTGCAGGATTTTGTCGTGCTTATTGGGCGGGGTGGGCAGTAGGGCAGACATGTTTAGGCAGTGAGAGCGATGGAGCCGGGCTACCTCGTGGCCGTCTCGACCGTGAGCTTGGCTCCTTCCCTTAGTTCCATATATCCCACAAAGGGCTTTTTCCTAGCGTTACTTTAGTTTTGTAGGGTCAAAAAGGATCCCACCAGTGGCCACTGACTCTCGGGGTCCCCCTTTGTATATTTTATGCCATAGCTTGCTACAAACTACGGCGATTAGTTCGTATTTAGTGAACATGTCCTTATTAGGGGTGCCTTCCAGAGGAGCCGGATGGTTCACCTCTAATAAGCGGTCCGGGCAGAACCAACTACCAATTAGTGGGGAGAAGATAGGCATGACGGGTTTCAACGGGGACAAAAGTCAGCACTACCTATCTTTTCACTGCTTGCAAAGACTAGACAGAATATCTCTATTCCTCGTTATTTGTAAGCAGAGAATACCTCCAAAAGAACCAATATCGAACAGCTAGTGTTCGGACAATCAATCAATCAATGGGGAGATAAAGATAGGCACGACGGGTTACAATGGGGACAAAAGTCTGCGTTACCTACCCTTCACTATTTGCAAAGACTAGACAGAATATTTCTATTCTACGTTATTTGCAAACAGAGAATATCTCAAAGAGCACTATTCTTCAAAACAATCAATGTTCGGACAATCAATCAGTGGGGAGATAAAGATAGGCACGACGGGTTTCAACGGGGACAAAAGTCTGCGTTACCTACCCTTCACTATCTGCAAAGGGAGAGAGAGAGAGTGTATTTCTACTCCTCCCCGTTTGTAGAGAGCGAATATCTCAAAGAGAACAATCAATAAGCAATACTAGTATTTCAATCAATCAATCAATCGTTTCGCAATTTGTCGTGTTTCACGACCTTACCCGGACCGCGTGGACAGTTTCTCGTCTTCCGCCTCCAGCGCCCGATCGTCCTCTACTCTCCGTATTTGCCGCGGTACTCCTGATGGTTCCCAGTCAGGACCGTAGATCACTCGAGAGAGGTCTGCTCGGAACCAGTGAAGTTCGGATGATCGGCTGCCAGACGAGGGTCTATCGGGCAGGAGCTCTCCCGATCGTTGCAGTCGTTCACTCTGTCGTCGGGACCTCTCCCACTGGATCCACGCGTCGCTGATGGGCCCCACGTTTGGGACGCCAATTGTTAAATGGTAGCGGCAGTTCAGTCGATAACCTTTCAAGTATTGCCAGGCGGTAATCGCCTCTCATACCATTCGATAATTTACCAATGAAAGAGGCAGGCGCCGGAGACTGGAAGGCAGGAAACAAAGTTTTTATTCCGTCGGAGCAGAACACATCAGATCAGACAGCAAGGTATCGTCACGAGGTGCTCTAACTGCATCTCTGAGGCCTGGCCTCTTATACACAGGTTTATGACTTTATTGCAGGGTTATCATACATGGCACATTCTTGAGATTGTCTTGGAACATGAAAGAACATCCTCGGAATCCCCACTTCGAGCTCGTTCCCACACGTATCTACAGTGGAAGTCCCCACCCCATCCACAGTAGGAGATGGCTATCACACAGCTGGACATTCCGCCAATTCCCGGGGGTGTGTGCGACCGGTCGGATCTCAGGGGGTGGGGGGCCTTGATCTACTGTAATCCCTTTGATGTGGGGTGTTTCCCTTACAGTAGGGGCAATAAACTGCATCCGAAAGGCTAGGTGATGGCCTGGGATCGGTTCGGACAATGGGGCGCAGAGGAAGGGGGTTATCAAAGAGATGCATGACCATGTATGGGATGTCGGTCAGGCGTGGGATGTGGTTCCATGGCAGGGTCGCGCAGAAGGAGAGGGTTTATGGCCCGTGTATGAGAGAGCGGGGGTGGCCGGCGCACGGGGGATGCTTGCAGCACCAGGGGGACGCGCTGGCGATCGGCAATGAGCAGGGAGAGAGAGTGGGGTGCCTAAAATGGCGGCCGTGCGTGGCGCTGTGCGTGGCGCTGGGGAGAGGCAAGATGGCGCAGATAATGTTCAGTTACAAGCTAAATTTCCACAGGCCCACCACGGCCTACTGGCTTCTGATCCAATGTTTGCCACCCAGCCTCGCTACAAGGCCGCTCCCGACGCGCTCCTCCGAGGTTTCCTGCATCCGTCAGCTCGCATCTGCAGGGTCCCTGCTGTTCAAAGCCCCAGGGCACACTACAAATCCCCAGGTACGTCGCCTCACAGCTCCTGGCCACAACGTGCGCAGCTCCTGCCGCCGCCCGTATCCACCGTAATAGTGGTGAAGTCGTCACCGCATCCAGCACTTCACGGCCCAGACTGGCAGAAATGCAGAGGAGACCGCACTCACAAGCGCCTCTCCCGCTTTACAGCTGATCAGGGAGGCGCTCCCGCCGTGCTCCTAGCGCCGTACCTGCCTCTATGCCCAAGTCTGGGCCACAGCAGCGGGGGTCGATGCAACGGACCGCGGCCTCTCCTGGTCTCGTGCCACACGCACAGCGACGCTGGCCCGCCTGAGCTCAACCCGACGTCCAGGGATCAGCGGCCCAGCGCCGCACGCAGCTCCGTCGACCGCCCCTTAGTCTTCGCAGCGTTTCCCGGTTCAGGAGTCTCAACGTTAGGAAGCGCACCCAGCCCAGCGCTCGAATCTTTACTTGTGCTGCGGTTTCCAGCAGTGCAGGGCCGGATTTATGCAGGATAATTGTGCTGCGTGCCGGAGCCCAAGGCTCAAGCAGCCATCTTCGATGCGAGCCAAGCTCCGCCCCCCCAAAATAGTTAGTTGGTGGAATTCTTAGCCTGACCAATACAGGCTTGGCAGTGCATCTTTTGTTACATGATGCAGGCTGATTTTATAGCCATGTAAGTGAAAGTGTCATATAGTAAGATCAGCTGCTAGAATTGTTCCATTGCCTCAAGCACCCTGCATCTATGTCTCATTTGGTGGAGACCTTCAGTGAGACATTTATTATCATGCATGGGGCTGGGAATGCTATTGAAAATGGGGGCAAAGACTAAAGTGTGGTTGAAACTTTTATTTCTAGATGAGTAAAATCTCAATGAGAGCTAATAGCTGATTCTCAACCAGGGTAAACAAGTTGGATCAAAAGCATCATGCTGAATATTACTCGGATCTGTTGTGGGTAATCGCTTTAGTGTTCTGAAGAACTTGCTTTCAATGAAAGTCAACTTAGCTATGGTACAAGCAGGAGATATCCTTTGATATGGAGTTCAGGGTTTAAGGAGAATAGTAGGCTGAAGCCATCAAATGCACGAGTGGGATCTGTAGAGTAGACGCTAGAATATTCATGTCATTTATCATACTAAGCCTATGGGATTTTGACAAATACATTATATGTGATGTTCAGATTATCCTAGAATAAGACTGCCAGTATGTGTTGGATGAGATTGGGATTGGTTGGAAGGTTGGTGTAAAAATAGGGCACAGATATTTGCAGTGGTTGTGTGCAGTTAACACCTGATCAAAGAAATGATAAGGCAGCCCTGGAATCTCTTTGAAGAAGATGGATTTGGTTTAACAACTACTTACACCACTTCCACAGCTTGGTTTCCCATTTGGCTATAATTTCGAAGTTATCAGGGACGAGATCAGCTAGATTAGGCACTTAAGTACCATTCAAGCATGTGGTAATAAGAGACAGCTGGTGAAAGGCAGGGACTAAGATAAGACCAAGAATGGATGGGTTGCGTTTCATGTTGCTCATGTTGCATTGAGCGAATTAGCATGAGCGGAAAGGAGTGCTCATATGTGATAAACTCTAGTTTCCTCTTTGGTGTTTAGCATCAGAAGGCTTAATGATTGGGACTGGGATGGAAGGGACTGATATTGTCAGCATGTTCTCCTGCAATAATGCTTTCAATAATCTTACAAGTGGGTCTGTCTAATATTTTGTGAAGGTCTTTTTTTATGGCTACATTTTGCTATCCTCCTGTCAAACTACAGCATTTTACAAAGTTACTTTGTTTTTTAGCAATACGCAGGGTACATGTTCAAACAACTATAGATGCCATACTTTCGATTGCAAAGTCCGTCATTACATCCATTGGCAATCAGCTGCACTGCCTTTTTTAGTTCAATGGAAAGATAATCTTAGTGTCATGTGCAAAAGAAGAGAAAGAATATGCCAAACATGTTGGTGTGCTCGGTATTTCAATAAGATATGGGGCTTCCGCTCTAAACTGGGTGTAGATGAGGCAGCCTGGGATCTCCCAGAAATACAGTTAATGCATGTTATGGTGGATGAAAGATGGTAAGAACCACCTTCTTCAGGATATCATTCTGGTGTATTACGTGATGAGAGGGATGTGGTCATAATATGAGAGAGACAGAGTACCCCGTATTAGCCCACCACAGGACGAGGTGTTTATTGTGTGGTCCTGAAGAAGGTGGTTGTTACCATCTTTCATCCACCGAAATGTGCGCTGACTACATTTCTGAGAGCTCCCAGTACACAACAATGACAGAAATTGGAGAATTTTCCCAGTTGTAATTTGTAGTGTATGTTACATATGGCTTGGGCAGGTATGAGTGGTGTATACGAGGGGATGTGCTTGTCTTGTGTATGAGTGAGGGAGTGAATCGCGATATAGGGTTGTGTAAAATATATCAATCGTCCATATTATTGACATGTACATTGCAATAGGTTTTCATGTAAAATGTATCAAACTATTTCCTTGGTTTTGTATAAATTTATTTTTAATGATCCAAATGTATATGGCTAAAACCACTGTATGCCCAGACATGGGTCCCTTGCTTACTTTGGCACTGGATTCAAGCTAGCCTGGCTGAAGAGGGGTAATACCCCGAAACAGATTCCAGGATGTTTTTTCCGGTCCAGGGAGGACCTGGCCTGGCATTTCGGGTTGGACTGTGACTGGGGGTGAGTGTATGAAAAGTTTCAGCACTCCGTCCATCATCATATTGTGTTTGCAATGTTTGCCCTAATTGGCCAGGGTATGCCCAGATGTGGGTCCCTTGCTCACTTTACCACTGAATTCAAGCTAGATTGGCTGATGAGGGGTGATACCCCAAAACCGGTCCCAGGATGCTTGTTTTCGGTCCATGGAGGACCCGGCCTGCAGTTCGGGCTGGACTATTCCCATGAGGAGCAGGGTCAAGATTGATTTGCATATGGCCTGGTCCAAACTGGGGTGGCTTTGTGAGCAGAAGAAAGATGATGGATTGAACCCAGATCTGAGACTAGGAGGAGTGTCTGAAAAGTGTCAGCACTCCATCCATCATCATATTGTGTTTACTAAAATGACTGTAAATAATGCTCAGAACATGTAAATAGTGAAATGTGATCGGATATTCACTATGGTTATAATTAATACAAAATACAAATATAAACTAATCACATGCTATTAAAATTATGTATGGTCAGGGCATTGGGCACTTAGAGCCAATTTAGAAGACTTACAGGTCACGCGGTATATTGTTCTTCTGTTGTGGTTTGTTTGTCTCCCCTTTTCCCAGACCTAAAATCAGTACTGCTTCTTGTGCCATATCTACCAAGGTTGGTTTTGGTGCCAAAAGCTATGAGCGGGAGAAAGACAGATTTCATAGCCACCAAGATCGGTTTGCCACAATGATAGATTGAAGCCTCGCCCAAATCCCAGGTAAAAATTTCCACTACATACCAGCTCACAGTATTGCAGCAAGCTTAGGCTTTGATATATGTGAATCTTGGGCCTTTTTCCATGCTGTAACTGGTTGCAACACCACGTCGCTTTTCATGGGAGTGGGAAGAAAGCAGCTAATGACACCTGGATGGCACTATCTTCTCCTACTCCCTCATTTAAATTCCTGTCATATCGACCAAGTTCTGTTGATTCTGATCATTTCAGAAATGTAGAGACATTCATTGTACTAGCTGCACTTGCCCATTGCATGAAATAAATGGTGCTCGCCAATTTATGTTTGAAAGTGGCAAAGTCCCACCTACACAAGACGCTCTTCTTCAACATGTTAAATGATCTGCATACCAAGGGGGCCATGTTTGGGGTCAGACTCTAGTACCCATGCAAGAATTGCCAAATTTAAATGATTGGGTCTGGAAACAGATTGATGGAGTAATGGTACCATATTGGACAACAATTTCAGAGGCATCTAAGGCATGCAAAAAACATCAGGTCAAATGATCCCTTTTCATGTACAAGTAATCCTAACATCTCTGATAAACGTCCTATAAATAGATTAGTATTCGATAGAGGAGTATGCAAATCAAAGATAATTGAGATACAAGACCAGGTATTCTTCCAAAAGGAAGCTACAGCAGGGCAGTAGAACAAGAGATGCATCAAATCAGCCAATGGAAAATCCCATGAACAACAAGTCGTATTATTAGTGTGAGTGAACTTAGCTATGGATAGGGGAGTAAAATATAATCTATGATATATAAAAAACATGGATTGAGTGGTGGATGTGGATCTAGAGATCTTCAAAGATCGAGCCCTGATCTTGTTCCAGAAATCAGTGCACCAAACACAACCCAAATCCGTCTCCCAAGTAAGTTCCAATATCAATTTAGGATGGTCAGAGGGTGGGGTAAGAAGATATTTATAGATCAGGGATGCTTTGGGAAATACCATTAAAATTCTGAGAAACAAATCTTCTGCAGGTGTAGAAACATTTGGAGGAAGAGTATAAAAACAGCTAGAATTATTCCCATAAGGATTGAGAATTTATGACAAAACGAGCAAAGACATTTAAAGGTAGCCTGAAATTGAGGGAAAGAACAAGGAGTCATACCATTCAACATTCTTGGACCCAAACAATTCCCCTTGATCTAAGGGTTTTCCAATAAAGAGGTCTATTGTTAATGGTAATGAGCCGATAGTACCAAAGAGGAGACTGTAAGAAAGAGTCTTTAGAAGTGATCTTCAACTGGTAATGAGGCCTTAATACTGAACAAGTATGTTTGAACAATGGGATAGAAGTAATATTGACCTTTGTAGAGCCGAAGTCTGGAAAATTCACTCCTCCATTAGATTTAGGTTTTCTAAGCTGTGATAAGGAAAATCTAGATTTTTGTATTATTCCATAAATATTTAGAGAGGAGGGAATCCATTTCCTTAAAATAAATAGACAGAATATGAATGGGAATCATAGAAAAGATATACAACAAAAGGGTAGTAATCATCATCTTAATATAATCAAGACAACCCCACCATGAGAGAAAAAAGATTCCAGGGAGAAAGGAGTTTCGAAATACAATCCAGACCTTCCTTCATGTTAATTTTAACTGAATCCGATATGGAATTGTTGAACCAAATGCCTAAGTACATGATTCTAGAACTATTCCATCGGAGATTAGTTTAATCAAAATGATGCTTTAAAGAGAATTTGGTAATGAGAAGAATTTCTGTCTTGTTAGAATTGATTTTATAACCTGAAACAAGGGAAAAATCTGAGATTTCTTGTAATAAAGGAGGAATAGAAGTTTCAGGATTAGATATCAAAAGCAAAATATCGTCTGCATAAGCGGATCATTTCAAATGTTGGTTGCCATAAAGAAATCCAGAAATGGAGGTGTTCTGGGGCATATGAGATAAAATTAGCTCAAGCGATAAAATAATTAAAAGGGAAGATAAAGGGCAACCTTGACGTATACCATGTTTCAATGGAAAGAACTGAGAGAGAAGACCATCTAGGTATTGTATGTAGTAAAGAGACAAGAGAAATTAATGTAGGAGCAAAAACGTGCCAATGAAGAGCTTTAAATAAAAAGGACCAATCTACGCTATCAAAAGCCTTCTCCGCATCAATAGAAACAGCAGCTAAAGAATAAGTAAGGGTTGGAGCCTCATTTAAAACATTAAGTAGAAACCGGGAATTATCTGATGTTAGTCTACCTTTGACAAGTCACAATGTTCTAGACCAATTAAATTTGGCAGGAGAGGTTCAAGACATAGAGAAACTAATTTGGCAAAAATATTTTAATCAACATTTACAAGGGATATAGGGTGATAATTCTGGCATTGCTTAGGATCACAACCATCTTTATGAATTTGACATATTGTAACTTCTAAAAAGTGCCATTCACCTTGCCAGTAATACAAAAGTATTGAAAAAAATGCAAGAGTTTCAGAAGTAATACATTTGAAAAATGAAGATAAAATTCTACCGTAAACACATCTGGGCCCGGAATTTTTTTTTTTTTTTAAGGAGACTCAAAGATTTAGGTAATTCCAGAATCGATTAATTAGATTCTAGAGAAGCAAAATCAAGATTTGCATGAGAGGGAGTGGAAAAGCGACTAAGATAAGATCAATAGAGGAGACAGAAGTAGGAGATTCCGCAGTGTATAGATTTTTATAGAATTTCATAAATTCATCGAGGATGTCCTGATCTTTGAAAAGCTGCTTCCCATCCATAGAGTAAATGGAGCCAATCAGTACACGCTCCTTCTGAGATTTGAGATAAGTAGCCAAAAATGTCCCAACTTTATTGCATCCACCATAGTAACGAGCACTATTACAAAGGAGAATAGATGAGGCATTAACCGTAGTGATTTTGTTAAAATCCAACTTCAAGCGAAAAAGTTCCTGTAAGGCAGAATCAGATGAACATGTGTAAAACCAATGTTCTAGGCATTTAATGTTAGCTAATACAATTCTATGATGATTAAGAGATTGTTTCTTTTTTTTAAAACAAAGTCTATGATAAAGCCATGAGCACTAGCCTTAAATGCATCACATATATTACTGGGGAGGTGCTTGGATCTGTATTCAAAGAAAATGAATTCTCAGAAAAGGAGATACAAGAGTAAGAAAAAAATCAGATCCTACAGAAGAGAAATATTAAATCTCCATCTAAACGACCTGAGTTATGGAGGAATCAAATCGAAATCGTCAATAACCGGGGCATGATCAGAGATCACTATCGGTTCAATTGACAAGGAAATGAGATTCTGAGACAAAGACTTAGAGAGAAAAATTTCATCTAATTGGGTCAGGGAACCATGCAGGTGAGAGAAAAAAGAAAATTCTATTATATCTGGACTACATAATCTCCAGGCATCCACCAAGTGAGTCTGCGTGATTGTGCTATGCAATTGCTTATGAGTCATGTGAGGGGCAAAGCGAACGCGGGATTGGCCATCAGTAAATGAGTCAATAATCTGGTTACAATCACCTCGTAGAACAATAAATTCTTCTTTATGTTGAATATATGTTTTTGTAATATTAGGCCAAAAAGAATAAGCCGGTTGAAGTGGAACATAAACATTGAATACAGTTAAAAACATAATAATAATAAGTAACTTAGGAGGAGCAGATGAAGAAGACAGGCAGGGGCCCAGTCTATAAGTGCGCTGGATATTCAAACATGCTGACGCAGGAAGGTACCGAAGTTTCAGAAGAAAGGAGGTGAATAAGGTCACAGGGTCATCTCCCTCGATTCCTTCTGGAAGACCATACAAGCGAAGGTTGTTGCGCCTGTTTCTGTTTTCAAGATCTTCATATGACTTTTTTAAGAGCAAAACATCCTTCTCCAGAGATATAACCTTTGCCCGAGATATCCTGTATATCACTTACATGTTGTTCCACTAAGCATACCCTGGAATCACGTGAAGACCACTTCGGCCCTCATTTATGAGAAGTGTTGCATCGCTGTGTGAGAGCAGTGATGCAACACTTCTCAGTGTGCCCTCCTTGCGACATGATGGATGCGTCATATTTACTGTAAGGAACATCATGTCCCAAGGAATGACAGATACGTCAGTATTACTGACGTATCTGTCGGTGCAAAAGTGGCGCACTGCTGCATTTGTGTCGGAAGAGTGTCACAACTCCAGCAAAGTTCCTTGTGAAAGGGATGCATCATCCTTACACCTGCCATGAGGCAGGCGTAAGATATTGACGCATTGGTGTCCTAGAAGTGGCGCAGTGAAATCTTACAGAAATTTTATAGATTTAACTGTGCCACTCCTACAACGCTTTCTTTCAGGGGAACGCCCACTCTGCATACATTATACCTGATGCAGGTATAATGTAGCGCAGGGGGTTACGAAGTGACGCATCTGCCTAGATGCGTCACTTCGTAAATATGGTGCAACATGGCGCATTATTTATGCCGCCGCTGTATCACAAAGAGTGACGCAACTTCTGTGTAAATGTGACGCAGGCATTTTTGTTGGCGCAATGGACACAGACCCTGATCTAGAAAAACCAGATTGAGCCATATTGACAGAAATATGCAAATCAACCATGGAGGGCTCTAAGGAGGGAGAGCCCGACACAGGCAAACCAAAAGTAGGTCTCTTACTTGAAAGTAGTAACTTCATACTTCTGCCCATGTGTTAAATTAAGCATTCAGTCCAGCATGAGCACAATAAATCAGTAAAAATCTCCTACCAATAAAATAAAATAAGCCAATGACGTAAACTTTTAGTTTTAAGTGTAAATTAATTCAAAAATTACTTAGAAGGATCCCAGCATTAATAGAAAAAGCATGGATAAACAATACCTCAGCATAAAGAAATTCCTCCAGTCAGAAAGTAATTTAAAATGTTGTCCAGTAAGCAGCTGCCAGTGTCCCTCGACGTTATAAGGAGCCAGAAGCGTGTAAGAAAAAATTGAGTCACAGCTTAATGTGCAGATGTTATTGCGCTACATGAATTTCCCCATTTAAAAAGAAAAACATCTCGGGAACCACTAAAACTGACATAGCATTTCTCGACGCAATGTGGAGCTCCGTGCTCAGGTGGCCATCTTGAAAGGCGCAGCACGCACGTCCTCCCCAATCTGTACTATTAAACTTATTTGGTGGAGATTGAGGTTAGAGTCCTATCTTTGGTTTGTCTTGTTTCAGGATGGCAAACTCAGTTGGTCAAAGAGGTTTAACATCATTCACAAAATTTGCTGTGACCTCAGGAGTGCCATATGGTTTCGACTTGTTGTTCAATGTGTATGCCGGTCACCTTTGTTACATCATTAGATTATTTGCCTGGAAAGTGCTTTGTTATGCAACATGCAAATCAAAATTTGTCTGGACAATCAAGCAAACAGTTCTCTGTTTAACCTCTGTAATTGTCTTGTGTCTGTTCAGCAGCAAACAGGACATAAAATCCTTTAGGTAAATGCTAGCAAAGCATTCATTTTCATTTTGGAAAACCAATGTGAATGTTGAAACAACTCTTTCTGGTTGATCGCCAGGTGACAAGCTATGTATCCAATTGGGAAGCTCAAATCATTGGGTCTAATCAGAACTGAATCAAAGAGCACAAATAAAAGACCTTGGCATTGTGTGCTTTTATGCACTACAGGCTAGATGTCTCAAATTGCACACTGAATTTTTGCAACAAGTATCTGATTTTGCAAACTGACATATGCACTATTAAGTCATTTTCAAATTCACAATTGTCAGTGAGTTCGCTGATGGCGTTGCCACCTGGCAGATTTTCTACCAGCACCACTGGTATTCATACATGCCAATAGACCTTATTCAGATGGGAATCTCCAGATTTTCAAAAGAAAAAAATTGCAATATTTTGTATGTTTCCCATCGGAAATTGCCTCTGCTTCAATAGAAGTGAATGGAAGAAATACATTATTCTGATTATGCATTTCTTTTTAAAACTCCCACTTTCCTCATCTAAAATGTTGGCAAGCAAAATACACCTAAATCCAGTATTTTTAGCTCTCATCTGTACATACCACAAATGTAAATAAGAAACACTTTGAAATGTGTTCTAGGTCCGCGTTTTAAGGACCCCGGTCTAATGAATAAACTAAACACAGTCAAAAAAGTCATGTTACAAATTAATACTTTTTATTTTATTTACAGGTATATTTAGTACCATGTCCAGACCATTGCCTACTCTTAAAACTTCAACAAATGGCCGGTATTTTATCTTTTGGAAAGGTGGCCACCCTATCTTGCAGTCCTGGAACATACCACGCATTAGGCGTTAGACTAACGCATTTCACTAAAATGCATTGTCACACATATCTGTGTTGTGTCTCAGCTGTTAGTTTATTAACTTGTGCAAGTAAGTGTTAACTATCTGAATTCGCAGTAGTAGCAAGCAGCACTGGACACCTAGGACGCTAACTTAAATATACTGGTGTGACATTTTTTTAAATAATAGTCAGACTGACTGACTGTGACAGTTATGTGTGTCTCACAGGCTCTTCTTAGGCTTTACCAGCAATCATGGTATCACACAGGTGCAGACGGCGGTGGCCGGACTCAGCTAACTAATTAATTTATGGCATAGGCCTGAGGCAGCTTTATAGTCTGGGTCCAGGTCCCATGTGGGACAGAGAGAGCGGCATGGAGTGATTTGCCTCACCTGGGGCATATTATCAAGGACGGCGTTAAAATTATCGCTGGTTTAGCGGCAGAAAACTGCCGCTAAGGCGGCGATAATGGGCTTGATATTATGCCCTGGAGCATTCCAATAGAAGACCATGCTCACACCAGAACATGGGCTTCTATTGGAATTCTCAAGGGCATATTATCAAGCCCATTATCGCCGCTTTAGCGGCAGTTTTCTGCCGCTAAACCCGCGATAAGTTTTAACGCCATTCTTGATAATATGCCCCCTGGTTTATTATTTGGGTCTCTCCAAACAGCCGCAGTGCCATCAATTCACAGACAGGTACTCTCATCAGCATGCATCGTGGCTGTCACTCGAGTCAGACTACTTTTGCACTTACCTGCGTGTGTCTGGATCTGAAGGCGGGGTGTTGGTTTCAGGGGTCTTTCGACACTTGCTGTTCTGCAAGCTTCAAACAGCAATACAGTGCGGACAGAATACCCAACTTCGGATCATGCTGCTTCTGTGCTGTTTACATGTTTTCACTTTTAGCCCATGGACAGAAAACACATTTTAATCTTTTCTAGGAGTGTCATCTGGTGTATTTACACTTGGTGTGTAACTTATCACTCGCTGGATCACACAGACACCCTGTGTGGCACTAGAGATATTTATGCCAGGACATCAGGGCAGGCTCTGGTGATGCTAAGCCCACCACACCTCTGAATGCCTCATGTGCATCCATCAATACCCCTTCTACATTGGTGGGGCATGTTGCAGTCCAGATCTGGGTTCTTTACTAAACTGTTATCTTGCATTGTCAGTGGCACTTACTGCACAGCTTCATTCCAGGTTTTTTACAGTCTAAAGGTCCTTGCTCTTTTTGATGTTAAGTCTTAGTGGAGCCTTGTGATCTGCTTTCTAGATGTCCATGGCTGCCAAGGTTTTAGATTGCTATGTGTAACATTTTCATAATTTCATTTTAATTCATAGTCATTGAAATGTCACTCATAATTACACTGAAATTATAAAAATGTCACACATAGCAATCTGGAACCTTGGCAGCTATGTCTTGCCTATTTAAAAGCTGTGTAAAGCTACAATAACTCATGAGCCTTGTTAATGTAACCAAGGAATGGATTCACATCCTTGTATTGATAAGAAATACAGCGCCACACATTGCATTAACATGTTTAGAGATTGTCCTGTGGCTGGAACGCTTTCACAATACACTCCCTCACAGCTCGGCTAGCAACATGGATGCCGAATGTTGACTGATTGCGTAATATATCATCGCAGCGCACTCTAGGGGGCGGCTCTGGCATGCAGGAAGTATTTAGAACAGTCTGGCACCGGGGGGAGCGGAAGCAGACGGGTTAGTCATGTTGTCGCGAGGTTTCGAAGGATGAGCTAGCCAGGTCACCTGCGGTATTTTATTTTTCTAGTGACTCACGTTCACGAGGAACCTACTGTCCTTCGTCAGACTCTTTACTGCCAAATGTTTGACACTATTACAGGCAAGCTACATGCCACAGGCGGTCTTTACAAAGCAGACGCGTGCTCGTAAACGCTTTGACCTTCCTTCACGAATGTTAAAAGCAATATAAGCAAATAATCATTCATGCTGTTACTGCCTCTGCCTACGATTTGGAAGAGAACGGAAAATCCCAGTTCATGTTTACATCAAAATGTTTACGGTTAACCTTGGTTGCAAACCAATATCACTTGCTTTTGTCGGAGAGGTAAGGATTAATTACATCGACTGTTGTGTTTCTAGGATTTTGTGAATGCCTTTCTTTTTGTCTCTAATTTAAATTTTAAGGTACGCATTTGCCACTTTCCTTTCATTTCCACAAAATACAAAAGGTAGCTCACTTTATCCCCCTTTCTACTGGGCACGATGCTTCATCTCTGCCTAAAACAGCGTGATCTTAAGAAAAAGGATAATACACCGAGTTGAACCCGGTTTTTAAATAGCTGAATTATTTTTAATAATATGAATGATGCTCTACATTTCATCTGTTGTTTCATAGAGAAATGTCCATCACATTTACGTCTGCCAAACGAATGATTAAAAGCTGCTTTGGTCCAAGGAAGTAATGCAGGCCTCGCCAGCCCCCTCACAGCAGGGAGCAGAACGGTCACCAAGCCTTCAGGAGCTCCATCAACCCTTCAGGGGGGAGGCCCATTCAGCATAAGGACAGTGAGTATCTGTGAGATATGGGAAACTCAGGGTCCCCTCTTCACATTCTGTAGGGGAAGCGAAACCCACATTTGAGTAAGAAGTTTGAAAATTGCAGAAGAGCAGAGTGTAAAGTAGTGGGTTACAACCCACATACTTGGAAAAGAAAGGACGCAGACACAGTGGTATGGTTCATGGAACTGTCCCAGGGCACGTGCGCCCGGTCCCTTTTATTAGCAGGGTCACCTGGCCGGTGACGCCTGTGACGGGTGGGTGCAGCGTGTACAGCACATTCCTTGAACACTAAAACGTGTACAGCAGCACTCTACATCCCTTCCAAACTTAATTGAAAAAGGAGATTAACAAGTCCAACCTGTGGAAAAGAACAAACGAAACACAGCACCGCTGAGTCGCTTCAGGCCATCTGCAGGGCAGTACTGGATCGCTTGACTGCTTGCCCATGAGGTTTTAGTCTACCTCAGCGATGTCTTTCGGTCCGGCCTGGTGTCACAGTGTTGGAGACTATTTACATAGTTCAATGTGGGTGCATCCGGACTGGTGGTGGAGTCCGCTGTGGAGATCTCTTTGAAGGTGCTCAGGCTCCAAGCACGGCAATCATCAAAATCAATAAGGGCTTGGCATCAAGAGGAATCACATTTAAACTCAAGGACCTCCACTACTATTATCTCCCCCCAATCTCTGGCATCACGTCCAAATTAGTGAAGTCCTGGGCCTCTTAAATTTCAGTTAAAAAGACCTGCAACACTACCCTCTGTTACCTAACAATATTTTCGACACAAAGTAGATCATCAGAGCTCAGAAAAGTAATCAGAGAAATAGATGTGAGAAGTGAGAAGGCACCTCATGTACGCAACACCAGGGAGGCTACCAGCTGGTTCTCGCTAGTATGCCCACGTTTTGTCATCATTGTTTGCCCACTCACAAGAATCAGAAAAATAGTGTCCAGTGGAGAAAAAGTAGACAAAGCAAAGAAATTTCAAAAAGAGACTTTGTTGTCCCCATAAACAGAAAGAGAGAAAGAAAAACCCTGTGTATTGCAAAGAACGAGTGTTCCAAGCAATATTAAAATTGCGTTGAAAACTCACTGTAGGTCGCCCTCTTTATTCAAACCAGCGAGTTCACTCAAAATAAAAGCACTATATGTTGCTAACCCTTGTAAGGAAGGCCAACATGTTTCATTGCCATTTATCCTTATTGTGGCAATTTCATCAGGGCATAGGGTTTCAATCACTCGCCTCACTGGACATATACTTTTGTGTTGCGGAAGGGCTATAAAAAGCAGGAAAAAGGAGAGAAGAAGAATAGCAATTTTCTATTCAATCCTCTGTAAAAATATATATGGACCATCCATTTGTGCTTATAATCAAGTCTACACCAAATATTCATTCCAGTTGAGTGTATTTACCATGTGAAGGCCGAGGGCACTCAAACCAGCCTTCACCATCCCAAACGGTGTTGTATTAAATACTCTTTTCCCCGATTTTCGGAAGTGCGCTGTGGCTAGCGCGTGTTCCACCTGTGGAAAAAAGGTTTGCAACTTCTCATCAAGTGCCAAGGTATATTCTAATTGGTATTTTCCACAAGCATGCATTCACTACGTATCCTCAAATCTCATTTTACATCTTTTAGTAAACACCCGCTATACTCAGGCAGCGGCAGTGTTTTGTTCACGTATCCTTTTTAATCACCAACCAACACAGGATTGCTCAACGAACACCCGACTGAGACTAATACAGTCACGTTATTTCAGTCGTCCTGCCCCAACCATACCTAGTTACGGCAGCGCATATGTTCACCGTAATTACACGTGACAATGCCCGGCACACCATAATGCCCCCGCACCGTTTCGCAGCCTTTGTACCGCGGTTTAAGAAATCTCACCACAACCAGTATCAGAGCGATCCGTATCTCGTCACCGCCTCAATTCAAATCCGCTTCGCAGCCTCTAATGCTATCTCTCTGGACCACGCCCCCCTGCTTCCGCCTCACGTATTAAGGGGCCAGTGTTAGGACTTACTCGGGTCTCCACCGCCAGCGGCGGCCATCTTGGAACAGCCACTATCGCGCATGAAAAGCTCTTAGTCAGATGTTCAATTGTTTGGTAATCCAACACAGCATAACAATGTACAGGCAGTGCACCGGATTCACATATATGTTCCTCAAATCTGTGTAAACAGATCATTTAGAACTGAATCAGTTTATGTCATTATTACAAGGGGCTTTCCCTTCACAGTAGACCGTGAATTTCTGCAAATGCTCAGCGTACTTCAATCACTTACTTCCCAAAAATTCTGCACTCAATCAAAAATGGGAATTCAGCAATTTTCATCTTACACTGCTGCGCTACTCATAATCATTTCTTTAATCAACTCCCGTCAGGTCATAACTATATCCTATGGGATCATTGATGTGATGCTGCTATCTATTAACTTTATGCCACTCAATATGATCATTTAGGCCTGTTAGATCCGCCTTCTCAGTAAAAATCCAACGAGATTCTCTGGTTGCCAGCACTTTCTCTATTTTATCATTGCTAGCCACCACCCTCTCCAAGACAACCCATTTCAGGGCCTGCAGATCATGTTTGGATTCGCAAAAGTGTTGTACCAAGCGTGTGGTGAGTTTGCCGGCTTTGATGGTACTCAAATGCTCTTGAATCCGTACCTTTATTTTTCTGGTAGTTAAACCTATGTACTGTGTCTAAAATTTACTTGGACATTCAGTAATGAATGTGCGGTATATTTAGATCTTGATATTAAGGTACAGGGTAACACCTTGAACACAATGGTTCATCAAAAGGGGTCAGATAGATACTCACTCCTACATTACCATTCATATCATCCAAGAGCCTTATGGGACAACGTACGCGGGTGAGGGTACGGGTCGTACTTACACTGTTGGGGTGGGGGGTACGCTCCATACGTACGCGGGTGAGGGTACGGGTCGTACATACACGGTTGGGGTGAGGGTACGGGTCGTACATACACTGTTGGGGTGGGGGTACGCTCCATGCATACGCGGGTGAGGGTACGGGTCGTACTTACACTGTTGGGGTGGGGGGTACGCTCCATACGTACGCGGGTGAGGGTACGGGTCGTACATACACGGTTGGGGTGAGGGTACGGGTCGTACATACACCGTTGGGGTGGGGGTACGCTCCATGCATACGCGGGTGAGGGTACGGGTCATGCTTACACTGTTTGGGTGGGGGTATGCTCCATACGTCCGCGGGTGAGGGTACGGGTCGTACTTACACTGTTGGGGTGGGGGGTATGATCCATACGTACGCGGGTGAGGGTACGGGTCATACTTACACTGTTGGGGTGGGGGGTACGCTCCATGCATACGGGGGTGGGGGTACGGTCCGTACCCACGCTATGGAATGCTTGTGCGGGCCGTACCCAGGCCTTTGCCACGTGGGTACAGCCGTCCCGCCATTGCTGGGGTGACGTAGGTGTGGGCGTGGTACGACTCGTACCCACGCTCTTAAGGCGTGGGTACGGGACGTACCTGTATTGTTGTGTTGCCGGTTCGCGTCGTCAAGCACTTCCGTTGTGGCGGACGCTGGCTTTGCTGGACACGCCCCCACCCCCTCGTAGTGACCAGGGCCTGGGGGTCAGGTATGTCCAGGGCATGTGTGCTGTGTGACTTTTGTGGGGGTTTTGTGGCCTGCCCCTGCTCCTGCCCCCCCCTTTCCCCCCTCCCTTTGTTGTTCTGACCTTCTGCGGCGTCTGCGTCGTAACCTGTAGAGGAGGTCGACTGCTATGAGGGCCGGGATGACACGTAGGTTCGGGTCCATGTCTGTCCGTCGCGTGCAGGTACTCCTTGTTCGCGTCGTCCTGATTTCCCGGCAGTTTTTGGCTGCCGGAAAATATTCTCCGTGCGGGATGACGTCGGTGCGAATTGTAATGCCTGGTTCGTGAATGGCAGGCTGCGTGCGTCCCGACGTCACGTCGGCACTTTCCCGGATCACATTTGTATGTTTATTTTCGTCGGTCGGGGTTTTGTACGATTCGTACGGAAATGGTGTTTCCGTGCGAATCGTAATTCCTTGTTTGTATATTTTTGAGCCCGGGTACGCGTCGGACGGAGAATATGCTCCGTCCGACGGTTCGTACCCGGTTTTTACCGGATCGTGATCGGCACCATTATCTTTCCATTCTTCTAGTTCTATATCTTCCATTTCTCTTTCCTTTCTTTGTTTCTCTCTTTTCTTAACAGCTTCTCTTTTTATATGACTTTGTAATTTTCTTCTTTTGCTACATAAACATCCTAGTCTCAGAATTAATACTAAAAATATCACACGTTACTGGAATTAGAATCTTACCAATAAATGTACTACCTAATTTTATTTAAAAATTTTTAAAAGTAGAAAACCCTTTTCCAATCTTCTCCCAAATACTTTCAACCCCCAATGGAACAATCTCCTCGTGCAAGTCAATTATATTCTTAATATATGTCTTTAAATCTTGACTTTCGTCAGGAATATAAGTACAACAATGTTGCACCTTCAGCATTCCACAGACTCCCCCCTCTTTGGCCAAAATAATATCAAGGGCAAGTCGATTCTGCATAACCATGGCTCTCATGGCAACCATTTCGGTATTTACCAGTAAGAACCCTCCAGCAGTGCTTGTCGATAAGCGATCCACTACTGTAGACAATTTTCTAATTTTGTGTGCATTCAGAGATATTCCAACGGCTGGTATCAGTGCTCCAAAAATATCCCCTACAATTTCTGACCAACTCTCCCTCTTTCTACGTGTTAGTTGTCTACCTATCTCATGCGCACCATCTTTTCCCCTTCCCACATGAAATATCTTTGGGAAGACCAGGCCTAGGTAACATGTGCCATACCAATGGTCCGGTAATCGATAATAAGATTTGTTCCCACAGATAAAATATAATCCAGGGAATACCGGATCATTTCCTCCTTTAAATCCCCATCCTCCCATGATTCTATAAGTATCATGGCAGTCACTCTCACCTATGAAATAGTTATCATACACAGTTTGATTTCTTCTAATACACAATTTCCCTTTCCTAGGCCAATCTAAAGCCATAGCTGGACTAGTTTCTCCTTTCAAATGTTTTTCTCTTTCAACGTCCCAGACTGTCTTTTATTCCTTTCCCTCAGGTATCATCCTTTGCATCTTGATTCTCCTTTCTTCTACCATATCTAAAAAAGTATTTTCTTCCCTCTTCAGACTACAAGTGAGATTATTCCTAAACACTGATTCTAAAGTTAATTCTCTAGTTTCTAGGAAAAATTCACCTAAAACTTTACCAGGTTTTACCCAGTTCAATTCAGGAACTACGGGTACCTGTGAAAAAATGTTATCCACATCAAAAAAATAATATTCTAGTTTCCCTGTTTTAAAAAACAAACTCGCTAATACACTACATGTTATTCCATATGTCACTGGAAGGTGGTGGTATGCAACTCCCTCAGACACTGATGCGGGTAACTGCATGCAGACGTAGCAGTCTCTCACATCCATGGTTTTTACATATTCATACAACAATTTTGAGAAGACATTGTTAGACAAACCAGTTATGGACCTATCCTTATGCAAGTAAGTTCTATCTATTTCTTTAGTTGGATAAATATCATGAATCTTTCTACATTAGACTTATTCTCACTATGACCTTCTATTGTTTCAAACAATACTTTAAATGAAACTATTAAAGCTAATACACTCCACAGAAGCATTAGTAATCCTGTACAACAGCAACACACCTTGCACCATCTTCGAAGGAACACACATGTAGATTTTCTACCTTCTGAGTTTGCCATTTCCGAAAATAATCAGTGTCTTTTGACTTAGCCTCGTCTACTCACAACTAGTTTTGTCCAAACCCAAGGCTCTAGGCGCCTACTTGGTTCCTTTCGGATATGTCTCTTATTCAGTATTTTCAAAAATGTTTTCCTCTTCTGGAACACGTTGGTTTCTTCAATTTGGCATTTGATCGTCTTTCACTTTACTCTCACAGTCTTGGTTCAGAATTTCCTGAACATCCGTCTCTTCTCCGATGTCGGACAAGATAATTCTCAGGATTTCAGAATCTTCGTCTTCCTCAACCACATCTGGTAAAGTCACCCCTAGATCCCCTTGGCTGTCTGCTTCCTCTTGTACTTCAGGAAGTGCCACGTATGTCCATTCTGGTGACTTATACTTCTGGTTGGGTTTCTTAGTCCGTTTTCCCTTCTCCAACGGTGTCTGATCAATATCTTTTGATTTCTCTGGGCTAGACACCTCATTTACTTGCTCAGCTCTAGATGACTTTACTTGTGTCAATCAATATCTTAATCTTTTTACCTTGTTTGGCCAAACTTCCTCCTTTGCTGGCCTTTTCAGCTTACTTCCTTTTTCACTTCTCTCAGTTTTCCATGCTCTTTTCCTCAGGACTCGGCCTTCTTGTACTTCTTCATCACTGTCCTCAGACTCAGTTCCACCTTGACTCTTACTTTCGGTAGTTTTTATTTCCACAGCTTTCTTTTCCTAGTCTAATTCTGTCCCTCCTCGTGATTCTTCCATGCAATCTTCCTGCTGACTAACTGTCCCTTCTTCTACCTGGATGTGTTGTTTCCCTACACCTCCTCGGGGTTCTTCCGCAACAATCTTTCCCTCTCTCTCTGTATCTAGTACCTCACCATCTACTTCTGTGATTTCAGGTGGAATTTCTCACGTTTTTACATGTGGAGCTTCTTTATCGAGAATTTCTTTGACAGTCTCTTCACTGTTTTCTTTTACTCTTTCATGTACTTGTACTTGTTCAGTATCTGACCCTGAGCTAGTGTCAGAAATTTTCAATCTCCTTCTTAATGGTAGATTCTCTGGTGCTATAACTGGACTTGATTCTAACTCCCCCCTTTCAGGAGTTGGTCTTGCTCTCGTTTCTTCTGAATCTGACTCGGAACTGGTATCAGATTCTTCAAAGTATTCTTCTTCAGTGTTATTCGCTGGATTAGGAATTCGCAAGGTATGACTAGTATGAATCCAATTCTTCACTCCAGTACATTTCACAGCTGTCGTCGTGGTCAAGATTACCTGACGCGGTTTACCCCACCGTGGGACCAGACAATTTCTTCTTCTATGCACTTCAACTCTCACCCAGTCTCCTGGACTTAGATCATGAGCTGGCTTCTTTTCAAAGGTGGTTGCATCCGATCCAACCTGATGAAACACAGAATGAACGGAATCAGCCAACCCCTTGCAATAATCCAATACCAAGTCATCAGATATAGGCAATAGTTTGTTGACAGGAATGAAAACATGTCTCATTGCCCTCCCCATTACTATTTCATGGGGACTCAATCCAGTATTCCTATCAGGGATAGATCCAATTGTCATGAGCACTAGAGGCAAGACATCAGGCCATTTCAAACATGTGTCTAAACACATTTTTCCCAATCTATTTTTAATGGTGCCATTGACTTGTTCCACCACACCAGAAGCCTTTGGGCGATAAGCACAATGCAGTTTCTGCTGTACATTCAATGCTTCACAAATCGGTATCATGATTTCATTATGAAAATGCTTTCCTCTATCTGATTCGATCGTGACTGGAAAACCAAATCTGGGAATGAATTCTCTCAATAGTAGTTTTACTACAGTAATTCCATCACTCCTTCTAGTTGGGTATGCTTCCACCCATCGTGAAAATAGGCAAACTACCACTAGAACATACCTCAGTCTATTGCAGGGGGGCATTTCAATGAAGTCAATCTGCATTCTAGCGAAAGGCCCTCCTTCCCGTCCTATCGTCCCTAGGCTCACCACTGTTTTCCTTCCCGGATTGTATTGCTGACATATAAGGCATCTCTGACACAGACTCTCAGCTACGAGTCTAAACTTGGCATTATACCATGTCTGTTTGAAAAGCCTAATCATAGCATCCCTTCCTACATGTGCTTGTCCATGATACATCAGTGCCATGGCAGAGACCATGCTATCAGGCATGACTGGTCTTCCATCCCGATAAACCCAAACGTGATCTGTCTCTCGGGGTGCACATCCTGATTTTATCCACTGTTTCCTTTCCTCGTCTCCTGCTTCTTCTTGTAACTGCCTCACCTCCCCCCATGTATTAACAGTGTTAGTGAAAAGCAAGGGACATGAATTAATTTCCTTTTCCCTGCCTCGATTAACCGAATTCTGGTTGGGTGCACAATATCGTGCCATGTCATTGGTAAACGCATTACCCGCTGATATATAATCAGTGGTTTTTGAGTGTGCAGCCCATTTTACTACTGCCAATTGCTTAGGCAGCTGTATCGCCTCAAGCAATTTTCCAACCACTTCAGCATGCCTTATAGGAGTTCCACTGGATGTCAAATATCCTCTTTGGGACCAAATCTGCCCAAAGTCATGCACCACACCAAAGCCGTACTGACTATCGGTAATCGCAGTGACTCTCAGATTATTTCCCAACTTGCACGCTCTTGTTAATGCAAATAATTCAGCAATCTTGGCTGATTTCACTCTTTTCAGACAAGATGCTTCCAGTACAGCTGCTACAGTACATACTGCGTACGCTGCACTCAAAATCCCCTTGTCTGTTCTCAAGCATGACCCATCCACAAACATCACATAGTCACTTTCTTTCAGAGGTACATCTTTTATATCAGGGCGTGGTTTAGTACAAAAATCAAGCTCTTCCAGACAATCATGATCCACATCATCCCTGACTTCCACATTCTCAGCATCAGGTAACAATGTTGAAGGGTTCACATTAAGACACCTCACAAGGCTCACATTTGTTGCACCTAAAATGACCTTCTCATACTTAGTTAGAAGACAATGGGCCACATGCATCAACGTGAAAACTGCTCGCAAACGGGCAGATTAGCAGAATCTGCCCCTTTGCGACCGGTATTTTTGCCTTTGGGATGCATCATCCCAAATGCAAAAATCGCTATTTGAGGAATCTCTAAATAGCGATTCCTTAAATTGCGATTGCATTTAAGGAATCCCAAATTGAGATTCCTTAAATGCAATGCATGAAAGTTTAAAAATTAGCGATTTCGCTAATAGGGGGAGCAAATTACCATGAAGTTGAACTTCATGGTAATTTGCAAAAACTTTGAAAAATGCACTAAAGGGCATTTTTCAAAGTTCCATTTTACACACACACATGCCCTTGGGGCATGTGTGTGTGCAAGATGTATTCATATGCAGATTTCAGGGGTGCAACAGGGTGTCTTTTTGACGCCCTGGCACCCTTGAAATAGCATGAGCAATTTGCGATTCTCTAATTGAGATTAGCAAATTGAGAAAGTCCTCCCATTCATTCCTATGGGCCTCTAGGCCCATAGGAATCAATGGGGAGGTATTCCTTAATAGCGACTCGCAATTTGCGAGTAGCAATTAAGGAATGTTTAGGAATCGCTATTTTGTAAGCGATTTCTACATGCATAGCCTTTTGCTATTCCTTATTAGCGAATCCTTATTTTTCGCTATTAAGGAATCGCAAATGGCATTGTTGATGCATGTGCCAGTATGTGTCATAAACTGAGTGCGACTCCTAGTTAAAAGGATCGCCATGTCATGAGGCACAAACACTCACAGGATATCCCATCACAATTCCTACACTCTGTTCCAGGCTTTTACAGGTAGCTGCTACAGCTTTCAAACAACCAGGTAATACCACAGCTACAGGATCTAGTATAGCCGTAAAATATGCAATTGGTCGTCTCAATTTTCCATGTTTCTGTACTAGTACAGAAAGCGCACATCCATTTCTTTCGCTGCAATAGAGCTCAAACTCTTTTTCATAGTCAGGCATGCCAAAAGCTGGGGCTTCACACAAACCATCTCTCAATTGTTTAAACTCCTTCAACTCCTCCTTATTCAATTCAGTGGGGTCTTTTACATCACTCTTTGTCAAAGGCAATCAGTGAGAAATTACTGATCCACTGACGGCAGTACCCAACCATTCCAAGAAATATTCTCACCTCTCCTTGAGTCATTGGGGCTCTCATTCCTTTGATTATCCTGATCCTATCTGGAGTCACTTTTCGTAGCTCTTTTTTGATTTTATGGCCTAAATACTGTACTTCCTTTTGACAAAATTGTAACTTTGATGGGGATACTTTAAGTCCTCCATCCGCCAAATGATTCAGTAGAGCTACAGTATCCACTACACAGGCCTCTCGAGTTCTCGATGCCACCAGTAGGTCATCGATATATTGGACTAGTACTGAACTTTCGGGCATTTTTAAATCTTCTAGAGACTTCTTCAGAGTCTGATTAAATATCAATGGACTTTCTGTATACCCCTGTGGGATTCGGCACCATGCCAAAGTACGTTCGACAAACCGGAACGCAAAAATCTGTTGGCTATCAGGGTGCAATGGAATGGAAAAGAAAGCATGACACAGGTCAATGACTGTGTACCATTCTGCATCATGTGGAATCTTGTATAGAATCACAGAAGGATTTGGTACGATGGGACAACATGATACAACCATTTTATTCACGTTTATCAGGTCTTGCACTATCCTGAAAGTTTGGTGAAATGCATGGACTACTCATTATTTCTCTCAAAATACCTTGTTCAATCATTCTGTCTATTATAGGAGTAACTCCTGTAATTATCTCGGGTGTCAATTTATACTGTGGTATATATGGGTAAACTTACTCCTTCCTTTATAGCAATTTTAACAGGGTCTACATTTCTCATTAGTCCCATACCTCCGTTTTCACTGTTTTCTTTAATTCCTGAGGCAATTCCTCTGGGTCAAATACAGCAAATGCCTCAGTAACTTCAGGTTCCATATTGGCTATAGTAATTTTGTACAGTACATCCTCGTCAGGGGTCTCAAAGGCTATGCCATCAGGAGTACAGAAAATCGTGCAGTTCATCTTACACAGCAAATCCCTCCCTAACAAATTTACAGGGCTGGTGTCGCACACAACAAAACGGTGCATATCGGAAAATGTCGCTATTTTAACCTTAACTGGTTCAGTAAGATATGTTTTTATCTGTCTGTTTGAGACTCCAACTACTTGGATTGTGTCATCTGAGAGAGGAAGATTTTTAATGTCTGCTGATCTAACAGTTGAACGAGTAGCACCAGTATCTACTAGGAAAGTAAGGTTTTCGTCATTTATCTTTCCACCCACAAAAGGGCCTGTCTAGTCTACTTCCAGAGTTGCGCCAAGTACGCACTCTTCTACCTCTCCTCGGCACCGTCAATAACTTTCTTCTGACTCACTCTCATCGTGTTGCAGCAAATACTGCGAGATAGCAATAGCACGCGGCAGCTTAGTTACCTGTTCTTCGGTGTAGAATCCTGTCTCATTACTGTATCTCTGAGGGTTTACGCTCTGTGGAAAAGGCGGTTTTGGCACCTGACACTCTTGGGGAACAACCTGCTGCTGTCGCTGTGGTTGACAACTCACCTCATTCTGCACCTGTGGATTCAATGATGCATTATCGCCATTAGCACTTGGGGGTAATTTACACTCGGATTTCCAATGCCCTATCTTTCTGCAGTTATGACATGGCCACTTCTTTTTGGCTTATTCTATACTAATCTGTCCTTTTCCCTTCCCAATATTGGGTTTTTGTTTCATATGGCTCATGCCATTTGCCTATTCAATCAGTTGGGCTTTCTGTCTTTCTGCCACTTTAACCTAAGCCCATATGGCCTTTTCTTTTAACTTTCGCTGCTTGGCTTCAATCTCATCGCTAAAATACTTTGCATGCCTCAATACTTCGTCTATCTTTTTATTTTGCCAATCCACAGTATGCGGTTTAATCATTTCACTTACTTCAGGTCGCAACCTGTACACAAATCGATATACAAAATGACTTAAATCTTTCTCACTCAAATTTTCATCTCCACTGTATTGTTTAAAAGCCAATAATAATCTCTCATAATAGGCATGTACAGATTATTTTACTTCTTGGTGAGTTCTATCAATCTTTACCCAATCAGTTTCCTTTGGAGGTACTTTATTTTCAGAAAGGTAACTACCTGTTCGTATTTTCTCATTACCTCCGGATCAGGGGCACCTGTTTTAGGATCTCTAGGGTATTCCTGAGTAGGCCAACAAATTGTAATCTTACATTCTGCCCATAGATCTGCTGGCACAATTATGTCAAATAGACTGTTCAAATCAATCCACAGTACTCTTGATAATTTTACAAACCTGTCTACCTGCCTATACCATTCCACCGGCTTCTCGCGAAGACGGGGGAAGTCATTTGTAAATGATAAAATGTCCTGTCTAGTCCAGGGAACATGCACATAGCCACCTCCTGGGATCTCCCTCATGGGACACTCAGTTACCGCTTTCTCTTTTTCTCTTACTGGGAAAGCTGCAAACGTTTTGTCTGTTGCATCGTCTCGTTTCCGAAACCACCTGCTCTTCCATTTATCTACGTCGCTCCATTTTCTTAGTGAAACAATTATCTGTTTAATTTGAGTTAATCTTCCAGTGGTACTCAAATTCTCAATGTCTTTTTCAGCAAAGTCTACTCTGTATGGTTTCTGTAATGACTTTATTTTTTCGAAATCGATACCCATTTCACTCGCCACTTGTTCCAATTTCTCATGCAAATTTCTTGCCCTCCAGGTTATACTTTTACACAGAAACATTAGTTCTTCATCCTGATATGCTTTTAGCTTTTCTGTTGGAATAGTTGCTACTATTAATTCTTCCAAAGTTATTTTTAATTTTGCCACATCTAAAGGTCGAGGTTCGGCATCTTTTTGCTGTAAACTCCTTAACCATTCGCTTAGTTCATCTGAAGTGGGACCTACAGGAATTATTTCATTCCTCACTCCTTCTAGACTCTTTGGTGATCCTGGTACGGATTCTGTTGTCATTAGTGTTTTAATTGTTGGACTCCGATTCACTGTCAAATTTTTAGGAGTACTTAATCCAGAAGTTCCTACCAATTGTCCCCATGGATTTTCTCCTGAATTTCTTTTTTCCATTTTAGCTTGTTTATTACTGTTGTAAGGGAGCGTTAGACAATGCTCACTATCCTTTTGCTTATCAAAGACAGCCATCACTGGTCCTATTGTTACAGGAACAGTTACAGCTTCCATATTTTTGGTCAATTCCCTAATCTTTTCAGTTAACTCCAGGGTAGTTCTGGCTAATTCAGCTGAGTTTTCATTTGTCATTCTACCTGGTTGTGTATTTTCTGATTCTCTGAAGGGATTATTTTTCCCTACCTCAGGTGGCGTTGGCTCAAATTTTATATTTTGTGGGGCCTCTTTTACTGGTGCACTTGGTGTCCACGACGTAGAATTTGGTTGATACGGGGGATGTTTTTTATAAAACATGTCCTCAAGTACATCATCCTCCGACTCATTCACACCATACTTGTAGCCTTCTGATCCTGTATTGTTTCTCTTTTCTGTACACTTTCTACTACTAGTCTCTTCAGCATTTCTCATAGGGAACATCCCATCAGCCATATTTGCACTCCGCCATCTCCTCATTCTGTCATCATGATTCTCCTGTCCGCACAATCTACCAAACATGTATTTATACCTTCCGCCACTCTGCTGCCGCTCCCTTTCATACATCTCATCTTCCCATTCTGTTAATGCTTCAAACTGAGTAGGTCTAGGTCTTGGTTCTAATCTCATCATCCTTTATCTTAAGTTCCTTATTACCGCTAAATTAAATGAACCATTTTCTGGAAATGCTAAAACTCCATCATCTTTTGTATACTTTGCCCAATTATCTAGCCAAATACATGTATGATACCCATATTTCGCAACCATGAAGGATGCGGGCGATTTCGGTGGAGGAAGCAACTGTCCCTCTCTAGTCACAATCGGCTTATCTTTTTAAAATAAATTCTTGATCTTCCCAAACCATGACTTTTTCTCTTTTTCTGGTGGATCGTAATACATCATTTTCCTTATGTATCGCTAGATTTCCTCTACGACTATCCTGTGGTCTTATCCAATCGTAGCGCGACTCACACTAACGCAACAATCAGGAGTGTCTATGTCACTTTTTCAACTCTCCAATCCCAGTGCGACGTACATTAACGCACCAATCCGGAGCGTTTACGTCTCTCAATGGCTGGCCAATCCCAGCGCGGTGTTTCTGACGTCAGTTTTCTCGCTACTCCTGCTGACCCCTCCTTTACAAAATGTATTGGCAAACTTTCTCTTACGTTTTCTTTTACTCAAAATCTGTTAGTAACGACATTAAAACACCACCGTTGTCCGCTTCGCTAAACCCAAGAGATAGTTTTGACCTTTTACACAAGAATTCCGTATTTCTCGAGAACAGCGCTTACCTCTGCCCTACCACGGAATTATTCCATTCGTTGATAAAGTAGCACTTCCCTCTGCCTTACCCTGCTAACAAGCAATGGCTAACCGTTTCTCTGGAGACAAAACACATGTGGAGACTACACTGCTCCTTAGAATTAAGGCCAGAGTTTCACAATAAATCCAAATGCTATTTCACTTACGCACAATCATGCAGAAAATGTAGTCCATTTGCACAAGAATCCTGTATTTCTCGAGAGCAGCGCTTACCTCTGCCCTTCCACAGAATTATTTCATTCGTCGATAAAGTAGCACTTCCCTCTACTTTACCCTTCTAACAAGCTTAGGGGAGACCTATTACCTTTACAGTGATGAGCGTAATCAGAACTAACAATTGACTCCTGTTCTTAAGACCGAAATTTCACAGGTGGCCTTCGCTATCCATACACCACTTACACACAGAAAATCCCTACCGATAACACACGACGATGTTACCAATTCGAACCCAGACAATGCATTGTGCGACTCCAATCGTCACTCGTTTTCCGCGTTTACCTACAGAGCAACAAGACAATACACCGTGCGACTTCACTTGCCACACGTTTTCCCCGTGTACCTACAGGGCAGCCAACTTCCTACATCCCGGAAGTCTTCAGAAACAACATAGAACGCGACGTGACTCAACATAGAATGTTAGAACATAAATCAATAATCAATCAAACATTCGATGATCAATAATCAATAATCACCAAACCAATACAATAAAACCATAACTCTGCTACCAGAAAAACTGCTCCAGCGGAAAGGGGGCAAATTTACATATCCTCCCTGCAATACAGATCCGTCACCACACAAGCTCATTTACGCACGCATTTATTGGTGGGGCCCATAACACCAAAACTCACACGTTCTCACTCTGAATCCGCACGGAGGAGGACGATGTATCCGCTGGACATGTGGGGGGGTACCTTATTACCTATAGGGAAATACATTTGTTACAGAATATACATATTTACATCAACACCTATAGGATCCTAACCTTAACCCCTTGAATGCCCATGACGAGCTGGACTCGTCATGGCACGCAGTTCTCGTGTGCCCATGGTGAGTCCAGCTCGTCATGAGGCATCCCCTGGGAAATCCCTCTGGTGCGGGCACCAGAGGGATTCCCTTTAAACCAAAATAGCCTCGGGAGCTGGGGAAGAGCTTCCCCAGCTCCCTCCCCCCCCCCCCCCCCCCCCCGGTTTCCCTGAAATGACGATCGGCGCGCACGTCACGCTGATGTCATTTCCGTGAAACCGAAACTGAAATGAGCCAAGAGGCTCATTTCAGTTTCCCTTTCTACGTGCTCAGGGGGATCGCCACAGGAGGGCGATTCCAAAGCAGGGATCCACCCACTAGACACCAGGGAGGGGGGAGCGGCCCCTTGGGCAAGGGCCTATGCTCCCCCCAGTTCATGTTGGCAACATTTAGTCTTTTTGCCCCCCTGGGGGGCAGGTGGGGGCAGTAGCCCCAAATCTGGCCCCCCCCACGGGGGCAAAAAGCCCACTAGACACCAGGGAATTTTTTTTTAAAGTAAAAATAGGGGTGGGGGCTGCCCAAAACGGGCAGGCTCATGCCCCCACCCCATCCCCCCAATTATTACAGTCTTTCTGCCCCCCCGGGGGGGACAGATGGGGCATTGGCCCCTAATCTGGGGGGCAGAAAGCCCACTAAACACCAGGGATTTGTTTTTAGGTTTTTTTAGGGTGGGGGTTGCCTGAAATTCTGGGTAAGGAAACGTTGGGGGATCCCTCCCTGGAATCCCCCGGGTGTCTAGTTTTCAGAAATGTGTGGGTTTGGTAGGTTTCCCTAGGGGGCAGCCGAGCACCGGGCCAAAAAACCAAGTGACCCCCCCTTGCAAAACCAGATCGTTTTGAGATAGGCTGTTTTCATGTTGCCTCAATATGTTTTGGGCCCTTGCCCGTCGCGGGTACTTGGGCCTCCCACACGAGTGAGGCACCGTTTTTATTGGGAGACCCGGGGGAACGCTGGGTGGTAGGAAATTTGTGTCAGCCCGGTGATCCCACAACTTTTCCACACAAAAATGTGTGAAAAGGTGTTTTTTTCAGCTACATTTTAGGTTTGCAGGGCATTCTGGGTAAGGAAACATTGGGGGATCCACGCAAGCCATACCTCCCTGGAATCTAGTTTTCAGAAATGTGTGGGTTTGGTAGGTTTCCCTAGGTGCCGGCAGAGCTAGGGTTCAAAAACTACAGCTAGACACTTCGCCAAAAAAGGGTCATTTTTCACAGCGAAATTAAGGTGTGTCCATGTTACGTTTTGCGCCGTTTCCTGTCGCGGGCACTAGGCTGACCCACACAAGTGAGGTACCATTTTTCTCGGAAGATTTTGGGGAATGCAGGGTGGGTGGAAATTTGCGGATCCACGCAGATTCCAGAACTTTCCACCACAGAAATGTGAGGGAAATTTGTTTTTTTTTACAAAAGTTTAGGTTTGCAAGGGATTCTGGGTAATAGAACCTGGTGAGAGGCAGTCAAGTCACCCCATCCTGGATTCCCATGGCTGTCTAGTTTTCAAAAATGTATAGGTTTGCTAGGTTTCCCTAGGTGCCGGCAGCGCTAGGGTTAAAAAGCTACAGCTAGGCACTTTGCTAAAAAAAGGGTAATTTTTCATTGTGAAAATGTGGTGTGTTCACGTTGGGTTTTGAACCATTTCCTGTCGTGGGCACTATGCCTACCCATTCAAGTGAGGTACCATTTTTATCGGGAGACTTAGGGTAATTCAGATTTTTAAAGGAACTGTTATTACCTATTGACTTTCGATTAATTTCTGCCTTCCAAATGAAAGACATTGTGTAAAAAGGAAGTCATTTTAAAAAATGATTGATAATTCTCATGCTAGTATGAGTATTCCCAATTTTGGAAATGTGCAAATATCTACTGTTTCTAAACACTATATTTTGTTCCCATTTCAGAAATACATAGGTGTCTTTCATACCGATTTCTCCATGTACACATTTGTACAGAATAATTACTATATACCCGGTACATAATAAAAAACCATTGCAAGTTGCTGTTCAGTTTTTGGCTCTGGGTTCGTCGGGTTCTTGGTGAACCTACAAGTCCTATATATCCCAACAACCAGTAATGTCCAGCGGATGTAACGGTATATTGCTTTCAAAGAGCTGTCATAATTAGAAGAAGTTACAGGTGAAAACGTTGGCACAAAAGGCTGTTTTTTTCAACTAATTTACAATTTATCCTATATTTAACTGTTAGTTTCTATAAAGAAACCTTGATGGATCTACACAAATGACCCCTTGCTGAATTCAGAATTTTGTCTGCTTCTCCAAAATGTATAGCTTTCCAAGATCCATTATTGCTTTCGTACCCATTTCTACCAATAACTGGAAGGAGGTCGAAAGCACAAAAAATAGCAAAAATAGGCTTTGTCCCAGAAAAATGCCAAAACTTCGTAAAAAATGTTGGGTTTCTGACAAATGTCTGGTATCTCCTAAAAGCTGGGAAAATTGTGATTTCAGCCCCACAAACCCTTTTTTGATAACATTTGCAGGGAAAAACCCAGATGCTTTCATTTGCGGCCCGTTTTTCCCATTTTGGCTCATTTCTGTGACACCCTCCAGGGGAATCCACAAACCTTGAGTACCTTTAGAATCCCTATGATGTTGGAAGAAAAGGACGCAAATTTGGCTTGGATACCTTATGTGGTCAAAAAGTTACAGGGGCCTCAGCGCGCACTACCCCAAATAGCCAAAAAACAGGCTTGGCACAGGAGAGGGAAAAGGCCTGGCAGCGAAGGGGTTAACATCAAGGCACTCCACCACTTGGTCGATGGACCAATTCGTTGGACTGGTTGATGGTGATTTAGAACCAGCTAAAACACATTTAAGCTTCAGAATCCTTTTAGTAACCTACTTGAAGAACCACAAACTCATTTTCTTTAAATCAATATTTAGTTTATCTAATTTCTTGCATTCAGTTGCATAATTAGCATTTAGGTCAACAAATACTCAAATTTACTTATTCAGCACAATTTAGCATGACATTTATATTTACCTATTCTTGCTATCGGGTTTTTTTTTCTAACTCAATTGGCGCTGCATAACCAATATCCTTTTGAATAATCGTCACAATCGAATGCAAGCCAAACTCAATAAGTCTGAAAGTTCTTTTTCGCTCAGCACGGCACAGTCCTAAAGATATCCAATGGACTAACCAATCATGCAAGCAATTCAGGACACCTCTCTGGAACGCACCAACACCTCCGTGACGCACGCTGTAACTCCTCCCTATTCTACTACTCTTTTATAATAAAAATCTGGGTAACATGAAACATTTATTGAACTGGGAAGAACGGTGATTGGTCCATCTGGTAAAAATTGTTATATGGTCCAGTTTTCTCACTGTCTTGGGTTCCCAGAGAACTTGCTTGGTCACATCCTTAGTTTATGTCATGCTCATGCAACATTGTTGATTCTTCATTATAGGTGACTATTGTTGGACGGCCGCTCTCCGGGGGGGGTCAGACGGTGTCGGATGGGCCACCCCGAGAGCCACCGTTCTGTAGGAAAGTAGCCGAGCGCCGCTGAGAAGCCTCCGGGACGAGGTCTTTCTCCTATGATCGTACCAGCCAAGCAACCCCCCCCACCACAAAGGGACACAACAAGGGTATCAATTCTCACAAGTCTTTATCGGTATTAAAGGCAGGTTTCTGTGGCAATATTTACAGGCGGATCGAGGGATCCAAAAGAGTCTCAGGGTCTTTCAGGGACGGGGTAGCGGGACAGTCTTAGTACCGGCCTGGTACGGGAGCACCCTGCGCCCAGCTCTCAATCCTCGAGCTGGGGGGGTTCCGGGAGCCGGGACGTCGTCCGCAGGCTCAGATGGTTACTTCTGCGAGGTCGAGCCGGGACGAGGTCAGCAGGGCTCCGATGGTTTAGCTCAGCGAGGTAGAGCCGCGACAAGGTCAGCAGGGCTCCGATGGTTAAGCTCAGCGAGGTCGAGCCGCGACGAGGTCAGCAGGGCTCCGATGTTCCGTGAGGGTCTTCTTCTCAGAAAGGGGGAGCCGCAACGCAGTCAGCAGGGCTCGAGTTCCAAGTTCCAGGCAATGAGTCTCTCTCCGTAGGGTCAGCCGCGATCCGATCAGCAGGGCTCTTGACTCCAGGATACAACTGCCGTCCTGGTTTTGGGCTGCCCCAGATATAGGGCTGGAGTCCTTTGATGTCCGGACCCTTCGCGCCTGGGGGGAGTCGGAGGGGCCGGGATGAGAGAGTCCAGACACCCAGCGGGGGGGGGGACGCCCGCGCCTAGGGAGGCTGGAGGGCGATCGGAGCCAGGCGTCGGGGGACTGCTGGAGGCCCCATCGAAACTCTCCTCCTCCGGGAGCTGTGGAGTGGCCACTCGACCCCCCTTGGTCGGGTCTTGGCGCCTCGATGTCGGGGCTTCGCTGGGACGGAGGCCGGAGCGGGCCGTGTCGCGAAGGCTGGTACGGGTAGTGGGGTACAATCCAGGGGGACCCCGAAGGGTGGGGGCTGCCCCCGTCTGGTCGGGTAGGAGGGTTTGGGACCACGCCACGAGGCCGGGTCTAACAGGCGCCCCCCCAGCTGAAGGCAGGGAGAGTCACCCATCGTCTTGGGGGGTCTCCTCGCCGAGGCGGAAGACGTGGGACAGGCCGTCGGCGTTGGCGTGGTCGGTGCCGTGCCGATGGTCTACAGTGAAGTCCATCCCCTGCAGGGAGATGGATCATCGCAACAACTTTGGGTTCTCGCCTCTCATCTGCATTAACCACCGCAGGGGTCGGTGGTCGGTTTTGACCCGAAAGTGGGTGCCGAAGAGGTAGGGCCGGAGCTTCTTGAGGGCCAACACCACGGCGAAGGCCTCCCGTTCAATGGTGCTCCATCTCTGCTCCCGGGGCAGCAGGCGCCGGCTGATGAAGGCCACCGGCTGGTCAATCCCCTCAGAGTTCACTTGGGACAAGACAGCCCCGACTCCGTACTCCGAGGCGTCCGTCTGTACCACAAACTCTTTGCTGTAGTCGGGGACTTGTAGCACGGGGGCGGTACACATCGCTGTCTTGAGGGTCTCGAAGGCCGCCTGACAGAGGGGCGTCCAGTGCACCTTCTTTGGCTGTTTCTTTGATGTGAGCTCCGTGAGGGGGCCCACAATGCTTCCATAGTTCTGAATGAACCGCCGGTAATAGCCCGTGAGACCCAGGAAGGCCCTCACAGCGGTTTGGGTGGTTGGGGGCTCCCAGGCCATGATGGCGTCGATCTTGGGCTGGAGGGGAGCCACATGGCCGCTCCCCACTTGATTTCCCAAATAGGTTACGGACCCTTGGCCTATCTGACACTTGCTGGCTTTTACGGTGAGTCCGGCCCTTTGGAGGGCGGTCAGGACCTCCCAGAGGTGCCTCAGGTGCTCGGCCCAGTGGCTGCTGAACACCGCAATATCATCCAGGTAGGCGGCACTGAACGCTTCTAGGCCGGCCAGTACTTTGTTCACCAGTCTTTGGAAGGTCGCTGGGGCATTTTTCATGCCAAAGGGCATCACTCGGAAGTGGTAGTGGCCATCGGGGGTGGAGAAAGCGGAACGCTCTTGGGCGCCTGGGGTGAGCCCGATCTGCCAGTACCCGGCGGTGAGGTCAAAGGTGCTTAGGTAGCGGGCTGCTCCTAGGCGGTCGATCAGTTCATCTGCCCGAGGAATGGGATGGGCATCGGTCTTTGTGACGGCATTCAATCCCCGATAGTCCACGCAAAACCGGAGCTCCGGGGTGGTGCCGGGGGCGGCAGCTTTCGGCACCAGGACCACAGGGCTGGCCCAGGGACTGTCGGAGGGTTCGATGACCCCCAGGGCCAACATCTTGGCGACCTCGGCGTGGATACAGGCCCGCACCCGTTCGGGGACCCGGTAGGCTCTGTGTCGCACATGGGGGCTGTCCCTATGTAGGAGAGTAGGGTCTGCAATCCTATGATCACCCAGATTTTTTGCTTTTGCTTCATTGGTTTACGACTTTCCCTGGCTGTGGGCCTGCCAATCAGACCCACAGCCTAGCTGTTCTCTCTCGAAATTAACACACATGTACATTAGGTGCATCCACTAATTGGAACTGGGCCGCCTTGTCAGTCCCTGTCTCAGCATACCACAGGTATCCCGGGCATCGGTGTACCCAGGGCCTACCAGGGGCTGCAGCATGTATTATGCCACCCCTGGATGGCCGCCCAAATCTGACACAACTGGCTGCACGACAGCTGGGGCAAAGTGGTGTAATCACCCGTTGCTGTAGGTGTAGGATTCCTACACCTAACCCTAAAATGGACACATGGATTCCTATCAGTCACTCCTATGGCAGGCCTTATCAATCCTGAAGGCAGAGTGCAGGGAATCATGTGGGACGGTGCTCTGGCGCGAGCTGAGCCCGTCGACGGCTTGCGGAACCAAGTCCTAATAGCCGTTCCATGGTGACGCGGGCCAACTACTTGAATATGCATTATAATCCTTGCGGTTATTTGCTAACTTTGGCATCGCATCACCTACACATGTCGCGTAAGGTGTCATACGCATTGGCATACGAACCCCTCGCCAGTTCTGGCGACGGGGTTAGCATTCCCCCCTTTTAGAGGGGCACGACATGGAAGTAACCTTGAACCCCGGTTAAAGTTGACTCAAGCCTCAGCATCACAAAATGGATGCTGCCACCAGACACAAGTCTGACCTCCTGCTGCTGGGAGACCTTCCAGCGAGGGGAGCTTGGACAAAGGGTTTCCTGTCGAGGGCGGTGTTAGCACCATCCCAGACAGGGTTTGTGTATCCCAGGTAGGCAGGGCTGAAAGGAAGGTGATTGCAAGTGGCACCCCGGTGCTCACTGTGCATAGCCCGGCTCAAACCAGTTTCGGGGGCACACCAGCCCCTGAGCTGGGGCGAAGCCGGACAAAGGATAGGGGTGTAACCACCACCCTCCTGGCTCCACCCATAGGTAGGACCTAGTCACGGGCCAGCCCCTTTTCTCAGAATAAAGGTAGGAGCGAGTCCCCTTCCCAAATTGGATAATTCTGAATCTTGAACTACTTTCCACGAAAGGAACTCTTGACTATTTCTGAAGACTCTCCCTTGTGGCTAAGGAGTAGCCACCCTGCACCAGCAGGCACCACCTAAGCGCTTGCGGTTTGCTGTAAGTCTCTCCTACGGATCAAGACTGCCCAGCTCGACGAGACCCGAGTTCCCTGCCATCTCTGACCTTTTACCTACCTCATCAGCCCAGCTGAGAGTCGTAGGTGTGACGAGACCTGCGGGACCGGCCATCTTCCGAACCTGCACGACGCTTATCTAGCATGCCCACCGAGGGACCCTCGAGTGAGTGCACCTAGGGTTTGAGAAGCCCTAACCCTGAGCAGCTCCAGCACCGAAGTCTGCCTCCCCAGCATCCACGAGAGCTGCGTGGGGGCCCTTCCGCTCCTTGCTGTTCACCGCGTTGTCCGACCACTTGCCGACCGGCTTGTGGCCCTCTTCACGACGCACCACGATTGTTTCATCACTAGTCTGGTTGCTCCAGACTGGCTCTTGCTCCCCTTCAACAGAGGAGTACCTCGGACCCTCCTGGTCCACTCCCGACGCCATCTTGACTCCCCCGCGTGGGTTGCCACTGCCAAGATCCGCTGCCCCATTCCCGGGCCCAGCATCATCGACAGCAGACACCTTCGTGGGACAGCTCGCCCTCCATCCTGGTCGCCGCCGCGCCTCCTGGTCCGAGGAACAGCCGAGTCCGACGTCATCCACTCACCTGGTCGAGGTGACTTCAGCCGGTACCCTCCTGGTGCCCCCACGATCGCTGGCTAGCGGTTGAGAACTGAGTCCCCTCTGCTTTCAGGTTTCCTTCATCCCCGATCCAGGCTTGGATCTCGCTGAACATCGTCACTGGTCGCCTGCCACCAACTCTTCTTTCAGGCTCCTGAGACTACAACGAGGACTTCCGACATCTTGCCGAACCTCCCGCGGCCGCAGCCTCTGGGCTAGGTAACTCGAGCATTTCGGTGCTCCATCACAGGTTCGCTTTTCAAGTGCCCAGTTCCTTTTTCGTTTAGTCCCACTGATCGGATCACTCCGGAATCAGTAACTTTAGCCTTTCTAACCTCTCCCCTTCCACTTGCAGTGTAATGGTTTCGCGCCCTCGGGCATTTGTGTAAATTGTGCAACCAGAAGTATTTTCCTAAGAGTTTTGTATTGTGCTTAGCTCCCTGACTCGTAAAGAGCCAGGGTAGTCTTGTTATAAATAAATATCCTTTATTTTTCATAACAGCTTGTGTGGTGTCCTTTCACTTGGTGTTTAAGGGGTATATGTGATGGTAAACAGCTGGCTTAAAACGCCCTCTAGAATTTAGCCTAAGACTGCTCGTATCCACGCTACTAGGATAGCTGGTCTATAAGGTTGACTTACAACCAATCATCAATAAGGGTCGTTTGGAATGATACACAGTGATCACTAGAATAAGTGAGCACTACATATCAGGCCAACTTCTCACATTGGTGAGCAGCGGTTGGGATTTGAGCTTGCTGTTGTTTACCACACACGTATCCTAAGAATATCAAGTTGAACGAACACATAAGTACCCAGGTACATATAACTTAACTTAGAATACTCTGAGTTCTACTGAACCAGCTGTTATAGTGAAACAGGGACTAGCACACCCTGACTATAACTCTTAGCAAGGGATCAGTAGGGAAACACATAGTGTAGGTAGGTGCATCACTTACACCTCACTAGAAAGCATGTCGGGCCACGGAGAGTCTGCAGAGACTCCCTTAGTGGTCATCGACCCTCCACAGGTCGTGTCACGATATGCAGCTCTTAGCTTCAAGGAGATGAGACAATTGTGTGCCTCCAGGAAGCTAAACCAGGGTTCTAACCCTACCATCACGTTTTTGATAGGTCTCTTAGAGACGTATGACGCTAGGAGGGCTTCTAACACAGGCCCCCCTAATCCTGATGGGGACATGCCTCCCTTAGAGGGAACCCTCGGTGACCCAGACCTCGACCTCCACACAGAGGAGGAGGACGAGGAGGAGTTATCAGAAGACGAGGCAAACAAAGGTCCAGTGGTAGTCAGCAGGCTTACAAGGACCAACTTAAGCAGGCATGAGAATGGAACTGGGGGAGCCCCGGGCCCACGCTCAAGCAGGCCTAACCTTGGGAACGGACGAGCTAGGTCTCTCTCCAGAGGCTCTGGCAGATCGGTTCGTACACATGTCTCTCAGGCATCTTCTCAGAGAGGAATGACGTCCCCTCAGAGAAGGGAGCATGAAGCAAAGATGAGGGAAGTCAATCTGAGGATCGAGCGGGAAGAACTTGCCCTCGCCAAAGAAAGACTTGCCCTGGCCCGAGAGCAGAAATTAAGTGGGTTAGATCCCGCTGGTGGCAGCATTCTCAATAGAGAGAAAGACAGGGGTATAGACACTAGACACCTGAGTAAAATAGTGCCCCCCTTTAAACAAGGGGATGACATCCACAAGTGGATAACTGCTTTGGAGAGGGCCTGCACTGTCCGGTGCGTCCCCCCAAGTCAGTGGGCAGCTATACTGTGGCTTTCCTTTGAAGGTAAAGGAAGGGACAAGCTCCTCACTACGAGAGCTGAGGATGCTAACAACTACCAAGTCCTGAAGAACACACTGATTGATGGGTTCGGCTTAACCACGGAACAGTACCGGGTGCTGTTCCGGGACACCCAGAAAATTCAGTCTCAGGATTGGACTGACTTTGTCGATTGTGCCACTAAGGCTTTGGAAGGCTGGTTGCTGGGTAGCAAGGTTACTGATTACACAGGATTGTACAATCTTATCATGCGAGAACAGATTTTAAACAACTGTCAGAACCAATTGTTGCATCAGCACCTTGTCGACTCGGATCTGACCTCTCCCCAAGAATTGGGAAAGAAGGCAGACAGATGGGTCAGAACAAGGGTCAAGCAGAACCAGAACCAGAACCAGGGTGGTCAGAAGAAAGCAGACCAAAAGGGTAGTAACAAGAACGAACAAAATGACCAGAAGTCTTCGACAGGTCCCCAACAAACCAAAGAGGGTGGGGGTCAGGCTTCACAGAAGAAGAAGACTCAAGAAGGCCAGTCAAAAAGGTGGTGCCAATACTGTAAAAGTAAGACTCACTGGTTTAGTGAGTGCACCAAGAAAGGAGGGCAAACTCCTGCCACTGCAGCCCCTAAGGCACCTGCACCCCCTAGTACAGTCAGCAGTGGTAGTGCGCCTCCCAAGGCATTAGTTGGGTTAACCTTGGGAACCGAGGGGAGTGACGACTTAGTCAGCACGCTCACTCAGGCCGTCCTTGTCTGTACAGGGGATGTGGATATGTCCCCTGATGCCAGTCCCAATACTTTGGGCAAATACAGACAGACACCTTTGATCAATGGAAAAATGGCTCAGGCCTACAGGGACACTTGTGCCAGTGTCACCATGGTGACGCCTAACTTTGTGGACCCTGGGCAGATCATGCTAGGTACCGATTACCTAGTGACCAATGCCAGCAACGTCACTACCAATCAGCGTATGGCAGTTGTTGATTTCTCCTGGGGAGGGGTAAGTGGCCCGAAAAAGGTTGTGGTTAGTTCAGACCTCCCCGTAGAATGTCTGTTGGGCAATGATTTGGAAACGTCACAATGGTCAGAAGTGGAGCAGAGGACTCACATGGAAATGTTAGGCTTGCCAGCACATGTCCTTGCTGTGACCAGGTCACGGGCCAAACGATGCCCCACTGAACAGGTGCTGGATCCTGGAAGAACGGACCAGACACCTTCCAAGAAGAGGAGCAGTAAGGGTAAGGCTCCGCCTTCCCCTTGCCCCAGGTCGTGGATTAAGTCTCTGAGGAGGCTGACCTTAAAGAACTGAGGGAAACTGAGCCGAAAGAGCTTGAACCTGGTCAGGTTGAGTTTCTGGGCTCAGGGGGACCCTCCAGGGAAGACCTGGGGAAGGCACAGTTAGACTGCCCCTCACTTGAACCTCTCAGACAGCAGGCTGCTGCTGAGGCTGCAGGGAACGCCACAGGTACCCACAAAGTGTACTGGGACGATGGACTCCTGTACTCCGAGGCAAGAGACCCCAAACCTGGCGCGACCAGGAGGCTGGTCATCCCCTTTTCTCTGAGAGGTTTCCTTCTTACCTTGGCCCACGAGATTCCCCTTGCAGGTCACTTAGGCCAGAATAAGACTTGGGACAGAATTGTTCCACACTTTCACTGGCCCCACATGTCCGAAGATACGAAGGAGTTTTGCCGCTCCTGTGTCACTTGCCAAGCCAGTGGTAAGTCAGGTGGCACGACAAAGGCCCCCCTCATACCACTACCGGTGGTGGGGGTACCCTTTGAACGAGTGGGGATCGACATTGTCGGACCAATGGAACCCCAGACAGCATCAGGGCACAAGTTTATACTGGTGGTGGTGGACCACGCCACCAGGTATCCTGAAGCTATTCCCCTTAGGACCACTACAGCACCTGTGGTGGCACGGGCCCTACTTGGAGTGTTCTCCAGAGTGGGCTTCCCTAAGGAGGTCGTCTCAGACAGAGGTGCAAACTTCATGTCGGGATATCTGACTGCAATGTGGAAGGAGTGTGGTGTCAACTACAAGTTCACCACACCCTATCACCCACAATGCAATGGGCTTGTTGAGAGATTCAACAGGACCCTAAAAGGGATGATTCACGGACTACCTGAAAAGCTCCGGCGGAGATGGGATGTCCTGATACCCTGCCTCTTGTTCGCCTACAGAGTGGTCCCGCAGAAGGGGGTTGGCTACAGCCCTTTTGAGCTTCTGTTCGGACATCCTGTAAGGGGACCCCTTTGTTTGGTAAAGGAAGGATGGGAGAGACCTCTCAGAAAGCCGGTATCAAACATTGTGGACTATGTGCTCGGTCTCCGCTCGCGGATGGCCGAATACATGGAAAAGGCATCTAAAAACCTTGAGGCGAGCCAAGAACTACAAAAAGCTTGGCACGACCAAAAGGCTGTCCTGACTGTGTACCAGCCTGGACAGAAGGTGTGGGTGCTGGAGCCAGTGGCCCCAGCAGCACTCAAAGACAAATGGTCTGGGCCCCACACGATCATTGAGCAAAAGGGAGAGGTCACCTACTTGGTAGACCTGGGAACTCCCCGGAGCCCCCACAGGGTGCTCCATGTAAACAGGCTCAAGGCATATGTCGACAGGGAGGGCATGGGCTTGCTCATGGCCACAGACGAGGGACAGGAGGAGGAGAGTGACCCTCTCCCCGACCTGCTCTCTCAGAACCCGGACGATGGGTCAGTAGATGGTGTTGTCTTTTGTGGCAGCCTCTCTGGACATCAACAAAAGGATTGTAAACAGGTTCTTCAATCCTTTCGACATATGTTCTCTCTGACGCCCAGTCAGACCAATTGGTGTACCCATGAGGTCGACACTGGGGACAGTCTGCCCGTAAAGAGTAAAATCTATCGGCAACCTGATCATGTCAGAGACTGCATCAAGACAGAGGTGCAGAAAATGTTGGAGCTGGGAGTCATTGAACCCTCGGACAGCCCCTGGGCTAGTCCCGTAGTTCTCGTGCCGAAACCTCACACCCAGGGCGGTAAGAAAGAGATGAGGTTTTGCGTGGACTACAGAGGTCTCAATGCAGTCACTAAGACTGACGCCCACCCGATACCAAGAGCAGACGAACTTATCGACCGGTTGGCTTCGGCCAGCTACTTAAGTACGTTTGACCTGACAGCTGGGTATTGGCAAATCAGGTTAGCTGAGGAGGCCAAGCCCAAAACCCGCATTTTCTACCCCGGGTGGGCATTATCAGTTCGTGGTAATGCCCTTTGGTTTGAAAAATGCACCTGCCACCTTCCAAAGGCTGGTGAATCGAGTTCTCACTGGGTTGGACGACTTCTGTGCGGCGTATCTGGACGATATCGCTGTCTTTAGCTCCACCTGGGAGGATCACCTGGTCCACCTGAGGAAAGTGTTAGAGGCTCTGCAGAAGGCAGGCCTCACTATCAAGGCCACCAAGTGCCAGATAGGGCAGACACAGGTTGTATACCTGGGCCACCTTGTAGGTGGAGGCCAGGTTCAGCCATTGGAGAGCAAAATACAGGCCATCCAGGACTGGGATCCTCCAACCACCCAGACTCAGGTTCGAGCTTTCTTGGGCCTGACTGGTTATTACCGGAAATTTGTCAGAAATTATGGATCCATTGTGACCCCGCTAAACGACCTGACAAGTAAAAAGATGCCAAAAAAAGTTCAGTGGACAGCAAGCTGTCAGAGGGCATTCGATGACCTAAAGCAGGCCATGTGCACAGCACCTATCCTAAAGAGTCCAGACTACTCCAAACCATTCATTGTCCAAACAGACGCTTCGGAGATGGGTGTGGGAGCTGTTCTATCTCAACTGAATTTTGATGGTCATGACCAGCCCATAGATTTTATTAGCAGGAGGCTGACCCCCAGAGAGAAGAATTGGTCAGCTATTGAGAGGGAGGCCTTTGCTGTGGTTTGGGCCCTGAAGAAGTTGAGGCCATACTTGTTTGGCACTCACTTCAAGATTCAGACCGACCATAAGCCCCTCTTGTGGCTAAATCAAATGAAGGGTGAAAACCCCAAACTACTTAGGTGGTCCATTTCCCTACAGGGGATGGACTTCACAGTGGAGCATAGACCTGGCACTGATCATGGCAATGCAGATGGGCTCTCCAGGTATTTCCACTTAGAGCAAGAAGACTCACCTGGTCAAGGTTAGCTTATTGTCCCAAAGTTTGGGGGGGGTCATGTAGGAGAGTAGGGTCTGCAATCCTATGATCACCCAGATTTTTTGCTTTTGCTTCATTGGTTTACGACTTTCCCTGGCTGTGGGCCTGCCAATCAGACCCACAGCCTAGCTGTTCTCTCTCGAAATTAACACACATGTACATTAGGTGCATCCACTAATTGGAACTGGGCCGCCTTGTCAGTCCCTGTCTCAGCATACCACAGGTATCCCGGGCATCGGTGTACCCAGGGCCTACCAGGGGCTGCAGCATGTATTATGCCACCCCTGGATGGCCGCCCAAATCTGACACAACTGGCTGCACGACAGCTGGGGCAAAGTGGTGTAATCACCCGTTGCTGTAGGTGTAGGATTCCTACACCTAACCCTAAAATGGACACATGGATTCCTATCAGTCACTCCTATGGCAGGCCTTATCAATCCTGAAGGCAGAGTGCAGGGAATCATGTGGGACGGTGCTCTGGCGTGAGCTGAGCCCGTCGACGGCTTGCGGAACCAAGTCCTAATAGCCGTTCCATGGTGACGCGGGCCAACTACTTGAATATGCATTATAATCCTTGCGGTTATTTGCTAACTTTGGCATCGCATCACCTACACATGTCGCGTAAGGTGTCATACGCATTGGCATACGAACCCCTCGCCAGTTCTGGCGACGGGGTTAGCATTCCCCCCTTTTAGAGGGGCACGACATGGAAGTAACCTTGAACCCCGGTTAAAGTTGACTCAACCCTCAGCATCACAAAATGGATGCTGCCACCAGACACAAGTCTGACCTCCTGCTGCTGGGAGACCTTCCAGCAAGGGGAGCTTGGACAAAGGGTTTCCTGTCGAGGGCGGTGTTAGCACCATCCCAGACAGGGTTTGTGTATCCCAGGTAGGCAGGGCTGAAAGGAAGGTGATTGCAAGTGGCACCCCGGTGCTCACTGTGCATAGCCCGGCTCAAACCAGTTTCGGGGGCACACCAGCCCCTGAGCTGGGGCGAAGCCGGACAAAGGATAGGGGTGTAACCACCCCCCTCCTGGCTCCACCCATAGGTAGGACCTAGTCACGGGCCAGCCCCTTTTCTCAGAATAAAGGTAGGAGCGAGTCCCCTTCCCAAATTGGATAATTCTGAATCTTGAACTACTTTCCACGAAAGGAACTCTTGACTATTTCTGAAGACTCTCCCTTGTGGCTAAGGAGTAGCCACCCTGCACCAGCAGGCACCACCTAAGCGCTTGCGGTTTGCTGTAAGTCTCTCCTACGGATCAAGACTGCCCAGCTCGACGAGACCCGAGTTCCCTGCCATCTCTGACCTTTTACCTACCTCATCAGCCCAGCTGAGAGTCGTAGGTGTGACGAGACCTGCGGGACCGGCCATCTTCCGAACCTGCACGACGCTTATCTAGCACGCCCACCGAGGGACCTTCGAGTGAGTGCACCTAGGGTTTGAGAAGCCCTAACCCTGAGCAGCTCCAGCACCGAAGTCTGCCTCCCCAGCATCCACGAGAGCTGCGTGGGGGCCCTTCCGCTCCTTGCTGTTCACCGCATTGTCCGACCACTTGCCGACCGGCTTGTGGCCCTCTTCACGACGCACCACGATTGTTTCATCACTAGTCTGGTTGCTCCAGACTGGCTCTTGCTCCCCTTCAACAGAGGAGTACCTCGGACCCTCCTGGTCCACTCCCAACGCCATCTTGACTCCCCCGCATGGGTTGCCACTGCCAAGATCCGCTGCCCCATTCCCGGGCCCAGCATCATCGACAGCAGACAGCTTCGTGGGACAGCTCGCCCTCCATCCTGGTCGCCGCCGCGCCTCCTGGTCCGAGGAACAGCCGAGTCCGACGTCATCCACTCACCTGGTCGAGGTGACTTCAGCCGGTACCCTCCTGGTGCCCCCACGATCGCTGGCTAGCGGTTGAGAACTGAGTCCCCTCTGCTTTCAGGTTTCCTTCATCCCCGATCCAGGCTTGGATCTCGCTGAACATCGTCACTGGTCGCCTGCCAGCAACTCTTCTTTCAGGCTCCTGAGACTACAACGAGGACTTCCAACATCTTGCCGAACCTCCCGCGGCCGCAGCCTCTGGGCTAGGTAACTCGAGCATTTCGGTGCTCCATCGCAGGTTCGCTTTACAAGTGCCCAGTTCCTTTTTCGTTTAGTCCCACTGATCGGATCACTCCGGAATCAGTAACTTTAGCCTTTCTAACCTCTCCCCTTCCACTTGCAGTGTAATGGTTTCGCGCCCTCGGGCATTTGTGTAAATTGTGCAACCAGAAGTATTTTCCTAAGAGTTTTGTATTGTGCTTAGCTCCCTGACTCATAAAGAGCCAGGGTAGTCTTGTTATAAATAAATATCCTTTATTTTTCATAACAGCTTGTGTGGTGTCCTTTCACTTGGTGTTTAAGGGGTATATGTGATGGTAAACAGCTGGCTTAACACGCCCTCTAGAGTTTAGCCTAAGACTGCTCGTATCCACGCTACTAGGATAGCTGGTCTATAAGGTTGACTTACAACCAATCATCAATAAGGGTCGTTTGGAATGATACACAGTGATCACTAGAATAAGTGAGCACTACATATCAGGCCAACTTCTCACACAGGGTAAGTAACAAACAGTTTGATGGCATATGTGGTGGTAGATACATATGCTCTGCAAGGACTATAAAGCAGTGCCCTCCAGAAAGCAGTGGCTAACCTGTGGGTGCTGAAGCTGTTTGGAAAAGGGTAAGTAGGATTGTCTGTCCTACATTTGCCTGTTGGCGTGCTAATACATCCACACATTAATGTTTAGTAAGTGTGAGGTTGACCATGTAGCTGCTTTACAAATTTCAGCTATTGGTATATTGCCCAGGAAAGACATGGCATGCTCCTATAATGTCAGTAGAGTGTGCTCTAGCAGGTATAGGCAAAGTTATTTTAGCTTTGATGTTACATGTCCGAATGCATTTAAATATTTGTCTAGAAATACCTGATTTTGATATGGGCTTACTTATGCAAGAAAGAGAAAAAGTCACAAAGAGTTGCTTGGTTTTATGAAACTCTTTAGTTCTGTCAATATCATACATTAAGGCTCTTTTAACAGCTAGTGTATAAAGGGCCTTTTCTGCAACTGAATCCGGCTGCAGAAAGAAGACAGTTAATTGAACTCACTGATTTAGGTGAAAAGTTGAAACTACCTTTGGAAATTTAGGTTTAGTTCAAAGAACGACCCTATCTCTGTGAACCTGGAAAAAAGGTTCTTCCAAGGTTAGTTCCTGGATCTCATTGACAAATCTAAAAGAAGTGATGGCTACTAAAAAGTTCATCTTCCAAGTATGACGAGTATAATGTTAAAATTCCAAGTAGGTGCAGTGGGAACCCTTGGTGGAATTACTCTTTTAAGACCTTCCATGAATGCCTTAATAACTGGCATCCTGAACAATTATAAATGTTGTCTGTTTTGCAGGTAAGCAACTACTACAGCTAGATGCAAGTTTATTGAAGTGTACGCTAGTCCAGAAGTCTGCAAATGTAGTTGATAGCAGACAATGTATTGAACAGTTGAAACAAACAGGTCAATACATTTACCACAGCAGTAGAAAACAATTATTTTCCACTTTGCAGCGTAACACACCCTGGTTGTGGGTTTATGGGCTTCTTTGAGAATGAACATACATTCTAGTGGGAGATTTTGATAACCGAGTTCTAAGACCTCAGGAGCCAAATCACAAGGTTCAGTCCCTTTGGATTTGGGTGCCTGACTTCTCCATGATTCTGAGTGAGAAGATCTGGATTGAGAGGAAGCTTCTCATGTGGCACTAATGAAAGCTCGAGTAGCGTGGTGAACCATGGTTGTCGAGCCCAAGCAGGAGCTGCCAGAATGAGGGTGAGAAACATTTGCCTGAACTTCCGTACCACTAACGGAAGAGAGGAAGAGGTGGAAAAGTGTAAGCAAATATCCCAGACCAGTTCATCCATAGAGCATTGCACTTGGATACTGGGTGTCGGAGCCTGGAGGTGAAGTTTGGGCAGTTTGCACTGTCTGCAGTTGCGAACAAGTCTATCTGTGGAAACCCTCACCTGTGGAAGTATGGGAGAAGGACTTGGGGATGCTGTCCCTACTTGTGGACTTGTTGCTGCATCCTGCTGAGGAGGTTGGTGAAGAGGTTATCCGTCCCTGGGAGGTGTTCTGCTAACAGATGAATGTTGTGACTTTTTGCCCAATGCCAAATCATCTGAGACCGGAATTAAATCCAGTAGGGAGTGCCCTCCACATTTTTGTAAATAGAACATAGCAGTTGTGTTGTCCGTCTGGACCATGACAACCTTGCCCTTCAGGCAGGCTAGAAATGCTTTAAAGCTAAGTAAACTGCCTGAAGCTCTAGGTAGTTGATGTGGAGACTCTGGTGTTTGGTGTCCCAGAGACCCTGAACTGTGAGATCCTGTTAGGGATGCGTCCGGCAATGAGAATGATCTGGGGAACAGGGACAAGCAATGGTCACCGCTTTGATAGGTTGTGTGTATTCCACCGCAGCAGAGAGTGATGCGTGCGGCTGTCTATCAACACTAAGGGGGGGATATTTACAATAAAATGCCAGAGCGTGGAGTTACGCCACATTTGGCAATGCCGCGTCCCGACATATTAAAAATGCAGGGATGTGCTGCATTTACAAAAACAAGCCCCTCCGTTTCCCTTACGCTGGTGCCAAAAAAGTTGCCTAGCGTCAGCACAGGCACCCTTGTGCCAGCCACGGTCCGTGCAGGTAACAGCGGTGGGGCTGGGAAAGGGGGGATTTCGAGGGACGATGCAGAGGGAAAACAAATTATTTATTTAATTTTCCCTTGGCATCATCCCTTGAAATCCCCCTTCACCCGGTCCCACAGCCCCACCGCTGTTACCTGCACGGACCGCGGCTGCCTTGCGCCATGTTGCAAGGGTGCCTGCGCTGCAGGGGCGATTGTTTATGTGCAGGAAGGTGCATATTCCTACACATAAACAGTCGATAATGGCGACTTGCTCTTTCTATGCGTGCAGCACAGCGAAGCACACATAGAAAAAGCAAAAAACGAGGAGAAATGTATCATTTCTCCTCGTATAGCCATTCTAAGACCAGGTATTACCTGGCCCTAGTTTTTGAGATGCCTCAGTCTCGTAAATCTGGGGCAGCGTAAAAAAGCAATGGGTGTTACGGAGGAACGCCCACTGAAACACCCATTGCTCACCTCTTTGCCGCATCAGACTGAGGCAGAAAGGGGCATATTTACAAGATGGCATTAAGCCATGTTAAGTGGCTTAGCGCCACTTTGTAAATATAGGGAATAGCGCAACGCCACCGGATCATCAGAAAAAGTGACTCTTCTGTGGCATTAGGGGCTTGCCAATATGCCTCAGATCTTGTAATTGACCCTGTGATTGAAACAATGGACTTGCCAGACATTCCTGCAGTGGACGATTATGTAGTCTTGCATGTGGCACAATTGCAATACAAGATGCCATCATGCCTAGAAGTTGATTGGGGTGAAATTGATGTAGCAGCGCTGTGATGCTGTGAAACCTGACTGCATATGGGTAGGCTAATCCCAGCTGTGTGTTGAGAATAGCACCTAGATATGGCTGATCCTATGAAGGCTGAAGATGTGACTTTTGTATGTTGATTGTAAGCCCCAATTGATGAAGAAGTTGTAGAGTGGTCCGAGTGTGTTGCAGACACAACTGTAGCTTACTACCTTTGATGAGCCAATCATCCAGATACGAGAAGACATGAACACTCTGTTTGCATAGATGTGCTACAACTACCACTAGACATTATGTAAACATGGTAGAAACTCGGAATGGAAGCACTGTGAACTGATAATGTGTTCCTGCGATGACGAACCTTAGGTATATTCGGTGAGCTGGATGGATTGTGATGTGAAAGTTTGCGTCCTTTAAGTCCAGTGCAGACAAAGCCGCCTTGTTGTAATAGAGGAATCACATCCTGAAGTGTTACCATGTGGAGGTGCTCTGAGAGAATGTCATAATTTACTGGTCTAATATGGGCCGGAGTGAAATGTCTTTTTTGGGAATGAGGAAGTATGGAGAGTATACTCCTGAACCTTGTTATTCTAGAGGAACAGGCTCTATGGCTTATTTTTGCAAGAGAGCCTGTACTTCTTGTTTGGTGTTGTTTGGAAAGTATGTATCTGCGAGGTGGGATGTTTGGAGGAGTTTTGATGGGCTCCAGACAATAACCATGATGGATAATATCCAACACCCACTGGTCTGTGTTAGACCTGGCAGTATTTTTGCCTTCACTTCCTTTGTTTTTGCTGTGTGTTGGACTTTGTTTTGCTAGTCTAGATGCTTTGGGCACTTTGCCACTGCTGTTCAGTGCTAAAGTGCGAGTACTCGCTTTGTAAATTATTGTTATGGATTGGTAATTTCATGATTTGAATATTTGATTTACTAGTCCCTAGTACAGTGCACTGTGTGTGTGCAGGGCCTGGAAATCAAATGCTGCTAGTGGGCTGCAGAACTAATTGTGCCACCCACATAAGCAGCCTGTGAATGTAACTTAGGTCTGCCAGTGCAGAGCCTGTGTGCAGTCTGGTACTGCCATGTCGACTTGGCAAGTGCACCCACTTGCCAGGCCCTAACCTTCCCTATGGGCATGGTGCAGTGTATGTGAAAGGTAGGACATGCCCTGGTGTGTGTGGCATGTCCTAATACTGAAATACTGCTGATTTCCTTTTTCACTATTGCAAGGCTACCAGTTCCCATAAACATTTAAACATAACTACCCCTCGGAACAAGGTAGGAAAATAAAGTTTAGTATGGGTGATTTTTACATTCTGTGTTTGTAAATACCCCTTTTAGAAAATAACTCTTTTCTTGTTTAGCCATTCAGTGTGCCTCTCCCAGGATGTGTATTGACTGTCTGGCTTTGGAGTGACAGGGGCTGGGGGATGTGCAGTGGCTCCAGAGAGTCTGGATGGGTCAAGGCTGGGCAGAATAGGCCTGTGCTGCATTTAGAGCAGGGGGAGGAGATTACCTTTCACCTGAATGGGCCTGGTATGCATTAGAGTAGGGGGAGGAGATTACCTTTCACCTGAATGGGCCTGGTCTGCCTTCCACAATGCTGTCTCCACCTCCTGCCAGGAAGCTGCACCAGAGAGGACAGAATTGGTTTAGACTGAGCACAGGACTTATCTGCCACCAGAGGAAAAAAAGATTTTGCGGTATTAAAAGAGGGGCCCAGACCCCAGAATTTTAGACCACTTCTGGGAAATCAAGAGGAACCTCTGCCAAGGAGAAGAGCTGGAGAAACTGACGAGGAATACTGCCCCTGTGCTGTTTGGAGATGGCCTGCAGTGGCTACTTTCTGCCAAGGAAAGGGAAAAGGACTTTGCTCCTGCTTGAGGAAGATCTCCAAGGGTTTGAAGAAGAGCTTGCCTCCTGTTTTGAAGTCTCAGGGACACAAAAACTTCACCACCTGCTCCCTTGAACTTACTTGCTGGGAGTTCTGACCTGCTAAGAGGTGCCTGCTGTTGTTTTGGACCTATGGAGGCTGGTTGCCGCTGGGAGCTGGAAAATTAACACAACTTCGAGACGCGTGACGCATCCACACCTGTTTCCAATGCATCGCTGAAGAAATTGTCGCAGCGCCTGGCCATGGCTCGAGAAATTTCTGCATGCTGCATCGAGTGCACTGATCTCCGAAGTCCTAGATTATCGCACCAATTCCGACGCAAGCCCTGCTGTGCGGCTGCAAGAACCCACGCATCGTCCCGGATCATCGTATCGCAGCGCCAATTCTGTCGCATCATTGGGGGACCTAGTAAGAAACTGAAGCATCACCTCCCCAAGCAGTAAGAAACTGACACATCACCTTCTCGCCAATAAGGACCCGATAAATCACCTTCCCCGCGCAGCAGTAAGGAACCGACGTATCACCTCCCGCAGAGCAAGGAACCGACGCATCACCTTCCCTGAGTGTAAGGATCCGACGCTGCGACCCTTTTTGTTTATGTGCTTGACACATCCAAGGTACTTTGTCTGAAAAGTGTTGCATCTGCAATTTGCTTTGAACTGAACTATTTCTACCATTTGAAAGTCATATTTTTATTACCATGCTGTGGATTTTTGTCATTTTGGTCCTGTTTTGGTTTAGATAAAGATGACTTATTTTTCTAAACTGATGTGGTGTCGATTTGTAGTGTTGTCACTGCATGTGCCCACAAATGCTTTATACACTGCCTCTGAGATAAGCCGGTCTGCTCATGCCAAACTACCAATGGGGTGAGCAGGGGTTATTTTAGAATTGTATCCCCCTTACCCTGACTAGGAAGAAGGGTCCCTACTTGGACAGAGGAACCTACCTCTGCCAAGTAGAGACCCCCATTTCTAACAGTCTGTTGTTATAGTTTTCCAGAAGGGGATGAAAAGTTGTAGTCGTCCCCCGACAGGTGTTAAATGGAAGGGAGAATGAGAAATGAGTCACTGTTTGGAAGTGGAGGGTGTGGTGCAAGGGGAGGCTCCTCTTCCATACCCTTTGGACCTATTTCCCATTTACGTGTCTCTGTAAAATCCCTGTGATGGGGAGGTGTGATGCTGTTGCTTATAGAAAGAGGTAGAGTCATATGATGGTGTTGTCTTGGGAACCTGTTTATATGTGGGGCGCTGATAGGAATCACGAGGAGTGGGGGTCTGAAGCACCCCTATTGATTTGGCAACCTCTGTGTCCTTTTTCATCATTCCTAATGTTTGATCCACTTGGGGACCAAACAGATGTTAATCAAAAGAGACATTGATAAGCACCTGACTTAAAGCCAGATATGGTAACCAAGTGTGTCCACGCAGCATTATATTTAAATTTATGTCCCTGGCAGCTGTGTCCACTGAGTCGAGGGCACATCAGTTGTTTGAAATTAATTTACCCTCCTGGATAATTTAGTGGCTTCTTTTCTTGTACTCCTCAGAGAGATGTTGGAAAAGTTCCTCTATCTCGTCCCAATGTGCCCTGCCGTACCTCGCCAACAACAGCCGAGGGTTGGCAATTTGCCAATGGTTGGCTGCCTGTGTTACTAACCATTTCATCAAAGAATCAATGAGTTTGGACTCCTTGTCAAATAGAGGGGCATATGCTGATATCTGTGATTTAACACTCTTGCAGGCATTAGACCCTACCAGCGAGTTGGGGGGAGTTGGCCCTTGATGTAAGGTGGGTCTGAGGGTGCAGCTTTATATTTCTTGTCCACTCTTGGTGTAATGATAAGTGTCCGTACTGGATCTTTAAAGTTTCATCCGAGTGACGGAGCCTCCCCTTTAGTATGGGCAGATAGTGGCATGCCCTAGTGGTAGACCTGTGTGTCTAGAAGAGAAAGACCTCTTTTATGGGGTCTTTGTGCAAGGGGACCTGGTGATATGTAGCTGCCCTATCTATTTGTCCCCGGAAGATTGTTGCATCATCCGGGGTGATGCCTTCGCTGGGTAAAGGTCTGTGTCATTGAGTGAATGTTGTAGTTGTTCCATGGATCTGTCGGCTGCTGATCATTGTCGACTGCTGATCATTGTCATCTCCTTCCCCCTGATCCCCAGTGTCAGACTTTGGGGAGCCCTGTGGAGTATTGTCTCCTATATCACTAAGAGAGTGATGTGAGGAAGGAGAAGGTGGAGAAGCGGGCAAAGATGGCTGTAGAGGACTGGTTGCAATGTCCCTTTTCTGTTTCTTAGTAAGTACGGGTAGATCAATGGCCACCTCAAAAGAAAGCTAACGCTTCAATGGAATAGGCGCTAACTGCAATGTCTTTGGCAAAATTCGACCAGTGGAAGGCTGAATGTGTATTTTATTTTGCTTCGGATTGAGTCTCTCCTTCATAGTCTCGATCAATTCAGGTGTCGAAATGCAGTAGCGGCCGGTGTGTGGATAGACTGGAGCAGCGGGGGGATGTGTGAAACGATGACCGAAACACATAAAATTAAAATTAAAACACTTAGCTGCCGCATCGCGCCCCTCTTCACTGCAGGCAGAGGCTCCCAGAGTCCACTGCAGCCAATCCTGATGCTGCTTTCATACTGGTGAAAGCAGCGTCAGAATTTGGCCTGATTGCCGATGATTTGCGCTTTTATTTACACTGCGAGCCTGTGCCTTCTCTCTCCAACCTGGCAACACAGCTATGGTTGGAGAGAGCTTAAGTGTGCATGACGGTCAGTCCAGCCCATCATGCGCATTGAATATCAGTGCAAAACACTCCTCCACCAGCCTGTCATTCCATTGGCCCCGCCACCAAGCCTCAATTCTGACAGCAAAAATAAAGCGATAAAAAACAAGAGTTTATTATTGTGTTTTTTGTTCAATGTTGGGCTGCTGCCAGGTGGGGTGATGCTCCTCAGTCATAGCAGAGGAGCCACCACTGCTGTAAAAAGATGGTTTCAGTGCCAAACTCAGTCTCTGTTTTAGTGCCGAAGTGGTAGAAGCAAAAACGCTTGGAGTGCCTGCGTCAGATGGTCGGCTTGTTGTAAATTGGCTGCGATTGGATTAGCATTAGTGGAATCCATCTCGTATTTAGAGGCCTAGCTGAGGTCACCATCAACAAATTGGCGCCCAACTACTGGGGCTCATCGGCGACTCGGATGCCCAAAGGATTAGTCGCGACAAAGGATTGGAATCTCGCTCTGGACGCGATCGCTGCCCGATGAGACCCGAGTCTTGGCAACCACTGCGTTTTTCCTTTCCTTCTGATCTGACCATCCAGGTGGTGCCGGTCCTCGACTGAGATCTCTTCTGTTGATCCGCCGTGCAGTGACCATTTGGTCGATTTTAGAACTTGGCAGTTGGAACCTGGACACCAAGTGATTGGTAAGTGTCCTTCTGTGGCGCTTGCTGTTGGTTTTGATGCCTGGGATTGGTAAGGTAGTTTAGTAACACTTACTGTGGCTTTTGGATTGCGCATTTTTTGTTGGCCAACTTGGTTTGTTATGATATATATATATATAAGGTGCAACCTATATAGGCAGGTAATGAGGAGAATTTTCTCTATCTGAATTGATTTGAACGGCACATCGTACTAAAGGTACCTTAAGTGCTACTTTGATTATAATACTGCATATTCTGCACTATTTTTGGCATGCCTGTTTTTAGCACACTTCATAGGATGTGTAGCTCTGGTAGTGGTACCAATTTGAATTTGAAACTAGATGAAGCACAACCGGGCCCCCGGAGGGGACGCCTAATAGGGATATGTATATTAAGTATGGTCTTTCTTCTATAATGTACAGCGCATTATGTAATAAAAACACTCGTAAGGATCCTGAGTTGCGTTGGCCTATGTATGGGTCATTTGATTTACGAAAGATTGAGTATGTGGCACAATGTATGTTTAGGCAAAAGACTAGGCAAGAGATGTTTGATTGTGTACGAATGTGTGAGAAAGAAGTGCGTGAACGAATGAAGCGTGAGCAAGCCTTGATTGAAAAAAGAACAGCGAAAGAGCATTTATGTGAAAGCATTAGAACTGAAGAACAAAGCAGCTACTTGTATATAATTAGCCGGCTCCCCTAGAGGGGATACTTAACTAGGTTTAGGTATAAAAAATTATTTATTCTTTGGTGATTAGTACCCTGAGGAACTAAATATGTACATAGAAAGGATCCTGGTCTGTGCACTTAGTAACATTCATAAGTGGTGATATGCAGAGCGTTTTTTTTCTTGGTGTTCTGCCAGCCAAATCTAGTGAATATGACTTACAACTAGTATTTACTAATGGTTTGGTTTAAGTACAGTCTATGGGCTGTCTTTTGTTTCTGTCTTAAGTGTTGATCTGTGGGTTAAATGTGTGTTTAAATGTCTGTGGTTTGTCATTAGTGGTACTTGTAAGTAGCGATTGCGCTCTTGGTGCAAGAATGGCTAGCCTTAAGTGTCCTGTATTAAGTATTCTGAGTATATGACACCGTTTTGAAAATGTCTGGAATGAGCTCAATGTTTTTTTTTTTGTCATCCGTCTGTTATGCCAAATATCATTAAAATGAAATACATTTTAAAATAATCCAGCAATGAATTATATAATATATGCTAAATAGCTGCACGCTATCATTAAATTGACAGAGTAAGACACTATACATGTCTGCAAATTGCCACAATGTTAAAGATAAAATTAGAATCCACATTTAATAGGAATAAAAAAGCTTCAAAAAACGAAATTGTGTGTTTTGCAATAGATAAATTAAGATACAAAATGTCACAGCATTTATCCTTCTGTATTAGGTATTAAAAGGCATTTACATTATCTGAGTGAATTGACCCAAAATACACATTACAGAACGACAGATTTGCGCTGGCTGGCAGGGCTGACTTGAAAGGCGTGTGAATTCGACGCCTTTACGTGTCAAGCAGCTGTGTCAGCACATGGGTATTTCGGACTCCGGCCACAGAGAACAGCTAAAGTCAAACACGGTGTAAAATGCGGCATTTCAGACTGCTGGTTTAAAAGTTAAAAATATAGTTTCATTATTTTTGATAAACAGAGGACAGATTGACAGTAGGGATTTTATTTCTTAATGCCTTTTTAAATAAGGATAAGAGTGGTTTTTGATGTTAAATAATAATGACTGTCTTTTAAAAGTGGCGCAGACTTTCAAGTTAAGTTTCTGTTCTTAGGGCTGCGTTTAAATATGATAGGCAAGGGATGCAGCTCGCTTTTCATATGTAGACTCATCAAAATGATTAGATTTATTTAAAAAATATATATATATATATTTTGTTTATATAAAAAATGTTATTTAAAATAGGTGCATTAAATTCGTTTTTTAATATTTATAATGCCCAATAATGATACTGTGACCTCCTAGCATCCAAATTGAATCTAAGCCATGCTATACAGCAATAGGGGGTCACTTAGATGTGAAATGTCACTTTACCCAGGCGTACAAAACTCATTTTTATAAGGGTATACATTATACATTTCTGATGCCACATCTCTGGGATATGTAGGGGACATTCTGGGGACTATTATGCAAAAACATTGTAGGATATTCATTTTTAAGTGCCCTAAACATCAAAGTCGAAATTGAGTAAAATGTACTATTTAAATGAGGTTTCTCCAGTCAGAGCAGCTTTTAAACTGCCTTATGCTACAGTAAATGCACATATGTAAGCATAGAATGAATAGCTGACATCTATACTGCTAGACAAGCACTCGGCACACTGCTTACAAATATAAATATGTACAAAAAACCTGGCAGAAGTTATTCAGCTTACCTCTGAATTGCTGGTAGACCGGAATGAAGTGGGTTTGCTCTTGCTCTTTTCGTTTCCAGGGTCATTTTGAAATGGGACACCCCCATGAAAACCTTGCATGCACGATGGGACAGCTGCATAGGTTAAAGGCCGAAGTCCTACATTTAGAAGCCTGCAGGGCTCAGCGCAACGTTTGCTTTGACATTTCGACATTTGAAAGACGAAATGGCAGGGCAGGGACAGAAAGAGGTTTTGCTTACTTTTTTTTTGCAAAAGCAAGTTTTTGTTCACCCACATGAATAGATTGCATAATAATAATGGTATATGTGAGCTTTTATTCGGACAATGGCTCTGCCATATATGTAGCACTAATGCTTTTAGGGCTGAATTAAGGAAGCAATGGTATTTAGTTTGAATTCATGTGCCCTCGTGTTACACTTGTAAATTTGCTAAAGGAATATGTTCTTTAGCTAGCTGAATGTGCTATTTAGCTCTTCAGAGTTTGTTTATGCCCAGTTGCTACAAATTGGGGTTGATAGTGTTGACAGAATGAAACCTGTTACAGGTTTCCTACTGTCAAAATGGGGGGAGGAGGCTAGCTCCTCTACAAATTAAGGGTGGGCAAATTTATGTTTTCTCTCTCTTTTTCCTAATTTCTTTTGAGCCTGTCTAAACTGTCTGTGAAATAGCCATGAGACATTTAATTGGCTATTCAGTAATACTGTTTTAAACATTATTAGCATTAATAAAATGAATAAATAAATTTGCTATGTTACTGCCCATCCTGTCTGATGAAATTATGAAAGGATGAGTAGTCTAGATTGTGGTTTCCTTATTTGATCTTTAAGGGGAACTAGCTGTGGGTAGTTTTTGTTCTAAAATTCTCAGGTGATAACACCACTATTGTTTGTTATTCTCATGCTACATACAGTTTTGCAAGGGCATTGCTAGTTTTTATTAGCTAGTCTGTGTAAATAAACTGACAGTCCTTACTAGAGCTGATGTTGCATAGTTTGGATTGTGAAAAGTAGAATACAGGGAAGATGCCTATGTGATCCTTAGCAAACATTTTTGAGGAAAATATTGTTTTATAGGAGTCTGTGTGTCACAAGATGTTCTGTTGGAGAAAATGTACCCATTATGTTGAAGTTTTTTAGTTCTTTATGTAATAGGAATCCTTGTTAAATTAGCAGTTTTAGATTTTCCTGTTGCTCCTATAACATGAGAGCACGGTCCTAAGCATACAATGTAGGTGCTTTTATTAAGAGAAATCATTTTAGAAGTGTCTGCAGTCCTGTACAAGTAATGCAAAGTCTATGAGTAAAAGTGTAGAACATTTCCTTTTTTCTTGAGGGTCTTTAGATGATTAAGATAGGAATATACAGATGTAAGGATTTGGAGTATGTCTGTATTGTTTTTCTCTTTTCCTCAGAATTTAGTAAATGAACACAGACTTCCTTGGCTGCTTGGGATTGGGTGACGTATTACTCTTGTCAGTTCACCAAAGAGTTCCTTTTATACTTTCCAATAGGTCCAGGCTGTTGTTTCTTTTACTCTCACATAGATGAAAGTGGTTTTTGGGTGTCTTGCTAATATATGGGGCGTCCCTAGACTAGGAAGTATTCTGAGACTATCCTCTCTGTTGTTAGATTATTTCTGTGCCTTGTCTAAAGACCTTTTGTTCTGTCCACCAATAGATATTTGCTGCCTTACAACCATTGCCAGAGGGGCGCGGACATCAGATCCAGCTTGGAGAGTCAGCAGAAGGCCGGAAGCACTGGGATGTGAAGTGTGTACCCCTGCCACTGTCTTGGGCGAAAGACGGGGTCACAAATCAGAAAGGAGAAATCGTGGATCAAGTTTTTGATGCCCAGCCGAGAGTCACAGACCGACCAGGAAGGCGAGAACGTTTTTGCTTGAGGTAACCCCCTTTGAAACAAGGGTTTCTTCAGAGATCCTAGCATCAGGCCTCTGAAACCTGGTGCCAAAGTGGCTGTAAAGTTTTCACTTTGGTTGGTCAAGAGATACCTGGGCCCACTGAATGCAATCTATGGCCCCAGCGAAAGAGCAATGTGCCAGCAGAGCAATACAGGAGTTAGGGAAGGACTTGAGATCAGGTTTCAGGTGCTGTGTCTCTGGTTCCTGTTAAATTGAAATGAAGAAAACTGGTGCACTGCCTGAGACACTGGACAGGATCGCTGAGAGCATTTGCCCTGGTGGGTGATTGCCCTATCCTGAAAGAAGAAACTTTTCCCTTGAAACAGCTCCACCGTGGGAACAACAAGAGCCTGCCTGTGATGCTCAAACAGACACAGGGAGAAGACTCCCCTCTGGTTGGTTGTACAGCGGCTTTAATTTCCCAAGGACTTCTTTTCCTTTTTTGTTGAAAATGTACCCCATTGGTCGTCCCATTTTTGAGGAGGAGCAACCCTTTGCAGCTCTTCGTCCTAATTCTCATGGTCCTGTGTGGTCCTCCTGGTCCTCTGGATCCAGGATCATTTTTGTAATAATATGTCTGACTGCTTTAATGTTTGTGTTGGGAATAATGTTTATTCTATGACAGAAAAGTTCATCTGAGCAGTTGAAAAATATTACATTTCCTTCGTAATGATGGATACTCTAGCCCTCATAAAGGAAACACTTGAAAAGTCTAGTGAAAATGTTTTTATTATATATGTACTGTTGGCTATTTTGATATTGAAATTGATCGTCATTGAAATGCATAGGAGCCTTGAAAATGTTTTTACTAGATGGTTCTAGGATTTGCTTAGGACTAGAAAGCTAATAGTTCTGTTTCTGATAATAGTAATTACTCTCTCCTGCTATCTGTATGACCCAATGCTCTGTTACCTTTGTACTCCTGCTTATACCTTATACATACCAGCCTAAGAATATTTAGAATGAGAAATGACCACCTAGCAATGAATTAGGATATTGATAAATTTATGGAAAAAGAAAAAAAAAAAGAAAATTACAAATTAATGTGCATATTTTTTTTTGTTTTCCTACTGGATTATGGGAGATGTCTTCAGCTAATGCTAAAAGGGTTGTCTGTTGTAAATTGGCTGCGATTGGATTATCATTAGTGGAATCCATCTCGTATTTAGAGGCTATCTTGTCCATTTTGTGGAATCCATTTTGTATTTCTGGCAGCCATTTTGTTTTCCCTTTGCTCTGTTTAAAGGACTGGCTATACTTAGACTTAGACTCTGCTACTCTGCACATACGCAGAAGAATCTAACTGTCCATACATCTGTTTTTAGTCTGTAGCTGTCAGGTTGTTTCTACCAGAGTCAGCAACTGCTAGCTCCTCCTTTACTGTTGACTGTGCATTTCTGTATGACCATCTATGTATGTAATTCTCCTATGTGTACTTGTACCGCCTTTTTCAGCCCCTGTGTGGGTATAAAAGGACCATGCTTCTTCTGTTCAGTGTGCTACATTCATTCAGCACCACAGGGTGCTGTATGAATGTGGTTCCACCTCGTGAGGTTTTATTAAACTTTGTATTTTCTATTCCAGTTTCTGTGCCAACTTCTTCCTATTGGTCTGAGGACTCTATGCAGAGAAGGGCGAACCCCTTGCACTGGTAGGCCTAGCTGAGGTCACCATCAACAGGCTTGGCACCGAGATTGGTCGGCTTGGCACCGAGATTGGTTGGCTCGATGAGGAAGGTTTCGGCTTGGCTTTCGGTGCAGGGCTCGAGGGTGAGGCATCCTCAGCAGATACTCAGTGCCTACCATGGCCTGTGGGTAGTGGTGGCCCGTGAGCCATAATTTCGGTTGAAACTGAAGGTCTCTTAGTTAATTGGACAGGGACTTGAGTACTCACTGCACTCTGTCCTGAAGGCAAGTCCTACATCTTTAGGCCAAACTGTATCTCTTTCCAATGCGCCTGCCGGTCCTTCACCCTTTTCTTTGTTTAAAATGATCGGAAGGCTTCACGGTTCGTTCTCCTTGTTGTGGTCGGGAGACAGATACAATTTGCAAACTTGGAGGTCTGTATGTGGGTATGTTGCGTGGCAGTTGCCATAGCAGCACATTGTTGGTTGAAGCTGATGAAATGAGAAACAAAGCCCGAATGGGCGAGGCCCAAAGGCTTCGACTGGAAAATGTCGAATGGACGACCGAAAGATTGCTTCTGTTTTTATAAGGTAATGGTGGAATGAGAACTAAAACAATCCCAATGGGTATGGAGGTTAACAACGAACTCAAGGGAGTCTCGAATGGATCGTCGAAGAAGACATCCGAGACTGATGGCCTAAAGAAAATAATTTAACAATGGAGTTGATGCCCATGAGCAATATTACCAAGAGGATGAGCAATTTTACTGCGTGACTCGAGAGACTTCTTTGAAGAAAAACAACTTGCACACGTCCAGATCCAACATTAGATGGCAGGAGTATGCAGAGCATGTGTATCTACAGACACGTATGCCATAGAACATTATGTTTCTAGTTAAAGAAAACAAAGGGCACAGATAAATAACCATATCAAGTCCATACATACCGTTTAGAACTCAAACTGCAGAATAATCATAATGAAAATTGCATACACATTATTTTAAAAAGTTCTGTTATATTTTAATTAGAGTACTAAAATATGATGACAAGTAATTACAAGGTGTAGAAAAGTGATGTAGTTTTAAAATAACTCAGCTAAATATACCTTTATTTAATTCTGTTGTGAAATTAGACAAAACCAAGCATAAAAAATAAACAACACAATTCTTTCTTAGCTGGCTCATATTCCATATTATTCATAATGTTAAAGCTTTCAAACTATTGCAATTTAGATTTCTTAAAATCATATTTTAGATGTTACACGTTCAAAACTTGAATGTACTACATATTGGCAAATATGTATTCTTTGTTGCACAGTGTAAAACATTGAACCCAAAAAAGTTATGTATTTATCTCATACATTCAACACATATAGTATAAGATACAAATATAAAAAAGACAGTGGCAAGCAATAAAGAGATGCTCACAAATAATTATGTAACAACGAAGAGCCCTAAAAGTGTGTAACAAAAACACTCTTACAAGTAATCTAAGAAATGTGTTAACTGAGTTTCATAGGGTATATCACAGAGAATCTATTTGTGTAACAACAATCAATGCAGATCAAAGAAAAAATCAAGCACAAAGGACAGTGAAACATGCCCTTAGTAAATCTATGGTTGAGCTGAAAGTTAAACCGAAAGAAAATAGGAATGCATCAAACCCTGATTTGGCTAATCAGTCAGGTGTAGCTTGGTTCCAGTGGCACAGTGAGCATGAGGCCCACTTCTGGATACCCTTTACATTTAGGGCGGTACATCAAATACACAAAATGTGATGGGATCTTTTATATTGTAAATACCAAAGGAAATGATGGACGGAGTGTTGAACATTGCAAGCACTCACCCCCAGTCAACTGATCTGGGTTTAATCCATCACCGTTCTTTAGCCCACTCTGCCACCCCAGTTCAGACATGGCCATATGCAAATCAGTCTGACCCTGTGCCTCATGGGAACAATCCAGCCCAAACTGCCAAGCCATGTCTTCCCTGGACCGGAAACAAGCTTCCTAGGACCGGTTTCTGGCATTTCAGCCGTCTTCAGCCAGGCTTGCTTGAATCCAGTGGCAAAGTGAGCAAGGGACTCACGTCTGAGCATACCCTGACAACTTATGGCGAACAAAGCAAATACCAAAGGAAATGATGGACGGAGTGTTGAACATTGCAAGCACTCACCCCCAGTCAACTGATCTGGGTTTAATCCATCACCGTTCTTTAGCCCACTCTGCCACCCCAGTTCAGACATGGCCATATGCAAATCAGTCTGACCCTGTGCCTCATGGGAACAGTCCAGCCCGAACTGCCAAGCCATGTCTTCCCTGAACCGGAAACAAGCTTCCTAGGACCGGTTTCTGGCATTTCAGCCGTCTTCAGCCAGGCTTGCTTGAATCCAGTGGCAAAGTGAGCAAGGGACTCACGTCTGAGCATACCCTGCCAACTTATGGCGAACAAAGCAAAAACCAAAGGAAATGATGGACGGTGTGTTGAACATTGCAAGCACTCACCCCCAGTCAACTGATCTGGGTTTAATCCATCACCGTTCTTTAGCCCACTCTGCCACCCCAGTTCAGACATGGCCATATGCAAATCAGTCTGACACTGTGCCTCATGGGAACAGTCCAGCCCAACTGCCAAACCATGTCTTCCCTGGACCGGAAACAAGCTTCCTAGGACCGGTTTCTGGCATTTCAGCCGTCTTCAGCCAGTGGCACAGTGAGCAAGGGACTCACGTCTGAGCATACCCTGCCAACTTATGACTGGGGGTGAGTGCTTGCAATGTTCAACACTCCGTCCATCATTTCCTTTGGTATTTGCTTTGTTCGCCATAAGTTGGCAGGGTATGCTCAGACGTGAGTCCCTTGCTCACTTTGCCACTGGATTAAAGCAAGCCTGGCTGAAGACGGCTGAAATGCCAGAAACCGGTCCTAGGAAGCTTGTTTCCGGTCCAGGGAAGACATGGCTTGGCAGTTTGGGCTGGACTGTTCCCATGAGGCACAGGGTCAGACTGATTTGCATATGGCCATGTCTGAACTGGGGTGGCAGAGTGGGCTAAAGAACGGTGATGGATTAAACCCAGATCAGTTGACTGGGGGTGAGTGCTTGCAATGTTCAACACTCCGTCCATCATTTCCTTTGGTTTTTGCTTTGTTCGCCATAAGTTGGCAGGGTATGCTCAGACGTGAGTCCCTTGCTCACTTTGCCACTGGATTCAAGCAAGCCTGGCTGAAGACGGCTGAAATGCCAGAAACCGGTCCTAGGAAGCTTGTTTCCGGTTCAGGGAAGACATGGTTTGGCAGTTCGGGCTGGACTGTTCCCATGAGGCACAGGGTCAGACTGATTTGCATATGGCCATGTCTGAACTGGGGTGGCAGAGTGGGCTAAAGAACGGTGATGGATTAAACCCAGATCAGTTGACTGGGGGTGAGTGCTTGCAATGTTCAACACTCCGTCCATCATTTCCTTTGGTTTTTGCCATCTTTTATATTGTGTTATAGATTTTGTCTAACATTGACTGAAACATGTTGCTGTGTATGAAGTAGTACAGCGGTTCCCAAACTGTGGTCCGTGGACCCCCTCGGGTCCGTGACACATTCCTAGGGGTCCACAGGCTTAAGCGCCCGATTCGCGCTCACCCGGTTGTACTGGTGGAGTCACTACCAAATCGACGGCATGGGTGATCACTGGTTAACCACACCACTGTCTTCAAAATAGTCCTTTCTACGGGCTGCGTGCAGCAGCTGTAAATAAAAGGCAAAGGGCACGGTTACGCAGCAGGCACTCAACGAAAACGGCGCTGTGTATTCATTCATGCGCGCCACGCTAAGTAGACCGCCCGGCTCCACCGAAACCAGGCCTACGATGAGTTCCACAGAATGACCAGCATTACCTAAATGTGTTCAGGTTTGTCCGTCACCCGATAAAGCATGAGTACTCAAGCTGAGTGCGAGGGGACAAGTTTGACTAATTCACCGTGAAGTCCCACAGGCCCAACAAGTCACGTGTACACTGTCCTCCTTGTAGGTACTTGTCGTGGAAGAAAGCCGGTCCAGTTCCATGTAGATTAGTCAAGTAGGTTTATTAGATAAGATGTTAACAAGAGCCCCACTAGGAGCAGCCTTCCTGCTGCTCAGCCCATCTTCCAACTGACTCTCACTCACCAACATTCCACATCCACCTCACTCACCAACATTACATCACCACAGTCACACTAGCTGAGCAGCAGGCATAACATCTCCTTTCTTTATACAAAACATAATGGAACTCTATAAAGAATGTCATACAAACTAATGCATAAAAAGAATGACATTAGAACTAATGCATGCAAAAGAATAGCAGTAGAACAATTGCAAGCACATAAGCAATGTAGCAAAGGTCTAATGCGAATGCATGAAACTACAGATGGAAACATTTCACGCACAAGAAAAATAAAGTTAAACAAGCAAATGAAATACAGTGAAAGGTAAAGAGGACACACATACGCCATCTGCCTTTCTAACCAGACGAAATATGCACACTACCACACAACAGGACCACCAACCAAACCCAGATACCAAAAACAAGCTGGCTTGCCAGGGCAACAAGGAAGTAGTACATAGGGTACCGACTATGAGGCGCGGTAGGATACCATCCATACAACTGAAAGAAAAACTTTAAAAAATGTGGAAAATCGCTCCACACCAACCAAAAAGCGTCAACACTGCCCTCCACCATTACCCGTAGTAAGGGTGGTAAGTGTGGAATACCACTCCACACCAAACATATGGTATCAAAACTGCCCTACACCCAAACCCGAAGTTAGTGTGGTAAGTGTGGAAAAACACTCCACACCAAACATGTAGATCTACACAACTCTACATCCAATCATGTAGAAAGGTAGAACAGAAACACTATTGGTAAAAACACTCCCTCTTCAAAAATATGGCATGCTCTCTGCCCTTCACCCAAACCAGTAGTAAGGGTGTAAAGTGTGTAAAAACAGTCCACACGAACCAAGAAAGAACTACACAGCTCTACATCCAATCTCATAGTAAAATTATACAGCAATCACTATTGATAAAACACTCACACCGCAAAAACCTGACTTACTCTCTGCCCTTCACCCTAACCCAATAGGCTGGGTGGAAAAACACGAAAATCCTATGTACTGTGGCTTCACACAACACTAATAAAATTTGACAACTCACTCTGCTTCACCCATACCTGTAGGTAGGGTGGAACTATACGTCTGGCTAAACTGTGCCCTTCACCCACACCCCATAGGTGGGATGGAACCACGAACAAATAAATTGCCTCTCTGAACAGTACAACATGGCACTCTCCCAACGCAAGCACAGGTGTGCCAGTGAATAAAGTGTTTGATACTCAAACACTAAAACCTCAGAAACCAAAAAGAAATCAGTACCACACCAATAGAATCAATCAGAGCACAATGTCCATAAACACAAAACTGTGAAAGAGAAAGACTTAAATGAACATTTCCTTGTCAAAAGAGAAGATTTGCACGTGGCATAATCACACCAGGAAAAAATAAAAATAAATAACTTCTTTTGCATAGTCATAGTCTTATAGTGTACTAGGACACTATCCCTGTACTGCACTGTGGACCAAGTTGCTTCAATAAGTTGCAAGTGGAAGACAGTAAACAACAAGAACAGTATCTTTATGGTTCAAAATATCCCCACAGGAGTCTATACTTGCGCCAGGAAGTGAAGCATTAGAGGAAAGAATTAACAATTTTCCACTCTGAAAGGTATGATAAACCATCTGCATGTAGTTATAATGTCCCGCAGTAGCATGTCTGTATGTATAGCTTCCAGAAAGAAGAGTTGTCATGCCACCTAACGTGCTTGTAGTGGTAATCAGCACCAAACACTCGAAGAAATTGAAAACACCCCGTTTCAAAAAAAAGAAAAGAAAATTCCTTCTCTGAACGTCTACGTTTTGTACAGTACTTGGCACAAAGCTGGTCTTTGCCCCAAATAGTGTGACGACCGCTGTTGAGCTGCACACGTTGTCACCGGAAAAAAACCTTTAGCTGGTCCACGCGGCTTCAAATCTAACACCACTACTAGCGTGCTGTCACCAAACACAAGATGGTGGCACGCTATTACGACTGCGCTAGTTGGCTTGCAGTGCATTTGTGCAGCAGCCTTAGGGTGCGAAACAAGAATGACGTCAGAAAGGATCCCCCGAAGGCACAGCAGGAGTCCAAGATGCAGGTAAGACTGCGCACGCTGAGAATGACATGCGCTCTCTTTCAAATCAATAAAGTTGCAGTTAAACTGCCACATGTAAAGGTAGCCTTCCGGAGACAAAACTTTCTAAAAATAAAGCATCTCCAAAAATCCATTATAGTACTTACATATATCTTTCACGTCAAATAGGTCCAATAGAGAACTATGTATTCCCCGAAAACCCAACACGTGCAGAGATAGTGTAAACAATGCTACCATTAGGAACATTGCCAGATTTCTAAAGCCACGAATATGGTTCTTGTTTGTTCCAGTGTAACAGCAAGTTGGTATAAAGAGCTGAACCCATAACTTCCTCATAGGCACGCCTGTAATTAACGTCATGAACACACCTTAGGTTCCTCCCATCAGCACTATAAGATGCTCCTAGTGTGCTAACAGCAAATCCAGCACACGCAAACACCAGCAGCCCATATACTTAAACACCACTGTCAGGAAGGCAGATAGATGAATACTGAGAAAGACACTGTTGCAAAGCACTAGTAAGGGTGTAAAAAGGCTCAAGCATGCCCTGGCTGTTAGGCTGTCTGGTGGGTTAGGACACTGATGGGGCTAGATGGCATACCATCATTCTCAGCACTTCAAGTTTACAAGGATCTTTAAGATGTCTTCTTTCAGTAGGTTCCTCAGCTTTGTTTCAAGTAGGTTCAGTTCTGATAGTTTCCTCTCTCAGTCCACTTGCACATGTAGGTTATTTTCTTTCAAAATCGTCCCCAAAAATTGTTGTGGAAAAAAGCAGGTCCAGTTCCATGTACATTAGTCAAGTGGGTTTATTAGATAAGATGTTAACAAAAGCCCCACCAGGAGCAGCCTTCCTGCAGCTCAGCCCATCTTCTAACTGACTCTCTCACTCACCAACATTCCACAGCCACCTCACTCACCAAAATTCCACCACCTCAGTCACACTGGCTGAGCAGCAGGTATAACAGTACTATCCCCAGCCTATATTATATCATTCAACGTTTTTGATACAGTCTTGTTGGAATCACAACCTTATTGACAGATCCCCTTTGGGCATCATGCCAGCTCCTTCCCATGCACACATTTATCTATTTTTTATTTAGAGTGGACTAGAAGGAACAACTGCCTTCATACTAACCCCACTTTCCAGGGATATTGGGTATTCCCCTTGTAGGTGGGCAGTGCTGTGATTGGCAGGCGCGGAGTTTTTGGGCAGCCTCCTCTTTCCAACCTTCTGCTCATATGTTTTCTGCGATGGTCTGTAGTTTGGAGTGTTTTTATCTTGTGCTAGTCTCACCAAGTTCCCTATTAAGTCCCCCATGCCCCACAAGTCACGTGTACACTGACCTCCTCATAGGTACACTGTATGTACAGGCACATGTAACTTGGCTTTCGGGCTAAAATGTGAAGCACTTCGAAAGTGTACTTCGGCTGCTTACTGTATACACAGCCACATTTGTATGTATATCATTAACTTTAGATCTATGTTTTGAGGCATGTGAAATAAACTCTCAGCACTTAATAAGTACAGGGACAGCTAAGTGTTGTATGTATTTAGTTCTTTCCACTATACAATACAGGCTCTTGTTGCAACCTCTTGCACAGGTAAAGTTGAACTTTGCATTTGGTGTTTTTGTACAAGCACTTGAAGCGACCTTTCAACACTTAAAATGTACAAGCCCATCTAAACTAGCTCCTGACAAATTTATATCACTTGGATTCGGAGTGTACAGGCCAAAATGAAGTGTCGTCTTACTGTTTAAAATGTACTCAATGGGCATGAAAAGTACAGGCATGTTACACATAATCTTTTCATGCTTACTTTGATACACAGGTAGGTCTAAGATGGTCTCTTTGTGCTGTAAACACCCTGGCCCGACACGTCTAAACTGCTCCTTGTCCATACTGGTATTGTCCACCTTATGCTTTGTCCATCACTGTAGTGTTCGGGCCTTGGGTAGCCCTGACATTAAGAACCCAGGCCAGTTTTCTCTGCTTCACATGTGCCATTTATATAACCAATATAAAAAATAAAGGTCATGGGGAAGTAATCTGCATTTTAAATTGCAGTTTTAAAAATCAGTTTGAATAGTTGGACATGCCTAGTTTTTGGTTACAATTGATTACAAATTTTCTTTGGTTGTCCCGACATGACTTGTCTCTGCACATATTAAGAAGGCATAATATTAGATTGTACTTCTGAGAGCAGTTCAAATTTTGACAATGCATAGTAAATTATAAACATTGTCATATTAACATTTCAACATAGATGTAGTCACTTCATTGTCCTCCTTTTCAACTTTCAGTGAAAATACTCACTGCCGTTACAAGCTACATTAGGTTTGACATACTTAGTAATAACATTTCTGTAGTTTGCAAATTTTTGATACTTGAGGGAACTCACAGAAGTATCTCAGATAAACTATTTTTGGACATAAAGTTTAGTATATTTCAGATGGTCTAAACATTCCAAAATGTATTATTCAACAGTGTTGCTTTGCTGTAAATATATCCTTGCACTATGCAGTTTTTGCAAACCTCAATTCACACTACAAACCTCTTTTCTGAGTAGCAGAACATTAGATCTATAACAGTCTGAGTGTGGCAAGAAATGCTGAACCTGATACCACAATTGATTTTCAAATGTTTGTTTTGTTGCTGCAGAAGAGCCATAGAAATGTAGTTAATATTGCAGCAAGGATTTCTCTGAAGACATGCAAAGGAGAAATATGGTCATATTAGAAACCCTATGGAATTCACACTCAGTGATAGATATAAAAGTACTCAGAATGTAAAAAGCTCACATAAACCAGTATGTAGAATTGTTTAAAACCATTATGTAGAATTGTTTCAGTAATTTGTATTTACTGATATGTTATCACTACCATCTCTTGGTCTAGTTATATGGTTCTTTAAAATGAATATCTCTGTATTCCAGAGTATAAAAACACTATACAACTCACAGGCAGTTTACTATCGCATACAAATGTCCCACAATTTTGCAGCAAGAAGGTAACTCCTAGAAGCTATGGAGCTATTGTTTCAAAAGCAGTACTCAATGTGTTGTACTGAAAAAAAAGCGGTACCACTTCCACAAAATACTTGCTGTAAATTTCCTATTAAACATTAAGTATACCAATATAAAAAATCATGGCCTTTAATATTCAGGCACTTAAATCACAAAATAAATAAGGGTTCAAGTATTATTCATATTTCAAAAATATACATATTCATTATAAAATACAGTATTCAAGTGAAAAATGTGTCTAAATAGTGGACAACTTATACCCAATATTGATTTTGCTTTAAAGTTGGGTTAGTTGTTCGACAGTGTTGAACCATTTCAGGGTCTAGTTCGGGCAGGTTATTAAGCAAAATATGTTTCTCTGTGGGAGGAGTAGATGATGGAAATAGTTGCTCTCGCCTATTCCCCAACAGTGGGCTGGTTGAAATATTTCCAGCACCTTTCTGAAGTGGTGTGACAATGACACTTGGCACAGTCAAGCTTCTCTCTGGACAAACACTCGGGCTATGTTGAGCTGTATTGTTTGCCTGGCAGTCAATTAGGGGTCTAGGTTTCTCTGCTTTGCGACACATTAAAAAAATGCACACAGTTATGATAACTCCAATAAATAGAGCAGCCATAATGACAAGGGGGATAATAAGAGAAAGAGGGTTGTTACTTTCATTAGATTCAGCTCTTGGGTTGTCACCACGTGCTTTTGTGGTGGTCTCTTTCGGTGAAGAAATTGTTACTGCTGGGGAAAGCAAGTTATCCTCCACCTCGATACCCCAGCGGTTTCGCTTCCCCAATTTATTTATGCTCTTTTCAGGTGCTACTGTGGGATCCTTTGCATCTGAGAAAACCACAGCTAACTCCTCAGTGGTGTTCTGATACCTCACAACTACAGTTGTTAGGAGTAGCCCTTCAGTAGTTGCAACCACAAGTGATTGGTTGTATGGAACTATGGTATATCCTAAAGTGCCTATAGCTGGGGGAATATTGTCCGCTTTGAGTACAAATGTAAAAGAGTCATTCTGCATCTCAATATCAGTCATATTAGCATTAACATCAAGCAGCACAAGGCCTTTTTCAATATCACTTTGTGTGAACACAGTGATTCCATCAAGAGCAGCATTCCTTGGGCTCCTCCTTTTCACAAACCTTCCATATACAGGTGGCTCTGTCACTTCAAATTTAGGATCACTGTTTGTCAAAGTAGCCAATTCACTAGCATCCAAGTCTGTTGTTCTTAAGTGATATGTAATTCCATTTGGGATTGTTAAATTTGATGTCACGTTCACCAGGGGCTGTACAGTGATGTGAACAACCTGCCCTGTAAGATTGCTTTCAGGAGTAAATACCATCAACTCAAACATATCTTGTGGCGCACTGAAGTCTGTCATGTGGTATGATACTTTTCCCAAATCTAAATCAGCTTGTTGAAACGTGGTCGCCATTTCACTGTCCAGGAGTAGATGGCCTAGTTTGGGAGGGTGCACAATATTATAACTGATCTTGGTACTTTTTCCATTAGTTACAGCTGCTAGCTGCGTGTTATCAATGTGTATAATAGTCTGGCTTTGTTGAAGCGTTAGATCAGTAATGTTAGCCATAGAAATTGATACCGGCGTAACTTCAAGGTTGAAAAGTTTGTATAACGGTCTGTGCTTGCCATCAGTCACACTAAAGTAAAATACACCAGGAGAGGAACTTCCATCATGTACAAAATAAATCTTGCCGTCATCAACATCAGCTTGTGTAAAGTGTTGAATTGTTGCATTTAAATCATCATTTATTGCCAAATAGCCATTGTTAGGATGGCTAATGATTGTGTATTTGATTTCTTCCGGTGTGTTATCTAGATCTTCAACTTTCAGGTTTTCGGGTCCAAGTTTGGCCAAACCTCCCTGCAGTACCTTCAGGTGTGGCCCTTTGGTCTTTAACTCAGGAGCCTGGTCATTAACTGGAATTATAGTGATGTTGAACATCTCTGTAATAATGACTTCATCAGACTTTGCTGCGGACTTGCTCTTCAAGTTTAGCCAAACATCAAAAGTAAAGTTATCAGCCAAAGATTCTAATCCGTCATGAACATAGGTAATTCCAAATTTATTAACTATGTACTGTGAAAAGTTGGGTTTTTCTTTAGTTACGTTTCGTTCTCCCACAACAATCACACCATGCATAGGCAAGGATGTCACTTGATACCAAACTTCATATTGAGAACGTTGGAAATCCGGTAATTTAGACATGAGATTTGAAGCATCTAACTTTAATTTATCAATCAATACTTTGTCGCCTTCCAGTACAACCGCACCTGAAAGAATATGACAATGTATATTAGTGGAGGAAAAAACATGTATAGCATAAATGTGTAAATAGTTTAATGAAACAAGAACAGACTGGAGGAATTATGTCACCTTATTCATATATTATAGGTTTACTGCCAATACATTAGAACAGCCAATTGAGAAATTTGCATTTTGAGACAACACACTTTTTACATGTTATTGTGAGATTTCTTCAAACAACATAATTCTGTGAATGTATTACTTAATCAGCGACCACATTTCCCCGGCTAATATTGGTCAGACATCAAATCATCACATGGCGATACGTAAATATAGAGCTCCCGAGGTTCAGTGGAAAGACCATCAACTAGAAATTATGGGTTTAGAAAAATGTGTGTTTGTGAGGGCTATTACTTACATTCTGGGGAGATTTTGTTTTACAGTGGCAATACTGGTATGACTTCCACTCGAGATAATATTTATATTTATGTCTGTGTGTGTATATATATATATATTCATATATATATATATATATCTACATACACACACAGACACGCACACATACACACAAATATTTTCTGACTCATGCTCGAAAAAGAGCATATTTGTCTCTAAACTCCAGGCTCCCTGTCAACATAGTACACTTTGGGCCTGCTTAAAAGCCGTACAGTACTGGGTTTTAGTAAAATGGCATTCGATTTTACTATCACCATATGCTAGATTCACACCAGTACCCGCAATTACGAGTAAATGCCACACCAGGTGATAAATGTATGCAGGGAAGTGAACTTTGGGGCAGTAAGCGGGGGAAGAGGAAGTTTTTTTCTGATGGGGATTATTGGGGGGAAAAACAGGGAATGGCGCATGACTGCTACTCAGCCTCAACTTCATACAATTTTTCCCGCCAGAATTATGGGCCAGTAAAATCAGAGTTAGTTTTCCCCTGCAAAACAGTTATGGAAGTCTCTACCCACTGAATCAGGAGAGCGAACCTCCATGCGGTAATTGACTCATAATCAGAACCATTGTAAGTGTGGCAAACAGGACGTTTACACCCACATCTCCATAACTTATTAGTTATCGTTTCACACTTATTTACCCTTTGTTTTTGTCTGACGTTTTAGTGTTGGTTTTAAATATGAACGTTTATTTTGGATGTGTTGTGTGCATAGCTTGTTTAGGCCATTGAAACCTGCACCACATAACTACAGTGATGAACCCACTGGAGGTCATGGTGTATCAGAAAGGACATTAACAGTGGATCGAGTCATATCTGTTATAATACCCTATTCATATGGCACATACCCCCGAAAAGAATCTGGAGGCGCCAGGCTAAACAGCCATAAATCTGCTCCTGAGAAAAAGATGATGGATGGCCCAAGTACCAGTGGAAGGATTAGCTTACTCCATAGGGTGAATCACATGGGTAGAGACATGATCTTTCTGCACTGCATCATACCAGAAGGATAGAGCATTTTCAGAAGCACGTGAGCTTTCTTAGAATGGGCAGGGGAAGCCTGTAATGCTTTTGAAGAAGCCATAGTTATTTCAAACCTTGCTTTGCCAAAAATATAAATGTTACCATAGTAAAACTGTTAAAGAAGATGTCACTAGTTACAGATCTATTGCTGTTAGCACTGACTTTGGCTTATGTGTGAAGAGAATGTAGACGTCACTGCAGACTCAAAGTAATACTTGTGTTGAGGTGCTGAACCTTGCCAAATCTACTGAATAGTCAGACTAAAGAGTGGACGCTGTGGCAGAAAAGAGTAAAGAGATTTCTGGATTTATGGTGACAAACAGAAGAAATAGAGTGGTAGGATAGTGTCAGGCAAGCTGAACTTACCACACAATGCTCATTGTCATGCAAGGTAAGGAGGATCAGAGTTGGGGTCTGGAGTGCTCGACACTGTGGGCCTACGCAAGGTGAGCCTATTTATACTTCTCATCCCCATAGAAGCTCCCAAAAAGCACGACCCGAGCACTCGGAACTTGCACATTATTTAGCATGGACTGGGCCAAAGGTAAAACACCACTATACAATGACTGTTCCGGACCACACAACGTATATGTTTGTATGTATACAACACAAAGAAAGGTTTCAGAATAAACTCTGAATTTAAAGTTCCTACAGCCTGCTCCAATTATTCGTTTCCCTCCTAAATGCTCTAATCACCCATTTGATGAAAAAAACACATAGAGCTACAGACCTTCCTCGGCTCAATGATATCAAGAAACAACACAGATGTGTCAGGATTTAGAAATATCACAGACATCAAGTCACTTAGAGGGTTTAGAACGCCTGGAAAGTTTGTAAGACAAGGCAGTGGAAATTTAGCTTGTGCAAATGCTGGACCACAAAGCACAGTTTGACTTTACATCCTCACTTTCTGGTTAGCTTGACCACTTCCGGGTGTTGGCATTAGAGTTAGTATTTAAGGCTCGGTGGAGTCACCCATCTCACTGCCATGTTTACCTCAGACTCTTACCTTGAGTTAGAGGCAGTGGAGAGAGTAAAAATTGCTGCTGGCTACCTGAACCATGTCACAAGGTAGCTATAGTGGTCTTCTATATCTCACTGCCCCTTTGCAAAGCTGTTGGTCGAGGGGGGGTGCGTACCCCCATCTTTGGCCTTGGAATAGTAAGAGTTTTTTCAAAATGCTTCTTCAGGGCACTTGGGAAAGGCTGCAGAGTTATTCGGCGATTGAGTATCACAATAGTGCCTGGCCGTTGAGCAAGGTCTGGTTTGAATTTTGGAGAATGCCGGACGACTCAACTCTTCCCAGTACCAGAGTAATATAAAAATAAAATAAAAAAATAAAAAAAATAAAGAGTAAACCTGGGGAGAGATCTGAGGATTCAAGAGCCCAAATATTTATCCTTCCTAGTCATTTTGGCAAGGAAAAGAAGGTACATAGTACAGATCTTTCACCCAAAGGTAGGCTAGTGAGAGTCTTATTTTATTTTAAATGTAAACACATATTTGCCACGAAGCGGGTAAAAATAAAAATTGCGAAAGCATACTAGAACAATTTCCAACTCCTGGCAATTGTGCTTGTGAGACCTAATTCAAGAGGGAGGGTGTCCCAGGACAAATATGATTTACTAGTCTCCAAATGTGATTATTCCAGTTGTATTGCACTGATGCTCTGGGCCCATCGTACCATTGGAACCTAAAATTGATTTCAAAGATCTGCCTTTTTGAACCTCACTCTTAGGCTAGAAAGGAAGGGCACTCCCAGGCTTAATCAGGGATCTGACGAGGGCTAGACACTATTACCGAAGAAAAACAAACAGCAATACCACTCAAAAAGGCTGCAATTTCAGTCAGTTGGTTACTTCGTGCAAAGAACTTTACTGGCAAAGTACTAAACATGAAACAAGAACTTTTGCTTCATTCTAGCTGGAGATCTGACGGAAAACGTTTCATTGACTAAACGCTAAGCACTATAATTTCTTAAACACCGAAGTCTCTTGCCAATGTTAAGACTGTTCATGATCAGTTCTCATATAACAAACACTCTAAGCAATGTGAACAGTACTTATACTTGCGCACAAAAGACTCAGGGGCAGTTTTATCAACACTTTGTTCTGCCACTAAGTCATACAAAATAACAGAAAGTGTCGCGTTTATAAAGGGTTTACTTTTCAATGTAAATGTTTTTTGCGCTGAAAAAAAGCCTATAATGAAATGAGAATAGTGCTTTGCGTTGCTTTGCACTATTTTGTGTCAAGGGGTGCCCCATGGATCTTATGTAATCTCCCATTATTTTTTCTGCAATGCCTTGCCTACTAAAGTTAGTAGACCGGCCTTTGCAGCTAAAAATAACACCTTCTTGAGTCACGTGCTAAGTAGGAGAGCTCTTAATTAACCCTAACCTTTCACAAATTGTATGTATGCTGTACAAAAAACAGCACACATCCAATGTTTGAAAAGTTAAAAGTTGGTCTAGGCCTAGATCTGGAACTGGAATGTTACCCTTCCACTGGAAACCCTATGCTACACATCACACACACATCATTGCACTACAATGTAATGGTGTGTGCATAGCACTTGGCAGGCTATTGTGCACCAGCACAGACGAAGTGAGCTTATCTTGGTAGCTATGGCTCTGCGTTTCTCTCTATGCCCAGCACAATGCAGTACAGCAACTTTGGTTACTGTGCTGCATTGCCCTTTTTTTCCTAAACTAAATCTGCCATATAAAGGGAGATTTATCAACTTAGTGCCACCACAAAGTGATGTGAGGTGGCACAAAGTGTTATTTTCCAGAGCAAAATGCTTTCCACTACTTTAAGTGGTAACTTATGGAGCCCACCTATATATATATATATCCAAATTCGAGCCAAAGCAAGTATAGCGTACGCTCTCAGTAGATAGAAGACGGATACCAAGAAGAGTGGGTAGTCGAGTGTTTATTTCACACAACGCGTTTCGGCGAAGAGCCTTGATCACGTGTGATTGTAATTCAACAACAGCAGTCATAGATATACATTCGGCCATTTTTTTTTAATTTTTTTTATATACATAGCACAAGCTTTAGAATGAGAAGAAAATAAATTGTTAAGCCTATCACAAAGAATTAACCCCCTAAAAAACCTCACAATAATTTGAAAGGAAAAACTTGGAAAAAGAATAAATAAAGAAATAAATTGTATTTGCTCTACTTTAAGTCAAAGGGTTAGTCAAATGTAATACTTCAGTAGTCCCACACTACCATCCATGGATTTTGACACAACACCAGATCTACAAAGATTGTCGGAGCTGGCTTTCGACAAAAAATGATAATGCCTTCTTGAAAACAGCAGTATGTGGGAGAAATGTTAAAATGTTTCCCAACATTTCAAATATTGTAAGTATGCTGCACACATCAAATGTGGGAAGTGTTTAAAAAAAGGACTAAGCATAGGATTGTGTACTAGAAGGGCTTCCTTCAAGTACAAAACCTATGCTAGACATTACGGACCCACCTTTGCACTATGGGGGAAAGGGGTGTGCGTGGTGCATGTTTGTGCACCAGTGCAGGGTAAGAGAGCCGCAGAAGACCATGCTGAGCAAATATGGCTTTGCACTGCCCCTTACCCGTGCAATGCAGCACAGCAACGTTCGTGGCTGCGCTGTGGTGGGCATTATTCTTTTTTTAGTAATCTGCCCCATATTTTCGTTACACACTCACACGCACAGTATTCTAACATAATACATATGCATGGAACGGAAAGGCTATTTAAGGTAAATAGTTAAAACCTTTTTTCAATAGAGTGGCCACTAGGCATATCCCGCTGAAGTAAAGAGGTAAAAATACCTCTTCCTTCAATCAGAGATCAGGCTTCCACCCCCTTCAGTCCTACAAAGCCCGATCAGAGAGACAGTAGACAATTTCTAAGAGAAGGGTGCCAATTGGATGGCTATGTACCTCAGAGCACTGCTCTGGGATCTCGGTCCGTTGAAGAGGGAGGTCATTCTATGAACTTGCATGATCGTTGGACTCGATGGGCAAAAATGATAAACACAGAAGTTGTAAGGAAAAGGACATAGAACAGGTTAGCGTGCCCTCCAGCGCCATGCATGGGACTCTGTCCCTCCAGTGTCTGCTTAAAGGTTACCCATGAGATCACTCCAGGGGTCCAGTCCAACTACTGTTGTAGATTTCCTTGAGCGCACTCAGAAATACCCAAGCCAGAATTTTAAGGTGATATTGTACTTTATTGATTTGATGGTCTGTTAAGTTTAAACAAAGAGCACTGACATACATGTGAGCATTCATTATCATACATGCACACATATGCAGTGTAATGCTCAGACGGTTGCTGTGTGTTGACATGCATCATCATATTTGAGGGCGCACGTCATGATAAGGTATTAATTTATTTTTTTATATAAACTGTTCCAATCTTTGAATGGCAAATACAAATATATGTGAGAAAACACAACTGTCCTAGCAGCAAATTGCAGGTGCCTGGCCATCCACAAATATATATTTTTTTAAAACAGAACTAATAGGGAGGGGTATGACAGCAATGTACTAGCAGTTGGGGGGGTGAGTCAATGCTGCTGAAAGGGACGAGCAATAAGGGTGGAGGTGGTTGTGGAAGAGGTGCAGGAGGTATAGGAGCATGGGAGGAACCTAGGGGTTATAAGGTTAGGCCGGATAGGGAGGGGTGAGGGAAGTAATGGGATAACTGTGGGAGGAGGAGCGACGAAGCACTGAGATGAGGGTGCTTGAGGCGTGAAGCAGCACATAAGGAGAGCAAGAAAACACATGCCCACCCATGAGTGCTAAAATAATGAGAAAAAAATAATACCTTGAATGCAAGTAGTGGAAGGACACAAGTCATCCAATCAGGACACAGTAAGGAAGAAATGGTCTAGAGGCAGGACATACAATTCATAAAAAATAAAGGTGTGGCTCCTGAACATCTACTCTGGAACATCGTTTGACATTATTATAAAGGTCAAGCTATCAGGAGTACCAAAATAACAAAAAAGACAATATTAGGAGGCTGCATATAATTTTTATCTTTTTACAATAATATTGAGGTTAAAAAAATAATTTCAGGGCATTTAATATTTTTTGCTCAGTTTTTAACCAAAGTTATATTTCTTTATAATATAAATTATGATTACTTTTTTTTTACATTTTGAAATATTTGTATTGGATTCTCTGCTTTACTGGAATTCTGGGAGTGAAGTGTTTTAAGTACAATTATTTTATATACATAATTACATGTATGATTTTTTACATTTATTTGGGTAAATTGTAAATTATCCATAAATGTGTATATTTTTTCATTTAATTTCTTGAAAATTGAATTGTTGTTTATAAATATATTTTCAAAACTATAGTAATGGAAACAAGAGTTTTGAATGTTGATTATAGTATAAAGGCTAAATTAAAAACACTGAATTTTTTTTATTCTATGATAATACTATATAATAATAAAAATATATCATAATGAAAACCATTAAACATAAGAAATTAAATGTATATATTATTTTAAATATGTTTTCAAAAATAAAATTATTACAAATATTTACTATGACCTAAAAATAAGTGTTTACATTTTATATTTCAAAAAGTTACTTAACTGTTTAATTTATATATAAAACTAGAATGTAAACATTATCAAAATATTCTAGTTTTTAGAATTTTTTTAAGGAACAATCATTTCACTTTCCTAATGTTTGTAGAGTTGGAGTTACATTAGTGATTTTTTTTCGCCCGGAAATTCATGCTTCAAAAATATTTTTAGGACAGAGTTAGAATAAACAATCACCTTTCTAATTTTATGCACTTTACCCAATGTTAGTGGGTCTGGAATTAGCATAGTAAATGTGACTACTTCCCCTTTTATTTTATGAACTTGCCTTAATGTTAGTGGGAGTGGAGTTAACTGGACTGGAGTGGGACTAGAATAAATACATCACATTTTTGCACTTTCCCCAATTTTAATGGATCTGGAGTTAAAATAGTAAATATGAGCTCCCTGGTTTTATGCACTCTCCCCTAGGTTAGTGAACTGGAGTTAGAATAGTGCAATTCACCCACCCAATTGTAAATTATTTCACTGTTTATTGGTCTGGTGTTAGAATAGATTTCTTATATAGAGTGCTGTGATATAAATCCCACCACTCAATATGGAATTATGATTGGAGTCTGCGTCTAGATTGGTGCAGAAGGCCAGACAAGTGGGGTTTGTTTTTCTTCTCTGTAAGAAATTGGGTTATTGATTGAGAAGAGTGGAATCCCCACTCCGGTAACAACCAGAGCGAACCACAAAAATCACTAAATTAACCTGCGGGTCACTCTCTGGTAGTTTGTCACCAAAGCAGTTAGGCTTAATTTAGAGGCACAGAGTTAATTATTTATGCATCACACAAACAATAATAAAGTGACAAAATAACACAAGGGATATGCCACACCCATTTAGAAAACAAATAGAGTTAAATTTAATAAATAAAATGAGACCAAAATGATCAAAATCCAATCATTAGAACAACCGATAAGCAATTGTTAATGTTTAAGTAAAAATAGCACCTTGAAGCCAAAAGCCCTAACTGTGGGTATATCATCAAAATAGACTGGGACTAAGTCACAAGTTTAGGACAACCACGAACGAGTGCGGGCTGGATACAAGGACCAGGTTAGTCCCACTGAAAAAGTTACCTTCTCAAAGTCCAGCACGCAGATTTCAAAACTTCATGATTTCATACGAGGAGCTCAACTAATGCCAGCCAAGGGTCCAGGACCGGGGGAGGCACCTCTTGGGCATCAGGACATCACTACAGTAGAGGCTAGCAGAGCTCAGGCAGGTCCAGCTGCTGTTCTATACAGATCTATTAGCAGGTCCAAGCAGGCCCCGTTGCAGCAGGTCAGCGAGGCAGCCTCTGGAGATTGTTGCATCCCTGTCGCTCAGAACAGGAGATCAGCCAACTGACCCTTGGAATCCCTTAGCTTTGGAATGAAGGGAGATGGGTCAGTCTTCCTTCTCAGAGAGCAGGGCAGACCTCCAGCAGCAAGGCAGTCCTCTGAAGAAGGAAGCAACAGGGCAGACCACTGGGGATCAAGAAGTACTTTTTCTGTAATGTTCACAGGTTCAGGAGTGTACTGATATATGGCTCAGGAGGTCCAATATTTATATCTGTGCCAACCTTTGAAATGGGGGAAACTTCTAGTCGTCCCCCACATCTGGCTCTGGAAAGTTCTTTCCTTCCCATTTTGTCTCCTGCCCAGGCTCCAACAGGTCTATGGTGACAACGGGCTGGTATCAAGTTCCTTTGTGAGTGTGTAAGTGGGGCAGAGAACAGCTCTGTCCCTCCCATTGTCGCATGATGGCACTCTTTCAGCTACACCCAGGTCCCGTTGTTCACGGTCTGGTCTCAAAATGCATTCCTGATGGAAGAGCAATTATAAGGCCCAGGCAGCTGGGAACTTCTGGAAGGCCTCAAAGTTTAGGGCAGGAAAATGCTAACTTAGTGGTATTTTCAAAACTGTAATCTAAAATCTGACTTTACTATTAAATAGGAGTTTAAAATAGTGTTCATTTGAGTCCAAACATGATATTTCTACCTGCTCCCAATCAAAGGTTAAAACGTATTAAATGTAAAAGGGAAATCCAATGTTAAACTATGGGAGAGGTAGGCCTTACAGCAGTGAAAAACAAATTTAGTAGTTTTTCACTTCCGGTACATGTAAAACTTAAAAACACTTGTCCTACTTTTTAAATACAATACACCCTAGTCTATGGGCTTTTTAGGGACTGCTTTGGGGCTGGCTTATATGTATATATAAATGAAGGTTTATGCCTGGCAAAAGGTTTATTTTGCCAGGCCGAATTGCACTACAGGCTGCAATGGCAGGCTTGAGACTTGTTTCAAAAGGCTAATTTTAGTGGGTGGCACAATTAGTGCTGCTGCCTACAGAAGCATTTAATTTACAGGCCCTGGGAACACGTAGTACAGTATATGAGGGGTTTACAAGGAAATTAAAAGTACCAACCAGGTGTAAGCCAATTGTACCATGTTTTAAGAGGCGAGCACAAGCACTTTAGCACTGGTTAGGAGTGGCAAAGTGCACAGAATCCTAAAGCCAAGAAAACTGGGATTAGAAATCAGGAGGGGTAAAGGCAAAAAGCTTAGGGGAAGACCTCACCAAGGCTGTCAGGTGTAACACTATATATTGTTATAGTGTGTTGATTGAGTTTATTTGTAAATGGCTAGTGACGGCAGGAGGATTGGAGGGTAGGAACAAAGAACAGTGAAAAGTTTTTATTTTGGAATGGGAGTTACTTGGCTGAATAATCTATGCTTTTTGAGATTGTGCCGGGTTGCAATTGTAGTGGAAAAAACATCCGTACATGCGTGTATTTGGGAATACTTGCAGCATGCTCAAAGTCTTTTAATTGGTGAACAGTTATATTCTTTTCCTGGAGTCTGGTTAATAGTCAATTGTAAGTGGTGCTTTGTTTTGTAGTAACTTGTGTATGGGTGTAATGTTTATATTGGTACTGTCTATGTATGGTGTACGATTGATACAAGGGTTTTGGGCAGGTTTCGGATTGTAGCAAAATATAAGTATTTTCTTGTTATTTAAATTATTATATAAAATAAAATCTTATTTATTATGAGTGAATCAGGTGGTGGGAGATGTTTTTTTCAGAAAATGACCTCAGTGTAGAGTTTGATATTGTTTCTGTTCTTTTGCAAAATACCGGGTGATTCAAACTAGAGAACAGATTAAATGTGTTCTATAATATGGGTATTAATTCTATAAGTATATGGCTCTACTTTGAGAAATGGAAGTTCATGGCCTCCTTTAAATTTTGAATGATGTTTTGCCACTCAGCCTCTGAAAATTGTGGTTTGGGTGAATGTGCTCAGTGACATTTTCAACTTCATTATTAACTGTTGTGACCCTTCCGCACCATCCAGTAGAGTAGTACCTCGAATATCTCCAGTGGTTATTTTGGTCACTGGTGTCTTACTTACTATGGGTGCAGCCTAAGTAAGTTAAGAAGAGCTTGCCTTTCTAAGAAGTTGCGAAAATGGGCTCACTTGACATGATGTGCTCTCAATGTGTTTTAAAAATCAATGATCAAAGTTTTAGGTGTATATGATACTTCGGTTTGATGATTTTAATTCCATTTGAGGCGTATCCTATTCAAGGTGAACCGTCAGGGGATTGTTTTCTGAAAAGGTTTTCCCTGAATACTTGGCTTGTTTCCTGTACCTGCAATGTACTGTGGCAGAGAACACGGTCCAAGTGCACGTGAAGATCATGTGGGGCCGAGTCATGAGAGTATTCCCTGCTCCCGGGTTCTAAATTTCTCTAGCTATCATGCAACGGCCAATGTGGCAGCTACTGCACAAAATGAGGTGTCCGCCGAGAATGTTGGAGAGGACGGTAGTGGGGGATTGTGACCTGTCTAACTGTGGGTCCAGGACTGTATTAAACTCACCCCGAGGTTCCAGGGTATGTGTGCCCATTGTGTCAGTGTGACTGTGAGATGTGCAAGAAATGCTGATTGCGCTGTGTTGGGCATATATACGCTAACTAAAAGAATAGGTGTTCCATCCAGAAGGCCCTGAATCAGAACATATTGTCCCCCTGGGTCTATCTCTATCGCTTTGTGGCGAACAGTACCCCCCGGGTGAATCCACATGAGTGTGCGCCTGGGAAAGCCAGAGGAAACGGTGCAGTAACACTGCCGCTGTCAGTGCTTTTGTAAGCAAGTCTCTTCGCCTTTCACTTTGTGAGTTTCCTGTAACATTGCTATTTGCGCACCCCACCTCCTAATGTACTGCTTGATGGCAAATTACATGGAGATTTGAAGAGAAAAGTAGTAGATGGGACTGAGTGGTGCCATCAAGTGTGGTTGAGGAAGGGGTGCCATCAAAGGTGGCACTGGTGTGCGCGGACCAAGCATTTGCACCATACGTAGTCTAATTCAGTTGTGATCTGCGTAAGTAAAACTATTGAAACCCCACTCAACTCCCATCCCAGGGCGGGTCCCAATGGGGAATCTAACCAAATTGTGAACTAACTGCCCCATCTTGAGGAAAACTTTATCTCACAACCTCAGGTGGTGATGTCGTCTCGATAGAGACTTAGAGACTGGGTGGGGGGTTCATAGCACCGGTGGACAATCAAGAGTATATGGTCCCTGAAGAAAAATGTTCTGAGTCATTGAGGGAACCCACGTCTGAAGGCCGGCTATAATGTGCCTATGCCCATAACAAACAGTGTAGACACAAGGCGATCTCCCATATGCTATAGACATATCTTTGGTCAGGGAATGGGCAGGGTGCTTATAGGATGGCACCGCAGGTGGCATGTGAGCGCATGAGTCAACTGACCCTCGTATATAACCATGAAACCAAGGTTCTATATCAAACCATCCGCGGTTTGTGAGGTCACCTCAGGCAGCACCAAGGACTCAGCGCTATGGTGTGAGATGCTCGATCCAGCATCCCAAGGGGTATCGGTAACCCTCAACAATGGAGTGGAACACCTTTCTACCAACCAGGAGGTGGCCTGGGACAGCACCTGTGTCTGGTCCTCTTTAGCTTGTTCCAGCGTGGGGGTGCCCCATTCCCTCCGAACATTCTCCAGGAAGGCCGCGCCCTCCTCTTTTTTTTCTAGAGATTGCGGTCAGGTGCCCCAGGAAACGTTTAAGTTTTTATTTTAAGGCTAAGTAAGATATTATAATACCCAACAATGACGTCACTTTAACCTTTGTTATTTTTACTGAATTTCTAGTTTTCTTTTTTTAACAAAGTAATATTTTATTATCATTCATAACGTCAACAACAAGCTGCGCAAGGCCAATTGACACCAGGCCCTGCCTCCAATCTCCTGCTGGCAGCCAATCCAATGCCGCACACAGCCATTCACGGTGTGGGTTAGCTGCAGGCCAAACCCTGTGCTCAACTGCTGTCCAACCACTCTACGCCACTCGCAGTCTTCAGCCATTCATGGCGTGAGGTTGGCCTCAGGCCAGACCCCGTGCTCAGTTCCTGCTGATGCGGAGGGCTGCTGCAGCCCCCAGCAACATAAATAAATATTTTGTGGTGCCTCTGCCACTTGTAGGGACACCACCAACCTAAAAAAAAAAGTTTGAAGAGCCCTTGCAGAGCATTATGGAGTGCCCTTCCAGGAGCAGTAAATAATAAATGACCGTACTGCTCATTTATTATTCGTTTTTAAATATTTTTTCTTATTTTGAGTTTTGGTAACCACCTATGAGACACAGATTATTTTTTTGTTAATGGGGTCCGCAGGGGAGCCCCAGGTCCCCCGTGGCCTCATTGGCTCCCTTGCCAGCACCCATCCAGCGTGCCGGCAGAAGCCGGCAATTCTTTATTTCCTAAAATGTTTGGGAGAGGGGGTTGTATGCTCCCCCCCCCCCCTCTACAAGCCTTTACAGGCCCGGGGACAGCATACCCCGGGGTCATTTATTGTGGGGTGGGGACTGGCAGCCCCCTCCCCCTGCATATACACGCCCGGACAAACACATTCCCAGGGCAGCTTTCTATTTTATGAGGAGGAGGAGGAGGAGGTGTGCAGCCCCCATCCCGAGGCTTTACTGCCCGGGCCCTCATCCATAGTGCCTAATACCGGTGCCCACCTGGGGCACCCACAACAAAACGTAGGTCCCACGGGGGGAAGCCCGAGGGCCCCCTGGAGCCCCACTGGTTCTCCAGCATGCACCCATCCTGGGTGCATCTGGAGCTGACCTTGCTCCTGCCTGGCGAGAGCACGTTCTTTTCACTGCTCCCCCAGGGCAGAAGCGATCCGAGTTTCCCTGCATCTTAGGATGCAAGCAGGTTAAAAAAAAATGGCTGCTCTCATCCGGTCGGAGAATCTTTGCAGCTCCCACCAGGGGAGGGGGCGTGCATCCTCTTCCCTGTTAAAGGAATATGCTACTTACCAGTATGCATCTGTTCTTGGCATGTAGAGCTGCAGATCTACACACTGTGCATAGAATGCCATCTGGTGTTGGGCCCGGATGTTGCAGTTGTTTTTCTCTTGGAAAGTCTTTGGAAGTCACGAGGTATGTGACTCCTCCTTTGGATCGTATTGCGCATGGGCTTCGGCTCCATCCTCAGATTGTTTTTCGCCAGCGGGAAAATGATGGAGCTTTGTAAGAAACAGGAAAGATGCCCATGTGTGGTGTATCTAAATAAGATAAAACTGGATCAGATAAAGGTAGCCGGGGAGGCGGGTGGGCGTGTGTAGATCTGCAGCTCTACATGCCAAGAACAGATGCTTACTGGTACGTAGCATATTCCGTTTGAGGCATATGAGCTGCAGATTACACACTGTGCATAGATTATATAGCAGTACTCGCTCCTAGCGGCAACCACCAGTATCTGTTGCAGTTGTTTGAAACAATGTTTTGAGGACAGCCTGGCCCACACTAGCTTGTTGCTTAGTTTGCACGTCTACACAATAGTGTTTAGTGAAAGTATGCGGTGTAGACCATGTAGCTGCTTTGCAGATATCATCTAAGGGGATGTTCCCTAAAAATACCATGGAAGCCCCTATCTTACGTGTAGAGTGGGCTTTAGGGGGGGAACAGATAGCGTTCGTTTTGCTTTGTGGTAGCAAATCTGTATGCATCTAACAATCCACCTAACTATCGCAGATTTGGAGATGGGGTTGACTTTGTGTGGTGGTGAGAAAGACACGAATAGTTGTTTGGTCTTAGGAAAAAGTTGAGTTCTCTCGATGTAGTAGAGTAAAGCTCTTTTGACATCTAGGGTGTGTAGAGCTCTTTCTGCAATGGTTTGTGGCTGCGAGAAGAATACGGGCAGTTCCACAGATTGATTGAGATGAAAGGGAGAAATGACTTCAGGAAGGAATTTTGGATTAGTGCGGAGAACAACCTTATTATGATGCATTTGCAGAAAGGGTTCTTGGATGGTGAGTGCTTGTATCTCACTGACCCTTCTGAGCGAAGTAATGGCTACAAGGAAAGCAGTTTTCCACGTGAAAAATTGAAGCTCACATTTATGTAGAGGTTCAAATGGAGGCCCCATTAGTCTGGTGTGAACGATGTTTAGGTTCCACACAGGGGGGAATTATTCTCTTAAGGCCTTCCATGAAGGCTTTAATGGCAGGTACTCTGAAGAGTGATAGATGCTGTCTATTTTGTAGATACGCTGCTATGGCAGCAAGGTGTAGTCTAATAGACGTGTAGGCTTGGTTGCATCTTTGTAGGTGTAGTAAGTAGCCTATGGTGTGTTGGATAAACACATCTAAGGGATTGACGTTATTGCTGTGACAATAGATCACGAAACGTTTCCACTTGGCTGCGTAGCAAGCTCTAGTGGTAGGTCGTCTAGCTTCTCTAATGACGTTCATACAGTCAGGGGGAAGATTAAGGTAACCAAATTCTAGGATTTCAGGAGCCAGATCGCAAGGTTGAGCTGAGCTGGGTCCAGGTGTCTGATCTCTCCATGGTTCTGGGTTAAGAGGTGTGGAGAGAGGTGTAACTTCTGGTACGGAACTACGGAGAGTTCCAGCAATGTGGTGTACTACGGTTGTCTGGCCCAAGTTGGAGCAACTAGGATGAGAGTTAGGGAATGTTGCTGTAGTTTGCGCACCACTAATGGAATGAGTGGGAGAGGCGGAAAAGCGTACGCAAATCTGCTTGACCAGTTCATCCATATCGCATTGCCTTTGGACAATGGGTGTGGATATGTGGTGGCAAAGCTTGGGCATTTGGCGTTTTCGTAAGTGGCGAAGAGGTCTATCTGTGGTTGCCCCCACATTTGAAAGAAAGGTTGAAGAACTTGTGGATGAAGTTCCCACTTGTGGATCTGTTGTGTTTGACGGCTCAACAGATCTGCAATGGTGTTTTGAACTCCTGGGACATGTTGGGCTAGGAGAAAAATGTTTTGCGGTATGGCCCACCTCCATATGCTCTGTGCTAGCTGAGAGAGCTGCAGAGAGTGTGTGCCGCCCTGTTTTTGGATGTAGTACATGGCTGTCATGTTAGCTGTGCGGACTAAGATAACCTTGCCTGAGACGTGTGTTTGAAAGGCTTTTAGGGCTAGGAATATGGCCAGTAACTCCAGATGGTTGATGTGGAGTAACTTTTGTTGAGGTGTCCACCTGCCCTGCATGGTGTGATGTAGTAGGTGAGCTCCCCAGCCGGAGAGCAATGCGTCCGCAGTTAGAACTATTTGAGTAACCGGCTCTATGAACGGTCGTCCTTTGGAAAGGTTTTTGGTGGTCCACCACTGCAGAGAGCGATGGGCACTACCGTCTACCAACACCAGATCTGATAATTAACCTTGAGCCTTGTTCCATTGGCGTGCTAAGCACTCTTGGAGAGGACGCATCTGGAGTCTTGCATGAGGTACTATGAATATGCAAGAGGCCATCATCCCTATAAGTTGCATAAACACTCGGGCTGGAAGAGAGTGTTGTGGTTGAAATTTGGCACGAAGAGCTTGTATGCTTGCTATCCGGGCGGGACTGGGGTAGGCTAACGCTCTTGAGGTGTCTATGGTGGCACCGAGGTATTGTTGCACGTGGGACGGATGCAGATGGGACTTGGCATAGTTTACTGTGAAGCCCAGGTCGTGAAGTAGTTGGATAGTGGCGTGAGTGTGTTGTACACACTGGTTGTATGAGCTGGCTTTTATGAGCCAGTCCTCTAGGTATGGGAAGACGTGGATGTGTTGTCTTCCTATGTTTATATTTGTCAGGGAGGTGTTGCATTATTGATTCCAGCTCATCATAATGTGCCCTGTCATATCTGGCTAGGAGCGCTTGGGTGTTAGCAATGCACCATAAGTTGTCCGCTTGGGACGCTGTCCGCTTCCCACAGGCGTCCAGGAGTTTAGACGCCTTATCTGGCGGTGGAGCCTCACCTGAAGCCTGGGAATAGGCACGTTTCCTCGCATTGGAGACTACCAGGTAGTCTAGTGGTGCGGGGCCTCTAATGTAGGTTGGATCTGTTGGGGCGGCCTTATATTTTTTCTCAATGCCAGGGTTGATGACCCTGGCCCTAACCGGGTCTTTAAAGACCTCTGGTGCGTGCTTAATAACCCCCTTAAGCATGGGCATGACTGAGGTGGACCTCTGTGCAGTTCAAATGTATCTAAGAGGAAATCCTCCTAGACGGGGTCTGTGTGGAGATTAACTCCGTGGTAGTGGGCAGCACTATGGAGTAGCTGGTTAAAGCCCATTGTGTCCTCTGGGTGGGGGGGGGGGAGGGTCTGGAAGGGTAAAGATCGTCCTGCGGGACGTTAGGGACGTCTGGGATGTTGTAGTCGTCCCATGGGTCTGGGGAGCCTGTAGGAGTAGGGTCCCCTGTTGGTTGGTTGTCCGCCCCGTCCCCTGTGTCGTAGATAATGTCATCATCATCATCCTCCTCCTCATCTGGAGATGGTGTGGGAGAATGATGGCGTGGGGGAGACGGAGGAGGAGAAGGAGGAGGTGGAGGAGGAGGAGGAGATGAAGGAATCCTCAAAGGGGAGGTGGCAAAGTCTCTCCTTTTTGGTGGTGGAGCTGGTGCAGGCTTGTCCGGTGATCTTTTTCTGGTGCGAAGCGTCAAATGCCCAGTCTTTGGATCCTTTACGAGGGTTTTTTGGTAAGGATCGGGTCGAAACAGTTCCTCTGTAAGGGGCAGATCCTTCGGTGCCGATGGTGTCGGAGCCATGGGTTTTTTAGGCGTGGATTCGGCACTGGTTCTTGGTTTGGAACTGTGGGGTTTAGAAGTGTCTTTTGACTTCCTCGGTTCCGAGGTGGGTGTCGGCTTTGAGGTTTGGGAGTTGAGGCTTTTCAGTTTCTTGCTCGGCTCCGAAGATGTTATTGGTGCAGAGGAGCCGGTGCTAGTCTTCGGCGCCGAGTGCTTCGGTGTCGAGCTCGGCGCGGACGAGGAAAGGGGCGTTTTCTTTTTCAGTGCCGGTGTCGATAAGTTTTCGGCACCGAGGGTAGGCTGGCTTGAGCCCGAGCTGCCTGAAGGCTTGATGGGCTTCTTAACCGGGCCCGGAAGCGAGGTATGGGAAGCAGTCTCTCGGTGTAGACCTAGGCCCGAAGGCGTGACCGAAGCCTTTTTTAATGGCGTGGAGGGGTTTTGGGGTCGGGGTCGACGTTCGTACTCACGCCCCTCTGTGCCGGAGTGATGTCCTCGACATCGGAGTCGTCAGCTTCGGAGGCGCTGACGAGGTGTTCTTCGGTGTGCTGTTGTTCCGGAACATCGACGCCTTCTTCGAAGATGTCGTCGGGGATCGAAGTCTACGAGTGAGCCATAGTTCTCCTTGCTCATCGGTCCCGGATCGTCTTCTTCGATCGGAAGGAGGCGCAAGCTGGACAGTCCCTTGCCTCGTGTTCTGGAGAGAGGCAGAGGTTGCACACCTCATGTAGATTGGTGTGGGGAAACTTCGACCCACATCGAGGACACTTTTTAAATGGCGTCCTTTCCATGAGCCAGGACAGAAGCCTAGGGAAGCCCGAAAACCTTCGTCGACGACCGGAATCGAAGACTACGACTGTTGAGAGTCGCGTCGAGTGTGGAGAACGCGATCGAGATAATACCGTCGAAGGGGGAAGGATTGCGCGCCAAACAGGAAAACTGGAACGGTTCCGAACTGGAGTGCGAAGAACACATCCGAGCCCGATGGCGGAAAAAAACTATCTGAGGATGGAGCCGAAGCCCATGCGCAATACGATCCAAAGGAGGAGTCACATACCTCATGACTTCCAAAGACTTTCCAAGAGAAAAACAACTGCAACATTCGGGCCCAACACCAGATGGCGATCTATGCACAGTGTGTAATCTGCAGCTCATATGCCTCGAACTGTATGTTTTGCCCTAGGAGGATGTGGTCCCCAGGTCTTCAAGGTGTGCACTTCCTTTCCCATTAAATATATGAATGAGCCCTCGTGCCCCCTCCTCTTTAATTTATAATCATCCTGGGGGGTGGATCCCTGGTCCTCATTGACCTTCAGGGAGGAAGATGTGCACCCCTACCCTTTAATTCATACACATCCCTTGGGAATGTGGTCCCCAGAGCCCCCCAGAGGGATGCTGCAACCCCCTCCACTTTAAAGTGCTTTGTGCCGCCCCCCCACCGGGCCTGACCCACCCCAGCAGTTAATATTTCTTAAAGCATGGGCACCAGTGCATTTCTTTTTCTTGTATTTTGCCACTGATTCACGGATCCAATGTGAATATGCAGCTGTTTCCCTCCTGGACCCCTGCCCCCTCCTTCCCCATCAAGCCTAGGGGCAGGGTATCCCTACCCTGCCCCTTTTATCCGTTTTAGTCCTAAGATGACTGCTACCACATTGTTGTTGATGTGGTGGCAGCCAATCAGATCTCCACTGAATATCTCTTGCCCCCCCACCGGATCCTCCACAGCATTAAACATATAATTTCTTTGAGCCTTATTTGCTCAAAAACTACTGAACGCATTTACACACAATCACGCTTTCTGGGCCAAGATCTAGCTTTCTGCCAAATTTGGTGCAATTCTGTTCAGCAGTTTTGAATGAATGGGGAAAACGTGTTTTGTGGCCCCCACTTTTTCTAGTCTAAAGCTTGACAGATCACTCCAAAACTTTTCAAGAAGGAGCTGAGTTGGATGAGACTCTTTGGGGGAAAGTTACTTTAAGATTCGTCAAAAGGTATCAAAGTGTCAAATGTTATGAGCAAACCAAAAAAAGCTCTACCTATGGAAACACCATGCTAACTAGAACTATGTATATATACTTTACCCAGCGGCAGTTGCTGCTGGATAGTTATAGTTAGGATCAAGATTTCATATAAAATGCCTTATTTGTGTTGCTAACAGCTGTCGTGCCGTTTGATGAATTTACACAAAACTTTCCAAAAAAGTGCCACTTTTTGACAAGTTTGCGCATGTTAAGTTTTGAGGTGATCTGTCAAGTGGGAGCCAGGAAACAAAGGGGGTCCCAAAACGCATTCCCCCATTAAATTTTCCACAGGAACTTTAGACCCAGCTACAGCCCCAACAGCTGAATAAACTTACACCAAATTTGACAGAAAGCTAGATCTTGGTCCAGGTCCCCTACCAGAGCCAAATTAAACATTGGCGACACCATACTTAAGGATCAAGAATGATTTAAAAATAGAAGGGCAGCCACACGCCCCCCTCTAATGAACCCAAGAAATGCCCTGGGGACCCCATCCCCTGTGCTGAGTAATTAATGAAGGTAGAGGGAGCCCTCCCTAAGCTTAGTTAGGCCCTGGAGACCCCATCCCCTAAGGCTGAAATGTTATAAAAGGGGAGGGGGCCGCATTGCACCCTTCCCCGAGCTTTAAAGAGGCCCCAGGGTCTTTAATGAGTCTGCCAGGACCATCAGACTCATTAAAAGAGATGGGGGCGACGTGCCCCCTCCCTGCACTTTTAAAGGCCCTGTGGTTGAGCGTGGCCAAGATGACGGCGTGAGCGGACATGTCTTGCTGGCGCTCCGTCCCTGCCCAGCTTAAAGCACTCTCCATAGCAATCCCCAGCCAGTGGAGTCTCGGGGGGCTGCACGATATCGAAGACAGTTGGCTGCCACCCAGGGTCTCGTCGGAGTTTGATTGGAAGACCAGTGAGGACGCAAAGCTAGTCGCGGCCTGTACCCAGTGTGGGCTGCACCATACCTCTGTTTCGGCGAAAGCGAGCCGGAGACAAGGGTCCGGAGGGCTAAAGGCGGCGGCAGACTCATCAAGGACACAGAGGCCTCCATTGACGTTGCTTGGACCCCTACGCGAGTCGCTCAAAGAGCTAACGTTCCCACTGAGGCCTGCGCCTTGGTTGTGGGTCTCGTGTCGGTTTGAGGGCAGAGGACCGGAGCATCGGCAGCGGTCTGTAGTGAGTGCTGCGCTGAGCAGTCTGGCGTTCTGTAGACCTGCCTGCTCACTCCTTCATATTGAGCTGCATCCGGGGACCTGCGCAACATTTGGCAAGATGCGCATTTCGGCCTCCCCCCTCACCGCTCTACTCAGCTACATCGCCGGGGCCCAGGGGAGATAGAAGGCCTGCGGCGTGGACTACGGTAGGTCTGGGCCGACAACTTTTTTGCCCTGGATCACTGCTCCTCGGGGACTGGGGCAGCGCTGGTGTCCTTGAGCAGCTGTGGGACCCAGCTAGGCCAGAACTTCAGATTGGCCCTGGGCCACCAAACAACCTCTACCTTACTTCACCCAGAACTACCCTGGGAGGCTCCCTCTGGCATTTGGATACATGTCGAGTGCGGCAAAAGTAGACCTCGCAACCAAAAAAAGAACTGGGCCGCCTCACTCGCTGGGACCCACATTGACCACCTGTGCTCTGACCCCCATTCTCTTCTCAACTCGCTCCTTCGTGCAGGGGCCACAGGGGGAGACGAGCGCGAAGGCCTCATCTACAGTGCTCCAGTTGTGGCTGTGATTGCCCAGATCAGCCCTGGGATTTAGGGTCTTCGGGGCCACCGCTGTGCCAGACCGAGAAAGGTGCGGACACTGCCAATGGGATGCAGGGGGACATTGCAGTCTATACTTCCTAGGGGCTCACTAGCCTCAGTCGGGCCGTGGCCCGGGTTCTGGCGGCGGGTCACAAAGGATGGAGAGACTCTCTGTGGTCATCCTGGACGCTGGGTCACCTAGACAGCACCGCCATGGGCCGGACCGGTCTAAGCTTGGTTTCGGAGTTTGTGAACGCAGTGGCCCCGACTGAGCAGCCTACACCCTGCACCTCTTGGTTTCCTGGGCTCCGTTGCCGGGGAGCAATGGTCACATCAAAAGCGAAAAAAGACTGTTCAATCCGGGAAAATGCTGCTCAAGGGTGTGGGAGCAACACAACAGGAGACGTTGGCAGCGGAAGACTCAAAGCACCCAGGGGGAGGAGACGGAACCGAAGGCTCGTGACCTGTGAGTTTCTGGAGGCATTGTTCACTTATCTGCGAGAGCACCTGCAGACAGTAAAAAAGGATCTGACGCTAGAACTCGGGGAAGTATGCCGAGACATAGACGAAGGTCTCATCTACCGTGCTCCAGTTGTGGCTGTGATTGCCCTGATCGGCCCTGGGATTTAGGGTCATTGGGGCCACCTCTGTGCCCGACCCAGAAACGTACTGACACTGCTAGTGGAATGCAGGGGGACATTGTAGTCTATACTCCCTAGGGGCTCACTAGCCTCAGTCGGGCCGTGGCCCGGGTTCTGGCGGCGAGTCGCAAATAATGGAGAGACTCTCTGTGGTCATCCTGGACGCTGGGTCGCCTAGACAGCATCGCCAAGGGCCGGACCGGTCTCAGCTTGGTTTCGGAGTTTGTGAACGCAGTGACCCCGACTGAGCAGCCTACACCCTGCACCTCTTGGTTTCCTGGGATCCGTTGCTGGGGAGCAATGGTCACATCAAAAGCGATAAAAGACCGTTCAATACGTGAAATGCTTCTCAAGGGTGTGGGAGCAACACAGCAGGAGACGTTGGCAGAGAAAGACTCAAAGCACCCAGGGAGAGGAGATGGAACCGAAGGCTCGGTGACCCGTGAGTTTCTGGAGCATTGTTCGCTTATCTGCGAGAGGACCTACAGACAGTAAAAAATGATCTGATACTAGAACTCGGGGAAGTATGCCGAGACATAGACGAGTTAGGGAAGAGAGGGGTGGCCCTTGAGGAGGGCTCCATGGCCAGGGACGAAGAAATAGAAACCCTCCTGCAGGAAACAATCTGTTTGAAGGATCAACACATTGACTTAAAGGCCAATGCCGAAGACCTAGAAAACATGTCTAGAAGAAACAATTTCCGTATCCAGGGGGTCCCTACGGGGGTGGAGGACTTGGACCTCGACGACTATGTTCAGGCCCCATTCAGCAGCATTCTGGGGGTACATGTGCCATGCAACACCAAGATAGATCGATGCCACCGAGTCGGTTCCCCCGTGCACCCCTCGTCCACCAGCAGACATCCTGGTCTGCGTACACAACTTCACAAAGAAGGAAGCAACCCTCAAAGCCACCAGATCGGACCAGAGGATACAATTCCGGGGTCACTCGTTACAGATATTCGAGGACCTTGTGGCCTCTACCTTCCAGAAACAAAAAGAGTTCTGCCCTGTTACTAGCACATACGCTCCCAGGGTACTGCCTACTGCTGGGGCCATTCATTTCGTCTTATCTTTCAAATGAATGGTAAAACACACAAGCTGCGTTCCCTGACGGAGGCTTGTAAGATACTCAACTTAGATCTCAAGGATCACGATTCCCACCGATCCCCTGCTGATGATAAAGCTCCTGGCAGAGACAGCCATAGGTCAAGGCGTGGACTGCGACTGGAACGTCACCGCCTGACCACCATTGGCTAAATAAAGGTCTGAGGTGCTGCAAACCTGTTGATGATCCCTCTGTGAGGTACTGTACAGTATGATGAGGAGAGGATACTTCGAGAGCGGGGGCACCAAACCTCACTGTTACCCGACGACTCGCTACGCACTGGCAGTCCCCACTTGTCTGGACCTTCACGTCATGATGGACTATTGTCTATATATTTGTTCAAGGTTTTTGTTTGGGGGCTTCCCTTCCAAAGAGCCAGATCAGATCAGGATGATACACAACTGGACCATTACGAACCTTTACCAACAGTTTGGCTCCAATGCACCTCCCAACCAGCCCTATGTCTACTACTGCTTAGCCTCCCTTTTATTATTCTAGACGTTGGAGACCAAAGTACTTATGCTTAATGTACGAGGCCTCAACAATCCCATTAAGAAGTCAGCGGTTCTCTCCCTATTAGAACACTCACAGGGGGATATATGCCTGCTCTAGGAAACACACTTGCTTCCCTGAGACACGCATAGAATGTATATCAAGAGATTCCCCCAGCAATTTTGGTCATCGGGGATAGGGAAGAAAGGGGGTTTGGCTATTCTCCTCTCTAAACGCTTTTCCGGGGCGGTCCAGGGTACATGTCATCGAGATCATGGGCCGCTTGATGGCCATCCGTGTGCAACTTGGAAAATTTCACTTCACGGTAGCCTCGCTATATGCCCCAAAAGACTGGCAAGAGGACTTCATAAATGATTCCCTAGCCAAAGTCCTTCATTCTCCAGATCAGGAGATTTTGGTGGGAGGAGACTTTAACATGATAATTGACACAGAACAGGACATTTCTGGACAGAGAACTGGGCACACTGGGGCTCTTTCCCCTGAGGTATTAGCTTGGTTAGATGACTGTGGACTATGCGACGTCTGGTACTCACAGAACCACGATGTACGCGATTACACTTTCTACTCCGCAGAGCATACGACTTACGCTCACTTAGACCACTTTTTAGCCTCCCCTTAAGCTTGGGATTGGGTAATGGCCTCATCCATTGAACTCCGCTACCTATCTGATCACGTGCCCATCATGCTCACCTGGAGGGCCCTCTCGCCCCCCCACCCAGACACCACCCTGGCAGCTGTGGGAGACGTTGTTACACTCCTCTCCTCTGAGGTGGTTTTAGCAATAAAGAAGATGCTGACTATCTGGCCCTTAACAACACAGGCGCGGTCCCCCTCTCCTCGGTGTGGGAAGCCTTGAAGTTGGTTGCCCGGGGAACTCTCATTGAGAAGGCAGCCCATGACAAAATAGGGAAGGATAAGATGAGGGAATTTGAGAAATCAGTGTTGGAGTTGGAATCCATCCATAAACGCATCAGAACCACTCCCCGACTTTGGCGTAGACTAGAAAAGGAGTGGCTGCAACTTAAAAGTTTTAACCTAGACAGGGCTGAATTTGCGATGCTACACCTCAAACATAAATTTTACGTGGTGACCAACAAAGGGGTGCGGATGCTGGCGCACCGCCTGCACAGTAAGCAACATGCGAATGCGGTTAAGTCAATACAGCCACGCTCCGGGGTTGCGGTGTCTGATGCCTCCGGTATAGCGGCTGAATTCCAGGCATTCTAAGCCGAGCTGTATGCGAGGGACCCCAAATTGGTATCAGACCACCTGGCCTACGTACAGTTGGCAGCGGTCACACCTCTCTAGTGCTTAATTTGTAAAATATTTAGTGCAGGTGCTCAAATTTGTTAAGGAAGCCATGCCCTTGTCCTCTGGCTCCACCCACTTCCTCTATCGGCTCCACCCACATCCAGAACTAGTATTGCTTAACATGCAATAACAAAGGTTAGAATCAAAATCCCCAAGTTGAAAGGTCAGGAGATGAGCCATGTGCAAGGCCATAAGGACAGTCTATATCCAGTACTGTGCACCTGTGGCTGAGGGTCAGTCACTAGCCGCATGTTATCGAGGCACAGATAGGCCAAGCTGTGGCATAGCAAGATCCTGTGGAGGTGCCTGTCACCCACAGGGGGGTAAATATGAAAACACCACACATGGGTTGTGTAGGACCGGGTGTCACCAGGCCCTATGGGGGTAGTGTGGCGCGAGCAGGTAGGCATCCAAAGGCTTACGTGTAAAGTGACCATACAGCACACACATCCACTGAGACAGGAAACGCACGCAATAATTGACACCACACAGTAGTTTGAATAAAAACCAATCAGTGTTATCTAGATCAACCTTAGGATCAAAAGCATGTCATTAGGAATAGATTAGCAGTTCATTCAAACATCTAAACCTGGCCTTGAATCAAAGCGCAGCATATAGCCGAACCATAGCGCTTTAAACATGGCATTTAACATAACGCTGCACATAGCAATTCAATAGCGCTTTAAATATGGCAGTTTAACATAGCGCTGCACATAGCAATTCAATAGCGCGTGGAAACATGGCATTTAACATAGCGCTGCACATAGCAATTCAATAGCGCTTGAAAACATTACATTACAGCCTAGGGCTACACATAGCACATCAATAGCGCTTCAAATAGAGCATTTCAACATAGCGCTGCACATAGCAAATCATAGCGCCTCAAACAATGGCATTTTAAACAAAGCGCTGCCCATAGCACATCAATAGCGCTTCAAATAGAGCATTTCAACATAGCGCTGCACATAGCAAATCATAGCGCTTTAAAACATTGCATTTACCATAGCGCTGCACATAGCAATTCAATAGCGCTTTAAAAACATGGCACTTAAACATAGCACTGCACCTAGCAATGCATTAGCATTAGGGAGACATCGTGGCATAAAACAATATGCATCTCATTAGGCGCAAAAGCACACTATGCCGTTCAACATTATGCATGCCCCTGCGACTATCAGGCATACGTCAGGACGACCCGCCTACACATGCCCCAAAGACGTTGCAGCTGCCCACTGTCCTGCGGGGCAGCTGTGCAGAGTGCACCAAGTTCCCGCAATGTTGGGGTCCCCTCCGGGACTCGGAAGGGCAGGAAATGTCTCCCCAAAGTAAGTACGGGCCCCACGGGGCCCTCCGTGCGGTCACAGGGTGGGGCGGGCACCGACTGTATGTCCCGGCTGAGGAAATATGAATTTTGTGATCAGTTATGTCCCCTATCGTAGACCCCAACGGCTCCATGTGCATGCTATAAGTACATGTATGTTCTCTCCTGCTCTAGTTCTGAAGACGCAAATATATGTGCGTCCACCGTCAGCATGTCCTCTTTCAGATCCGCCATGAATGGGTCAGATATTCCATTCCTAAGTATGAAAGGCCACCGACTTTATATGGTTCACTTTCCACATTTCACCGATTCAGGCGAGTAGGCCCGAATTCTGTCATCAAGCCTTTTCCTGCCTTCTGCCTCTGAAAGCTCCAGTCTGAGCCTGCATCTGTGACCATGAACTTTGTCTTACTCCCTGCGCGGCTAACGGTGCCTGATCCAGCCTGTCGCCTGCCAAAAACTGTATTTCACCTTCGAGATTATCTCCTTCGCTCCTCATCCGATGCATTCCTGTCTAGTAGTTTAGGTAAACATTCCTCCAGCTACCGTGCAAAGGGGCCAGGCCTCGCTGTCCTCATGCAAGTAATTCATAGCCCCGTTACCATGGAATATTCCTACCCCCTCGCATCTAGTGTAGACACTTAGACGCTTGTACACGCACTAGCAGTCAGTATAGTCAGTATAGAATAAGATTCTATCCTAAGAGACCTTTCCTTTTGGATAACACAGTTCTTTAAACATAGGATATTAGATATGATTTGGGATTAGGTTGACATAACCCCAGACTTCTGTCTCCACATGTAGAGCTAAATGTCAAGTCCCCTTCACCCTCTAGTTGCACGTCAATCACACGTCATGCGGCTGCGTGCGCATCTTTGCCAAACATTTCTGCTGACATTGCAGGATTCTTTTATGGATCCACCCACTTGTGACATCATGTATAATGACGTTTTCTAGTTACGCCTATTCTAGTTACGCATGCATATTTTATTTTGTCTTATCAGTTGTTACGCCTACTGCATCTGTTTCACTGTAATGCCTTTTCTATAAAAATGATTACCTGTCAATAATATATGCTCCCTTCCTTCCTGAACTTTCGTGGTGATGGAACAGAAGGCCCACAATTCGAATTGTCTTCCTTTTCATAGGAATAAAGCATTTTAAACCCTCTAATACCACGGATTCTGCCTCTTATATTTACTGAGTTATTCTTGATAGACTTTACCGCATAAAAAATAGTACCGGTAACGAAATATTTACCACACGGCTTAACCTCTAAGGGCGCCCCACAAGGTCCCCGTAACGTTGTCGCTGCCCTCTCCTAAGCGGGGCAGCGGGGAAGTCCTCTTCAGGGGCAGGGAAAGCACCGTCCGTGTGCCTCAGCCCTCCCTGTACGTCGGGGGCCTCAAGCACCGACAGTGTGCCTCAGCCAGCCCCCGGCAGTCCCACACCTCGGCCCCACTCACCAGCCGTTCGGAGGTCTGCCCAGGCTGCTCCTGGGGAATCGGCTCTTCCGGTGATGCGGCGGATCTTCCAGGCGGTGGGGGCAGGCGCCGACAACGCGCCTCGGGCCCCCCTTCCTCCGCCTCGCTCCTGGGCAACAGTGCTTGCGGAGCTCTCTCCACCTCACGAGAGCCACGCCCACAACGGCACCATCCGGGGCTTCACCTGGGCACCCTCCTGGGACCCAGGGCTTCTCGGCGCGGATGCGCGGGGCTCCCCTCACTGTGTGGGAGCCCTGCGGGAGGGCCGACGTCCTTCGGCCGACGTCCAGCACGGGGTAGGCTCCCGCCTGGACTCTTCTTCCGGTCGGCTTCCTCCTGCAGGCGGGACTTCCCCCCGGGGCACTCCGGCTAGCGCCAATCACAGTGCGGCTCCCTCGACGTCACGGGGAAGCCGGCGCGGACTCCCGGCTGGTGACAAAGTGCGGGGTAGGCACCCGCTGTGGCCATAAGGACCACGGGGTAGGCTCCCGCCGGTTTCAAATGGCCAAAAGGGCGGCAATACACGGGGTGGGCTCCCGCATAGTTAAAGGAGTATGCAGAGCGCTGCCATTACGCGGGGTGGGCACCCGCTGTCAAGACACAGTACCCAGGCAGCAGAAACACGGGGTGGGCTCCCGCTGTTTCAAGTCAGCAAAAGGACCGCGATAACGCGGGGTTTTCAAATAAACAATTTCTCCTCTCCTCCCAGCGCTATGGGGGCCGTGGATTTAGCGCTTCCCAGGCGCTAGGTAGCAGGCAGCTGGGATTACCACACTCACCAGCAGAGCACAGTCCCTTCCAGGGTAGCGCCCACCGGATATAGCGCTCTCCTTCCACAGGCAGCTTGTATATAGCGCTCTCTCTCCGCAGGGACTGCAGTCAGGGTCCCACGAGGCGCTTGCTGTTTCCTGCGCCCTTGGTTGAGGGTGTCTTAAGGGGGGATTGAGTTGGTGGCTGAAGACGGACTAATTAGTCTCTGCAGGTCGTCCCTGGGTTCTCCTCCCGCCGGGCCAGATCAGTGGGTTAGTTCAGGATCCCTCACTCAGCTTAAAAGGCAGCACCTAAGCCCTGTCACTTCCAGTGACATAGGTCCCTGACTAAGCCCTACCGCCTAAAACTCCTGCGTAGGTTTCTCCAGGTCTGAGTTGCCCCAACTATAGCTTTCCCTTGCCCTGTGGACAGTAGAGGGGGGTAGGTAGGCTCAGGGCCCAGCACACAGGCCCATGTGGCGGTAACCCCTGGCAGCAAGTCCCCTCTCTCCCAGGTCCCCCCCTCTGACTGAGCACATGGCAGCCCAGCTCCGCCCTTTATACGCCCCTCACCCCACCTACCAGACAGTGCCAGAAGCTTCTAGAAGCGTCTGGGGAAACTGGGTCTAACTGGCCTAGGGGGGAGGGGTAGAGCACCCTGGGTGCCAGGCTTCCCTCCAAAAGCTGGGGTTGCTGGGAAATAACCACTAGACTGTTAACCCAGCTCAGTCAAACGGCGCAACCACACAGCTATGGCATCCATTTTAAGTTACATGTTTAAAATGCGAATCTCAGTCTGCGTACATCATCGCACAGCATTCAATATTTGCATTTCACATGCATTCACGTAACATGCGTTTTCCCATAAAAGCGAAAAAGTTAGGGAAAAAGGGCCAAGTCCAACAGGTTGTTATTAACCAATACATTATTAAATCAATGAGGACATTGTTCCGCGTTGGAGGTGAAGAAATATATTAATAAACACCTGCTCAACGGAGAAAAAGAAGAATCAGGGAGTAGAAAGGGACACAAGGAGAGAGCAAGAGAGAGAGAGATGAAGGTGAAGGAGGCAGAGAGGTATATCCCTGGTATCTAGGATTCAATCCCGAAAGGGAGGGCTCAAATTTGCCTCTTAATTGCCCTCACACACCCCGAAGGATGTCATGCTTCATCATCGGGCTTTTTTGCTCCTCGTCGGGCTGGCGCTGCAATGCCCGACGGTCCCCCGAAGGGTCTCTTTCGCGGAGATCTTTTAAAGAGAAAAGCTGATAGGGGAGTGCGAGTGTGTGGGATAAAAAAAGGGGGGGGGGGGGGGAGTATCCAAGAAATTGATGGATTACGTGCGTGCAAGGTTTGTGAGTAAAATTACCTAGGGGTGTCCAAATAAAGTTTTTTCATGTTGTGGGACCCCTGGTAGAATAAAAAGACACGGAGGTCGGTGAGTCGCAAGTGGGCGCAATGTGCCCTTGTGACTCAAAATGAGGTTGACATGTTTCACGCCTACTTAGCCTATAAAAGATCAATGGCGTTTCTTCAGGACCTAGCTGTGTGGGAAGTTGTGCACGGTGAGGATGGGGGTTCCGGGATAAGGTAAGGTAACCCGCGTGAGTAAAGGGGTGTGCTTGGATGCAGACCGCGAGGTTCAATAACCTAACATATAAATCTACAGCATCAGATTCCACAAACAGAAGCTTACAGGATTAGCAACACTGTCTGTTTGTGGCATATGTAGCTATAGAGACAATTGCTCTACATTGACTATAAAATAGTTCTCCCTTAAGTGGTGGCTAGAGGGAGGATGCTATGGCAGTTCCTGTCAATGCTGTTTATGGTTTGGTGCAGGGCTCTGTCAACATAATGGAGCCCTGCACAAAACTTTTGTTTTTATTTTATTCTCAAAAAAGTGGGATTTTCTTTTTGAAAATAAAATGCTTCCCTCGCTATGGTAGTCCTCTCCTATGGCGAGGGGAGCATTTAGCAGTTTTCACTGCCCCTTACCACCAGGGTTTTCCTGTAAGTGACAAGCATTGAAAACTGGCCTCTAACTCTAAATTAGGTGGGTGGAATTGGAGGTCTGCCTCAGACGGCCCTTACTCCGTAGAGCTGTCAAAGGGGCATAATCAAGGTGGAGATGGATTAGTCATCCTCGTGATTAAACCTAAGGTCCACCTGCTTTTAAATTTGGAGGGCAGTGCATAACCTTGGTGGTATGTATACTCCGTCACTGTTGTGACGGAGTATACATGCTGCCAAGATATGAATAAGGCCCTATACCTTGGACTGTTAGCTTGAAAGGGTCGATGTGTTTAGGGAGATAGTAGGGAACACATTTGATCCATTTGGCCACACGGCAAACCTGTGTTGTGGGTCTACTGGCCTCCTTGAGGATAATCATACACTCAGGAGGAAGACCGAAGTAGCCAAACTCTAAGACTACAGGAGCCAAATGGGGAAATTGAGCTGTCTGGGTTTTAGGGTGCTTAACTGTGCCCAGGTTCTAAGTGAGTAGGTCTGGTCGGCCGAGCAGCTTTTCCTGGGGCACTAAGGGCAGGTCGAGAAGTGTGGTGAACCAGGGTTTCCACGCCCATGTGGGAGCCACCAGAATGAGAGTGAAGGATGTTTGCTGAAGCATTCGATCCATGAATAGGAGGGGTGAGAGGTGGAAAAGCATAGGCAACTACTGTTGACCAGGTCATCCATACTGCATTTCCCATGGACTGAGGGTGTGGGAACCTGAAGGTGAAGTTTGGGCATTTGGTAGTTTTGGCGGTGGCGAAGAGGTCTAGTTGGGGAACCTATCATTAGGAGCACAGGAGTAGAACTTGTTAGACAAATTCCCACTTTTGGAATTGCCGCATCCTGCTGAGCAGGTCTATAAAGTCAATGTCCAATCCCGGAAAGTACTGAGCCAGTAGATGGACTTTTTGGGGAGTACCCACTACTAAAAGCCCTGAGCTAATGCGGACAACTGTAGTGAGTGCCACCCTGTATCTGGAGGTAGTACATGGCGGTTATGTTGTCTGTGCTGGTAAGGACCACCTAGTGTTAAATGTGGCAGAAGCAGCTTTGAGTGCTAATTGGGAAGCCAGTAGCTGTAGGTGGTTGATGCAGGGACCCAGATTGTGTGGTGCTCACATGCCCGAAACAGGTAAGTACTGTAATGTGCACCTCAGCCAGTTAAGAAAGTATCCATCATGATGGTCACTTTTCGAACTAGGTCGAAAAAAGGCCAGCCCTGCAACAGATTGTTGATGTTCCCCCACTGCAGAAAGCAATGTGTGCTGGGCCAAACAAACACAAAATCTTCCCAGGGACCCTCCGCTTGTGACCAGAGGGCAGTTAGGCTCTCCTGCAATAGACGCATGTATAATCTTGACTGGGGAACTACAGCAATGCAGGAGTCAATCATGGCTAGGAGCAGCGTGACCTTCCTCACAACTATTTTGCAATCTGTCTGAAAATGGCGCAGTAACGGCTGCTTGGCTAGGATAAGCTTTTCCAGTGACTAAGTTGAGGACTGATCCTGGGAAAGGGCTGAATCTGAAGGGGCTGAAGTTGGTTCTTTACTGTGTTGAGGGTGAACTCTAGATTGTGCAATAGGTCTATGGTGGTTTGGATATAAGCCTAACACTGTTTTTTATACGAGCTCTTCATCAGCCAGCCATCCAAGTAAGGGAACATGTGGATGCTGGTCCGCCTAAGATGTGAGCTACCATGGCAAGACACTTTGTGAACACCCTGGGGGCCGTGGTGATTCCAAAGTGTAGGGACAATGTGTGGGGTGGTTCAGAATGTGAAAGTAGGCATATTTCAGGTCGAGTGCGGTCATGAGGTCGCCTTGCTGTAGTAGAGGGATGACACCCTGGAGCATTACCATGTGGAAGTACTCCAACAGGATACAGTCATTGAGGGGCCTGAGGTTGAGTATAGGCTGCAGTGATCAGTTCTTCTTGGGGATAAGGAAGTATAGGGAGTATAATCCTTTTCCATGTTGGTCCACCGGCTCTATGGCCCCCTTGCAAATCAAGAGCCTCTACTTCCTCCTAGAGGAGGCACTGATGTTCTGGGGAGAGGGTGTGTCTGCGAGGATGGATGTTTGGTGGGGTTGTAGTGAGTTCTAAGCAGCAGCCCTGTTATATGATGGAGAGAACTCACTTATCAGAGGTGAGCTGTTGCCACAGTACAAGAAACCCCTGCAGTTTTCACCTGAGAAGGTGTAGTGTGATCGAAGGAAGAGAAAGTGAGACACTGTTTAGCAGAGGTGGCTCCGTTAGCTGCACCTCCTTTTCCCCTGCCCTGGGAGTTGTTATTCCTGTAGGCACCCCTTGAAAAGGCCTGTGAAGACCTCTACTGCAGCCTCTTACAGGAAGTAGTGGCTTCGGGGGAAGTGGTCCTGGCACCCTGTCTACTTGGACCTCCTAAAGGTACCCCGGGTAGAAGCCTCTGGAGTGCCTTGATAGCCTTAGGCTGTATCCATGTCCTTTCTCATCTTTCCGCACATTTGGTCACAATGTGGTCCAAAGAGGTGCTCCCCATCAAAGGATAGGTTGAGCAGATGCTGCTGTACTTCTGGCTTGAAGCCAGAGACACGCAGCCAGGCATGGTGCTGGATGAGGTCACTACAATTGATGCCATGCACTGCAGTATCAGCAACGTACAAGGCACACCGTATGGTGGCATTTGAAATAATCTTCCTCTATGAAACGAGCTCATGGACACTATTCCTGCATTGTTCTGGGAGATGTTAGAGGAAATGATACCTGGACAGCAGGTCGATGGAATTGGCAATCTGGCACTGGGTTGATAACTGATTTGCGACTCGCTTACCAACCGCTTTGATCTTCCTGCTTCCCTTGTCTAGTGTAGGTGCATCGCCAGTGCCCTGGACATTGATGAGTTGCAGACCATATGGACCATGAGGGAGCATGGAGGGAGTTGTATGCTGATGTATGGATGGTTCGTACTTTCTGTCCATTCTTGAGTTGACCACTCTGGCTTTTACCAGCTCCCTGAATTCTTCAACAATGGATTTTGTCATTCCTTTAAGCATAGGGAAGCACTGCAGGGCGTGCTGGGGGGAGGACAGCATCTCCACAAGGAAATCTTCATCCTCCTGGACCTTGTGAATCTCCACCTTTGAAAAGCGGTGGCTTTATGCAGAACCTCGTTGCAAGAGGTAGTGTTGTCTAGCTGGGATGGTTTAGCAGGATGAAGGTCTGGGTCAGTGTCCACATGTCAGTCAGCATCGTAGTCATCCCACGGGTCGCCATGGGGCTGAGGGCCAATTGAGGCTTCATAGGGCTGAAACTGAAGGGGCTGTAGTTGGAACTTCACAGTGTTAATGGTGTACCACGGCAAGGCAATATATGAACACCAAATAGAAAAGTTGGACTGCTCCCCAAAGAGATTAGTGTGGGGGACCTTCTGGTGATTGAGGCGTAGGGGCTCCCAGTGTTTGAGGTGATACAGAGAGAGGAGGGGAGATGAGGAGGAGAATAGGGAGGTAGAGGAGGAAAATAGGGAGGTAGAGGAGGAAAATAGGGAGGTAGTGGAGGAGATTAGGTAGGTGGGGAAGAGGAGGTGGAGGACTGAATATAGGCGGTAGAGATCTAGTGCCCCAATTCTGGTGCGTTTTGGTCTTGGCTCGATGGTTCAGGCTCCAGGGCAAGAGCCTCCTCAAAAGTCTACTTCCTCTTGTGAGATATAGTGGCCTGAGCCTTTCGTGAATGCTGGTTGAGGATCCTACTGGTTTGCAGGTGAATGAGGATCTGCTTCTGCCTGGCAGCGAGCTCCTCCTGTAGAGGTTGGAGAATAGGCTGTTCGAAGTCCTCGACTTGGGCACTCCTAAGAGGGTAGTGCTTCGCCTGAGGCTGAACGATGGTCTGTTCCAAGTCCTCGATTTGGGCACCCCTAAGAGGATGGTGCTTAACTGGAGTTAGATGTGGGGCGGTGGCAGAGGGGAACTGCAGTACTCACGGTTGATGTCTTCCGTGGTTGAACCTTGAGGACCTGTGGTTTTTCCATTTCGAACTCCTAATGGCAGCTCGGCTCAGGGCTGAAGTTTAAGGATTGCTCGCCTGAGGCGTCCAGCTCTGTCTCCTCCTCGACATATTGCCCTGAAGAGATTTTAGCTCCTTGCCGCTGCACCACAGGTCGTCAAGCGAGCATTGATACCATAATGTCTTTCTGGAGCGGAAGGCAGACTGAATGGGAGAAGGCCTTGTTGTGCCTGGGGAGAGACAAAAGTTGCAAACCTGGTGGAGGTCTGTCAAGGGATACTTTGTGCGATACTGTGGACAGTCCTTTCCATCACACAGTCAACTTTTTAAGGTAAATTATGAAGGAGAAGGTCCGAAAGGGGCGTAAGCCCCGAAGGCAGTGTCAAGTCAACCCAGTCGCTGAGCCCGATGAAGGTCGTGATTAGACCGAAAGGTACTGCAAGCACTGTCAACCTGACAGCTCAGTGGCTACACGCCCAAAGCCAATGGAGGGGAAAAAACAATGGAGCCGATGCCCATGCGCATTACCAGTAATAGGGGTCACTATACCTTGTTACTTGAAAGACTTGTTCAAAGAAAAACAAGTAGCAAATATCCGAGCCCAACGCTAGATTGCAGGAGTATGCAGAGCATGTGTATCTATAGCCATACATGTTACAAACATAAATGTATTTGTTGGCAGTTATGTCATTGACGCGTTCAAAGCTCAGCTGACAGTTGGAATGTTCTTCTTAGGGTCTGCTGTCTTTCCTGCTGCTAGCAGAAAAGATTATTTGTCTATGCCATTATTTCTGCTAGTACAGAGTTGAAACCCACTGTTTGGATACACATCAACACATAGATCCATTGCGACCAGGGTGAGTTTTTTTTCTATGGGTGCATTTTTTGTAGATGTCTGTTTTAATATTAATTTTCATTATTTCGCTATCAGCATATTAAGAAAAACAAAAAAGTAGGGTCCATGATTTTTTGTCTCACATAATGCTTTAGACTCAAAGTGATGTTCCACAGTACACGCTTCATGGAAAAGCAATGTAATATCTGTGAGCATATAGACAACTCATAGCCTTTCCTATACTGATGATCTGGTAGTATACAATTATTCCGTTATTAATCATTCTGTGAAAGATCTGCCAATTTAGAGCAGCTAAAGAATCTCACAGAAACCAGTCATAGCAGCGGAGTAGAACCATCAAACTTGCTTTCCTAATATACAGAATGAGATTCCACAGACACTTTGACTAAATCTATTAATTTTCGTACCTTGTCAGGTGGTGGAATAGTAATAATCAGGGATGATTCTTGTCAATGATGGATGAGAGGATTGCAATAATCTTGTAAAGAATGAATTCTTAAAAAAAAGGTAATGTCCAAGAGATCTATATTTCTTCTCTTTGCCTAGTCTACAGATTTAACAGAGGCAGAGATATGAAGTACTTCAACAGTAGGTATCAAAAGACCTAGAACCAATGACATCAAGCAACGAGATGAGGAACGGGATTGTAGAGTTACTAAAATGATCTATGTGTGTAACTGTGCTGGTGTGACTACAATGTTAAGCTTATGTACATCGCTAATGCAGACCTACCTCAAGTGGAATCTCACTTGGAGACGAAGAAAGCCCTCTATCTTTTTGCTTTATCTGGTGGAGCAATATTTTAATATAGGTTTACAAGTCTCAGGTTTTATGCTTCTCAGTGTGGAGTAGGAACTGTCTCTAGGACTGAAACCTCTCAAATTCGAGATGAGGGGGGTATAAGCAGGGAATATAATGCTTGTATGGGGGACTCCAAGAAGCTTCAGAGTAGATCTCAACAAGATTTGAGGGGAGGCATGGCACTTTTGACCCTTTTGATGGTTGAAAAAAACAAACCAGGAAGATCTGCTCTTCTGTTAGTGCATGGTCTAAAAAAAAGGCCAAGGCTATACCACAGGTGAACTGCTTCCCTATCTATCGGAGTAATCAATGACATCTCTTGACAAACGGCTATTTGCTCACAGTGCAACTACCAGAGAGAGTACAAAAAGACATATGAGGCATTTGCCATTCAATAACCTTTTCACACTGTAGGTGGAAAACTTGTCAAGGGGAGCTAGAATTTCTGATGAGTCCCAAGTTGGAAATGTATCCTACCTTCATGGAAAATGTTTCACAGGTGTCTACGCCTAACAGTGGTGAATTAAAAAACACGTTTGCAGGGAAAGGAAGGTAACAGCCCAGTTTTAGGGGATTCTTGCCCCACAGTTAAAAAAAAGTCCCACCTAGATAAACAAGGAAATTTAGAAGCTAAGACGACTTTAATATAAAATTTAGAAACGTTAGATGTTTGTGGCAATAGCTGAAGTTGCTTGGAGTAAAAAATGAGACTTCATGTCGAACACAATTTAATAACTCGGTATGTGTTGCCAATTTCTAGACTATAGGTAACCTAAAAGAGAAAACACACAGTGTAAGTATGTTATTTTAGAATCTATACTACTTTAGTGACAGGTCATATACATAAAAGAAGCTGTGTAATGCTGCCTTGCCTGTATTTGCCAGAAGTCGACTTTGTCTCTCAGGTCCAATGGCGTCATAAGAAATGGTGATCTGAAACACTTGGGCAGCAAGAAATGCAGGGGGTGATGCAACAGTAAACGAGAAGGAGTCTTCTTCGCTCCACGACATATGCTCGCTTATCATGTGTTCATACATAACTACATTTTCATTCACCTACACAGAAAAAGAGAAGACACGTTTACGATATTGTAATTCTAAAGCAAAAATATATTATTCAGGTGAAATACAATACATATTATATGTACGCACACATACATTTTTGTGCTTCGATTGCATAAAATGCAATGGTATAAAATACCGTACTTCAAAGGGAATCATAAAAGATGGAAACTATTTTAGGGTTATTTAAAAAATTCGGGTTTTATCATCACACTGACAGCCCCCAAACCACTGTGCAGAGCTTTAGCATTGTCAAACCTACCAGGATTAAGTAGCATGGTAAATTATGAGGCTAAAATGCAAATAATGCAGCACGTATCTGGCAGTATTATTTTCATCCGTTTGAGCAAGGAACAAAATTTCTAGTGACATTTTCAAATTTTGCAAATTATGTGACAAATATGGTAAATCCATAATTATATGGTAAACACTGCTGTCACAGAATTGCCTAAATCCACTGATCCTCGCTGTTGCCCAAACAGACCCTAAATATTCGAACTCCAGTCAGTGCACGTTATTAGGTTCGCCTGGAAGAAAACAGCTTTTTCAAGATAACTTCCACAAAATGAATATGCAAGATAAAACATATATAATGGGTACCAAGTGTAATATGGTGTAATATTGCCACCAGCGCCTATTGTGACATTTACAAATTACTCAGCCTTCGGGCTCATGGTTTATGTCATCAGAACCCATCAATGGCACTATTAGACCATATTACAGTTACACATTTTGTATCCTCTAAACATATTGTGTTTGTGTGTTGTTATTGCAAAACAAAAATTCTGCAATATGAAAACTAATATCAAAGTGTACCATGAAATATAAAAAATATTTCACATTTCCCTGTGAAAGAAAAAGCTACTTTTCCTGTAAGCATCTTCATAGCAAGTGGTGCTGTAGATTCACATGCTTATCACACTCTTGCCATCTAGTGTTAAGCTTGGACGTTTGACAGTTGTTTTTGTTTGAGGAAGTCTGTCGAGTCACGAGATATAGTGTGACTCCGCCTTTTAATGTACGTTGCGCATGGGCACCGACTCCATGTTAGATTGTGTTTTACACAAAGGGCAGTGTATAAATGGAGTGTAAACTTAAATTAAGGTGTTCCAAGGGCAATGTGTGGAGGAATACAGAAAGCAAGAGATATGCAAAAGACACAGGCTTCCTCAGAGGAGGGCATGCACGTGTGATTGTACAGCACTACATGCTACAGAGAAATGCTTAGAGGGTAAGTAGCATTTTCTGTTTGTAGCATGTGTGGCTGTTGATACACGTGCTTTCAGAAGAGGTGGCTAGAGTGCGGATGATGCAGATATCTGAAACCATGGTCTGCTGATGGGATAAGATATCCAAACAGTAAAGGTGTATGGTGTTGACCATGCCACTGCCTCACAAATATTCAACAGTGGGATGTTTCCTAGAAGGGCCACAGTCCCTCCCTTTTTTGCAGGTGCAGTGAACCCTGGTGAAGTGGATAACACACTCTTTGCTTAATGATAGCAGGTCTGAATACATGTGACTATCCACCTAGCTATGTCTTCCTTGGAGATGGGATGTCCTCCTTGAGGCTTTGCAAATGAAACAAAAAGACGGTCCAATTTACAGAATAGCTTGGTCTTGTCAATGTAGTACATTAGAGCACTTTTGATATCCTATGTGTGGAGTGATCTCTGAGCAATGGAACCTGGTTGCAGGCAGACGACTTGGAGCTCTATGCTTTGGTTAATACCAACTTAGGGAGGAACTTAGGATTGGTTCTAAGAACAACATTATCCTTGTGGACCTGATTGAATATTTCTTATAGGCTGAGCACTTGGAGTTGCATAAATGTCATGTAATGGCCACCAAACATCCATCTTTCAGTAGAGTAACTTGAGAGGGCATGAATGCATAGGTTCAAATGGTGGTACCATGAGCCTGGAGAGGACTACACTGAGATTCCACATGGGAGTAGGTGGCACTCTAGAGGCTATCACCCTCTTGAGACCCTCCATGATGGCCCTAATAACTGGAATTCCACACAGGGATGAGTGCTACCTGTTATGTATATATGCTGTGACTGCCGCAAAGTATAAACAAATAGAGGGTTAGGCAAAGCCCATTTTTTGGAAGTGCAAACGTTAAGCAATATTATCCTGAACAGTTGGCTCTAGCAAGTTAAAGTTCTTGGAAAGATGGACATACATTCCTGATCATGGCTGAGGTACCAGAGTTCTAGGAGCTAGAGCTGCCAATTCTCACGGTTAAGCTGTCTGGGATCCAGATTCCTCACTTAACACTGTCTCTTTGTGACACAGTGCAGTCTCAATGGCAGCTTCTCGTGAGGGCTGATGGACTTTTCCATGAGAGTGGTGTAGCAGGGCTGTCTGGCCATACTGGGGATATTAAAATGATGGATAGTGATGTTTTTCTGACTTTCCTCATGATATGGGGAAGCAATGGGAGAGGTCGAAAAGCGTAGGCTGATATCATCCACAGTCCATTGCTCATGGACTGTCTGTGTGGGTACCTAGTGGCGAAGTTTGGGCATGCTGCATTTTCTGGGGTGCCAAACAAGTCTATCTGTGGGGTGCCTCAACGTTGGAAGTAACAGTGAAGGACCTGGGGGTGGAGTTCCCACTCATGAACCTTTTGATGCATTCTGATGAGCAGGAGTGTAAAGTTGTTTTCCTCCCCACAAGGGATGCTCAGCCATGAGGTGAATGTTGTGGCAGAGTGCCCAATTCCAGGTACCCTGGACTAAGCGTACTAGCTGAGGGGAGTGTGTGCTATCCTGTTTCTGTAGGTAGTACAATAGTCTTGTCTGTCTTGATGGGACCACTTTGCCCAGAATGGCTTGTAAGAAGGCTTTTCAGAGCAAAGTGAACAGCTAGCAGTTCCAAGTAGTTGATGTGGAAATCTTTTTGTTGAGGGCCTCATTTTCTGGACAGTCATGTTGTTCAGATGCACATTCCAACCTGTGAGAGAGTTGTTAATTGTAATGGTCACTTGTAGTCCTGGATCTGCAAAAGGCTGCCTTGTAACAAGTTGTTAGTATTCCACCATTGCAGAGAGCAGTGTGCTTAACTTGTACCAACACAAAATCATCCAAATGACTTTCCGCTTGAGACCATTGAGCGAAGAGGCATTCTTTGAGGGGCTGCATGTGTAGCCTAGTGTGAGGAACAATGGTGATAGAAGAGGCTGTCTTTCCTAGAAGGTACATGACAGCCCATACTTGAACGTCCTACCCAGCCCGGGTACTCCCCAATGACTACGCTATATTCAGCGTGTAAGCAAGAACCCAGTGTTCCAAACCTGCCTTGACTTCATTACCCTCCAACGCTTACATCACAGGTCTACGGAGTCCATCAGAAATCAAAAGATTTCCATCATTCTTTATTTATACAGCACTACATCTCCCTCTTTGTTAAATAAAAAGTGAAAACTTTTTTAAATAAATAAATGTATACACAAATAATTACAAATACATATGCACTTATAAAGCGCTTGGATCACATGACCTGATCTGATCATCAGAAACCAGTAGCTGGCAGTCGAAGTGTCATGGATCTGCATAGGTGAGGTGGAAACAAAAGCAGTTGCAAGATCATTAACTATCTGTCTGGACTCAGTGTCTACAGTGACATCGATGTTTGGCCAGTGATTAGCCACATGTCTGAAGTGAGAAGAATCTCTTGTAAGAGGCTTCCCAGAACTTTGGGCAGTCACATGTGTCCTTTGGTGGTTGTGACAGAAAAGGGCTTAGCCTCGAAAGGAGCATTTGATTTTCATTTTCTGGATTGTTGAACTAGGACTCGATCTCCCTTCTTGAAAGTGACATCTTTCCCTTGACATTGCTTGTCAGAATAGATTTCCATTTTCCGTTTGCGATCAGAATGATCTGTGTAAATGCCTTTCTCAGTCTTTGATCTGAGGTTTGTCCATTGAGGTAACTTAGTTATCATGGCTCTCCCAAACATTAAAGTTGCAGGGCTTACCCCTGTAGTCAAGTGAGGGGTCGATCGGTAAGCTCAAAGAGTGGTATTCAAAACAACCTTGAGGTCGAACTTCTTGAATGCAGCACATTGCACAGCTTTCTTAAGAGTACGCAAGAATCGTTCTACCAGGCCATTGGCCAAAGAGGAGTACTTTATGTTAAGATGGCTTAGAAAGTCTCTGAACTCTTGACTATTGAAGGATGGGCCATTGTCAGATTTCAAGATCACAGAGACAACCCGTGTTGCAAAGATGCCATGTGTCTTTCAATAACCTTTTCATAAGTGATGGATGAAAGAACTTCCACTAGTGGAAAATGGGAGTGTTCATCAACAATAACCATTAGATGATGTCCATTCTCAAGAGGGCCAAGGAAATCAACAGCAATTCTCTCCCAAGCATGTTTAGGCAATTCGGACATGTTTGAAGGACATTGACGGAGTAATGTGTGATGAGAGGCAGTTGTATAAGTGACAGGCCTTTAACTCTCTTTCAACCCTTTCGTCGAGATGAGGAAACCAGTCTCCATCTCGAAGAGCTCTCTTTGTGGTGGTGTACCTCATGGGCTTTTTCAATTACTTGTTGTCATAGACTCTCCGGCATAACAATTAATGCTCCTCGCAAGACGAGGCCTTCCTGAATTAGACAGGGTTGTGTTTGTAGCAAGACTTTGAAAGAACCAGTCCGGAGCATGTAGCACTTTTTTCACTTCCACTTCCGGGTCCCAGGACACCGGAACAGAGCGCAGAGCACTTTCTAGCTGCTCCCTTGGCTTGTTGCCGGTGAGGGGAGGGGCTCCCACCGGCGTCACTCTTCGAGCGCAAGTTAAGCAGCTGAGCAGTCCCGCAGCACGGGACGCGTGCGGGGTGTGCCCGGGCTTGGCTAGACCCGGCCCAAGATCGGCCCGTCTTAGCCCGTTCTAGACCGAACGAAACCGGGCTGGCCACACCATCGACATCCACAGGAAGGATTATACATCGGGAGGGTGAGCCCCCCTAGCACCCATTGTGCTCATTTTGGATTGTTTTTTTACTTTAACTATAACAGCTGTGAGAGAATCTGCATTGGCACAAATAAGAGCAGTGGAGACCAGCGCGACGTTAGAGAACTGTGAAGCTACTATGCCACTATCCTCGACTTTACTTGTCTGATTGAACCTCCACAAATATAGAGTCTTACATACTCTAACTCTCTTTTTCCCTGTGCCCAGTAATGGGGCTTACTTAATCTCACAGTGACCCAAACATTTTTTTTGCTTGCTTATTATTTGTTACTAAATGGAGAGGTGTGGCTCACTAGTTAGAGGCGGCAGACCCGTAAGCAGAGAATCGACCAGGGTTCAATTCCCAACGCGGCAGGGTCGTGGACCAGGGTCAAAATTGACTCGATAATTCTCGCCTCGGTACCTACTCTAACCAGGAACACACTCGGCAACTCTGGGCATTAAGCTTGCCTCATCTCTACAACGGCCCCCCACAGACGCCGGGGATGCCTGGTTTCAACTTGGAGATACCCAGAAAGGGACCATCTCACAGGGATAGCCAGGACGGGTTCCCCAGCGGTCTACAGCACCGGGACGCCCCGTTGCTGGGGCAGCTGTGCGCTTTACAAGTCTACAACATTTACATTTACATTTAAATCCTCTAGGTACTAACAGTGCGGGGGGTATATCTGTATAACCATGGGGGTGGGTCCCTAAACATATAGAGTTGGCTTGAGCTCAGGCAGGAAGGAAACATGGGAAAAAGGAAAGCAGAAACCATATCCAGGGTGGTTGGGGGATCTCAGAACTCTCTCATGAACTATCTCTGGGGAAATAGAACTATTGAGAAACAAATACACACCATGGAAGTAACACTAAATCAGGGTACTAGGGCGAGCGAGGTACCTACGGGGCCTACAAACCCGAGTATGTAGATCCATGTCCTCCTCACGCGGAACACATCTCCACCCAAAATCTTTGTATCCAGGCAAATGGGTGTGTGCAGGACACGTCTGATCATATATATGTATCTGATCAGGAACATGAGAACCAACCTCCATCGAAGCGCCCTAGTAACCCAGATGCAACTGTAGTGACCCCGGATCCTCATGTATCCTTAATTAACCCTAAGATAACAGGGAAAAAGCAAAAGAAGAGTAATAATAAACCTAAACTTGACAAACCTGATAAGGGGGGAACAAGGTCCTCAGCACTGACCTCTGATAAAAACAGTCACAAGGAGGATTATGACAAAATCAGCAATAGATTAGAAGCCCTTCAAAAAACAGTTGTAGAACCGCTAGAGAAACTGCTGATTAGGGTAACAGTTATCGAAGATCTATTGAGCAATAGCCATGGTGTACGTTGCAACAATCCCCCGAATAATACCCCAAACTCCATAATAGATCCAGCAAAGGTTGTCCCGCCCGCCCAGGATGATTCCACTCGAGGTACAGCTAAAACATCTGTAGGCAATAAGCGTGACCATAGCATAAATCATATAGGTGTAACTTCTTACACAGAAGCTAGATTAAAGAAGCCCACGACTCCCACCAGTGCAACATGCATGGACAAGGAAGGCCCTAGATTGAACCTGCCGCCGGAGGCTACTCCATACACTATTATTTTAGCAAATGTCCCACATGCATCCTCCCAGGAGGATGAAACATGGGAGGCTTTGAGAACCATGGCTCTCTCCTGGCTTGGTACTAAAACTGGGCTAAGAGAGGCCCTGTTTGGAGAATTAAAGATGGCGAGAAGAGTGGGATAGGTGGGGAAAAGGGATAAAACACTTCCTGGTGACTGCATAATTCTCACATTTCAAATGCCCAAATTGACCCGAGAGATTCTGTCTAGACTTGGCAGTGATCATGTGACAAATAGGGGAATTAATATACTGCCCCTTGGTTACTTTTATCCTCCCTTGAACCAAACGCAGCACTTTTTACAGCGGAGAGGCCCACATTTTGCCCCATTACACCAATTTCGCCTACCAATGCAGAATAGATTCGACATATTGCCATCATTAGATGATATAGATTGACTTACCACCGTGGAGAGCCCTGCAGACTTAAATTTGATCAACACTCACTGACTATAAGGAACTCTATTATATCGAGATAAGTCCTACAAATTATACACAAATTACTTCTACTCACCATAACCTAAGGCCTCAAGCAGAAGATCAGTTCAACATTATAGCGGACAGAGATACTACTGAGTATAGCAACAAAGAGAAGGGAATAGATAGGACAACCATAAGTACTTCTTCCCCACACTGATTAAACTGCATTGTTCATCACTCTAGTGTACCTAATGTTGAATTCAATTATAAGAAGAACAACAACCGAAGAGAGAGCAAGACCTGCTCTAGCAAAATCTTATTCTGGAACGTGGCGGGTCTAACTACTAAACTCTCCAATCCTGCCTGGTTTGAATTTGAGACACTTATGACATATTGTGCATCCAGGAAACCTGGGTGGATATTGCACAGCACATTAACGGGTATAAAACATTTCTTACCCCGGCTGTACTTTCTAGTCACGGGAGAAAAAAGGGAGGTTTATGCACTTATATCTCCTATAGGGTGAATGCTTAAAAACTAGATTTCACGGCATCAAACACCTACTACCAGGTCCTAAAACTGCACATCGATAATACTTACTGTACTGTTCTACTGAACTTTAATAATAATTTCCCTACAGCACAAACAGAGGTAGTTCTGAGGCATTTACAGAAGTATTTGAACAAAATGCAAAAGGAAATTAATAAGGACATTTGTGTAATCTGGGGAGGGGGTTTTAACATTGGTCTGTGCCCTCATGCTGAAGGAGGTAATTGCGGTTTAACACCTGATGACGGGAACGACTTTACTCATTTCAAGCATTCCTTCTTGGGGACCAACTAAATCATATCAAATATTCCGCGGATATGGGTTTTGCCAATGAACTATGCTCACCTCCCATTCCTTTCAGTAGCACATTCAATGGACGTGGGATGCACTCTACTATAGACTATGTGTTAATTTCGAATAGATATGCCAGTCGAATATACAATTTTAAAATTCCCCACTTCCCCATTAGGGTTACCTTAGATATGCCGGCTAAAGTGTTTACTAAAAGACACCAGGCCACACATCCCGTACAGGACATTGCTATAAATAGATCTAATGGATACACAATTACATGGTCAGGAGTGGATCCACGAAAGCTAACCAAGTCGCTTCTAAGCTGCTGTAAAACGAACTTTGCGGTCTGCCTTCATGAGACGGCTGCAGAGTCTGACATTTTAAACTCTTTTCAAAATATATCTTTGGCCATAAAGAAGAACCTATTTATAGAACAAACAAAAAAAAACTACAAAGACAGGCTGGTTTGATACTAACTGCAGCAAAGCCCACGCAGCCCTAAAAACAGCCTGACATAAGCCATTTAGAGATCAGGCTGAAATAAAAATGGCCAGAACAGCGTACAGAATCTCACTTAGAGACCGTAAGGAGGCCATAAGAACCAAATATTGCGGGCTCTCCAACAAGCGACCAAACTAAAAGATACAAAAGGTTTCTGGAAGGCAGTGAATGCCCCGTTCCTGGCCCCTAAAAATAAACCCACCACTGAGATTACGATTGGAGAGGACCAATCGGTGACTCACTTTTCCAAGCTATATTGTGATAATTCTGATAACAACCAATGCACGGATCATTGAATAAGTCCTGCGAGTTACCTCCCAATCGATATTGATTTTAATGTGGACGAGGTGATATTAGCTATCAACCTGAGTGTGGGAGGAAAAGCCCCTTGCCCAGACAGCATACCTGTGGATCTTTATAAATCCAGCCCGCTGTGGGGCCCATTATTAACATCTGTTTTAAAGGTTTGCTGCAACCAGGGTTTTATTCCTACCTCGGCGGAATCCATACTCGTTCCCATTCCTAAAAAAGGAGATCGCAGCGACCCGGCCTGCTATAGACCTATCTCACTTCTGGACTCCTTCGTGAAAGTGGTGGGCGAGTCATCTTAAACAGATTGCAGATGTGGGCAGAGGATATGGGAGTGATCTCGGAACTACAGTATGGATTCCGCCAAGGACTATGTACTGTGGAACAGGGCCTAAATTTAAGCCCGATATGAGGTAAATATACACAAGCCAAACGCGGCAATCTCTTTTTGTGTTTTGTCGACCTGAGTTCGGCTTTTCATTGTGTAAGTCACCAGAAACTCTGGAGTATTTCAGAGTCCATAGGGGTGGAAACCCCACTTATCAATTTCCTACGGGAGTTATATCAAGGAGCACAGATAAGCGTCCGTTATGGAAGTGCAGGGGAGCGTGGCTCAAATTTCCCTGTTAGGAAGGGGGGTAAGGCAGGGGTGTGTGTTAGCCCCATTCCTCTTCACCTTGTACATAAATGGTTTAGGCGCCACTCTAATGAGGGAATGTCAGGACTTACCCTGTATTGGCAAACGGCCAATTGGTGCATTATTATATGCAGATGATGCCGTCCTTTTATGCCGTACGGAAATAGGTTTGCAAAAAACTGTTTCGAGTTTTACAACCTAAATGTCAAGCCTAGACTTTAATGTAAATATCACAAAAACATATGTTATGAAATATAGCAAGCCTACCGTAAAGTGTCGGGACATTTTTATCAACAACAAAAAACTTGAATTTGCCAATTACTTTTCATACCTAGGAATTGTTTTCGAAAAAAGGGGATAATGGGTAAACGCCATTACATAAAGAAAACAGTTATTCGTCAAAGCTATAGGAGCTCTTCTAAACTTTGCCAGGAAATTAGGAAAGCGCACCATTGGCGAGTTGCTAACAATTTATAAAGTTAAATGCATTTCAACAGCAATGTACGGAGCCGGAATTTGGGGATATGCAGACATAGAATCATTGCAGCAAGGCGAGAATACGTTTTAAAGATATCTTCTAGCAGCCCCGAATAGTACGGCTACGTACATTTGCCATGCTGAATTGGGAATGTCATATTTATCTGACCTAATTAAAATACAGCCGGTTTTATTATGGCAAAAGATATGGACGAGCACAGCAACTGGCCTTAACCGGGATGTGATAAATGACTGCCTGAACTTGCAGCGGGTATCTTGCATCCCTTGGCTTAATCACAGTAAAAATTTTGTGGCTGATTTGGGACGCCCTGAATATTTCTCTAACCCTGTCAGCATCACCACTATCACAAAGAAAGAACTAAGGATTATATGTATGAATTTCCTGGAGACGATCAGATTTAAGCAAATCGTCTGTTAGAGAGAACCAAGTGCTTTTGATACAAACGGGGATACAACCATATCTACTAAATGTAAAGGGGAGTTATGACAGGATGCTGTTGACACGTCTACGCCTGTGCAACTTTCATAACATGGTCACATTCCCAAAGATGAATGATTGGTCACGCCCTTTATGTCTTTGCCCATGTGACGATATATCTATCCAGACTACTATTCATATTATGTTTTTCTGTAAATTTTACACCCTACTAAGCAAAAGATGGATCCTGCCGATCGGAAAGGTGTTCGGTTTGAGAAAATGTCGACCTGCATTTATTAAATTACAATTCCTAGATGAGGACATTTGTATTGATTGCATAGCTAAATATATGAAAGGAGTGGTTAGATGCAGGAAAACAATGTAATGTCTCTTCCATTTTTAATGCGAAATGACTTGATTGATACATTTTTGCATGTTAAGGGTTGGGTATGAAATGATTCTGAAGTTTTTATCTTAAATGATGTTATTTTAAATGGCTCGATAAAAACATACATATGATGTACATTTTCACTGTACTGTGCTTTTATGATTTAATGTTTTAAATCGAATAAAACCTATTTTGATTTGATTTGAGTTACACAGTTCATCGCTGACATTTCTGAACTTTAAGTACGCACTGTCACTGATTAGCGGTTGAGAGTGCTGGTGCCACAATTATTGAGCAATAATGTCTTTCAATTTAAGCATGCCACTAACTTGGTTTATAGCAGTGGCAATTTCTTCCAATAACATGGCAGCTGGTGTGCTGGATCTTGCAATAACATTTTTGTAGGTTTCAGCTGTTTTAGATGGGGTTCCAGAGCATTGTAATGTCACTGTTAAAAAATAATCAACAGGATTTGTAGCTTTTCCTGGATGGTGAACAATTGTGTAGTTGTATTCTTGTAATCTCAGACCCCAACGTTCAACATGAGGAGGCATCTTGGCTTAGGATTCCCAAATATAGTCAATAGTGCTTGATGATCGGTCATTACTGTCAAAGGCTTTCAATATAAGAACACATGGAAATATTCACACCACTTCCAAGCTTTCTTTCTCAGGTTGAGAATAAGCACGTTCAGTTTGTGACAAGCCTTTACTGGCATAAGCCACAATATGCCTTTGGGCATTTGGCTGTCCATTCTGCTGTGCACGAATTGCACCTAACCAGACAGGGATAGCATCAACTACAACCTCTGTAAGAAGCTTGGGATCAAAGAAGGCCATTTCAGAGGCATTTTCGATGGCTTGCTTGATTTTATTGAAACTTTACTTGCACTCACGTGACCAATGAAACACCACATTCTTTTTTGTCAATTCTCATGACGGTGCAATGACCATGGCAAAGTCTAGAACAGTAACTGGCCATCCCAAGGAATAAACGCGATATAGAAATGTCCAGTCGGGGATTAGCAGCTTTGGCTGGATCAGGTGTCATACCCACATCAGAAAAGATATGGCCAATGAATTTCAATTTTGTCTTATGGAATTCGCATTTGTCAGCATACAAAGTCAAACCAATATCATTTAGCAAACGACATACGTGCATGTGAGCTTTGTCATCCTCTCTCTGAGTAGCTCCGAAGACCATTATGCCAACACCATGGTTGAAGGCATTTACAACCGGCTGTATGATATGTTGAATGGTGTCTTGGAGAAGTTCTGCAGCAGAGAATACAACAAAACTCAGTTGCTTATGGTGAAATAGATCAATGTGTGGAGAAAAGATTGTAATGTACCTGCAATTCTTTTCAAGTTCCAACTGGTGATATCCTTTGTTTATGTCGAGTTGAGAGAAATACTTGCCACCATTCAATTAAGTTATCATATCAGCAATGTGCGGCACTGGATGTCGTGCTCCCTCAATTGCCTTGTTGGCCTGACACCTGTCAACACAAATGAGTATAGCTCCTTCACTGTCTCTTTTAGGCACTGCCACTAGGGGAGAAACCAATGGCGTCGGACCAGTGAAGCGTTCAATGATATTGTGCATGAGCAACACATTAAGTTATCTTTCAACAGCTTCTTGCAAGTGAAATGCAATTTGTCTGCGTCTTTGGGCAATACTTCGAACATCCTCGTTTATATGTAACTGTGGTTTCATAGTTTTGAGCTCTCCTAACCCACAAAATAATGAAGGAAATTGACTTACAACTTCGTGATGAGCATTCACATTGTTGTTCATTGATAGTAATCCCATATCAGCAGCGGTGTTGAAACTGAGCAGACAGGCCCTTGAAGCAGCAGTACCTTGATTTACATGAATAGGTACTTGCATCACTGTTTTCTTGTGCTTCATTGTAAATACAAATGAACATTGATACTGCCCATCAATATACTTCAGTTTTCGACTGCATAACTTGTGGTAATGGAGACAATATTTTTCCCTCAGGCATAAATCTGATCGACACACCACTATCAATAATAAAAAGTCTCAAACACCCATTTATCTTCAGGATAATCTTTGTACAATGTTTGTAGGTCTTTGGTGCTTTTTCATGTCTATCTTTCTTTCGTCTGTGCTTTTTCTCACATTCATCTAGTCCTATACGTTCATGCACTTCTGAAGTAAACATCAATATTGCACAGTTCTCATTGTCACTTTCACTTGAAACTGTCACTGAGGAACTCTTTGATGATGATTTTGATGACGATCAACTTCATTTGGTATTGATTTGTTCAGTTGGTATGACCGCTTGGCATTGTGGAAGTGCGTTGAACGTCGTTGATGCAACTCTTTGTCAGCCATTTTGACTTCTTGTTGTGACACTTACTTTTCCCTTCGCCATGCAACCAGTCACAAAATGATTCACTTTGCCACAGCCGTTGCAAATCTGTTCAATGACGGGAAATCTACTGTCGTGTGAAAATTATAATCCACATCTGAAGCACATTTTCTTTTTCAGTGGAGACATCATTTTACGTTTCTCAGCTATATGCTTTGGCTTAATTTTCAGGTTCATGACTGACGCTCTCTGGGCACCTCATGCCTCCATGTCAGCCGCTTGTCGATTAGCACGCTCTTCAGCGCGGGCAACCACAAGGACTTCCTCTAACCTCAGAGTTTCCTTCAGCATTCATCATCGAGAAGAATCTGACAGACATCCATCTATCACTCTGGGGAATATAGCTTCCTCATCATTGAATTCATTGAACTTACCGTGCTTTATGAGGGGATCCAATATCTCAACAAATTCATCAACGGTTTCACCTATTCTCTGGCGTTCTTGACTTAAGATGTATTGTTCATGATCTACATTTGGCACTTGGACTGAACTTGACATTCAAGGTTGCTTTTTATAATGCTGCAGTCCGAAATAATGGAGGAGGTACACTGTAATACTGGGGATTTTTTTCTTGGAATCCAGAGTCAGCTCCCCTGTATATGGTATGGGATGCATATAGAGCATGGTTTAGAGGAATTATTAAAAACTTTATAGAGTAAATTGGGTCAGAGAAGAGAAAAAATACGTGAATAGTGTAGAGGAGGAGATAGTCAAAGTAGAGAGTCTATTAAAGGATAATAAAGGCCTGGAAGAAAGGAATGGGTGGATAAGCTGGAAGGCCTACGCTTGAAGTTGAGAACTAAAATGGAAGAGAAAGTGACTTAACAGTGGGAGGTGAGCAGAGCTAGAGGCATCATACAAGGGGAGTGTTGTGGAAAGCTTTTGCCTTGGAAATTAAGGTTGGATAGAAATCAAAATTTTATAGGGAAGACCCTAGAAGAGAAGTCAGGGCTCATGGTGGAAGAGAGCGATAAAATCAGAGCTGCATTTAGCAACTTTTGTCAGGAGCAATACGCACAAGACGTAGAGGTAACGGAGCAAGAAATAAAAGGTTGGCTTTTAGGAAAGCAGCTCCCTAAACTCACAGAGACCCAAGCTCTTTATCTAGGACGAGACACTGGTTGTAGTGAGATTTTGGATATTCTGAAAAAACAAAAAAAAAGGGAAAGCTGCTGGCCCAGATGGGATCCCAAGCAAACTGTATTCTGTGTTGCGGGAAGAGGTCATCCCCATATGGGTTAAGCTATTCAACTCAATAGCTTGGGGGCCAATCCCATTTTCATTTTGAAGCCAGGCAAGAATCCGGCACACTGCCAATCCTTTCGCTCAATAACTTTACTCAACAGTGATTATAGGATCTTTTCTGGGGTCCTTGTGGCATGTCTGAATAAGGTATTGGGGTAGTTGATTCATCAAGATCAAAAGGGTTTTCTTCCTGGGAGATATATGAATGAGCTTAACTATACCTTGATAGGTTCTATAGATCTAGCTATAACGCAGGATGCCCCCTTTGCGATTGTCACGCTGGATGCTGCAAAAGCATTGGACCGCGTCAATTGGAGGTATCTAAAGGCTACATTAGAACACTTTTGGTCTAAGTAAGAATATTATAGACACTGTTTTTGAAATCTATAGAGCTCCAATAGCAAGAATCTTGGTTAATGATAGCCTGACTCCTCCTGTGCGAATTGAGAGAGGTACAAGACAGGGATGCTCTCTGCCCCCTGTATTATTCTATCTCTACATGGAGCCTTTTGCTCAAAGCTTGAGGTTAAATGAAGAGATTAAACCTTTTAAAATTGGGGCATACACAAGGAAGATCTCGCTCTACGCTGACATCCTTATGGTCTACACCTCGGACGTAGTAGCTACCCTACAACACCTTATGGCGGAAGTGAGGGAATTTGGCACACTGGCAGGATATGCGGCAAATGAGGAAAAAACAGAGATAATGATCTGGAACCAAGATGGTGGAAAAATAAACTGTGTTGAGGAATTGAGATACTTGGGGATCAAAATAACTAAAGACCATGGGAAGATAGCGGCTGTAAATTTAGAAAAGAGTAGGAAAAGAGATAGATGTGTTATTAAAAAGATGACAGAACCTTCCACTTACAATCTATGGCTGGATTAATTTGGTAAAAATGTCCACCTTGCCCAAACGTACTTTTCTTTTTGACAATATCCCGTTACACTTTGAAAAAAAACCTCCTGAAACTGCAAGGGAAGATATCATCCTTTATCTGGGCTAGTAGAGGAATACGCCTCTCATGGAAAAAGTTGAGACGGAAAGCGGGATTGGGGGGGTTTGGGTCTCTCAGACCTTCAGCTCTTTTGTTGAGTGTTCCAACTCAAAAACAATAGAATGCTTCTTCAACGACCTGATGAATCTTTAATAGGGGTTATGTTTAAAACCATTTTGGTGGGCCTACCGGAGGAGGGCTACTCTTATAAATATGGGGCTCCCAATTTTTTTAAAAAAAAGGTTAGATTAAAATGTCTCCAGACAGCAGCGAGGACCTGGCACGAGATAAGATCGACTCTAGGCGTACCTTATTACAGAAGACTGTCCCCCATATGGGATTCCCCAGGAACCCCAAAATGTCTATCTGATAGCTTGGCAAAACTATTGAATCAGCGAGATGTTAGGCAGTGGGGTCAGTTGGTAGATGGTGGACAAAGGTTAACATGGAGCTTTTGGCACAACAAGACGAAAGGGGCAATCTCCAGATTTCAAATCTACCAGGTCAAAGCCTGGATTTAGAGCCAAAAAGGGCTGGATGCGGATTACGAACAAATGGAGCTGGATCTTCAGGACAAAACGGCAAGAAAAAAAAAAAAAAAAAAAAAAAAGGAGGTGGCACTTTGGTATCAACATCTTCTTGATGCTGAATTGGCGGAAATGAAAACACCATATACTGCATAGAATGGATGCTTTCCGGAAGTGGAGCTGGCAAATTTATGGCAAGTATCTTGTGCTACACTTCATTTGGTTGTTAAACCTGCTGCTTTAAAGGAAAACCTCTTTTTTACCCTGCATTGAATCTACTGGACCCCAGAAAAGCTGGGAAAGATAAAGGGAAGTACAGATCCAAACTGTAAACGGTGTGGAAGTGGCTATGCGGACGATGTGCACAGGTTTGCCACCTGCTCAAAACTGGGAGAATTCTGGTCAGCAGTGGGTAAGACTATTTCGCACTCCATGGGTGTCAACATAGAGGTAAGACCAAATTTAATTATGTTTGGGATATCCCAGCTGGTTAAAGACAAGTACGATTTGCAGGTAAACTGTCACTATCTTATTTTTTACTTAATATTACTAGCAAGGAGAGAAATTTGCACATTTTGGACTCAGACGGAGGCCCCCTCGTGGCAGGTATGGAAGAACTATGTGGGTTTTTTCAAGGAGATGGATACAAGTAGGCTTAGGTTCTGGGACTTGCTAAAGTTTTGCAGACCTTGCTGTCCAATGATTACACTCTCTCAATTCAGCAACTGGGAGGGCAATGCAGACTTCGATATAACCCAGTAAATCTGATTGATTTGAAGCCGATCTTGGGCACCCACGAAGGGCGTATAGCCTGGTGCTAAACGGTGGGGACATGAGGACAAATAAAAAAAGGTTGCTTTGATGTGATTGTATGCCACTTCACTATCTTTTCTATGGCCTGTTTTACACCTTGACCACCCATGTTCTTCAGAAACTTGATCATCTTTTTGTCATTTGTTTCATCGATTGGGACTATGAAATTCTCAAAGGTCTATCCAAGCAGTCCATCTATTGCCAATATTGTGTTTTTGGCAGCATCAAATGAAGATGCCGGTTTTAAGAAAGCTCAAAATGGAAGGAGGTAGGCCCAAAGTATCAGTAGCTAGATAGAGGTTACTTAAAGTACACAACATGAAATCTAGCTACCACTTTTGTTGCTGTTCTCTATTTAAACAGACAAAGGACGCAACCTTAATTCATTGGTCCTGGTTATTTATTTAACGAATTATTTCATTTTTTTTGGTTTGTTCAAATATTATGTATGTCTGAGATTAAGGAAACACATTGTGTTTCAAAACAGTACTTTACATGAATTAAACGTAAGATGGACAATTTATAAAACACATAATGAACAACAATATATGAACACAAAATTGTTACACCAGTCAGTTATTTTAAGAATTTCATATATGCAGCAGTCCTAATATGCGTAATTTATACAGTCCTTTGTGCTTGGATGCGGCCCACTGAGAAAAAGTTTAGAAACAGCTTGGGTTAAGTGTTACAAAATATCCCTTAAAGCTACTGGTGTTCGTGATTTAATGGTTCCTCAATGGTAGAAAAGTGCTGACGCGTTTCAAGACCTAGTAGTGTTCATGGGGCTCTCTTCAGGGCTTTGACTTGGTGTGATCTGTTTGGCGCTCTATAATTGCTTGCTAGAGAACTTTACACAGGCTGGCGTTGACCTGAGACTCCACAAGTGCCAGTGCCAGTTCAGCACTTTAACTGCGACACACGTGGCATGCACGAGCAGTGTGCTGGACCACGGCAAACTCTCTGGAAGAGTGCTGTCAATCTACAGGTTACTTATCACCTACTCATCGCCAGTTGTAGCATCCTACCTAGCCTGGGTACTCGCCACACACAAAGAGTAGTTATACACATCTTTATTCTTCAGCGTGTAAACAAGAACTCAACCTGCATTCACTTCATTACCCTCCAATGTTTACGTCACAGGTCTACGAAGTTCATCTGGAACCAAAACAGTTCTGTCATTCTTTATTTACAAGACACTACACGTACTATCAGCTGACGACTTGGCTAAAAAAGAGGAATCAGGTGCTGAAAGGCTGTGACCCTCTGTTGATTGGGGTAAGCTTTCCCCCTGATTGCGTCCAACTCCGACCCTAGGAAGGATTGGAGTTGAAAAACTGAAGGAGGGTCTTAGTAGTGTGTATGATAAAACGGAGGCTGTGGGGCAGGGACACCACTGTGCGAGTGTGTGCTGGACAATGCAGCTTACTGCTGCACTTGATCAGTCAATCGTCGAGGTAAGGAAAGACTTTATTGTCATTCCTTCGTAAATATGCAGCTACCACTTCTAGGCATTACACAAACACCTTTGGAGCTGTGGTGACCACGAAAGGAAGTGCTGTTAACAAGGAGTGTGATACTGTTGATGAGTAGGGTGAAGGAGGATGTGTAAATAGACACCATTGTTATTGAGCACCAACATTACTACTGACAATAATTAGACTAGGACTTGTGATCGATCTCCTCTGTTGCGCCTGTTGCAGAGATTAGTTGAGACAGACTCCAACTGCGAAAGTGATGAAATCTTCGAATATGTTGAGTACGCGAACAGGGATTTCGGTAATATGATAAATATATTACATATGGGTAATAGCGGAAAGATTTCACATCTCTCTTCCTCTCCACAGTCTAAACCCCTGTCTGCCCAAGCCCTGACAGAAGAAGACATTCTGAACTTTTCCACTCCCCAATCCTCTCTAGGACTTTAAGATTCTGGTTTCTTGATGTCGCTACTCTTTCCTTAATTCTTCAGAGGAAGCAACTTAAATTGCAAATGTTCAACTTCCTGTTACTAATGCAAACTATATTTCAGGGATCTTAAAAGCATTAGTTCTAGCTAATATCAAACCTTTAATGGTAAATTTGGATTTTAAATCACAATTTTGAAAATGCAACTTTGAAAACGTTGGCATTTTCTGTTTCTAACCATTTAGTGCCATGCAGCCTTTTCCCTGGGTCACATGACTAGATGTAGCTAGCAGTCGGTCTTCGTGTATTGCTCCCAGAGAGTGCAACAAAGGGCCGTAGGTGTTGGCAGGATGGGCCTGTCACCTACCACACTTGCACATCACAAAGGCCCTGCCTTAGCACACTCACAAAGGGTTTGACACTAATCTAAAGTGACCCCAGACAATCTGGGGCTAGGGCAGGGAGGCGCCTTGATACCTTCGGGTTATTGTCCTGCGCAATATAAATCTTCCATCATCATCATCATCATCATCAGGGAATCCCAAACTCCTCTGCGGTGGAACCTCAGGAAACTTCACCGACTTCAGATTGGGCACCAGGTATAAATATTGAACCCTCAGACCCAACTCTTCAGTACACGTATGTACCTTGGAAGACTCAGAGGAGCTGCTGTGCTGCACTGCAGGACATACTGCTACTCTGTTGCCCTGCTGCCTATCTGTTTACTGTCCTGCTGTATGAGAGAAGGAGTGGACTTGCATCTTGAACCCAGGAACACCAGAGTAACTACAAGGGCCAGTTGGCTGGCCTCCTGATCAGAACCTCAGAGAAGGATCAGGCTCCAACAACCTTGAACCCAGCACCTTGACTCTGCAAACTGAGTCCTGTTCCCCCAAGTGGTACCACCCCTGCCCTGGTCCCTTGGAAGTGGACCTGAAGGCGCACTGAAGGTTCCAGAAGCACAAACACAGCGCAACGCACCTCAAGACGCCGCATCAGAACCACTGCGCAATGCATCCCCTGATGCAAGACTTCGCATCGCCACCGCACCTCCTCAGAACCGTTGTTACATGAAACATCTCCATGCACAGACAACGCATGGCCACTGTTGCTACTCAGACCTGCCACAGCATGCCGCACTTCCCTGCTGCACAGCTCCTTCGAACAGCCGCTGCACGTCATCTCCACGCACGAACCTCGAACCGCCACTGCAGCTCCCTTGCATTGCCTCTGCTACCCAATGCATCCTCAATTCAGGACTTCCCATCACTCAGCAAACAAGATTTAAGGTACTTCCATTCAGTGGGCCTAACTTGATCCTTATAGTCAGTCCGGGCTCTCTCGCGGTTGGGCTGAACTTGTTACTTTGTCCCGGTCCAGCGCAACCAGATAACCACAGTTGGCACGTTTTGCTTACAGGCACTATTTTTACTTAAACCTTTGAAAATGCATATCTCCGGTTCTACTGATTGGATTTTTGTTGCTGTGGTCTCAAATAATGTATTACATTTTAATTTATTTTTCATAATTGGTGTGGGATTTTGCTTGTGTTGTGTTTTCACTTTATTACCGTTTGAAGTGCTGCACAAATATTTTACACATTGCTTCTAAGTTATGCTTGACGGCTTAAGTGGTTTGCTTGTGTTTCATCCTGACAGAGATTGTGCTTGCTGCTTGAGTAGGGTTTCACCCCCTTCAACTAGTAGCCCAATGTCCAACAAAGGAATAATCTAAAATCTTTTGGGCATATGGTAAACTGTGAGCTTACAGTGTCACCAGAGAATATGGAGGTTCACGTTGCAGAAGCACTTTGGGTTGGATTTGTTTTGAATCTACATAAAAGCCTTGTCCCAATATCAGATGCGCTGTTGATTACCTGAAGAGTGACCAATTGATGGTGCTGCAAGTAATAGGGATACTTACAGAAATAGGTAGCTATTTGAAACCTTCTCAGGCAGGAAGCCTGGTGTGATTGCCTGCAATACTGTCTAAAGTTGACCCTCTTTGGTGGGAGGGTGTTCTAAGTCCCTCCAATAAATGAATTTCTTTTATCAGGGAAAATACCAGAGTTATGGCGGGGTGCGATCATAAAGCCCATTTATAAAAATTGTAGACTGATCTCTTTTATGGACACAATGTCTTAGCTCTATGCCCTAACGTTGGTAAAATGTCTTGAGTCTTGGGTATTTGGGACTGGTATGATCTCAAATGTGCAGGTTTTTCTTTTGCATAATTACTCTACGGTTAACCCCTGTATGGTACTCTGAGCGCAACAGAAACTGTAGTTAAACTGTTGTTGTTGTGTAGACCTTCATGCTGCTTTTGACTTGGTCGACCTTAGTATCCTCTGGGAAAAACTGAGAAGATGGAATTTTCCACAGGATCTAGTATTTATGATACAACAGCTTCACTCTAATAATTGGGTTCATATTGACTTAGAAGGCTTTGGAGTAAGGTCTGAAAAAATCCCAGTTGAAAAATGGCTTAAGTGTGTTTTTTAGCATGCCTTCTATAAAGCTTCTTTATCTCCGATCTCCAGATGGTCTCTGCAATAAAGAAATCCTTCTCTCTAAAAACAGAGGGTGTACATGCCAATTGTCTTATGTATGTTAACTATCTAGTCATAATGGACTACATTCTGATAAAACTGCAACGTAAACTTCATGCTCGGAACTCTTATTGCGAAATTAACAAACGTATTCTTAATGTGGAAAACACCAAAACCCTGATCATCTCCAATCAGTAACAAATTCTCATGGTGTCTAAACAATTTCTTTTTGGAAAAGGTTACAGAAAATAGATATATGAGCCTCACGCTTGTAAGTAAACTAAAATGGAACAAACAAACAATAACTAATTTGAGAACTTCTATCCTTGCTACTGTAACTGCCTTGAAAAGGTTTATCTGTTGCTTTGAAGACCTTTCAGTGGAGCTCTTGAAAAAGGCATTTCAAGGACAATTTAAACCGCAAGCATATAATGGAGCCAAATTACTCACTATACATCTACAAATAAAATGGGAGCCTTTAGAAAGTTTGTGGCCAAAACCCTGTTGGGTCTCCCCAAAAACCTGATAGTCCGGGCAGTAAGACTGGAGGAGAAATGACAAATGTTTGTCTCTAACACACAAAGATATAATGTTAGAGTCTGATGAGGTTTCTCAACCTTTGGTGAATTTCTAGCAAATTCTGATTTAGGAATAGATATTTTTAAGACTGAAGACAAGCTGCCCCTAAATAAGGGGAATAACGTCCTATGGTTCGGAGTAAGTGAAGACACCAAACTGGAGACCGACACTATTTTATGGTAAAGCAATCTGCAGATTATTTCATTAGTACTTTGGGTGATGTAGAGACCTTTCCCTATCTGTTCCAGGTCCCAAGAAAATGTATATGGAGCACTATTTTACAATTCCTTATACGAATTGACCCAGGCTGGAGAACGTCTATCCTTATAAGAAGAGTAACTAACAATAATGGTTACTGTATCTGCGATTTAACAACAAAATACTCTTTAACCCATCTTCTCTCATACTGCTTTTTTTTTTTTATTTGGAGTGAGCAGTAAAAGATTCTTTGAGTTCTTATAAGGAATTTTGGTATTGGAGCTTGAAATGAAGCACGAGTCACTTTACGCTCAATGAAAACTCAAGATATTGTAATTGCAAAGTATATTATTTCGATTCACAAGACATTTATTTGATGTGATCTTGAGACTCATAACCGAAAGATCTTGTATAGTTTTAGAACACTGTTGAAGATGTTAAGTAGGACACTGCAATTTTGTCTTAACCTTTTTGATGCAAATCTGTACGTCTTTCGAGGAACTGATAATAATGGTATGTGCATGTTTATCGCGAATGTTAAAGAGTTTAATCTAAATTAGTTTAAATATTAGTATGTGGTGTATGGTGTATAATGTATGTTTATGAAATGATGCAAATCTGTCAAAGGTTTGGATTTGTATAAAACGCATTCTTGGAAATAAAAGTTTTTTTTGTAGTACTACAACACAAAAATGGATTTGTTCACTGTCCATATATCACACTGCAAAATGCTCTTGTAGTGGCTGTGGTTTGCATGCATGTTCCTACCAGCTAAAATTAGAGCTGCACAAACAGGATGTTTTACGTGCGCGCATTGTGGCCCGTGGCAATGGAGGCTTGCTCACATGGCTACGTTTTGCAACAGGCTTTGCCATACAAATGTAACCATAAACACAGTATGTAGGAACAAAATGAAGGGCCCATTTTTAGGGCTCGTGCCTGCGTTGCACGAGAGCCCTTTTGTATGGGGTTTTTGAAAGCCGCGCACACACTCATGCGTGTGAGCAGCTTTCCGTGTCTGCCTGGTATCTGTTGCCAGCTACATTACGTCTCAATGCAACGCGGGTTTTGCAGATCGTTTAACTTCTCACTCTAGTCTAGCGGCTATCAGATTAAACACTAAGCCACTGATGTATTTTTTAAGCAATTTTGCGTGGTTTGCTAATACGTGGCGATTAGGAAATGTGGGACAAACAAAGTTTAGAACTTGAAGAGAAATTCCACTCAGCGCAACACAAACACGTTGAGTGAGTTATCTAAACGGCCAATAATTGGTGCAAGATGCGCTGCACATTCAGAGCTCAGACACTTGTGCTTTATTTAACTTCTGGTTTATTCTTGTTAGTTTCAGCCATAGCATCCTTAATGGCTTTGATGGCTAGTTTAAGGATCACAAATGAATGTTGCTGTATTAGTTTTCAAAGCCTTTCGAGAAATTTCACTCTAGTTTAGTTTCACTCACAATCCCTGTTCACAGGCCGCGCCCAGCTGGGATTACCAAGCATGAAACTCCCAGTGGAACTGGATCATTCACTGCTTGGAAGTGTGACAGGTGGATCTTTTTACTGCGTATAAGGAAAGGTAAAAGATTGAATGAAAACTTGTTGCACCTCACTTAAGGTTACGTCCAGAGCTGCCCAGTTTCGATTTGTAGAACCAGATTCCAGTCTCGGTGATCAACAATCTGTGATTCTGACCAAATTACTTATCCCCCCGTGTCTTAAAAAATCCATTCTTGTGTAATGTAACTGATGCTCGTGTAAAGCACTCCCATATCTTTGGGTCAAGTTCGCGCTATATTAAAAAAATGCAAACGTAAAAATAAGTGACTAATCTGAGCCACATGTTTCTATCTTCTTGTATACTGCTTTGTTTCTGGTTGTGTGAAATAGAATTTTCGCGTTGCCCAGAGCTGCCACTTCTCTTTTTTTTGTGCACACCGTTTTTCTGGAGCTTCACCGACAGGTGTGTCGATCGGATATATTTGTTTTGCGGCGAAGCATTGCTGTCTTCGGGTATGTCCTCCACTAATAGAGAATCTAGACAGATGGTCCTGAATCCGTGCTCCTCTGTCCAGATTTAGGGGCACATTGTTAAGAGGTTAAAACGCAAGCCAAAGCAATGCAAATAACGCTCTGCTGTGAAAACATTCCCCCTCGCACCCATTTGTATCTCCTCTTTGTCACTGTACTTAATGTGTGTGTGTTCCAGACCTCTCCTGCTTTCTAAACAATTACCCTGCCCTCCTACTATAGCAGTGCAAATAACACTCTGCTTTGAAAAAGTTCACCCTTGCCCATTTGTATCTCGTCTTTGTTCCTGTTCTTATCGCGTGTGAGTTCCAGACCTCTCCTGTTTCCATAGTCCTATCCTGCCCTCCTACTATACCAGTGCAAATAACGCTCTGCAGCGGAAAACTTCACCCTTTCGCCCATTTGTGGCTTGTGTTTGTCACTGTCCTTATTTTGTGTGTTCCATATTTCTCCTGTTCCCATACTCCTATCCCACCCTCCTAAACTTAGTTATTTCGTTTTTTTCGAAAGGCGTGTGTTTTGTTGTTGTACTTACGAAACCTATTAACATGAAGCAGACCAGTGGCTTTATAAAACAAGCAACAGTTGCATAACTAAATACTTATAAGGTCCCAAAAGCGAGACCTATTGGCTATGCATAGCGGCAGTGGGGCCGCGAAATTGAAAGTTATCGCGATCACGATCACACATAATCGCTGTAAAGCGCACATGCACTGTAGCTCTAGGCTGGCCTGGTAGCACTTTTTAGGTCTCGCCTGACCCAGCACTTGCGCTGGTCTGGCGAGTCCTATTGAGAGGGCTCCGTAATTACTTTCACTTTCGCGGCTGCATAGCCAATAGATCTCGCTTTTGGGACCTTATAAGTATTTAGTTATGCAACTGTTGCATGGCTAAACACTTATAAGGTCCCAAAGGCGAGACCTATTGGCTATGCCAATGCTTGTTGGAGCCCTCTCAATAAGTCTCGCCAGACCAGCGCATGCGCTGGGTCAGACGAGACGTAATCAGTGTGCAAACATGTGTACTGCTGGCGCCTGTCGTACAAGTTACAATGTACACTGCAGTGGCCGCATAGTAATGTATAAACGCAAAATATAAAATTAAAGGCATGAAAGTATTGCTTACGTATACTTGTTACGAGTTATAAAATACGCTGTAGACAGTTTAGGCAAGGGCTGTGGCTGTTTTTCGCATGTGCAACAGCTGGTGACAAGAAGCAGATTAGTGGTTCTATTGTACCAGTATGCAAACATGCACAGTGCTGCCGGACGCTTTGCAAGTTAAATAAATCATACAGTACAGGTGCAGCATAAAATGGGGAAAAAATGTAAAATACCGAACATCCAGCATAAATGTGTTTTCGACATACACTACTTACAAGTTCTACAATAAGGGCAAAACATTTTGCTGAGTACATGCAAAAAAGGCAAATCTGGTATATAGGTATTGTTTCAGATATTGGGCTGGTGTTGTAATTTAAAGCGTTAATGCCATCACCATGACAATGCAGTGGCTGTATATCAAGCTATCTGCTTTTGATGATGTACACGCATAGATAAAGACTCACACATAGAGACGTACACATAGAGATGTACACATAGAGACAGAGACAAAAACACACACAGAGGCGTACACACAGTGACGCACTCATAGACACAGTGATGTACACACAGAAACAGTGATGCACGCATATATACATACAAAGACGCACACACAAAGACATAGAGGCACGTACAGAGACAAAGAAGCACAGTAGAGACAGTGATGCAAAACAGACACAGTGATGCACATACAGAGACGTACAAACAGATGCGCACACAGAGACGAAGACGTACACAGGAACAGTAATGCACATATAGAGACAGACACAAAGAGGAACAGACAAAGATGCACACACGAACAGTGGTGCACAGACAGAGAGGCACACAGACGGTGATGCACAGAGAGAGATGTACATGCATAACCTATCATATGTTTTGGCATTTAAAATAAATAATAATAGATTGCTTTGCTTACAATAAGTATATTTATTATTCAACATAACAAAGAAAATTATAAAAACATACTCATTTTGAAAACATTGCAATATTTAGCAATGCCAAAAACTCAAACTTAATTAATGCGAGACCTATTGCATTGCAAATGCTTGTTATCCTTCCTCCAGTGTTATACTGGCATTCCCTGCTCTGGGAGGCTTTCCATTCTCACTTGTCCAGCTGCACAAAAGTACTTGGCATTTTTTCTTATGGTCGCATTGCAGAGGGCAGATTTATGTCCCATGCTGAACTGCTATGAACAAAGGCGGCAAGCCAGCTTTTTAATCGGGAGAGCTGAGCCAAGTGCCTAAGAGCCAGAGCAAGTGCAAGAACCAAGACATCCTAGCATTTGGTATGTAAATCGGGCAACACATGTCATGTAACCATACATCAAAATTCAAAGCATTGTATTTCTTTAAAATTTGGAAGCGTTTCACGTTTGTACGTTAGTTTACAACTCTGCAGTAAAACATTCATGAACCCCCACGCCCCTTGTCTTGACGGGGATGTGGATGGTAAACGAGAGAAAAGAAAATTGGCATGTGCCCCCTTACATATTTCCTATCTTCTTTTTGCAGATAGAGCAAATGTATAGTCTATAAAACCATGTATAAGAGAGATTTTTGTACAGCGCGTAATCTTAACTCATGCATGTTAAAGTTCTCTTCGTTCGTGAAATGTTCAAGGTCAAGAAGATAAATTGAAGCAGTTGCCTAAGATCACACAATTTGGTCAAGCAGCGAAGCCAGGATTGAATTGAATTAGGCTGTTTAGCTGCTATACATACAAAACTGAAATAAAAAAAGACTAAGAACATTTCTGGCTACAGAAATCAAAAAATTTACACCGCTTCCTCTGGATCACAGGCAAGGCAGAAATTCTATGAAAAACATCGCAGATACTAGTAGCATAGGATATTCACAATGCCATCAAATTAAGTGATGTCACAATAATGAAAAGCAACCAGGGTTAAGATCTCCCTATGGTAAAGTATAGGGAATTTGTCTCTATACTCTACCATATGTGCAGACCATTGGGAAATTTAAAGAGTTTATAAAAGTTGGATAAATATAGTAAAACAAGTAGTGAATAGTAAAAATAAAGCTATGTTAAATATTAATGTAAATGCATTTTATCTATTTATTTAAATACACAACATAAAAAATGCTATAACACTAGTAATTCAATTTGAAATAAAAATTAAATGAATTTAAATATATTAAATTATATTAAAAATAGTTAAACTATTCTGAATAATTAACTTTACCATTATTTCCTCTGGGGTTTTATTTCAAGTCCCTACTCATGCTTGACCTCCCCAGATGGACTCACATAACTATGACTTGTGATCAATCACCTCTGTTGCGCCTGGTGCAGAGCTTGTTGAGAAAGACTCCAACTACAAAAGTGAATAAATCTTCAAATATGTTGAGTATGTGGACAGGGATTTAGGTAATATGATGAATATGTTACATATGGGTAATAGCGGGAAAGAGTTCACATCTCTCTTCCTCTCCACAGTGTAAACCCCTGTCTACCCAAGCCCTGACTGAAGAAGAAATTCTGAACTTTTCCACTCTCAAATCCTCTAATGGACTGGAAGATTCTGGTTTCTGATGTTGCTACTCTTTGGCTCTTCTTTCCTGAATTCTTCAAAGGAAGCGACTAAATTGCCAATGTTAAACTTACTGTCACTAATGCAAACTATATTCCAGGGATCTTAAAAGCACTAGTCCTAGCTAATACCAACCCTTTAATGGTAAATTTTGATTTTAAATCACAATTTTGAAAATGCAACTTTGAGAATGTTGGCATTTTCTAGTTCCAACCATTTAGTGCCTTGCAGCCTTGTTACTGGGTACCATGATTAGATGTAGCTAGCAGTAGGTTTATGTGTATTGCTCCCAGAGGGTGAAACAAAGGGCTATAGGTGTTGGCAGGATGGGCCATCTCTAACTTGATGAGTGGGAGGAGTGGTCACCTAGCACAGTTGCACTTCTCAAAGGCTCTGCCTGAGCACTCAGGGTTTTCACACTAATCTATTGTGACCCCAGACTCCCTGCACCTCAAGAAACTGCACAGGCTCCCGATCCAGAAGAGATGCCAGTTCAAGATGCTGACCCACACATACAAAGCCCTGCAAGACGAAGGACCAGCATACATCAAAAATTGAATGGCCTTCCACTAACCAACAAGACACATGCGATCCACCTCCCTTTTTCTTGCAGACACTAGGTCCACCAATCCAACAGCAAAGAAAGTTCCTTTTCTCACCTAGCAGGCAAAGCCTGGAACGATCTTCCCCTACACCTCAGAAACGCAGCATGTAAAGTTACCCAACACAGAGCCAGAGAGGCCTGTTATCGCACTGGGCATTTCCCCAATGGGTTGTGACCCTTGGAAACTAGTTTTGAAAGCCCAGCGGTGCTCCTGGTGCCTCTGTCACTTTCCCCAGATCACCAAGGTTAATTGCAGCAGGCACGGGGAGGCTACAAGAGAGACAGAAAGAGGCAGGGAGGGGAAGGTAGAGAAAAAGTGATCAGAGGAAGAGAAAAGAGTGTGAGAGAATGGATGGATTGAAAAAGAGAAAATGTGCAAGGAGTTGAAGGGAGCGGGCTAGTTTGGCTTTTTGCCAGAGCTGTTTTGGTTCCCCAGTCCAGCCTTGACTCAAAAGAGTAAATTTACTAGTAGTAACTAACTACAAGTTAGGAAGCTTCCATACTGTGGTATGCTCTGTACAGAATGTTATCACTCGTGCGGGGTTCCATGTTCCACTTGTAACGGGTGGTGCATTGGAGCTACGTGCGTCTTGGATGTGGTTGTCTAAGCTGTTCTTCCTTACTTGGAATAAACCCAACTGGAAACCTAATTTGGCTACCTTATTCCTTACCTCACATTGGCGACGATCGGGATTAAGGGAGAACAGCGTTCACTAGACCAAGACGAAAAAATATTTTTTTTTGTCCATTAAAGTGCGATTTCATACGCACAGGCGGCTGATTAATTAACCGTGCTTTGATTGCACCTGCGGCAGAATTACTGACCCTGAGTCAAGTGTCCACGTGTCAAGTCAAGTCTGAGTCAAGTGTACGTGTTGCGGATAAAGAGACCGCAACGGTGTTCGTTTTTAAACTAAGAAGTTTTGCTCGTTTCCTGCCTTCCGGATCTATCTATGGTGAAGACCGTGGCTCGTGAGGGTGTTTACGGCTGGAATTGGGATTAGCGGAATCGACATACATACATTTTGTTATACGTTAGCTTTTAACTTTCATGGATCGTCAAAAGTAAACAACTCACATCCAACGGAGTTTGGAACGCCATGGTTCAGTCCCCGCGCCTCTGCATCTTCACGATCGAATGACGATGAACAACGCTGACGCTGAGAGCACACGTAACACGCTGAGAGCGTGATTTCATCACACGGCCATATTCAAGGGAATACTCAACCACTAGCGCGTTTCTATACAGCAAGTCTACAACTGCTGCTACGGCTATTCGATGAGAAAGGAAAGGCGAGCACTAACTTTAGTGATTCGCACACCACTTACGTAAAGAAGGAATTTTGTTTTTTTTTCTCTTTTCTTTTTCCTAAATTTATCTTTCTACTGTTAATTATTGTTATTGTTTCGTTCTCTTTTGTGCCATATGCTTCAGGGAAACGTTTTATTCAAAGTGTGAAATGACTTTGTAAAATATATCCACAGTAATTTTTTAAAATTCAATTGCATTTTCAGTGTAAGAGGTTTACTTCACATTTAACATGTCAAACATTTCCGCTCCCCCACATTTCCTACCTTCTGCGGGCGAACCAAAAATGGAATGGGACCTATGGTATCCCATGTTCATAGCCTATGTAGAAGTCCTGGAAGAGGATGGTTGTACTCCCAAAAGGAAACTAGATCTGTTGAGACACTGTCTAGGGGGTCAAGGTATTAAAGAGTTTGACAATTTACCCCCCTTGGAGAGTGCAGAAGGAGTAAATGTTTTTGAAGTCGCAGTTAAAAAAATGAGTATTAGATTTGGAAAAAAAACCAATGTTGTAATGGAAAGATTTAAATTGTATTCCCGCGCACAAAAAGAAGATGAGTCTATTGAAACTTATGTATCTGCATTACGTTCATTAGCAGGCTCTTGTGCATTTGATACTATCAATTATGAGCAAGTGTTAAGGGATCAGATAATGATGAAAACAAAGAGTAAGAAAATACAAGAACGGCTGTGGTTAGGAACTGAGTCGTCATTAACTGCTGTAGTGAATATTGCCAAAGGCATTGAACAATCGGAAAAATTTGTTAGTGAAATTAGAGGCCAGGCTCCAATATGTAATATTAAGGTACAAGATCCTGTAGTCGAGGTATCACTTGTTAAAAACCAAATTACAACTAAAAGGCCACAGTTTGTCAACAGAAAAGATTTTAGTTTTAAAGACAATAAGCCTAACAGAAGAAGTCCTATCATATGTTATAGATGTGGCAGTTTTGACCATGTGGGCAACTATAAAGGATGTCCTGCGTGGAGTAAAATTTGTATCAAGTGTAAGAAAACAGGTCATTTTGGGAAAATGTGTAGGTCAATGCAAAAAATTAATTGTGTAACGTATGATGAAGAAGAAATTTCCACAGACTTCAATGAATTTAATTGCATCTCTTGCGTGACTGGGAGTAGTTGCAAGGGCTTTCCATCTGGTACAATATTTATTGATGGCAAAGAAGTGCTTATGATGATCGATTCTTGTGCATGGTACTCTATCATTGGTATGGAGCTTTTTAAAAAATTGTGGGACAAAAAGCAATTGTTGCCTCCGGATATCAAACCAGGTAGCTATTCAGGACACAAAATAGACCTGGAGGGTTTTATTTGGGCAGATTTTGACTTTAAAGGAAAAAAAACCAAGGGTAAATTATATGTTGCAACCAAGGGGGTATCCATTTTGGGATGGCCACATCAACAAGAGTTGGGGATCAAGTTGGATCCTAATGCTTCGCCACCTGTATACAGCATTGTGGCAGAGGATGAAGCATTTGTTCACACCATAAAAAGTTTGTATCCTAAAGTATTTCAGGATACTCTTGGAGAGTACACTAATTTCAAACACAAGATTATCCTGAAAGATTCAGCTCAGCCCGTAAGACACAGAGTACGTAATGTACCTTTGGCCTACCGCACTAAATTGAAGGACATATTGGGTGATTTGGTGTCAAGAAACGTTATTGAACCAATTGAATCTTCCCCTTGGGTTTCTCCGGTGGTTCTTTCGCTCAAAAGCAATGGTGATTTACGCTTGTGTGTAGATTTACGCAGTTTAAACAAAGAGATCTGGATCGACAGACATCCATTGCCAAATATACATGAGATGATATCAACACTCTCTGGTGCGTGTGTGTTTTCCACTGTAGATTTGGCAAGTGCGTACCATCAGATTGTTTTACATGAGGAATCTAGATCTCTAACAGCCTTCATCACACCCGAAGGCATGTTTCAATTTTTAAGGATGCCTTTTGGGTTAGCTAGTGCAGCTTCAGTTTTTCAAAGGATCATGAAAGAGGTGTTGGAGAATTGGCCTGGTGCGATTGCGTTCCAGGACGATATTTTAATTTTTGGAAGAAATTTCGAGGAACATGATGCCAATTTAAAAAAGGTTTTAGATGCTGTACAAAACAAAGGGCTAACATTGAAATTCTCTAAATGTAAGTTTAGGAAAAGTAGAGTAGAATATTTAGGACATGAAATATCAAGTGAAGGAATTAAACCTAAAGTAGACCATGTGAGGAGTGTCCAAAAAGCACCGGCACCTACCAATAGAGAGCAGTTGCTATCCTTTTTAGGTCTGACTGAATTTTATAGAAAATTTGTGAAGAATTATTCTTCAAAAGTATTCCCCCTACGTGAGTTATTAAAGAAAAATGCGAAATTCATCTGGGGTAACCAACAGAATTTAGCCTTTGAAATTCTAAAAAACGATATCAGTTCTGCTACTTTCTTGAGACCATTTGAGATTGGTGGTGAATGCATAGTGGCTGTGGATGCTAGTAGTACAGGTTTAGGGGCGGTACTGATGCAGAAGAACTTTGGAGAGGAGTTTGTGATATCTTATGCCTCTAGGTCGCTACGAGGGGCAGAATTCAACTATTCCACAATTGAGAGGGAGTTGCTCGCTTGTACTTGGGCGGCACAACATTTTAGGCAATTTTTGTGGGGAACAAAGTTCCAATTGAGGACAGACCATAAACCTCTAATTAATATGTTAGCAGCTGGTGGGGGCAGAACACTTACAGCGCGGTTAGCAAGACTAGCCGCAAAATTACAAGAATATCAGTGTTCTGTGGTGTATATTCCTGGCCGGATGAATGTACATGCAGATTGTATGTCACGATTGTCTTTGCCTTGGTCCGATGTCCCAGATTTAGATGGGGGAAAAGAAGAATGTGATGTAGCATTCACTATGGAGGATATTAACCACAGTATAGGATCAAGTTGTTTTTCAAAAGAGTTGTGGGATAGAGAAATGTCTAAAGATGTTACACTGAACAATGTGATAAATTATCTCTGTGTTGGCTGGCCGGAGGAGAGGAAGCTAAGTGGAGATATCAGTTCGTTTTTTAAAATAAGAGACGAACTTATGTTTTCACATGGTTTTGTAAGTAGGGGTGATAAAATAGTACCTCCACTAGGAATTAGAAACAATTTGATTAATCTTTCCCATGAAGGACATATGGGCATGTCATGTACCAAAAGACGTTTAAGAGAATTTTACTGGTGGCCTTGCATTGACAGCATGGTTGATAAATGGGTTAGGAATTGTGCTTTCTGCTCCAAAAGTGATAAGACTGTCAAACCACTTTCGGTGGGTGTTTCACCGATTGAGTATTCACAAGGACCATGGGAAAAGCTGGGTATTGACATAATTGGCCCTTTGGGTCTTACACCTGTGAAAAATGTTTTTGCATTAGTGCTAGTGGACTATTTCTCTAAATGGCCGGAAGTCAAAATTGTGGACAAAATCACAATGACTCAAGTTATAGAGTTCTTGGACAATGTTTTTAGCAGGGAGGGTTTGCCTGCTGAACTTGTTTCTGACAATGGCCCACAATTCATTAGTAAAGAGCTAGAATTGTTTTTAAATAAGTGCGGTATTATCCACAAGAAAGTGTCTAATTACAATCCTATGGCCAATGGTCAAGTGGAACGATTTAACAGAGTGGTAAAAGAATCTATACAATTGGCTGTTAAAAGTAACTTAGATTGGAGGAAAGCTTTGAGAGCTACTTTGCTAACTTATCGTACTTCTCCTCATTCTGTAACTGGCTGCTCTCCATTTGAGATGTTAAGAGGGAGGAAAGCAAGTTCGAAACTCAGACCTTGGTGGTTAAAATCTAACGGATTTAGTGATCCTTTGGTAGATGTTGAAGCTGTCAGAGAACGTGTTCTAAGATACCAAGACAAAATGCGAAGGGGAAGTTGCACAAAACGACTTTCCAACCATAAAATTAAAATTGGTGACTTGGTACGTGTCAAGTTTGGGTGTCCTGACAAAAAATGGTCTAAGTGGTCTGATCCCCTCAAAGTAATTGAGGTTTTTAGCAAAGCTGTTAGAGTTCAAGGTGGGAAGATCTGGAATTTTAGACGAGTATCCATGTATAGGTCTAACAATGATTTTAGCAAGTTAGATGTCATGCCTAAAAAGGATTTGGGAACTAAGGTGAATTTGGATGACTGTCAAAATTTCTTTTGACACTTTTGATGGTTCTTCTGGGCAAGATTTTTGTGTTCCTCCTGCGAATGTCCAAGGAACATGTGGAGCTCCATTGGATTCAATTTTAAGCCCAGACGATGTAACAACAACCTTAGCTCTTCCTGTGAATCAAAATGATGAGGTATCTGTTCTAAGGAAAAGTTCTCGTATTAGGAAATTACCTGTTAAATTGAATGATTTTGTTAGATTTTGATTTCTTTCAAATGTTAACTGTGTTGTAAGTTTCTTTGATTATATGAATGTTTTTTTTTATTTTTATTTTTATTTTAAGGGGGAAGGTGTGTGGTATGCTCTGTACAGAATGTTATCACTCGTGCGGGGTTCCATGTTCCACTTGCAACGGGTGGTGCATTGGAGCTACGTGCGTCTTGGATGTGGTTGTCTCAGCTGTTCTTCCTTACTTGGAATAAACCCAACTGGAAACCTAATTTGGCTACCTTATTCCTTACCTCACATACGACAGCTCATAAGATAGACGGGGTAGGTAGATTTCGTAATGGTACCAGGATCTTTATGGGACTGAAAGGTAACTATTGCTACGATTTATGCCCCCAATGTTGGACAGGATGCCTTTCTTGTAGATATTCTTAATATACTGGGTGACTTTGGGGCTGAATTATATCTTGGCGGATGGAGATATTACTGTCGCCAGGAGGAATACTTTACTCCCGCCATAGCAAGGGTATTCCGCCTGCCTATTTAGAGATGTCCGCTGCCCCTGTAGACATCTCTTGCATTTCCAGGAACCACCATTACTGTGGTTCGTGGAAATGCATTGTAAGTTTGATGGAAGCCTCAATCAACATGATGGAGCCACACATCAAACTTACAATTTTTATTTATTTTCAAAAAGAAAATCCTAAAGCGGACTTATTTTTTAATTTTTATTTTTTAAATAACACCCTCAACATGGGAGCATTTTCCTATGGCGAGGGGTTCATTTAAAAGTTTACACTGCCCCTTACCGCCACATTTTTGATGGAGGTGACGGGCAGCATAAACTGGCCATGTGTTCCCCAACTCTACATCAAGCGGGCAGACACATGGCCCTATCTTCAAGTCCCTTACTCTGACAGGCCGCCGGGGGTGTGTGTAGGTGGTGAAGGAGTAGTCGTCACTGTCTACACACTGACAGTCCGTCCATCTCTAAATGTGGTGGGCAGACCTTCAGAATGGCCGAATGGGTACTCTATTGCCATTTCGACGTCGTACCCTTTCCGCCAACATATAAATCATGCCCTATGTTACTGGAGACTTAATACTAGCAGCTAATTTCAAGCAGTTTGGGACCAAAAGGTAGCTGGAACGTGACATGTGTCCGACCTGGCCCAGGGGCTAGAACCCCTGTCGGTCTTACCAGAGAAATGCTATCTTATTCCTCGGATCAGCTTCATTACATTAGAGAAACCACGTCAAGTAAGTGTGGTCACATAATTTCGCTTGACAACAATGGAAATCATTGTCCTCATTGTCTTTTTAAATTATGTCCCTCTGCTAAAATCCCCCCCAGAGACGGTTTTTAAAATGTTTTTATGTAATTGTCGCTCGATGCCTAAGCATGCAACTGAAATCCGGTTATTGGCTGGAAGAAGAAGAACCCGACGTTCTGTTTTTCACAGAAACATGGTTGACCAGTATGTCTGACCCTGTCTCTGTTCAAGTTCTCCCTTCTGAATATTTGATCCAGAGACTTGATCGAGAACTTAATAGAGGAGATGGTATCGCAATTATATATAAAGTTATACTCAATTGCCGCATACTGGAAAGCCCTTTATCTCCTGTCACACATGAACTGATCGATAGTCTGGGGTCCCTTCTACTCAATCAAAAAGTGAGAGGTACTACTCAACTCAAAGGCCATTTACTCGATCCGATCTTTTCCAATATTAAAGATCTTCTGGTCGGGAACTCGATCCCGGTACCCTGGTCTGACCATCATCTGATCCCATTTTCGTGGGCCCCTCAGGTCGCCAGTATGCCGGCTGTGACAGCCAAAAAATTAGTCCGCAAATGGTCAAAACTATCCTGGGTGCCAATTCTCAATAACACCAGACCTATGTTTGATCCTAACCCCATTACGGCGAACGATAAACTTGATAAATTGCTCGAATCCTCATTAGACACTGTGCTCCCCACAAAATGGACTAATAATAAGATAGGAGCCGATAGAATAGCGTGGTACACTCCAAAGCTTCGAGAGATTAAGCAAAATTGTAAACGCCTGGAGAAAAGATAAAGGAAAGATTTCTCCACTATTAATAAAACTGAATACAGGGAGGCTATAAAAGCATATAAAGCAGAAATCAGATGCGCTCAGGCCCTTTATTATGAAAAAAGGATCACATCAGCTTCCAACTCCCCACGTGAAATCTTTCGCATTGCGAAATCCCTCCTTAAACCCCCCCCCCCTCCTTCTTTTGTACCAGATGATGCGCTATTGTGTTGTAATAAACTGGCAACATTCTTTTTTAAGGAAATAGAAGACATTTACTACCCGTTCCCCTAGACCACAACACAACAAAATGCTCTATCTTTGGTCAACCAGTTTCGAACTCAAGATTGTTCCTTAGCGGAAATTCCTCCATTGAATTTGAATCTTTTGCAAAATCTTCTCAGTCAATTGAAATCTGGTTCCTCTAGAGATGCGGACCTCCCACCATTCTAAACCAGGGTACCGACACAGTATCCCCTATCATCCTGGACTTGATTAATACTACACTTTCAATTGGGCTTGTCCCCCCTTTGTGGAAGTGAGCTATGGTTAAAGCTCTTTTAAAAAAATAAATGAATATGGATCCAGAAGTTTCGGCAAACTAATCTCTCTATTGCCAGGAATTACCAAAATTGCTGAAAAATATGTTACTTCTGTTCTTTCTGCATTTTTGGAGAATAATGATTGTCTCCATCCTTCACAAACTGGTTTTAGACCTCAACAAGGTACGGAGACTGCTCTTCTGGTAGTAGTGGAAAAAGCTAGAAAAATCCTGGATGCCGAAGGCTGTGCTGCGATTGTTCTCTTAGATCTAAGCGCAGCCTTTGACACGGTCAACCATCAACTGCTCATCCAGAAACTTAGGGAGGTAGGAGTGACAGGGACAGTTCTTAAGCGGCTGCAGTCCTTTTTAGAGGATAGATAATTCCAAGTATTTGAAGATTAATTTATCTCTGAATGTATGCCACTTAGATGTGGGGTCCCTCAGGGTTCGTCCCTGAGCCCCACTCTTTTAACGTTTACATGAGCCCTCTGGCTGAGGTAGTGAAACCGTTTGGTATCCAGATTGTCACCTATGCTGATGACACTCAGCTGATGGTCTCTTTAAACCAGCTTGATAAAGCTGGGTCTGACCTAGCTGTCTGTCTTAAAAGGGTGTCAGTCTGGATGGAAGGCTCTTACTTCAAACTCAATGGGGCAAAAACAAGAGCTGATGTTCCTAGGTAAAACCCCCTCACTGAATGTAAGCTCATTCTGGCCTGGTTGTTTTGGTCCAATGCCCCCTCCAAAAGAACAGATCAAGAGCCTTGGTGTATGGCTGGACCACAATTTAAACTTCAAGGAGCAAGCACAAAAGGTGGCAGGTAGCTGTTATGGGATCCTTAGGATGATAGGCAAAATCCTCCCCCTGCTGCCTTTTCAGGCTAGGAGACTGTTGGTCCAAGCAGTGATTCTCTCCCGGCTTGATTACGCCAATGCCCTTTATTTTGGATCCCCGTGTTCAACTATCAAAAAACTGCAGACTGTACAAAACTGTGCAGCACGTCTGCTCATGAATGTCTCTAGTCGTGAATCTGCAAAGCCTTCTATTGCCACTCTTCACTGGCTCTCAATTGCGGAAAGAGTCCAGTTTAAAGCTTTGTGTATTGCACATAAAGCAATGTCAGCTAAGGGTCCGCCCATTATTTGGTCTATTATCTCTCTCTATTGTCCTAATAGGTCCCTGCGCTCGGGTAATAAGCACTTGGCGTCAGTTCCCATGATAAAAAGGTCCCGGAGCGGAGGCCGTATGTTCTCTTCTAATGTCGCGAAGTTGTGGAACCAGCTTCCCACTCACATTCGTCTGGAGGCCAATTACCTTACCTTTCAAAAACGTATAAAAACTTTTTTGTTTCCTTGAAGACCGTCTCGGAGTTTTATGAATGGACCGCTTCAAGGGCTGGGATGCCTTCAGGTAGCCATGTGCTCTAGAAATGCAGATTCATTCATTCATCTCTTACTGGCACGTTCTACGATAGGTTGAACATTACACTGAATGATTTAGGCCTCAGGATTCCTGGAGAGAATATAATGCTGAACTCTGTGTTTACACCTTCTTTTTCTATACACATAGGTCACACTCTAGTAGACTATATTGTTCAGCAGAACCCCTACACCTTTTTGGTGCAGAAAGAGATTAAGGCGATTTTTTATCTCTGATCATACGCCCGTCAAATTATCATTGACGTGGGATACAGGACACTGGATCTTTCATGCAGCAGATCTGACAGAGCAGGTATTGAGGGCAGAGTTAAGGAAACATATGATTGACTTCTTCCATAATAATCTCCCAGAGGAGTTGGGCTGTGCCTACACATGGTAGACTTTTAAGTCTATTATTAGAGGCCATTGCACTAGCACTCTAATATTAGAAAATTCAGGCAGGCGGAGCACTCCCTACTAAAGGAGCAAATGGCCAAGGTGGAAAGGGAGCATAAAGAGATACCTTCTAGATTACTGCTGTGGTTGGTCATGTCTGTGAAAGGAAAACTCAATGCTGTCATACCTAATAATGCATAACTCACCCTTTGGAGATTTAAAAGGGCAGCATATGAACATGGCAATAAAGCGGGCACACATCTAGATAGATATTTAAGCAAAAGCAGGACTGTAATTACAATGGAGATATGTGACTGCCCTCAGGTCAATTAGCTGAGAACTCTGAAAAATGTTGATCCTTCTGAAGCTCCTTCACCACTCTCTGTACACCAGATATTCCAAGGGAGGCGATACAAGTTAAATAATTGCATTCAATTGCTTTACCTCAAATAATACCTGACCAGAGTGAAAGCCTTGAGGTTCCTATAGTTGAATAAGTAGTTGTGGTACCATTAAACCACTTAAACTTCATTAGACACCAAGTCTCAATGGCTTCACCTCTAATTTTCAAAAAAGCTGTTTTCAGCTACCTAGCCCCATATTTGACACACCTCTAACTTACTACACAGACAGGGTTGATGCCAAGATTTCTCTCATCTTAAAACAAGGGAAATACCCATAGTGCCACCTATAGCCCATCACACCTTCGAACCTAAATAAAAAGCTCCATACAAACATTCTAGCAACAGATTGGAGCTCCTACTGCCAACACTATTTCACACCAATTAAGTCTGACTTCATTAAGAGAGGGCACACACATGATAAGATCTGTAGAATAGTCCAACTGATCAAGAAGGTGAAAATAAGGACAATCACAGCTGTTCTGGTGTCTCTAGAAGCAGAGAAAGCCTTCAATCAGGTAGACTGCACCTTTCTGGGGAAAGACATTACAGATCTTTGGAATTAGCCTAACCTTCATTAAAATGCTGATGGTGGGATATTATTGCCAGATGTTGAGTGTGCAGGTGAATGGGAGATGCCCACCTCCTTTTAAGCTTGACAGGGGCATCAGATGGGGTGCACCCTGCTCCCAGTGTTCTTTGCATTGAGCATCAAACCATTTGCTGCAAAGATTAGAGTGGATGGGGAGATTGTTAATATAGAATTTGATGCATTTATCGATAAAAATATGTCATCTTTTGTAATAGAATTGGCTGTTGTGAACTCTACATCAACCTTGACTCGCAAATATGTAGTTAAGCAGGCCCTCAGACCAAGGCCCGGGGAACTGCTGATTGAAATCTCACAGGTGGGAGGGTGCGTAGCTGGCAGGCTAATGCTAGGCAGGGAACTCTTGATCAATCCACTAGACAGGCGCGGCAACATTACAAAGGGTCATAGGAGATTGCCCCAATAAAGCGCACATGGCTCAGGTGGTACGCACGTTCCTAACACCATAAAATTCAGATGCCACATGAGTTAGGAACACAAAGGAAATAAGGGCCTATCACACATAGTGATCATGTGCGCCCCCATGCTGGACATCTGGACACGTATCCACTGGCCAAAATTGGGTCCAAGCAAGGTAGAAGAGCCACCTGTGGTAAACATTAGACAACTAATGTATGGCTCCAAAGGCAGCAACAAACCTTCCTCACGATATATATGTAGGGTACGCCGGAAACGCTTACAACTGTTCACATTTTGTATAAAAGAAGGACATATACCGAATGTAAATTGAGGCGGTCCTCAGACCTTGCGCCTGCAACTGTTCCCCTTGCCCGTAATTTTTATTTAAACAAACTGTTCCTGTTTTGCCAAACGCTTCTGGTCTTCTGTTTTTGTAAGGGATAACAAACTCAAGCAACAACATGCAGTGCATACCTTTTACCAATGAAGCCCACAAAATAACATTGTTTGCAGACGAGGTTCTCCTGTCAGATCACTCTCTAATTTCTCTTTGAAACTGCTACTCTGACAATTGAAAGACTATGAAGCACTAGCCGGTTTTTAAATAAATATTGGCAAATCAAAGATTTTAAAACTGCATTGCCCCAGGGAGAGGCGACAATATTAACTATTTTCCCTTTTCAGTGGACAGATATATTAAATTTATAGGGATCTAGATCAGTCCTGACCTGAAGGATTTGTTTAATGTTAGTTATCCAAAACTTCCACAGGCTTTACACAAGGATTTCAGGAGATGACCTCAACTTTGATTTTCATGGCAAGGCAGAATTAATACTGTTAAAATGAATATACTCCTCACATTTTTTTATGGGTTCCAGGCCCTCCCAATCTTCTTTGAACTTAAAACCCAAATATTGCAATTTACCTGGTAGAAGGACACACCATGACTGGGATTCAAGATATTGAGAATTCCCAAATTAGTGTTTGGCTAGGTTCTTCCAAACGTCTCATATTACTGCACATTCCAATTTAGGCTTATAGCCAATTGATCCCTCAGAGCCATGGAAAAACACTGAGCGCAAATGGATCAGATGATAGTGGGTAAAACAATTTGAGATCTCAAATTTAAGCCGAAAGTGGACAGACCTTCTAACACCTACCCAAGTACCCCTGAGAGAACTACATTACTGATGTGGAATATAGTTACTAAGCAAACCTGAGCAATATCTCTCCCTTCTCCTACACCCCAGTCCACTTTAGTGCAGCAGTTACCACAGCTTAAGAACAAGGGTCTTTTGGTACATAGAGAATAGGGGATTGATTGACTAGATCAGAAGTTTTCAGGGGCCATCAAGTTCTAAGTTTGGAAGATTATGAGCAAAAATTGTTGAGGTAAACAAATGCTTATGTTATACACAATTGAGACATTGAGTCCTGCACCAACATATGAAAGAAGCAGCTACTAAAGGATTTTCCTCTTTAGGGACATTTGCACAAATAGCAAGGAATTTTGAAGGCCAATTCACCACATTATACAACATCTGATAACAACCAGTGGCACTGCAGCCTCACACATATAGATAATGATGTTCATTCTTTATTGGAAAAGAAATAACTAACAATACGAGTAAAACTCTCTGGTGCGGTTTATGCAAACATTCACAGTGTTGTGGGTATGGAGGCGCATTATAAAGGTAGGGTGTGACTCCTACATCTACCCAACCGAAATGACATACATTTCACCAGCACACAAACAACTTATGCTGCAGTGGCTGTAGATTAAAGGGAGACCTTAAACATATGTGGTAGGGATGCCCGATAATTAAGACATATTGCGCTGAACTACTAGCTGGAATGAAAACTATATTCAGTTCTCCTCTACATACATGGTTTCCTTCCATTAATGTGGCTCTGAGGCCGTCTGCTCTGAAAAATAAAACAAAAGTTGCCCGCCCTACTTTATAGAATTGCTTGGGAACTGCCAAGCTGACTTTCAGCTCATAAATTATTTTTTTTTAAAAGAACTACCACCCATACCATTACGGCACTTGCGGATGTGGAACATTTTAGCACTGGAGCAATTCTTTGCATCTCTTTCAGAAAACACAGAGCTCGGGGCTCTTTTGAAGCAGTGTGGGAACCATTATTATCTTATCTGTCCCAAGGTCTGCCCTATTTAATGTGAACCACTCACTTGGGAACTTTAAATCTGTTTCATTACTAGACTACATGCTGCTTTTATGTTTTTCGTGGAGGGTAGGAGGTCTTTCTAATGTCAACAAAGATGTTAATGGGGCACATGATTATCTTCTGATAGCAATGGTAATTGCTATCAACAGAAATTCTTATGGCTCGACTTTCCTGTTTTTATAGAGTGAAATGTTGTTGCATTTGTTCTTCACACCTTCCCTTTTCTTTTTCTTTGATGTGATACCATATTCACATTGTATCTAAAATGTATGTAAAATGAATAAACATGACTTGGTTTAAAAAGGAATAACTGAAAATCACTGCAATGTTTGAAAAGTTCTGTATGTTAACGTGCGAAAGGTAACAATATCACATTTTCACTGAGTTTTCTGGACAATCTATAACCATACTTCATAAAGTCCAAACATTGTTTTCGCCTTTAATTACAATATAGGTTTAATTTATGAACCTGGATTTATGGTGAAAAAGGAATATATGTTACTTACCCTGTACGCATCTGTTCGTATCCTGCAGTGCTGTGGATCCATCCACATGCTTTGCATACTCCTGTCATCTAATGTTGGGTCCGGACATTTCAAGTTTTTTTCTTCTAGTCACGTATGTAGAGTGACTCCTCCCTTAATATACAAAGCATATGGGTAGCGATCCCACCTTTAGATTGTTTTCCGTGCAGTGGGGCAAAGGTGAAAATTACATGCACTGCATTACATATGTATGGTGAATTGTAGCTAGTGTAAGAATATATATGCAATAAGTGCCCACTTCCAGGGAGGAGGGAAGGTTGTGTGTAAACCTACAGCCCAGCACAATATGAAAATATGCTTACAGGGTGAGTAACCTATTTAGTTTTTAGCATGTGTGGCTGTAGATACACATGCGTTGCATCAGGTATAAAGTAATTTCCTTCCAGCTGTGGTTATTGGGCAGAAGATGCAATAGAGTTTTGGCCACCCATACCCAGAATGTCATGGTATGCTCTTTTCTATGTGTAGAGTGTGCCCATGAGGTACCAGGAGCACTGTCTTAACCTTAGCATAATAGGTCTCAATGCACCGTACTATTAATTTTGCAACACCTGCTTTGGAATTTGCCTGAACCTTGTCTGGCTTAGCATAAGCAACAACGATGTGGATAGTGATACGGAAAGATTTTATCCTGCCAATATAATACACGAGTGAGAAATTGTGCTGTTGGTTGAGGAGGATGATGATACCCTACTCAGGCAACAGCCACAATCCATTCCAGGGTGAACCACATAAAGTCACTAAATTAACATGTGCATAACCCTCTAGTAGCTTGGCACAAAAGCAGTCAGGATTAACTTAGAGGCAGCGTGTAAAGTATTTATGCAGTACTTAAACAGTAATAAAGTGACAACATAACACAAGATACAAAAATACAGTACATCTTAATAAATTATTTGGCACCAAAACAACAAAAATTCTGAATTTTTCAACTTTAAAGTATTAAAGTGTTAAAGAGCACCTGAAAGATCAAAGCGTCAACTGTGGACATCTAGTCGTGTGAGACCAGAGCAAAGTAATGGCAGAAAGCGATGGAGCATGGTTTGAATACATGAAGTGGATTGGGCCCAGTCCCCAATATCTTCAGACTTGGCATAATTGTTAAAGAAAAATGTCTGGGAAGATAAAATTCAGCAGGGCAAGGTATCCTCTGGCGTTCAAGGAAGAGGCATAGTCGGGAAGCCACTGGATAAAGTAGCAGTGAAGATTTCTACGTTTAGACTTAGGTTCTATATGAAAGACAAAAATCTCTATCGGGATGAAGCTGACAACAGTAGCTGACCAGGGCTGCACGAGGGTGGATACCCTTTCTGCGAGGAGCCAATGAACAAGATTTGCTGCTGTGGAGAAGAACACAGCGGGAGCTGCCACAAAGTCAGGCCAACCAAAAATGCACCCTGGGCAGATCAGAAAGCAGGTAGGTCACAGTTTTCTCTCGGTTCTCATAGCACTTTTTGGCAGAAAATGTTTTACTCCCGAGTTTTAGATTTGGGTAATCTGAGCACCTTAAGCACCACTTCTAAGGGTCCTGGACTGAAGAGGCACCACCTGGAGGGCCAGGGCTCACTCAGACTGGGTCTAGGTGGGTGTTCAAGAAGGCTGGAACCTTTTCTGTCTCTGAGGCTCTGATCAGCAGGCCAGCCAACTAGCCCCTGGAGTCAGGCAGCGGGGAAGTCCTTTGAGGGCTCAGGGCAGTCCTCTAGGTGCAGAAGGGCAGTCCTCTGAAGAACACAGCAGGCCAAAAGCAGCAGGGTAGTCCTCTGAGAGTCCCTCTACAGGTCCAGAAGTGAATTGAAGAGTGGGTCTGAGAGTCCTATTTTTATACCTGGTGCAAGTTTTACAGTAGAAGAAATATCCACATTTTTCCCCCACAGAAGCGTCTGAAATTTCCTGTCTTCCTGTCCAGGTACCAGTCTGTCTGGGGTCACAATAGGCTAGTGTTAATCTTTTTGTAAGTGAGGTGAGGCATGCCTTATGATGTGGAAGTAGGGCTTTAAACTTCTGCCAGTCCCTCTATTGTGTGGCTGTCTAAGACGAATATACAAAGGTCAACTGCAAACTACACCTAGTCATGTGACTCAGGAAACAGGCTGCAGACACCAAACGGTTGGGACAAGATAATGCCACTTTTTAAAAGTGGCATTTTCATAAGTGTGACTTATAATCCAACTTTAATGTTAAAGAGGAGTTTAAAATACAATTCCTTAGACCCCAAACATGATATTTCTACCTGCTCCCAATCAAAAATTATCACTTATAAAATGTAATAAGGGAACCCAATGTTTTCCTA